>NC_090269.1:256236711-256892648 GCF_040414725.1 Anabrus simplex
TAGGAAGGGTCTTTACACCCCTGGCAAATGGGAGTGAAATGCGTCCTTGCGAACATCTGCAACAATGAACTATTGGATTCAGCAAGAGAATCCAACTAGCCTCTTTCACTCCAATTAAGCACGTTACCTACAAGAGGTGCCCATGTT
Organism: Anabrus simplex; assembly: GCF_040414725.1. NCBI lineage: Eukaryota > Metazoa > Arthropoda > Insecta > Orthoptera > Tettigoniidae > Anabrus > Anabrus simplex. The sequence continues at coordinate 256,236,859 of NC_090269.1, forward strand.
AAGCCGAGCAGTCCAGTGGCAGGTTGGGTAACCAATCCCAACTTGAAAGTGGGTCGGTGAACCGATCAGTGCTGGGGCCTCCAAGGCTCACAATCTTGGTAGTACAATCGCGATCACAAGAATTCCCGGTGGAAGAAAACAGGTAACGTTTGGGTGCAGATTTTGGCCAACCCTGAGGATGAAGGAGAAGTAACCAAGGCAAGGTTACATGTGTTCGTCTTCCAGGAGGTGTGGCTTGCGACGTTGCGCACTCGGAGGCCACTGCCAACTCCTTTTTTTCTTTTTTTCTTTTTTTTTTCTTTTTTTTTTTCGGGATCTGATTAAGATATTTCTATGGTTAAACATTTTGGCTATACTAGCTTTTCCTAATCAAGGAAAACAATTAATTAACTGTAATTTAATTGCGATGAAGTGTGCACGATGTAATCTCACCCCAATATATGGCATTTAATTGTTTGATCAGCGCTGACAATAACTTCATAGGGACGGTTTTCCAAACGCCCTTGCGTCTCTGATAATCATAATTATTTAATGCCAAGTAATTTTTACTTTGGTTTTTGAGGATAACAATTATTATTATTAGCAGTAGTAGTATTTAACAGGGCCTATATTGGTGAAAATAAGGGTAATTATTCCTTACAGTGGTTGAGCGCGATGCCGTTTGATAATGAAGTCATAGTCGAGACCGCTAACATTTCAGTCAGACCTCGCACACAAGAATTACAAATAAACTGGAAAATTTGACCCTCAATGAGTTGACACACACATTACGTCTGTTGCCTTGAAGGAGGCGTGTGGTTCCTCCCTTCATTCCCCTCTCCCTTCATTGTCAAACCAGTGGGACGTGTGGGCAGGCGGGGAAGCAAGTGCCTTCCCCTCCGCGTGTGTTTCGTTCATGCTAGATATCCTCGTACTTCCGTTTTCGCCACCTCCCCTCACTCTTCAGATGTGTGCATGTGTTAACGCGTCTGATAGATGTGACCAATGAAAGAGAGAGTGTGTAAGCAAATACTTGGTGTTTCTGAGTATTGTACTGATTTCTTGCCTGAAATGAATATTTCTGGCCGCGAGATACTAAAGATTTCGAGTATACCTTGATCAGAGCGAAATATCACCGACCCCAGTCTAGAGTTTTTCAACTGTGAAAAGCATGGAGGAAATTTCAGATAAAGCTACTACCCCAGGTGGTAAACAATCCACTGTCGTCTTGTACGACTCTAGCGGCCCTTCGGATTCTGGTGAGCCTGTGCCGACATGCTCAGAGGTATCGGAGACTCCACGGAAGATCGAGCCGAGAATTTCTTTGCTACCTTTAACGCCAGTTCTCTCCAGAAGGTTGTAAAACTGCAACAGCTCACAGATATCCTATCTGAACAGCAAATTTGGATTGCAGCAATTCAGGCAACGAGATTTACAGATGAACAGGCCTTTGAATCTGAAGGTTACAGGATCTTCAAGGGTAAATCAGGTAAACGTGTCATACAAACTGTCCCCCACCTCGGCACAGAATTTGTAGTCAACAAAAGATTCTAGACTCAATCACAAATTTCACGTCTGTGAATAGCATAGTCCCGACTGTGTCCTTTCGAAGCACAAACAAAATGTATCCTATTGTGAACGTTCACGCGCCGATCAACCAAGCGAACAAGAGAGACCCGGAGGGAACTGATAGATTCTGGGAAGAATTTGAGAATATTTTATCCAAGATTGCAGACAAACATACTGGGACCTTTCCCACCGTCCCCCATGACTCATGGGACCATGTGACAGCAAACCAACCCTTTCGGGTCACGAACACATGGGACCATGCTCCACGGAAGTCGATAGTCAAGGGATCTTTTCGGTCTGTGCCGATTTCTCCTCATTGGGATTGTATACTTAATCCACTCACATGAAGAGTTATCGACCATTCGACTCAGCTAGATCACAGCTACTCTCCCGTTCCTGAGGTCTGAACACGGACTCCTCAGGGCCGAAGAACGTTCGCGGCATAAAGAGGCTATCAAACATAAGCTATCTTAAAGGCCTACAATGAACGGAAGAGGATTCTGGATGCATGTTTTTCGGTATAGATAGGCATAAAATCGTTTGGAACAATTTACTACTCACTCGGTGAAATATACAAATTTACATACACTCTTGATACTTCTGACACAATTAATATGAGCAAATCACTTATTTTAGCAGCGGAAAAATCCGGGCTGCCATTGACATCGGTTGTTACCTCCACATTCCACAGACAAAATCTATGTGAAAGGCAACGTTAGCTGTTATTTCTCTACTCCAATAAATTTTCCTTTTTGACACAGACGTAGATATCCATATCCCTCTCTACCAAAACAGAGAATAACCGAGAGGTTGTTAATATGATTTCACTTTTTCACATACTATCACTTTGAATTGCCTGTGTCATATATTGCTTACATAATTATTACATTAGTTTGGATGTATGCTACACAAATTGTTTTGTGTATTATCGCAATTGTTTTGTGCGCGTCATCACCCGGTTTAGCATAAACCACTGAGTACCCTATCATATTCACAAAAACAAACAAAACAAGCCATGTTCCCCCAATGCGAGTATTCCATGGGACTGAATCCCGTATTACACATTAGACTCTATTTACACAAAAGAAAAATGTCCGCCTTTGAATGGTCGGCTAACGCTAGGAATCAATGAAGTAAAGATTAAAAAAAAAAAAAATAATCCGAACATTCCGACCAAATCAGAAATCCGTCACTAAAACACGGAGAAGGAAAGAAAAAGGACTCAAGTCTTCCATATAAAATAAACACAGACTTGAACAACGAACTATCATTTGCAATCACTACCAGTGGACTTTCACGAAGTCTAGATTCAAATCGACATCGATTAAAAGTAACCAACAAAAACACATCCTGAAAAAGAAAATATATCAAACACATGTATCAATAAAGACGATGGCTGTAATTTAACCGTTGTAACCCGCTGTCTTAGCGAGCTGTTGATCGCTGCTGTGCCCACATGAGGTTCGAACCTGAGACTCTGGTCGTCTCCATCCAGGGTACTGTAATCAAGCCCTAATTAATCTACTCGTGTATCGAACTGTCATAACAAAAATAAACATCTACATTGCTTTGTAGGTCATGGTCTACGGGGTGGCAATTAAAGCACTTGCTGTCTTTATTCTCAAAGAAACCAGAATGTTGGTTCGGCCAACCTTTCTGCTTGTATATCTTCCTCCCTGTTCCAGATTCTCCCCTCTCAGCCATAAATTCAGCTGACACTTGTCCCACGGTCCGGAGACAAAAAAAAACACCATTCAGCCTGCTTCCCGCTAGGCCTTTTTCTCTCTCTGTGTCCATCAAATTAATTCATTAGAAAACTGGCACATTTTATTCAATGCTCGGACCAGCCCACATACATTCAGTACACGAGAATCATTTCTCAAATTCGACCGTTAATTCACATTTCATTCTCTCATATCTCTGGAGGTCTGGAGTTCGACTCGTATCTTCTCTCCTTCCAAAGTGCACCATCCGTTAGCCCCTGACCATAGCAATACTCCTATTTCTCCGCCTCTGAGGCGAGTGTGTGTACCTATCAGATACTACCCTATCTATCGGTATAAATCATCAATCAAAGTACCTTAGGTAAAATAATAACAATACTAATAATAATAATAATAATAATAATAATAAGAATCTTCTAACCTTTTGCTTGTAATGTATAGTATCAACACACTGCTCAAGTTACATTAAGAAAATAATAATAATAATAATAATAATAATAATAATAATAATAATAATAATGAAATTCAAATTAATTTAAATTATTAAATCCTTCCAAACCACTAACAGACCTTCTACATCTAACCTCAATAGTGTAGCGGAGGACAGGGGTTCAAACCTCGGCACGTCATTTCTTGAACATCACCAGTTACAGCCAAAACTTATACTACCATGCAACAACATGCTATTTCTGACTTTACGAACATAGTGCTGATTCTAGCCCAAGTTTTTCCTTTCATACGGGCACTTGTTGATGACTCTGTCACCTCGCTAATCCCTACGTAACTTAGGCACTCGCTCAGATGAGATCTACATTATTAATCTACATATCATTCTATTCCTTTTCCCCCTCAATTCCTTCTCAGCACTAAATAAACAAATTATAATAACATGCAAATATATCCACTAAAAGGGGTCCCCCATTCTATACACTAACACAGGATCACTCCCTTCCCATATCTAATTAATTAATTGAAACAAAAATGAATAAAAGGATTCCCGACCATTCTTGGGCGGATTAAACCTATTTATATATGTTAGTTTAACCCTATACTTCATGACTATTATTTACAAAGGGAAATACTAGCATTGGTAAGAAACATAACATTGTACTCAACAGTTGACGTCTTCGGCCCTGTCCGGAGGATCCGGAGGCCTGCCCATGTTGGATTACTCCATGGCGCTGGATCCTGTAGTCCTGGAGTTCAGAAGTTCCATATCTTGTCTCGCGTAATCCATTTTAGTAACACACGGATCACTGAAATTAGATTGTAATTCACACAATTTATCAATTTCTTGCACACGTGTTACCGTTCACTCCTATTACTTCTTTGTCTACCCACTGCCAGTTACAAGGAGATGAATATATCGGCTACTTTCAGCTAGTCTATTACACTGTTAAACCGGGCGTTCCCTGCATTCGTATGATGCAGAATTTTCTATCCCTATCTTCTGTATGGTTTAATAGTTAAGGAACACTCCTCACTAGATTGTTAATCAGTTAATAATCTGACCTACGCTCTGTTCAGAAACAGCGTGATTTTATACAGTTCTTTGTTCTGCTCGAGAAATTCTACGTACTATCAAGTAGTTGTTATGCAAAATCCTACTTCATCTTTCACGAAGTCTTAGTCTACTTTGCAACCGATATCTTAAGTATATCTCATTACCGTAATCGTCTGTTGCCTATCACAAATTATAATCACAAAAAAGAAAAAAAAACTGAAAGATTTTCCCTGCCGCTTTGTTCACAGAGTATACCAAGGAGCGGTAATCCGATAGCGAAGCGACCGTCGTTTCCCGTCGAAAGCTCCTCAACGACTACTCCAGTTCCCTGGAACTGCAAAAAACTTATACTAGCCCCGGTGGTAGGGGCGGTTTAGTGACTTCATCCCCACTCTTATTTCGACTGCTCCTGGATAAACCAGCCTGTCGAAATTAGCAATACGCTAGACTGTGTGACTCGGATATGCACAAGTACGCTATGCCATGCGGAATTTGATATGTTCGGCGGATCTGCCGTAATTAATTTATCATCTTGGAGGGGAAGTAGGGAATCCCCGAAGGCATCTGGTTTTTCACTAGGCGTCCGTACGCGACCGGAGTTATATAAGTTGTTTACCAACGCCTTTCGCTTGGAGAGTATTTTCTACCAGAACTCTTGACTTTATAATTCCACCAAAATTCAGCACACTACTCTAACGGGTGCAGTATTGTTAATTAAGCCTTATTTATGCCGAAAATGCATTAAATTTAGCCCGATCGCTCTGGCATCGCTGTACGCTTGCAGATGTTTTCCAATATGGAGTCGCTAAATAGTGTTCTTCTCCTGCTTCTTCTATGACGTGTGCCTAGCTCGGGGATTCCTTAAGCCACCCAGTGGGCGGGTGAAGGCGCCTCTCTGGCGGGCTTCGTATTGCGCAACCTGACGATACCCCCAGCATCCACACAAAGAAAGCTTGCTGCCAGCCTCCTTACCAAGCATATCACTTGAAATAAATACTAATTGTGCCGGTACGGTCACATCTGCCCCTCCGTTGGTTTCAAGAAATTTGAAACGGAGTTGCGAATTTCTTGAAGAATTACTACTCAATCCGTCCTACGATCAATCTTCTTTAGCTGCTCTAAGTTTCTGTGATTCCAACCTCAACTGGGCATTTTCTCTCTGGAGCAAGAAACATACTCGTGCCATAATGTCGCGTCTCTGGTACAGCTCTATGCACTCCTCACAACTCTGGTCACTCAAATCATCTCGTTCCTCCACCGTCATTACATGGACTGCTGGATCTTCTTCACCATCTTCTTCTTCGTCCCCTGGATCCTCATCTTCGTCTCTCTCCAGATCCTCTTCCTCTTCTTCGGCGTTCTCGTCCACCTGATTGGCGTCTATTCTGCTGCTTCCTGGAGGATGGTACAATTTCAAATTGGCGGCATTGTACACTGTCTCAGTCGTGCCGTCCATGCTCTGGACCTTGTAGGAATTATTATCCAAATTTTCGATGATCCGATACGGCCCAATGTATAACTCCGCAAACTTATGATAAATTTTATTTGCGGGATCGGAGATCGCTGGTCGTTTGACAAGAACAAGTTCTCCAACTCGCAGCGGACGATGGTACCTTTTTCCGCGCAATCGCCGTAATCGCTTCTCTGCCTGTCCTTTCAAATATTCCGCCGTTGTCTGTATGCAGAGTTCCACGGATAAGCGGGGGTCTTGAGGGCATTGGATTGCATTCACCCAGGGTCTTTTTGGAATTTCGTCGAAGTGAACGACGCTTGGGATCATCCCTGTCGACTCGTGGACCGTCCCATTCACACATTCCTCAATAATAGGAAGGACGTCCACCCATCGCCAATGTTGACGGGAACAGTAGATCCGGCAAAATTTGCCTATCTCCCGCATGATTCGCTCGGCTGGATTTGATTCGGGGTGGCGAATCGAACTCAGGTGATGCTTCACCCCTAATCGTTCAATATCCCTTTTAAAAGCTCCGGACGTGAATTGGGAACCGTGATCTGTCAAAATACACTCCGGTTTACCCATCCTCGGAATGATTTTATTCTTTATCTGATTGATGACAGCTCTGGTATTCGCTTTTTGTACGGGGCAAAGTTGGATAAACTTCGAAAAGACATCGACGCAAACCAAAATATGCTGCATCCCGCGTCGTGCCTTGGGTAAGGGACCGTAAAAATCTAGCGCGAAGAGCTCTTTGGGCTGTTTCGGCAACAAAGGCCGCGGCAGTTGTTTAAGCAAAAAGGTATTGTGCTTCACCCGCTGGCATATATCGCATGTCATCAATACACGGCGGACAATCTTCCTCATATTTGGCCAAATGAAGGTTTCCTTTAACGTTGATACAACCTTGTCGATCCCGGCGTGACCAATGGCTCGGTGTGCCAACCAGATTAAGTCCTCTTGTAAAACGGGCGGCACTACAATCCTGTATCGAGTGTGATTATCATCGACAAACTTATGGAGAATCCCGTTGAAGTAATTGTACCGTTCTGCCTTCTTCTCTATTTCTGAGTGCTCGGCGGTACCCGGTTGTAATTTCCGCTTGAAGAACTCGATCAATTTCCCTGTTTCCGGATATCTTTCCTGCTCCTCCCCTACAGTTTTCAACTTTTCTAGAGTGGCATGGTCCTCATCTTCCAGCTGGATGTGAAAAATGGAAGTTTCGCTGGAGTCCGGGTTTCGACTTAGGGCATCTGCAATAATGTTGTTTTTCCAGCACAATGCTCAACCGTTAAGGCAAATTGTTGGACGAAAAGACACCAACGATTGACCCTTTCGCTCGTCATAGTCGACTTGAGCATGAAAGTTAATGCCTTATGGTCTGTCCGAAGGACAATGGGGAAGCCATAGATATACTTCCGCCAGTGACCTAGGGCTGTGACGATAGCCAACATCTCGAGTTCAGTCACTGTGTATTTGAGCTCGTGAGATCTCAATTTGCGGCTCATAAATGCCAGATACGTGATTTTTGGTTGTGCCTCCGGGTCTTCTTGGTACAATACAGCACCGACCCCAATTTTCGATGCGTCTGTTTGCACAATGAATTTCTTAGAATAATCTGGGTAACCTAATTTAATGCTGTTGGCGAGGAGTTCCTTCGTCTTATTGAAAGCGGCTTCGCATTTCTCGTCCCACTTCCAACGGTTATTTTTCTTTAGCAAATTTTGGAGGGGTGCTACGACTTCAGTATACCCAGGACAGTGATCAGAGAAGAAATTACAGACCCCTAAAAATTGCCGAACGTGCTTGACCCTAGTTGGTCTTGGAAAGTTCTGAATTGCTTGAATTTTGACGGGGTTTGGGATCACGCCATCGGAGTCAATCACGTGTCCCAAAAATAAAATACTCCTTTGACAGAACTGTGACTTTGGAAGGTTGACTTTAAAGTTGTTTCGATCCAGATCGAGCAAGAGCTTCTTGATCTTTTCGAGATGGTCCTCGACTGTCTCAGATGCCACCAAAATGTCATCGATGTACCTTACCGTAAATGCCTTTACCTCGTCGCTAAGATTTCTATCGAGAGCTCGGATAAGAGCAGATCCCGCGTTCATAATGCCGAACGGAAGCCGATTGAAGACGTATGTCGTCTGGTCAAACATAAACCCAGTCAAAATTTTGGTCTTCGGGTCTAACTCTACATGATGAAAAGAGGAAGTTAAGTCGACCCCAGAAAACAACTTCATATGCCGAAATTTCTTCAGGATGTCCTTGATACAGGGGGCTTGATCATACTCGGGGACTAAGCGTTTATTAATAGCCCTCGCGTCAAGGCAAACGCGAAGAGACCCATTCGCCTTTTCGACAATTACGAGAGGGTTCAGGAAAGGCGTTGGGGACTTCATAATTAAACCACTAGCCTCCATCTCGCCAATGATTTTACTGACTTTGTCATGATACTTTTCTGGTACCGGATACGGTCGTTGCCTAAATGGTTCCCAACTGTTGACTACCAAGGTATATTGAAAGTTTGGGATCTTCCCCGGTCGTGAACCGAAAACTTCTTTACATTGTTCTAAAATTTTGAATAATTGGTCCTTTTCATTTTCCCCAATTTTGGCTTCATGAATTTTCCCTTGAATGGTTGAATCCAACGATGGTTCCTCTTCTGTCTCCAATGCTGCGATTGTCATTCCAGATTCCTCAAAGACTTTGTGGCAGATTACGTCCAATCCTATCCCGCTTTCTTCTCCCTCCGGGTTTCCTGAACAGATCCGTGTCGTCCAAATTCTTTCCTCGGTTTCTAAGTCTTCAAAATCATTTAACTTCATCTCGGTTTGGGCCGAATCAAATTTTAAACAAATTTCGTTTGTTTCCATATTAATATGGGCTTTATATTCCCTTAGGAAATCTGAACCGATGATGATATTATATTCAATTTTGGATAAAACGATAAATGGATGGGAAATAATATCCTTCCCAATCTCCAGTTCCAGATACGCTTGGCTATTGCAGATGGTGGTCCTGTCCGGAATTACTCCACGAACCTTGACATTCGATATTGGGATAACCGGGATATCATTTTTGGATTGAAGTTCTTGTAATAGAATTCTAGAGACAACGCTCACGCTGGCTCCCGTGTCCACAAGACAACGAACTCGAACCCCGTTAACCCTGATGTAAATAACGGGTAGTTCTCTTATGACCTTAATGTCTGTTTTCAACTGTTCCTCCAGTAAATCATCAGCTTGCACCACCCAGGTGTCTATTGTAATGACCGTCCATGACGTCTCCTGAGGATCGATAGCTTCCGAAAATCCGGCTATCTCCCCGCTTAGTAGTTGGGCTTTTTTTTAAGGCGATTCCCCTCTGTGGCCTCATACTCTGGCGCACAGGGGTTCAACCTCCCTTGATTCGCGTTATGCTGCTGTAACGCAAGACTCTCTGCCCCTTGACACTCATTTGTTTGGGAGAGTTGCCTTATGGGCTGCTCCCATATGTCTCCATTACTTCGCGCCTCGCGCAGTTCTTTAACGTAGCGTTGAGATTCTTTCTTACGGTCGTTCTGGTCTCCCTGACGATAATCTCCCCGTGGTTGCGGATTCCTATCGTTTCTAGGTTGCCATTTCGGATAGGGTCGCCGGTCCTTACGGTAACTGTCTCTCGTATAGGTTTGCCGACCGTAACTACGCCTATCCTCTTTCCACGGACGAGGATTCCACCTACTATCCCTTGAATGGTTATTTGTAGCGTACAATTCCCGCGTACTTGTCCCTTGGTCCTTTTGACCGACCAAATTAGCATTTCCTTGGCAGTTCACGATGTTTACCATTTCAGTCTGCCTGGTCCGCATGTGTTGGCCACCCGACGTCTGGTCCAGATGCCGTAACACTTGCTCCATCTCAACAGCTGTTTTTACATCTGCCGCTATCAAGATACGCTGCACGTCAGCGGGAAATTGTTTTGTGAGCGCTGCCAATAGTTCGCCTTCTGCCGGAGGGTTGTCCAACTCCCTCATCTTCACTAGCTGTCCTGTGAAGTACTCGCAGAAGCGCGTCGGTCCCGTCATCGAATACCGACGTGAGTACAATTCGAGGCGCAAACCCTGCTGCGTTTGCATTCCCCAATATTTGTCTAGAAATGCCCTCTTAAAGCTTTCGTACCCATCGAAGCAGTATCGAAATGCTTGGAACCACACAAGGGCCTGGTCCTCTAAAAATTTCTCGACAACCCGTAACTTTCGTTCAGACGAGATCCGGTTATCGCTCATGTAACCGTCCATCTCAATCAAAAATTTCTTTGGCGTCATATTGCCGCCGGGTTTGAAACGTTTTGGTTTGTCGTCCGCCATCTTCACCATGTTATAGATGGGGATAGGTTCGACAGGAAGGAGTGTTGAGTTATGCCCTAATGTCCCCGCTATCTGGTCTGGACTCATATTCATTGTCTGGAAGAGTCCTGATCTTTCGGATTGGGGCTTTGTGTCGAACGGATTAAATTGACTTGGTTTCATTGGGCTAAATTCCTTCCCAACTTCCTGAAAATTCTTCCCTACTTTAATTTTCCCAAACTCTTCCTTTAATTCCTGAATTATGGCGTCGTGGGTGTCTACTTTGAGCTTGACCTTCTGAGTCCTATGTGACCAATCCTCGATCCTGTCTGAAAGTTTATCGTCCCTCTTGTCGATTTCTTCCCGGATCGCGGTAATGTTTACGGACGTTAGCTCTCTTTCTTCTGCTACACGCAGTTCGATCGTGTCGGTAAACTCCTGTCGTAACGCTTCGGCTTTATGGCGTACGTCATTCAGCTTCATCTGGGTTTGGGATATTTCCCGAGTTATTGCCTCAGTTTCCCTACGCTGATTTTCTTGGTATTCAACTGTCGCCTTCATATGTTGGTCTAACTGCTCCGCGACACTTGTGCTTTGAGCCTCAACACAGTCAATGCGTTCAATTGCCGTATCCATGGTCTTACTGATCTCCTCCTGCTTTGCCTCAACGCTCCCTACTTGCTCTCCTAAACGTTCGGTTATCTTAATGCAGCGTTCCCGATCGACTCTCAATTGTTCGACCAATTCGTCCTGCCGCTCATCGATTCGCTCTAATCGCTTATTTATTTCCTCCTTTCCTACCTTACACTCTGTCTGTACCTGGTCTATCATTTCTTTGATGTTTTCCTGAACGTTTCCAATAGCCTGACTCAGTTTTTCCGTCATCTTTTCCTGAATATCCTCACTATTCTTATTCAGTTTTTCCTGCATATCTTCACTAGTTTGATTCAGTTTTTCCGTTAAATTACCCTGAATATTTTCACTCGTTTGAATCAATTTTGCCTGCATGTCCTCGCTATTTTGATTCAATTTCGCCTGCATCTCCTCGCTATTTTGATTCAATTTTGCCTGCATCTGCTCACTATTTTGATTCAATTTTTCCTGCATCTCCTTCATACCCTGCATGTCCTCGCGCAACTCCCGTAAGAGTTCCCTGACTACTTCCATATCCATCGTAATACAACTGTTTTCATTAAAAATGAGACCCCCTTCACCTTCGGACCTTGGAACTCGGGTTGATAGACGCACAAAACAATGTTCATTCAAGAATGCGTTCCCCCCGTTCAACTTCGAAAAATTTTGAAAATCAAAACATTAATTCCAAAACACCGCCTCAAACACGGCTAACTCGAAGTTGCCTAACATGTACACCCCTGTTTCACCGAGTGCATAAACAACTTTTAAAAACATAGCCTTTTTCATCAATAATCAATTTTGAATAAATTAATCACGCGCGCATTAAATTACCAACACTGGTGGTACATGCCAATAAAGCAGGTCATCCGTCAAGCATTGAGGCAGATACACCCGATACAATAGGTCATACCGTCCCAAGACTTTCCGTCTGAAACCTAATTTATTGCCATTTCATAATCAGCTCAAGGGCCTGAGGTTACCCTTGCTAAATCACGAGAAATCTACCTTAATATATAAATAACATTCACTACTAGCAATGAGGCCTACATCAAACAGTACCTTCCGACTCATACCCGCGAATATGATTACCTGAAGGGTATCGATATTCATTTTTCCCCAGATTCTGGAAAATCATTTCATTGTTTCCTGGACTCGATTGACTCCTTATTTACCTTCCGGGTACGTCCATTGCTTTGAATGACCGTCATGGTTATTGCCATGATAATAATAATAATAATAATAACCACGACATACCGAAAAATTCCTCAAATTAACATTTATTCATGTACTTAGTCATTCAGATTTAACTACTGGTCCAATTACGTGCATCCAAGTATGAACTAAATCAGTTCCTTGTCATAATTGGCCATTCCTATCCATTTTAACTTAGGCATATGTGCCATGCGCCCAATAAAGAAAACATTAAAATTCAAATCCGAAAATACCTACCGAAAAATGCCGAAAATGCCTACACGCAAATGCCGAAAATGCCGAAAATGCCAACACGGAGGGCGCCATATGGGACCTTTCCCACCGTCCCCCATGACTCATGGGACCATGTGACAGCAAACCAACCCTTTCGGGTCACGAACACATGGGACCATGCTCCACGGAAGTCGATAGTCAAGGGATCTTTTCGGTCTGTGCCGATTTCTCCTCATTGGGATTGTATACTTAATCCACTCACATGAAGAGTTATCGACCATTCGACTCAGCTAGATCACAGCTACTCTCCCGTTCCTGAGGTCTGAACACGGACTCCTCAGGGCCGAAGAACGTTCGCGGCATAAAGAGGCTATCAAACATAAGCTATCTTAAAGGCCTACAATGAACGGAAGAGGATTCTGGATGCATGTTTTTCGGTATAGATAGGCATAAAATCGTTTGGAACAATTTACTACTCACTCGGTGAAATATACAAATTTACATACACTCTTGATACTTCTGACACAATTAATATGAGCAAATCACTTATTTTAGCAGCGGAAAAATCCGGGCTGCCATTGACATCGGTTGTTACCTCCACATTCCACAGACAAAATCTATGTGAAAGGCAACGTTAGCTGTTATTTCTCTACTCCAATAAATTTTCCTTTTTGACACAGACGTAGATATCCATATCCCTCTCTACCAAAACAGAGAATAACCGAGAGGTTGTTAATATGATTTCACTTTTTCACATACTATCACTTTGAATTGCCTGTGTCATATATTGCTTACATAATTATTACATTAGTTTGGATGTATGCTACACAAATTGTTTTGTGTATTATCGCAATTGTTTTGTGCGCGTCATCACCCGGTTTAGCATAAACCACTGAGTACCCTATCATATTCACAAAAACAAACAAAACAAGCCATGTTCCCCCAATGCGAGTATTCCATGGGACTGAATCCCGTATTACACATTAGACTCTATTTACACAAAAGAAAAATGTCCGCCTTTGAATGGTCGGCTAACGCTAGGAATCAATGAAGTAAAGATTAAAAAAAAAAAAAAAATCCGAACATTCCGACCAAATCAGAAATCCGTCACTAAAACACGGAGAAGGAAAGAAAAAGGACTCAAGTCTTCCATATAAAATAAACACAGACTTGAACAACGAACTATCATTTGCAATCACTACCAGTGGACTTTCACGAAGTCTAGATTCAAATCGACATCGATTAAAAGTAACCAACAAAAACACATCCTGAAAAAGAAAATATATCAAACACATGTATCAATAAAGACGATGGCTGTAATTTAACCGTTGTAACCCGCTGTCTTAGCGAGCTGTTGATCGCTGCTGTGCCCACATGAGGTTCGAACCTGAGACTCTGGTCGTCTCCATCCAGGGTACTGTAATCAAGCCCTAATTAATCTACTCGTGTATCGAACTGTCATAACAAAAATAAACATCTACATTGCTTTGTAGGTCATGGTCTACGGGGTGGCAATTAAAGCACTTGCTGTCTTTATTCTCAAAGAAACCAGAATGTTGGTTCGGCCAACCTTTCTGCTTGTATATCTTCCTCCCTGTTCCAGATTCTCCCCTCTCAGCCATAAATTCAGCTGACACTTGTCCCACGGTCCGGAGACAAAAAAAAACACCATTCAGCCTGCTTCCCGCTAGGCCTTTTTCTCTCTCTGTGTCCATCAAATTAATTCATTAGAAAACTGGCACATTTTATTCAATGCTCGGACCAGCCCACATACATTCAGTACACGAGAATCATTTCTCAAATTCGACCGTTAATTCACATTTCATTCTCTCATATCTCTGGAGGTCTGGAGTTCGACTCGTATCTTCTCTCCTTCCAAAGTGCACCATCCGTTAGCCCCTGACCATAGCAATACTCCTATTTCTCCGCCTCTGAGGCGAGTGTGTGTACCTATCAGATACTACCCTATCTATCGGTATAAATCATCAATCAAAGTACCTTAGGTAAAATAATAACAATACTAATAATAATAATAATAATAATAATAATAAGAATCTTCTAACCTTTTGCTTGTAATGTATAGTATCAACACACTGCTCAAGTTACATTAAGAAAATAATAATAATAATAATAATAATAATAATAATAATAATAATAATAATAATGAAATTCAAATTAATTTAAATTATTAAATCCTTCCAAACCACTAACAGACCTTCTACATCTAACCTCAATAGTGTAGCGGAGGACAGGGGTTCAAACCTCGGCACGTCATTTCTTGAACATCACCAGTTACAGCCAAAACTTATACTACCATGCAACAACATGCTATTTCTGACTTTACGAACATAGTGCTGATTCTAGCCCAAGTTTTTCCTTTCATACGGGCACTTGTTGATGACTCTGTCACCTCGCTAATCCCTACGTAACTTAGGCACTCGCTCAGATGAGATCTACATTATTAATCTACATATCATTCTATTCCTTTTCCCCCTCAATTCCTTCTCAGCACTAAATAAACAAATTATAATAACATGCAAATATATCCACTAAAAGGGGTCCCCCATTCTATACACTAACACAGGATCACTCCCTTCCCATATCTAATTAATTAATTGAAACAAAAATGAATAAAAGGATTCCCGACCATTCTTGGGCGGATTAAACCTATTTATATATGTTAGTTTAACCCTATACTTCATGACTATTATTTACAAAGGGAAATACTAGCATTGGTAAGAAACATAACATTGTACTCAACAGTTGACGTCTTCGGCCCTGTCCGGAGGATCCGGAGGCCTGCCCATGTTGGATTACTCCATGGCGCTGGATCCTGTAGTCCTGGAGTTCAGAAGTTCCATATCTTGTCTCGCGTAATCCATTTTAGTAACACACGGATCACTGAAATTAGATTGTAATTCACACAATTTATCAATTTCTTGCACACGTGTTACCGTTCACTCCTATTACTTCTTTGTCTACCCACTGCCAGTTACAAGGAGATGAATATATCGGCTACTTTCAGCTAGTCTATTACACTGTTAAACCGGGCGTTCCCTGCATTCGTATGATGCAGAATTTTCTATCCCTATCTTCTGTATGGTTTAATAGTTAAGGAACACTCCTCACTAGATTGTTAATCAGTTAATAATCTGACCTACGCTCTGTTCAGAAACAGCGTGATTTTATACAGTTCTTTGTTCTGCTCGAGAAATTCTACGTACTATCAAGTAGTTGTTATGCAAAATCCTACTTCATCTTTCACGAAGTCTTAGTCTACTTTGCAACCGATATCTTAAGTATATCTCATTACCGTAATCGTCTGTTGCCTATCACAAATTATAATCACAAAAAAGAAAAAAAAACTGAAAGATTTTCCCTGCCGCTTTGTTCACAGAGTATACCAAGGAGCGGTAATCCGATAGCGAAGCGACCGTCGTTTCCCGTCGAAAGCTCCTCAACGACTACTCCAGTTCCCTGGAACTGCAAAAAACTTATACTAGCCCCGGTGGTAGGGGCGGTTTAGTGACTTCATCCCCACTCTTATTTCGACTGCTCCTGGATAAACCAGCCTGTCGAAATTAGCAATACGCTAGACTGTGTGACTCGGATATGCACAAGTACGCTATGCCATGCGGAATTTGATATGTTCGGCGGATCTGCCGTAATTAATTTATCATCTTGGAGGGGAAGTAGGGAATCCCCGAAGGCATCTGGTTTTTCACTAGGCGTCCGTACGCGACCGGAGTTATATAAGTTGTTTACCAACGCCTTTCGCTTGGAGAGTATTTTCTACCAGAACTCTTGACTTTATAATTCCACCAAAATTCAGCACACTACTCTAACGGGTGCAGTATTGTTAATTAAGCCTTATTTATGCCGAAAATGCATTAAATTTAGCCCGATCGCTCTGGCATCGCTGTACGCTTGCAGATGTTTTCCAATATGGAGTCGCTAAATAGTGTTCTTCTCCTGCTTCTTCTATGACGTGTGCCTAGCTCGGGGATTCCTTAAGCCACCCAGTGGGCGGGTGAAGGCGCCTCTCTGGCGGGCTTCGTATTGCGCAACCTGACGATACCCCCAGCATCCACACAAAGAAAGCTTGCTGCCAGCCTCCTTACCAAGCATATCACTTGAAATAAATACTAATTGTGCCGGTACGGTCACAATACCATCATCTTGCTTGGATATTTCTATGCCCAGGTAGGCAAAGAAAGAAAGTTCCGAAACATCGTTGGAAACTATCTTTCTCACCAGAGAACAAATCGTAATGGAGAAAGGCTAATAGAGCTGTGTAAGGCATTTAACCTCGTAATGAGGTCTACTACTTTCAAATACCTGCCCAAGATACAGAAGACCTGGAAATCCCCAAATCTCCACCTTGGTGAATTTCAGGCTCAAAGAGAAATTCAGAATGTGAAAGTTCTAAGAAATGCAAAACTGGACTCAGATCACTATCTGTCCAAGACAAAAATCAAACCGCTCCCGAGAAACACAAGAAGAGCTCGAGACAAAAAGATTGTAATATTTGATAGAGGAAAACTAGGATCTAACCATGAGTTCTCGCAGAAACTACAATCCGTAAATGCAGAGAACTGGGAACAACTGCGCGAGGACTTGGTCGAAACAGCTAAAGAGACGGTGCAGCTTACTAAGCCCAGGAATCATGCTTGGTGGAACAGTGAATGCGATGCAGCGATAAGGCTAGGACAGTTCGCCTGGCAGAAATGGAAATCGCTGAAGAACCAAGTCAACAGGAAAAACTTCTTGAATGAGAGAAAGTGTGCAGAAAAGATATCCGCAGCGTTAAACGTGCTTTTGAAAAACACCAGCTGGCTCAAATTGAGCAGGATTTCAAGAAGGACAAAAGACGCACTTTTATAAAACATTAAAATGCAACTTGAGGAAATACGACCCGCCAAGTTTACAGTTCAGAGATTCCAATGGAAAACTAGCCCATAACGACAAGGAAAACTGCCGGGTCCTTGCAAAATACTTTAAATCCCTTCATAACTGCGAGGCCCCAATATCCAGATTCACATTTGAAGATAAAACACAAGTCCATCCAGATTCAGCCTCACCCACGAAAGAGAAAATCAGACAGATATCCAATCCTCGAAAAACAATAAAGCGCCAGGTGAAGATTCGATAATATCTGAATTTTGGAAGTTTGCTAGTGACAATGCAGTGGAGAAATTAATGGACATCATACATTAAATCTGGAATACTGAAAGAGTTCCAAGTGACTGGGCATCTGCCCTAATCCACCCACTTCATAAGAAAGGCGACAAGTCGGATGTTAACAACTATCGCGGCATCTCCCTCCTACTCATAACCTACAAAATTATCTCGAAAGCTCTTCAAATCAGGGCAGGAGAACAGCTAGATCCAGAGCTGGGTGATTACTAAGGAGGTTTCAGGAAAGGACGGCCATGTGTGGAACAGATTATGAATCTGAAATCTGTCCTTTCATGATGATGATTATGATGCTTGTTGTTTAAAGGGGTCATCGAGGTCATCGGCTCCTAATGGTACGAAATGAAATAACAAAAAAATTCAAATTCATCCACTGACCAAAATAAAATAAAAAATGTCATGAAGAATGAATGGATGGCCATGATCCCTACAAAAAACAAAATAAAAACAGTGGATCAGACTCAAAGTGAAGGTAGTTAATTAGAGTATTACTGACCAAGGGACCATTTATTAAGCACAATGATGCTTGATGTCTGAAGGGGTGCTAAATTCACGTCTAAGGCCCCACAGAATGGTACATGTCGCGAGTAAAGTAGAACCATGGTATTTGTCTTTTTGGGGTACTGATCAAAAGTAGCGAAGACTCACGGTGGTCCACACAAGATGGTACTACTCACAAGTATTGCAATTCGTACAGGGAACGCAGACCAATGGTGTTGCTCACACAATGGCGCCACTCATAGCCAACGCAAACCGGTAAGGTTCCTCACCTACGTGTACTAGTCACGGGCGCCGGTATTCCCGTGGTGTTCCTCACATAGTGGGTACCAATCACAGGCAACGCTGACCCACAGTGCCGCTCATATAGCGGTACAACTCACAGGCTACGTCCAGACCCGCGGTGTTGCCCACATGGGTACAACGCACGGGTACTGGAATCCACCAGGCCAGGCTTTTTACTGCAACTAATCACAAACCTATTTCGTACCAATTTAGTGATACTATTCGCAAGTACATGCAACCCATGGTGTTCCCCGCATGATGGTACGAATCAAGAGTAGTTTCATAGTTCTTTCAATCATCCCTTGGTCGCCCCTTGTAGTCGCCTCTTACGACAGGCAGGGGATACCGCGGGTGTATTCTACATGTGCGTCCCCCACCCGCAGGGGGGTAGTGTGTTTGGTCCGCGAGAGGTATTTTATTTCCCTCAAGTCCGCCGGCAAGCCGGTTAGGAACCCCCTATCCGCCACCTGGGACGCGCCACGTGGGAGTATCACTTCTCCCCTTGCTACGCCTGCGTAGCAGGTTCGTGGAATCTGTTCTTTCATATCTTACACTAAGGAGTAAGCCTTTCGTAGTAACGTTCATCGACTTTAAGAAGAACTATGACAATTGATAGAACTACCTTAATACAGCATCTTAAAGGAATTTGGCTTGGACGGTAAAACAAGGGCGATCATCCAACAGACTTTCACCAACACCATCTCAAAAGTGAAGTTCAGAAGAGAGACTTCATTTGCCTTTGAAATACGGACAGAAGTTAGGCAGGAATGTGGTCTCTCACCTCTGTTGTTCAACTGCGTTCTTGAGAAAGTGATCCGTGAATGGCGCAGTGAAATGAGTTGTGAAGGAGCCGAAAGCGGAGTCAGATTAGACCATAAGAACAAGAACCTTTCAATTGACTGTCTAGCATTTGCAGACGATCTTACAGTCTTCGCTGATTCCTTGGATGTGGCCACAAAGCAGATCAACCAGCTTCAAATACAAGCTGCGAAGGCGGGCCTCCAGATCTCCTTTGAGAAAACTAAATTTATTACAAATATCAAACTGGCGCCAAGTGAGCTAGAAGGGACACTAAGGAAAGGAAGATTTTGAGGAAAATCTTAGGTCCAGTCAAAGACAATGGCGAGTTTAGGATACGGCACAAGTCAAGCAGGTTGAAAAATTTAAGTATCTTGGTGAATGGATAGAACCTAACACGTCCGGAAAAGAAGTCTTTTCATCACGCATGATTAAAATTGAAATGGCTTACCAACTGACTAAAAATGTCTATAAGAAACTATCTATATTCTGAATGCAAAAATCAAATACTATTGCAATGTCATCCGGCCAGAGGCTCTATATGCAGCGGAATGTCTTGCCGTGAACAGAAAGGGCATGATGGAGAAATTGGAGGCTAAGGAAAGGAAGATGTTGAGGAAAATCTTAGGTCCAGTCAAAGAGAATGGTGAGTTTAGGAGACGGCTCAACCAGGAGTTGTACTCGCATGTGGAGAAAATAACCGACGTGATGCGGAAAAGGAGGATTATTTTTTATGGACACATGGCCCGAATGAAGTCAACGCGGTTAACCAACCGCATCTGCACTTTCTTCCAAGAGAAAAAAGGCAAAGGGAGCATGGTTCAGTGAGGTTCAGAAAGATCTGGAGGAGATTGGATCTCATTTTAAGATATCCAAGAGCGTGACCCACTTAAGAAAAATCTCCAAGAACAACAGAGTTTCCAGCCAAAGCCGAAGCTGAAAACTGGAAAAGCATGGACGAAAAAACGAAAGGAGCAACACCGTCTACGAATGAAGGAGTACTGGACCAACATTAAAGTTCAAAGGAAACAGTTGAAATGACGCGGTCCTTAGTTGACCGAAACGAAACAACAACAATAATAATAATAATAATAATAATAATAATAATAATAATAATAATAATAATAATAATAATAATAATAATAATAATAATAATAATAATCTTCGTCTTCTTTCCCAACATCCTCGTGGGGTCGCGGGTGCGGACTGTGTCGCTTATGCGCACTTAGCCCCGTTTAGCGGTCAGGTGCCCTTTCTGACGCTAACCCCGTGTGAGTGTGGGTTTCTGAGATGTGTTGTCTGTAAATGAAGAGATGTGTATTGAGACAAACATAAAATGTACAGTCCCTGAGCCAGAGAAATTAAACAGACATGGCTAAAATCCCCAAGTCGGTTGCGAATCTAACCCGGGACCCTCTTAACCGGAAATCATGACACACTGAACAGCGAAGGGGCTGAACAAAAGTGCCAATAATAATAATAATAATAATAATAATAATAATAATAATAATAATAATAATAATAATAATAATAATAATAATAATAATAATAATAATAATAATAATAATAATAATAATAATCGTTCGGCTACTGCTACCGGATTACAGTCATTCCCAAGTGGTGTCATTTAGGCGGCATGCCTACCATTTTTTACATTCGGATAGTGTTGCTATCTGCTGACGAAGAGGAACTCTTTTGGACAATGTCGAAGTCTGAATCAGAATGTGTGATTTTGTCGGATCACAACAGGTCAACACAAATGGCTGAGTCTTAAGATTTTTGTCCATCGTACAACCACCGGCTGCACCCGCGAACGACAGGTCATCATTCCTATATCCTACCTCCGATCCACTCAAAAATTTGACAACACTAACCGTACTTGTACTTCTTGCCATTATTAGAAATATGGTGCCAGCGGTCTATTTCGGTGGGGAGAAAGTAAACGGTTTGGAACGATACTTGTAACTGTGAGAGCTGACAGGTTCTGATGACCTGTTTTATGATGTGTGGAATTGCGTTTCAGGCATGCTAAAAACAACAACGCTATTTGCATTCCTGACAGAAAGAAAGATCATCATGTGCCAACGTTAAAGCCATTATTTACTGACAAAACATGTGGTTATCGTCTTTAACAGCACACTCACGTATGAAATCATCCATTACAATCCATTGTGAATGTGTCATTAAATTTTATTTCCTAACGAAATTACAGCATCATGAGACTCACCGAGTGTAAGGATTACTCCCTTCATTCTTAATACGTCTTCCCAGGAGCAGGTTGTGGTCAGTATTGCTTCATGAACATTATATTTCATTCCAATGGTATCGTTAACAGAACCAACGAATACAATAAGAAATACAAACAAACAAACAAACAGTATTGTGTGGGCGAGGTACGTACCTTATCACGGCCGTAAAACGCTCACACCCTTCTCCGGATATGAAAGTCAAAGTTCTACATGTAAAGTATTGCCTATTTATATACTAGCTGCTGCAGTTTTGTACAGTTGCAACAGCAATACCACCTAACGGAGATGAAATGGAGCATACTTCAACTAACAAGTCAGCCAGTGAAATTTAATTGTTTATTCGTTTTAGAGAGGCTCTGGAATACGAGCTTGAACACCAAGAACCATTCGAGTAGGAGATAACATGTATATCAATTTTTAAAGTAAACTTACTTTCCCTGCCAACGGGTACATGTAAAGGAAAATGTTAAGCCGCTTTTAGTGTTTGGGTAGAACGCGAATATCGCCAAGAGTATTTGACTTACGATTATGCTTAACAATGAATTGACAGATAAAAGAGGAAGCTGCCTGTTGCAAAAACTAAATAAAAATCTGACATATAGTGTTCATGGAATAAAGGTTCAAATATAAAGCAAATTTTGTGCTAAATATGTGACGTCACACGAATACTCTGTTAAAAGATGGCGCTGTGTTAACTTGCGCGCTCAGCTGGAGGTTGATTGCCCCAAACATCACCTTAATTTGAATGCTGTGCCGAGCAACTATCCCAGCACATTGGAAATTTCATATATTGGTCTTACTTTTACTCGTAATATTACTCACGAACTCTTAAATTTTGTCTCTTATTTTCATATCACAGACCCATAATATACCGAGAATTACTATGGAGTGAGTATGTGGGAAACTGGGAGTGAGATTTCTAGATCCTAATGGGTGCGTAGGAGATAGGGATCTGCGCTCAGATGGCCTTCACTTAAACCGCAGTGGTACATATAAGTTAGGAAATTTGTTTAGAAGGGTTATAGGGAGGTACATTCAGGGAAACGGGGTGGCCTAGGGAGCGGTGATACGGGAACAGGGAACTGGAAATCAAGTAGGGATGACATAAAAATGTTAGTGCTCAACTGTAGAAGTATTGTAAAGAAAGAAATAGAATTAAGTAATTAAATAGATATATACTCACCAGATATTGTAATAGGAGTTGAATCATGGCTGAGAAATGATATAATGGATGCACAAATTTTCTCACGGAACTGGAGAGTGTATCGTAGAGATAGATTAGGTATGGTAGGAGGGGGGAGTATTCATTCTGGTGTAAGAAGAATTTATAAGCTACGAAATGTTAAAGATGACAACCATGAAATTCTAGGTGTAAGGCTCATCTCTAATATCTCTAATATCACCTATATGCAGATGATATTCAATTATATATTCACACAAAGCCTAATGACTTAAATGATTCAATCACAAACGAAGACCTAGCAAATGTTAATGACTGGACTAGCAGGCATGGCCTGAAAGTGAACCCATCAAAATCACAGGCCATCATAATTGGCACGCATAAATCTCAAGCTAAAATACAAAACACATCTATACCCAGTGTTATGCTCAGTGGAATATCAGTAACATTTAGCGATCATGTAAAGAACCTTGGAGTAGTATTCGATAAATATTTAAGTTGGTCGAAACATGTCACAAAAATTTGTCAAAGAGTATTCTACTCATTACATTCTTCAAAAAGGATGAGGGACTTCCTTCCAAGAAACACAAGAAAATTATTAGTACAGAGTCTAATATTTCCAATATTTGACTACGGAGATGTAGTTTATAACAGTATGAGCAAAACACTTTCACGTCGACTACAGCGAGCCTACAATACCTGTGCTCGATTCGTATTAAATACCCCAATCCAAACTCATATTAGCCCTTTCCCCTCTCAGCTGTCATGGCTAAGATTGACTGAACGACGTAAATACCACGCTGTTTCCCTTCTCCACAGTATTCTGCAAACAAGCAAACCAAACTATCTTAGAACAGACTTTAAATACCTCTCCCCTACCGAAAGAGCTCCCTCAAGGTCATCCACACGTTCCCTCTTACCCATTCCCATTCACCACAGTAACTCGTACAACAACTCATTCATACCTGCTACCATACGTTCCTGAAACTCAAGCCCAGCTGAAATTAGAGGCATAGGCAATCCGAAGCTATTTAAAAGGAAATGTTTAATGTGGTACTCAAATATGTAAAAAGTAGATTTCACTAAAGTAAAAATTTAATAATTAGCTCTTAATATCAATAAGTATACAAAATTATAGAGGTTAAGTAAATTAATTTTAATGATTTTTAGAAATATATGTAAAAATGATTTTATGAACATTATTCTGTAAATTGTATAAAGGTGTTGTATAATATGGTTTGGCATAATAGCAGGCTCCATAGCCTGAGCCCCGCCATATAAGAAAGGCAATAAACTAAATTAAACTAAACTAAACTAAAGATAATAGGCAACTTGATGTCTTTGGAGTGTACAGACCGGGAAAGAGTAGCGCAGACGCTGATTCAGAATTATATACTGTTATACTTATTATACTTATTATATACTAAAGACAATGGGTTGGGATATAGTACCATATCTGAAGTACTTATTTGATTATCGTTTGGTCGAAAGAGCTATACCAAATAAATAGAGAGTTGCTATAGTAGCCCCTGTGTACAAAGGAAAGGGTGATAGACATAAAGCTGACAATTACAGGCCGGTAACTTTGACATGCGTTGTATGTAAACTTTGGGAAGGCATTCTTTCCGATTATATTAGAGATGTTTGAGAAATTAATAAATGGTTCGATAGAAGGCAGTTCGGTTTTAGGAAAGGTTATTCCACTGAATCCCCTCAACTTGTAGGATTCCAGCGAGATATAGCAGATATCTTAGATTCAGGAGGTCAAATGGACTGTATCGCGATTGACCTCTCTAAAGCATTTGATAGGGTGGATCATGGGAGACTACTGGCAAAAGTGAGTGCAATTGGACTAGACAAAAGAATGACTGAATGGGTTGCTATATTTCTAGGAAATGGATCTCAGAGAAATAGACTAGGTGAAGCTTTATCTCACCCTGTAATAATTAAGAGGGGAATTCCTCAAGGCAGTATTATTGGACCTTTATGTTTTCTTATATACACAAATGATATGAGTAAAGTATTGGAATCAGAGATTAGGCTTTTTGCAGATGATATTATTCTGGATAGAGTAATAAATTTTACAAGATTGTGATGAACTGCAAAATGACCTCGATAGTGTTGTGAGATGGACAGCAGGCAATGGTATGATGATAAACTGGGTTAAAAGTCAGGTTCCGAGATTTACAAATAGGAAAAGTCCTCTCAGTTTTAATTACTGCGTTGATGGGGTGAAAGTTCCTTTTGGGGATCATTGTAAGTATCTAGCTGTTAATATAAGGAAATATCTTCATTGAGGTAATCACATAAATGGGATTGTAAATAAAGGGCACAGATCTCTGCACATGGTTATGAGAGTGTTTATGGGTTGTAGTAAGGTTGTGAAAGAGAGGTCATATAAGTCTCTGGTAACACCCCATCTAGAGTATGGTTCCAGTGTATGGGACCCTCGCCAGGATTTCTTGATTCAAGAACTGGAAAAAATCCAAATAAAAGCAGCTCGATTTGTTCTGGGTAATTTCCGACAAAAGAGTAGTGTTAAAATTTTTTTGCAAAATTTGGCCTGGGAAGGCTTTGGAGAAAGAAAACGAGCTGCTCGTCCAATTGGTATGTTCCGAGCTGCCAGTGGAGATATGGCGTGGAATGACATTAGTAGACGAATAAGTTTGAGTGGTGCCTTTAAAAGTAGGAAAAATCACAACATGAAGATAAAACTGGAATTCAAGAGGAAATAATTGGGGCAAATATTCGTTTATAGGAGGGGGAGTTAGGAATTGGAACAACTTACCAAGGGATATGTTCAATAAATATCAAATTTCCATGCAATCATTTAAGAAAAGACTAGGGAAACAACAGATAGGGAATCTGCCACCTGGGCGACTGTCCTGAATGCAGATCAGTATTGATTGATTGATTGATTGATTGATTGATTGATTGATTGATTGATTGATTGATTGATTGATTGATTGATTGATTGATTGATTGATTGATTGATTGATTGATTGATTGATTGATTGATTGATTGATTGATTGATTGATTGATTGATTGATTGATTGATTGATTGATTGATTGATTGATTTGTAGGCGATCATACTGCCCTTCGGAAAGTTTATTAGACCTCGAAAGTCGTTGAAATACTGCATCCCATCGGTTCTATCGTTCTAGTGGATATTGAGGAGGAACTGCTTGTTGGCGTCGGTAGATTTACCGGTACATAAATGTAGGCCTACTCTTCCGGCACAAAATTTCCGGCTCGTCGGCGTCTGCGGACACATTATACACTGAAGAAAATGGAAATTGCAACACCGAGAATGAGTGGTGCTACATTGCTGCAATTGAACATGCAGGACACGTGTTCGGTTGTGATTCGATGATTACACTTTTAGGTCCCTCTGACCGCAAGTTTGGACAACAATCAATACAGGATGTGCCCACCATGAGCTGCAACACATTGATGAATTCGTCGAGGCATGGAGTCAATAAGGCCCTGGATCGCTTCCTGAGAAGTTGTGGCCCATGCTTGCTGCACTGCACGGGTCAGCTGTTCCAGAGTTGTGGGTGGCTGAGGACGGTTGGCCAGTTGTCGGCCCATCATGTCCCACACACGCTCAATAGGACTGAGGTCCGGGGATCTGGCGGGCCATTCTAAGGTTGTGATGTCGTGGAGAGCTTCTCTGGAGATGCGTACAGTGTGAACCCGGGCATTGTCCTGCTGAAACATCCCATTAGCAATGTTCGCCATCATAGGGACAACCACTGGATTGAGTACTCTATCAACGTACTGTCGAGCAGTCATAGTGCCCTCAACAAGCACTTATTGTGATTTCACATTAAAGCCAATAGCTCCCCAGACCATAATGCTTGGTGTTGGCCCTGTGTGCCTCTCGACAATAAGATCTGGGCGGCCCCTCTCCCCGGTACGTCGGCGCACACGATTCCGGCGATCACTGCGGGCAAGACAGAAGCACGATTCATCACTAAAGACAACCCTATGCCATTCGTCGACCCACGTCGATCTTTCTCGACACCAGGCCAGCCTTACACATCGCTGTTGTGGGGTCAATGGAACACCTTCTGCAGGGACACGGGCTCGTAAGCCAGCTGCACGCAGGCGATTACCAACTGTTTGTTGTGTAACGTGGGGTGCCGCAGCTGCTCGAATTTGCGCTGCTGTTGCATGGGGTTCTATCCGGACCATCCGAATGATGAGGCGATCCTCTCTCACAGTTGTCTGTCGCGCTGGACCTGTGCCAGGTCTACGAGTGTGGGTACTTTCATTTGACCACTGCTGCCATACATGTTGTACCGTAGATGCCTGTCGGCCAACACGTGGAGCGACAGTCTTATCCGAGCCCTCTCAAACGGCAACAGTTGTTGATAGCGTGCTCTTCTCTGTCGTCGAGGCATGTATGACGGGGAACACTTCACTGCACAGACTGCAAGTCAACTACGCTACACCAGAGTCCGTATACTGGAGTTGATTCCTCCGCGACCAATCACGTGGGGAGACCTGTAGCAACAATCCAATGGGTCTGAAACTTTGATCGTTTACATACCTACATGACATCGTTCCATATCTTAAAAATCAACACAAACAACCAATGCCTTCATGGTGTTGCAGTTTCCATTTTCTTAAGTGTACGTAGGCAAGTCAATAAGTATCTGCAATTTTGCTCTAATTGTCTTTAGGTTGGCTCTATGGCGTTGTGTGCTCACCAGCTGCTAGATGGCACTGTTGTCTACGACTGTGGTAGGTTTCAGCGTTATTAGATCCGTACAGCTTGCGCTGTTGCGACGTAAAGATGGCCGCGCCACTCTCTGTTTGCACCAAGGAAGAACAGCGTTCCGTAATCCATTTCTTGTGATCTGAGGGTGTATCAGGAGCGGAAATTCATAGAAGACTTTCAGCACAATACGGCGACAATATTTTGCCACAGGGAAGTGTTTACCAGTGGATTGAACAGTTCAAAAGGGGTCGCACGAACATGAAGGACGAGGAAAGATCCGGGCGTCCATCTGCATCCGTAACTGATGCCAGTATTGAACAAGTGCGTCATATGATCCTGAATAACGGACGAGTGACTGGTGTATGAATTTTCCCTCCTGGTACACCCTCATACCAAAAAGAGATGGCATTACGGAACGCTGTTCTCCCTTGGTGCAAACATGGAGTGGTCCGGCCATCTTTACGTTGTAACAGCGCAATCTGTACTGATCTGATAACGCTGAAACCTACCATAGACGTAGACAACGCTGCCATCTAGCGGCTGGTGAGCACACAACGCCATAGAGCTAACCTAAAGACAATTGGAGCAAAATTGCAGATACTTATTGACTTGCCCTCGTAGTAGTTAACGTGATGTAAAACAAAATTATTGAAAGTAGTCCAAGGCGCCCTAGATTTACAATTACATTCTCTTTGCGAGCTCAAGCTCAGCATCGCTCTCCATATGGCCTCCTAAATCCGTCCGCATTTAAACCGGCCTCACGTTCAGAAGCATTTTCAGACGCCCTGGACATGGACTAGTTTTTATAAGCTTTGGAACGATGATCTTCCAAGTCTAGCCCATTTTTAGTTGCCACAGTAAAAGGCACCAATTTTCAAAAGTGTCACAACCTATCCGCTGCATCTAAAGAAGTTTCAGCTAAAGGCGCGTTATGTGACTTAATCAGCAAAATAATAGACTGCGAAGGAAAAAAAATGCAGGAAAGAAATAGTGCATGGCATCCCTCAAAGAAAAAGAGTCCAGGTTTCGGGATTAGCACTCCCATACATATGGATAAATTAAGGATAACTGAAAAGTTGA
Source organism: Anabrus simplex (assembly GCF_040414725.1). Classification (NCBI taxonomy): domain Eukaryota; kingdom Metazoa; phylum Arthropoda; class Insecta; order Orthoptera; family Tettigoniidae; genus Anabrus; species Anabrus simplex. The sequence goes on from NC_090269.1 coordinate 256,265,490, forward strand.
AAATAATTGAAAATAGGATAATATCTGTGGATAGCCGGTTAAGACATGTAAGTGCAGTATATACCATGTAGATATATTGGAAGAATGAAATGTCCCTCACTAAACACCGATCATGAGTTACGGATTTTTGAAGGCGGTAGTAGAAGAGTAATTTAGGCGCAGGACTTGTTAACTATTCAGATAAGATGACCGATTGTTTGTTACTTAACCCTAAAATAGTAAGGCAGAGGCGTAAATTAAAGCAGAAAACGGAAGCCGAGGAGAAATACAGTCAAAATTATACCAAACTCCAGAAAACACTTTACGCTGTGAAATAATGGGCTACACTCCGCGGTACTCTTTAAATTTTAACAACCACAATTAGCACAATTCGAAGACGACTGTAACCTCTAACGGTATTCCTCAGATATTCTGCAGTATGGCAGCTTGACACCTTTCACGCCTACTACCAAAGAAAAACCCACGAGATTACAGGAATGATGGCGAAAATTGCATTACGTTACTTCTCTGCTGGCAAGCAGGATTAGACGTTGCCATGGCAACCGGTATACTAACCTTCGGTCTGCGAGCCAGTCCGTCATTCGCGGCAAAACATAAATACCGTAGGAAATAATTATTTTCTGCGTAATTTGAAGATTAAGCGCAATTATTTATGGAACTATAATTATTTAAAATGAAGGGGCGTTTCACATACAGTCAACAAATTTTACAGAAAATCAATAGTGTAAGGGGAAAACATTAGATAACACGTATGGTTTTCGTATAAAATCCCAGTCAGTTCATCGATTTTTAAATCATATGCATATCAAAATCTACTCCTGTATGAGTATATGAGTAGACTCTAAATATGAAGTTTAATCGCGATCTATCTAGGCGTTTTCCCGCGATGGTGGAAAAACAAATAAACAAACAAACAAACAAACGCGAAAGCTAAAAGAAACTGATAGGCCTAGATTTGACTTAAAATGGATAAATATCTCAAAATGTGGCAAAAATGAACGAAATTACAGACAGCGGATCCCCGACAGCTTTGTTTAGGCTATATACATTGCACTGAAAATCGAGTTTAATTTCTTTCGGTCAGTACAGACGTCGCGCCCAAACCACCCGCGACCGTGTAGACAACACGGCCTATTCAAATTCTCCTTTTTCTTTATCCTTGTACATTTACTCCTCCAAAATTGCTAATCTTTCTTCATTAATAAATATTTCTAATATTTTATAACAACATCGAGCATATTCTTACCTAAATGTTCTGGCCCTGTAGTGTCCAGATATGGCGTCACAGGTTTCAGAGAAGATATTTACCAAGGAGTATATAGCGGTTAATCTCAGATCTTCTAAAGATCCCCCAGTTTCCACATAGCAAATTGTTATTAATAGCCTATCCTTCGACAAAATTTACATCCTGACGGGAGTCCCAATATGTTGCTACAGCCGGACGTCTTTCGAATAAATCTGAGTTTGTGCGGAAATTACTTTTCAAATCATCCGCCGCCATGACAATAAGATCGCACAGCAGATTGAGCTGGGAATATTAGTTCCATTTTTGAAGCTAACGTTTGCTCTAATCCACCTTTCCCCTGAGCGACGCTGATGGTTTATTTTCTCTACGAATACAAACAGCAGTCTGATGAACACATAAAGTCCCTGCTACATGTAGTTACAATGGTTGAAATTTCACTAACGCCAGAATATCTAAATAGCTTTGAAAACAAAACTTCCATTATGCCTCTATTACGCATTTAAACATATGATATCTGTTCATAACAGAGATAATAGATTTGCGAAGGAAACTCTTCAAATTCCCTTCCACAGAACCACTAAATTTAATAAATCTTTCGTTTGCACGTCATCACGCATTATTTATAACACTTTTAACCTTCAACGTTTTAAACATTCTGCAAACTGTACCCAACTAAAACAGTCATTAGCGTTTTTCTTCCTGGAGGAATACGCAAAAGGAAACTATACTTTGTATATAGGCAGCTTAGAGCACGTAAACTTGAGCTTCTCAGTCAGAGAGTCGGTTATTTTTAAAACGGTTGTTTCATGAAATATTTATTCATTTTTTTAATTTTTTTTTTTTTTTTTTGCTATTTGCTATTTGCTTTACGTCGCACCGACACAGATAGGTCTTACGGCGACGATGGGACAGGAAAGGGCTAGGAGTGGGAAGGAAGCGGCCGTGGCCTTAATTAAGGTACAGCCCCAGCATTTGCCTGGTGTGAAAATGGGAAACCACGGAAAACCATTTTCAGGGCTGCCGACAGTGGGGGTTCGAACCTTCTATCTCCCGAATACTGGATACTGGCCGCACTTAAGCGACTGCAGCTATCGAGCTCGGTATTTATTCAATTCACGTTGCCCAAAAGAAATTTCAATAAACGTTACTTTCAAACTTATTGAATAATATGTGTTTTAAACTCGAATTGGTATCTGCATAAGTATAAATTAGATATCAGTATGTTTCAAGTTTAAAGTTTAAGTTAGGCCTAATATATATATATTTTTTTTTTTTTGCTAGTGCCTCTACCTCGCACCGACACAGATAGGTCTTATGGCGACGATGGGATAGGAAAGTTCTAGGAGTTGGAAGGAAGCGGCCGTGGCCTTAATTAAGGTACATCCCCAGTATTTGCCTTGTGTGAAAATGGGAAACCACGGAAAACCATCTTCAAGGTTGCCGACAGTGGGATTCGAACCCACTATCTCCCGGATGCAAGCTCCCAGTCGCGCGCCTCTAACCGCACGGCCAACTCACCCGGTAATATTTTATTAATTTAGCAAGTATATCCTTTGACCTATACCTTATTTTATGTAGATGCTGCAAACGAAGGGATTTTCAGCTTCATTACTATGTAAACTATCAAAAACTGTGTCTATTGCAGTCTTAAGAGATGTCGGAGAAAAGAGATCAATAAGGGTGACTGATACATGCAGAGGAAGGAAATTCTATCTTCAGCTGGGTACCCCGTTGTTTTCACATCACGTCTGAAACGACTTTAGTTGGATCGAATTCCCTTTCATCGTAGATGACGATATTTTGGGGGGAATGTCAAAGTACAACTGCAAGATTTCACTTATTATGTGTGATTTTGTGTTAAATGTAAAGCATGTTACATTACCAAAGTACAGTAATTATCTCGTAATACAGTTCAGTAGTTTGCATGATTGCCTTCGCTGGTGAGATCTAGTTTTACAGTGCACTGTATATTCTGGTATGGGTTAGAACAAATTTGTTACTTTCATTGACCTGCCTCCGTCTTATCCTTGGTTTTGACGATATGCAAGATATGAGCGATGCTAGTAATGGCATTCATTATGCAGCTGGTCCCTGTTATGAATGGTGTGAACATGTCGCGTGCATTTTACTGAGCTTGGCAGACTGACACGCAACAGCAACTTGTGGCTCGGTGAGGAAAGCAACAGGAAACTACTTCACTCCGCATTTCTCCAGTATGAATCTTCAGTGACGCTAGACCATTTATGACAGCTGATGGCGAAGCTACTGAGGATCAAAATAGCCGTCGGGCTGAATACTCAACATACATATTATTTATCATGAAAGTTTCTTGCAAGCATTATGGTGGTCTAATGGCACGAGCGTTCTCGCAACGAGGTGATAAAGTCTAAGTTAGGAAAGAACTTCATGGACGAAGCTGGGTATATGAACAGTTTTCGATGATGGGGTCATACGAGGTGAGTGGTGGAGAATACAGTAGGTTATCTAGAAGAGGGGTTCACATACTTTTAGAGTGGCGTACCACTAAACCAACATTCATACTTTCGCCGTACCACCAAGTAATATTACGGGGTTTTCAATGCTAAAATCCCATTATTTTATCATATAATATTAGTAACTAGTGGTTATACAATTAATCACTAAATTGGTACTTAGGTTATCTTCTTTTATTGCCATTAAAACAATAAATAACATTCTAATTGTATATTAATAATGTCTACACAAAACAATTATTTGGAGTATAAACTACAACTTGGTGTGATTAATTATTCCAAAATGAAGCAATGCAGAAACCTTATGGTAATGTTTTTTTTAATGCAAAAGCTCATTAAAGTTAAACACAGTAACTTGACTTGTTAATGTGAAGGGTGGTCCCGCTTGTCCAAGTACAGCTGCCTTTATATCCGGTTCAGTGTTTGTTACCTTTAGCCGTGACTATGAATCAATGCTTAATTTATTCCTGTACTTGCTTTCTATGTACATAAGTAAAGAAAAAGTACTGCTACGGAGATAATTTGTGCTAACACAATTAGACATTTTACAGCCTTCTCATGAATATCACTTTCACCTCGTCAACCAAAACTGCGTTAAATTCATCCTCTTGAAAATATTCTCAAGAATTCCGTCACAGGGGAGCTGAATAAGTTTTTCCGTTTGTTGTAAAAGATGGTGTCGGGGCGTTTTGAACACAGAAGTGATCTCTAATCAAGAATTCTGATTTTAGATTTTCTGGATCCTTGAAATCTGATAGTATCCTCTCCCAGTGTTCAATTATATCTTTCACCAGTTCAGGACGTACTTGTACTATTTCATTTTCACTCATGAAACTTCGCAAGAATGGAAACAACGATACTGTTCTATATTTCCAATTCATTCATAGAGAAATAGACTACATCTTCTTTGTGAAGGCCTTGTTTTGTCATGGACTGAGGTGTGGAATGGAGGCCTTGAAATCTCTTATTTAACCCATTCAGGAAACAAAATATATCTGTCAAATATGCCAGGTGGCAAAGCCATAGTTCATCAAGGAAACGAAGTGTTAAGTGTGAAGAACTATGGGAGAGAAATATTTGCACTTCTGAACGAAAATTGAAGGAAATGAGGCCCAATGCTGCGAGCAGTCAAAACGAAATAATCAGCCACTCTTATAATATGGCATAAGTAATTAGTGGGCAAATAAGTAATAAATTAATTAACTAAATTATTTATACCTGTCTAAACTAAAATGTTACAAAAATAAAGTTATTTGAGTTATGATTAAGTATGAATTTGATGATGATGATGATGTTCGTTGTTTAAAGGAGCCTAACATCTAAGGTCATCGGCCCCAAGTATGAATTTGACAGTAGTAGTACGTATATATACATACACGAGTGTAAAATAGAAATTATGATTATTAATAAGCTATAAACATAAGCAATTGAGTAAGAATAACTAAATTGCTTATAACTAATTAAACTAAAAATATTTGAATCATGATTATACAAGAATTTAACAAGTCAGCGAGTTAGGAGGATATAAAACAGAAATACTTTACTTAGTACAGTTATTAATTAGAAATCAATTTACACAAACACCCCCAAACAGCTGTTTTGAATACTTTTCCACTTTTTATAGCCCTGACATTCTCAGGAACCTGGATTAAAAATTGTCCTGGACTGCTCAAATCTCTATATATAAAACCAAGTCGGTTTGGAGCGATCTATAAGGTATAAAATGAAAATAGACGAGAATTAATGAGGCACTTCCAGGCATCTCAGAAACTTACAACTTTGTACCAGAAAAGCTCGTGGCCTCAGGATCCCCAGAAAAATCGCAAATTCTCAAAATTCCTTGAGGTGACATGCTGGGTGAGCTTCAAATTTGGGGATGAGCATAAGAACGCAGTCGGATATATTCATCCAAGGCGATAACCTATAGGCTTCGTGGGCTAAAAATAAGTTCAGGAAATTCCTCATTTTACCCCCTCCCCTAAATCAAGATGGCAATACAATCTGCCAGACAAGCAAGAAAAATTGAAATTTGTCGAAATTATAGCTTTTAGCCTTCAACCGATGGAAAATTCCAAGATGTTAAAACTTTTCACTTTTTACCCCCCCACCCCCACCCCACCCCCCCACCCCCCGAGAAAAATATCGAAATATGAAGGCAATTTTAATGACGGTGCAGAATTCCTTTCGAAGTATTTGGTGGTCAAACGGTAAAGCGGATCACGAAACGGCTGGCACACTCCCCGTTCAATTTGGAGTGTTCTACAACATTGGTCCTATGACTTTTTGTCGTATCATCTCCCTTATAAGTTACATTTGGCCTTATTTCTCGATTTGCGTAAACATACAATTTAGCACGCACATTGACACAACCAATGGCCATGTAGAGCTAAATTTCATTATTCCAGCTTCACATAAGTATGCGAAAAATAATGTAAAGTGTTAAAAATCTACCCAAATTTCACCCCATTCAAAGTTTCTAACTCAATCTAACCCATAAATATGGGAGATACGAGAAAATGTTATAGAACCAACCATGTAGAACAATAAACGGGGCGTTTGATGGTGTAATCCATTTGTCGATGTAATGTAGCGTTTAGCAGCAGTAAATATCGACGTGAAGGTCTGTACTTATAAACGTGCCCATGCATATCTGTCTGAGCCGTATCCTTCCGGCCCATAAGAGATACTCGGATTATTATTATTTGACATAATATGTAAATTTTATTGATATGAATTGCAGTCATATATGGTAAAGTAAGGATCGCAGGATAGCTGAGACCGGAAGTTTATGGAGCCATCAAGTCGCTGGATATTGCCCAATACTTCCTCGGGACCGTGAGAATGGCTTAGCGTCACTAGGATTTTGCACATCTCGGCACGTGTACAAAGTGCTGACCAAGCGAAATATTCAGCCAATGAAAACGTGAGGATATGGCAAATATGGAGTCTACATCGCGCGAAGTCATAATCCCAGGTTGACCAACGAGTACAGTTGCTTGAGATACATTCTGTTATTTGACGGATTTCCACAGGTCTATACGTGAAATATAATCAGGAATATGGTATAAAAATTATAGGAAGAGATTTGATATAATCTGAACTGTGTTTTATTGATATGTTATAATTGATATTGTGTCCTTATAAATGTCAAGCATTCTGATTGTTGGTTTGTCTAGACAAGCGGGAATCCCATAGTTGCAACGGAGTTACCTACGCTTCCTTAGCACCCCAAGCCCTGGAGAGCGTCACTCTGATCGGGTAGTTTGGAGAGTGTAGAAGTGCAACTTTGATCGGGCAGTTTGGACAGTGTAGAAGTGTAACTCTGATCGTGGACACTGACGTGAGGTGGAGGTTGTTCGATGTGCTCCGAGTATTGTACTTAAAAGTTGCCACGTGAATATATCATTAACAGAGTATGGTTAATAAGACCAATAAACAGTGTTTCAGTCGTGCAGTGGAATAAAGTAACTGATGCAGAGTTAATTGTAGATTATATTATCGCAAAGTTCACTACCAATATATAGACGGTGATAATTAGCCGCAGTGTAGAAAGTGCAGAAGAGACGTTCCATTGTCTCATATTTTCGTGTCGGTCGCGTTTCGCGAGGAACTCTCGATTCGTACCGCGTGTCGCTCTCAAAAACTGTGTACATAAACCCTCAAGTGTAAAATTTACAGTGTATTCATGTGTCAGTGTGTTGGCTGAGTTTTGTAGCCACAAAAAGGGTTGTTCGGCACGTGCAGAATTGAGCGGTGAAGAGATATTCATCCAAAGCCTTCTGTGTTACAGTGTTCAATAACTTTCAGCAAGAAGATGGCTTCACCTGTGGAAGAAGGAAGTGTATTTCTACGTGTTGAAGCAGTAATCAACATGGAGTAGACACCCAGCAAGGCAGAGATGTGAGCTGCTGCCATGTATCCAGAGAGTCGTCCAAGATAAGGCGCATGTGTTAATTATGGAATGTTATATGGGTTATGTTAAAATAGTAGTGCAGTTTAGAATAGGGATTTTATTTAACGTAAAGTAAGTCTGACGGCATGTGTTTGTTTCACTTTTATACTGTTGTATATACGGATAAAAGAGAAATGCATGTTCTCTCTATTTTTATTTTTATTTATGACTAGATAGTTGGGATAATGAGGGATTTGTTAGGATTATTTTGTTGTTCATTTATGCATGATAATTTAATTTAGTATTATTCCGCTTTTTCCTTGTATATTAGTGCTAGGAGGATTAGATTGACAAGTTATCCAATTTTCAAAGTTAAACACTTGCTACGTTATTTTATTTTGGTCATTTAGAGAGTCAGTAACAGTTAATTGCATGACGCATGGTATTTCAGAAGCTGTACGTAAGGAGCTGCATAACAACGTTGAAAGAATAGGATCTTCGAATTTAGGTTGAAATCTGTTTTTGCTCAATGATTTGCACAGGAAACGAACCTGGTCTCATAGTGTAAAAGTCTGATGTGATTTTGTAAGAGACATGAGAAGTTATAATGCATGCGCAGTTATAAAGTGATTATGCAGGCCGATTTCATGCCTGATAAGTGAAAGAATAATGTGCAGTGGATATGTACCTGCTATTGTCTTCTGAGAGAATATTAATTATCAGAATTGACGGAAATTATTCCAGACCAACGAGTCTGATGTGTGTTAAATTGTCGAACCATGCTAGGAAGGTATACGATTATACGTGAGTTTCCGTATAGCCGACGAAAGTTAATATCTCATTGCAAGCTGATATATTGGCCGTGTTGTCTTAGACGGCGTGAATGAGATGGTATTTCCGGGTTATAATCTTGGCGGACAGAATCCAAGCCTTAGTACAGTGTTGAGTTCCAACATTTCCTTTCAGCTCACAGCACACCAGGAAATACGTGACGGATGATCGCGCTTTAGAGTGCGCAAATGCAGCAGAAGAAGGCAATGTTGCCCATTGCTTTCTACATGATATTGATTGGATAATTATTTTTTCCCTCACAGGATGGTGTTTTATGATGTTTCATGTTGTTTGAATATGTTGTCTTGTTGTTTAATGGGAAACAGCCCGAGTGCTGAGTTATATTGATGGTCAATCTAGTTCTCACTAGATCCTTTGTGGTGAACCGCGATTCACGTAGAATCTGTGTAGTATGTAAGACTTTTCTCTTTATCCGATGTAAATAGATGTGATATTTTGCTTATTTTGTTTATTGTAAATATAACGTAGTAAATGCCACTAGCATTTTTCATAATTCATATCATGTCCCATTGGGTCTTAATTTTTCTTTTATCTTAGTTTTCCTTTTCATCGTAACTTTCTTTTATATTGTAATTTTCCTTTAACGTTTTAATCTTGCGACGACTTTAAATTAAATTACAAACCCGTATCAATGCAATATTTTCAAGTGTCACTCCATCTGAGATAAATACGTATCAGTATATGCGTACATATGTTACCATATAACATGAACAATGGACAAGCAGAAGAAGATTATTTCTGAAAGTATGCAAGTATTCAATGTTGTACTTGATACTTCATTTCACTTTTGTTTCTTTGAACAATTAACGTTGTTAATGTCCAGTTATTTTCTTAATTTTGAGATTTTTGTAATGACATTTTATTATTTGATTTATTTGATTTTCGAGTAGTATGATTCGGGGATATTTATGAATAAACTCATCCTACCCCCCTGTCATTTACTTATATTTAAGTGTAGAACGACTTTTAGCCTGACCCAATGACGACCAACCCACTCTCTGCCTAACCCTGAGTTAGTCGGATGTTCATACAGGAATGGAGGCATCGCCCTAGAGGGTATTTACCCCTAGGTACGGTACACTGTCATCCATATAAATAACGTTGTAAGGGGTCCCCTGTCTCTAATTTCGTTTATAGTGTTAATTTTTCAGATATTTATCCGTTTTAGGTCAACTCAAGACCGTATCAGTGGTTTTTAGCTTTCGTGTCTGTCTGCATGTCTCTCTCTGTCCGGCTGTTCCACCATCACGGCGAAACGGCTGGATAGATCTCAGTCAAACTTCCTATTTAGAGTATACTCATCCAGGGGCAGGTTTAGATATGCATATAATTTATAAATCTCTGAACAGACTGGGGTTTATAAGAAAACCAGAATAGGTATTTTCAATTTTCCTTTATACTATAGATTTTCTGTAAAATCCAAGACCGTAATGTGAATCTTCTCTTCATTCTAAACAACTTTTATTATGTACATAATTTCGCTTGGACATCAAATGACAGAAAAAAATAGTATTTTCTGCGGGTTTCGTGCTCTTTACTGAGTGACCAACAACGAACCTAGCGGTTACCAGAGCAATGTCTCTGGCTGCTTGCCAGCAGTGCAGTAACGTAATGCCATTTTCGTCATTAATCCTGTAAACTGGTGGTTGTCCGTTGGGTAGAAGGCGAGAGAGACGTCAAGCTGCCATTCTGCGGGATATTTGCGGAATACCGTTGGAGGTTACAATCGTCTTCGAATAGCTCTAAGGGTGGTTGTTAATGTTTCAACAGTACGTGGAGTGCAGTCCATTATTTCACACCGTAAGGTGTTTTCTGGGGTTTGCTATAATTTTTACTGTATTTCTCTTCTACTTCTGTTTTCTGCTGTAATTTATTGCCTCTGCCCCTCTTTAGGCTTAAGTAATAACACCATAAGTCATCTCCTTATCTAAGAATCCCTGCGTCTAAATTTCTCCTCTGTTACCGTTTTCTTAAATCCGTGACTCATATCATCTTAATTTAGTGAGAGACATTTTGTGCATTACATCCTCTTCGGCTTTTGCTTTAGATAGAGCTGTATTTCTCGATTATCATCATAAAAACCCAAGTCGATTCTGACTTGCATTAGGAAAAGGGGCCTGTCTTTATAATGAAAACTCTTCATCTCTAGTGTGCAGTAGACAAATGAGCTTGCTGTTAAAGTAGAAACTCCTGAACTCGATCATGAATTGCGGTAGGAAAGGTGGCTTGCCATTTTCATCAAAACCTTCCAACGCACACCATACATCACAAACAACGTATGGGATCCTCCAAATGGTGTTTCTCGGATAACGCTAAGAGACATGCAATTTAATATAATCTTACTCGCTGCTTGTACAGCAATTTACGTAGAAATCCGTATACAATGTGGAATGCCAAAGCGAAGCACGGGTACGTTTGCTAGTTTCTAACATAATGATACGAGTATTATCCTCTCTTCACTCTCTGAACCGGTTAAAAGTACATTTTTCCAGAGAGTAAAAAGAACAATGGTTGAAGCACCTGTTTTGCCTCATTTCGATTACTGCTATATTGTGTACAGGGAAGCAGATGTGATGCTACAAAATCGACTACAACGAGGACAGAACGCATGTGCACGCTACATATGCAATGTAAGGTACTTCGACCATGTATCGCCTTCATTTACACGCTTATCTTGGCCACATCTAAGCGTGCGACGTACTCACCACTCTCTTAGCATCCTTCATAAAATTCTAAATTCTTCACAACCCACGTCCCTCAGAAATTCCTTCAATTATCTCTCCTCACACCACGACAGAAATATCCGAGTACGTAACACCACCCTTCTTGCACTGACGGCCCACTCCTTCACAGTTTTCGCACCTCTTGAATGGAACAAAATTGCTGAGAATATTAGGGCTATAAAAAGAGGAAATGCATTCAAAGCAGCTGTTTGGAGGATTCTTGTGTACATGAATTTCTAATTACTAACCGTACTAATTTAAGCATTTCTGTCTTATATCCCCTTAATGTAACTCGCTGACTCTTCTTAAAATCATGTACAATCCTGATTCATGATTGTTCTACTTTTAGTTTAATTGGTTATAAACAATTTAGTTATTACTTAATTAACTGTTTATTTTTAAAGCTTATTAATTATCGTCATGTCTATTTTACATTCGTGTATATATATAACTACTGTCAAATTCATAACTCAAATAACTTTCCTTTTGTAACTTTTTAGTTTAGCTAGGTATAAATTATTTAGTTAGTTTATTTATTACTTCTTCTTCTTCTTCTTCTTCTTCTTAATCTGTTTACCCTCCAGGGTCGGTTTTTCCCTCGGACTCAGCGAGGGATCCCACCTCTAACACCTCAAGCGCAGTGTACTGGAGCTTCAGACTCTGAGTCGGGGGATACAACTGGGGAGGATAACCAGTACCTCGCCCAGGCGGCCTCACCTGCTATGCTGAACAGGGGGCTTGTGGAGGGATGGGAAGATTAGATGGGACAGGCAAGGAAGAGGGAAGGAAGGGGCCGTGGCCTTAAGTTAGGTACCATCCCGGTAGTTGCCTGGAGGAGAAGTGGAACACCACGGGAAATCATTTCCAGGATGGCTGAGGTGGGTATCGAACCCACCTCTACTCAGTTGACCTCCCGAGGCTGAGTGGACCCCGTTCCAGCCCTCGTACCACTTTTCAAATTTTGTGGCAGAGCCGGGAATCGAATCCGGACCTCCGGGGGAGGCGGACTATTGATTGCTTGCTCACTAATTACTTATGTCATATTATTAATGAAATTTAAAATTGTTCAGTAAGTAAGACACAATATCCACGTCTATTTATGGTCTATGTAAATGTTCTTTTAATAATTTCAGTCAGTTTGTAATTTCAATTTAGGTATGTATATACACAGAGTTTCTCAAACCTTAAATTGAAACAGGTGATAGTGGGGCCACAACCGATTATATTGAGATAGGGAATGAATGGTCAGAAATGTGGACATACACAACGTACACCGCATGAACAACGTAGCTCATAGTAATGGTTCAAACTGACGACCGCCAGTCTCATGCATGTATTGCAACGGCGCAAGCACTTCTGCCGCACTCTCGCAAAGATCCCGGGTGTCCGTTGTACACTGCAACAGGCAGCGGATGATAAACAGCGTACAGACCACCAAACAGACATACTGTACACAACATAGCTCACAGAACGTGTGTAATGTGAGGACTGCATGCATCGCACCGACGCATTAACCTGTGCCGCACGCACACCACTATCACTGGTGTCAGTCGTCCGTTGTATCAGACAGCTTGTGATGTGTCCATGGTGAGGTGTGTTACTGTGTACAAAGATGGAACTTTACTCGTCACGAGAGTTCGCAGCCATGCATTTAATGTACGGTGGAACAGGATGTTAGTGCCCGTAAAGCAGCACGAATGTACAGAGAACGCTTTCCCAACAGGCGTCATCCTAATTGGAAGAAGTTTTTCTCCGTGAATACCAACTTACGAGAGACGGGGCCGTTCAAGCCACAAAGAGCCGGCCAAGGTTCCCCCCAAAGACATGTCCGAACACCAGACTTTAATCGTGTAGCCCGACCACCCAGCAATAATCACCCGTCAACTTTTCCGTGAAACGCACACTTCGAAGGATATAGTGCGGAGAGTACTGGCGGAACGGGTATTACACCCCTAACATAAAGAAAGTATGCAAGCACTGGGACCAACGGATTTTGAGCCCCGCAGTCACTTCTGTCAATGGATTATCCACCGCAGTGCTCTAGTGCCGAACTCTGTACAGTTTGTATTGTCCACGGATGAGGCCTCATTCACCCGTGATGCTGTTTTCAACAGCCGCAACAACCATATCCGGTGTGACGACATCCCCATGCCACCCACATCAGTGGCCACTGGCAACAATTCTCTGTCAACGTATGGGCGGTCATTGTCCACGTTCACCTAATGGGAACTTATTTTCTGCCTCCCCGTTTGAGTGGTCCACGTTACCTGGTGTTCCTGCGAGATGTGCTGCCACAGTTCCTGGAGACTGTACCCCTTGTTGTTCGCGAAAGGATGTGGTTTCAACAAGACGGTCCACCAGCCCACTTCGATGTTAATGTCCGTGAACACGTGAACAACACGCACCCTCATCGTTGGATTGGGAGGGGATGTCCTGTTCCATGGCCAGCGCGATCGCCGGATCTTACACCTCTGGACTTTTTTCCTCTGGGTTGCGTCAAGACTTTGGTGTGTAAAAATCCCCGCAAAAACGGATGAAGACCTGCTTGCTAAAGTTCAAGCTGCCTGTCTCATTGTTTAACAGACACCAGGGATCTTTGAGATAATGCGGCAGAACTGCTTGCGCCATTGCCATGCATGCATTGAGACTGGCGGTCGTCACTTTAAACAATTACTATGTTGTAAGCTGTGTACGCTGTGTATGTCCATAACACAATAAATATGCATTTCCGACCATTAGTTCCCTATCTCACTGTAATCGGTTGTTGACCCACTATCACCTGTTTCAATTTGACCCAAAAGGTTTTAGAACGCCTGAATAGTCGAGAACAATTTTTGTAAACAGTGCATTGAACTCGTTAGATGTAAGAGAAGGCCAGCTGACCTTAATCTTGCCATGATAAACAAACAAATAAATAAATAAATAAATAAACAAATAAATAAATAAATAAATAAATAAATAAATAAATAAATAAATAAATAAATCACTCAATGAAAAATTGAATAAACGCCAGGATGTTTAATGAAACTTATCGTGGTCCCTAGTTGGCCGATTAGCGAATAGTAATTATTATTATTATTATTATTATTATTATTATTATTATTATTATACCGGGAGGTACACCCCAACGCCACGCATTTAAATCTAGCGCCTAAAAGAACTCTTCTACTGGTGAAACAGTGAAATTGAAACTAGACGAACTTATAAATTTACTCAGAAGATGTCACCACTAAAATATGATGTAATTTTGTTATTGTGAAGTTTCCTGAACTGACTGTATTTCTACTTGTTTTGTTTGCCATTCATCAAGAAGTTTGGACATTCTTCCATAGATGTCACTGCTAAAAACTATGATCATGCACCCTGGTGCGAAGCGAAAGAACTTTTGATTTTAAAAAGTTTCGTATTCATAAGTTGGTTTTTTTTTTTTTTTTATTTATTTTTTTTTTTTTTTTTTTACTAATTGATCACTTATTTTTGGGTTGGCAACATTTACCTTTTCTTTCCGCCAGTTTTGAATCCAGCCAATCCCTAATTTCTGTAATTAATTTTCTACCAATCACAGTCTTCTTCTTCTTCTTCTTCGATTTTGAGTGTAACTTTGAAAGTACCCAATAAACATGAGAAGGTGTGGCTAGTTTAATCTTGAATGGTCTCGAACTTTCCCCGAGGGTTTATATACTGCGGATTTTCACGTCTCTTGGCCAATTGATCGTCATCTTACTGAGTGTGTATGTCAAGCAGGAGCCGGGAGGCCTCTTCGTCAGCTGCTAGAGCTTCTACAAGGTAATGGAAACATAACATCTTTCTTTGTTTCTTTCTTTCTTGCTAGCTCCGCAGATTAACCCGAGGGAAAGGTCCGAATCATCAAGTATGTAACCTACTTTTCTGGAAATGTAACTTCTGCCGGCTAATGTAAAAACTTCATAAAATCTCTAATTGTAAATCGGGGATAGAGAGTGATATACCCTCTCGAGCTCCCCTTCATCTTGGTTTGAGGTGCCACGTTTTTGTTTCTGCAATGTGTTAAAGTTATTTGCATGCGTGCAACCTCAGTAGTTTGGGAACAGCCCCTGTTTCGTCGGCCAAGCGCCCGATAGGTCTTTAAATTTTTTGGAGCTCAGTCTTCGACTCCATTCAAATTGTACTCGGGCCGTTTATTTAACCTGTTCTTTTTCACTAAGGCCCTGTAGGTTGGGTACTAGATACCTCTGTGTAATAAGATTTCGATTTGTAAACAGTGCCTTGTAAGGCCAGAGATTATTAGACTTTCATGCTATGTTGCCTCGAGTAGGCTTGGAAAACTGAGAGCACGTTAGCTCTTTTCCTAGTGTTGTAAAAGGTGCCTCTGGGAGGCTTCATATTGTAATTTTGGGAGCAAGTGATCATGAATTAGGGGATTTCTGCCCTTGTAAAATTGTGCTCTTTTGTAAATTTGAGCTAGGAGCTCGGGTAAAGTTAAGTGAGGGCTTGAAGCCAACGATCTGTTTATACCACCAATTTTGTCGTTCCTAAACTTGTTTAATGTTGGCTACTTGTACCTGTAAATTATGATTTTTTTGAATTTTGAAAATATAACCTTCAGTTTAAGTTTTAACTAATTTTGACATTGTAGTTTGACCCATTCATTCCGGCACCTTCTTTCACATCTGCGATCCACAAATACCCCAGAATAATAATAATAATAATAATAATAATAATAATAATAATAATAATAATAATAATAATGTGACTGTGAATTTTGAAGGAACAAATAAAAATACACAAATATAGTTTTCTGTGAGTATATCAGATTATACAATATTTTCTACCAATTGTGCGTACCAGTGTCCGAAATCTCGCGTGCCAGTACCGGTACGCATACCACAGTTAGGGAACCCCTGCTGTAGAAGAATAATGGACTCGGCCATAGCCGGTAAGGAAAGCAGACAATGATCAAGGTGACGATAGGTAGATTCACTCCAAGATAAGAGGTGTAGAACAAGACAAAACCACTGTGCTAGTTGCAAGTATTTCGAAAGCGACAAGTTCATTCACAGAGGCTTGCAGACTGAATGCCGAAAGACACAACAGTCTCTAATTGGGATGTACGTGAATGAAATAGCAAGTTCGAGTAATGCTGGAAATCAAAATAGGCCAAGAGGTATAATGAAGATATCAAGAAATGGGAGATATAGTGGATCACTGATACGAATGGAGGAGATTGATGGAATGAGAGGACGGGAAGGTCCTGAGACTCAGCTGAAGTGTCAGGTAAGTGAAGCAGACTCGCACGAGTAGCCTTAATTTGTTGACTTGTTAAATATCCTCTTTCAGAGCAAAATATTTATATTTTTGACGTCTCTCGCCATCTTCAAATGTCATAACTTCGCTGATAACCTGAGCTATTGACGTGTTGTGATGGTGTCTGTAACATAATCCTTGGGGGTATAAATAAGCTATGCGAGATGGGAAATGAGGTATTAATTCGGGACTTACTAGGAGTAGTATAAATTGAGAGAAATCACGCTCCGTGAAGCCCCTATTAGCGACAAGATTCGAAACTCACGTAACTGTTCTCAGATCTAGCCAGAAGAATTTGTTATTTAACGCGCTCTGTTACAGAAGAAGGAGGTATTTCAATTCCAGTACTTCATCATTCTTACTGAAAGAATTTTAGGATTCCAGACGATGTGGAGTGTGTTTTGAACATAGCTACATCTCATTAAGAGCCAAAGCGATATTGGAGTATCGCGTGGTCAGCGTGGTCAGCGCGGCGACCTACTCAGCAGTACTCTTGACTGAATCTGCTACCTCTCTGCCTTTCGTCACTAGGCTGATTGAACTACCGAGCGAGTTGGTTACGCGGTTCGCGTCACGTAGATGTGAGCCTACTTTAGGAAACTGAGGATTCGAAATAGTGTCATGCAAACCACGTTCCATGCTCGGTTCATTTCTGTCGAGCATGCCTATGTAATCGAAGTTTGCTTCTCAAAGGCGAGGCGAGCTGTGTTCGTTTGACCTTGCCCCTTGTACTCGCTCCTTCACGTGCTGTCTTCCCCCTGTGGGTGGGGGCGTTAGAATAACACCCACGGTATTCCCTGCCTGTCGTAAGAGGCGACTTAAAGGGGCCCCAGGGACTCTGAACTTTGGAGCGTGGGTTGCCGACCACGGGGTTCATAGCTGAGCCCTGGCATTGCTTCCACTTACTTGTGTCAGGCTCCTCACTTTCATCTATCCTATCCGACCTCTCTTGGTCAACTCTTGTTCTTTTCCGACCCCGACGCTATTAGGTTTGCGAGGGCTAGGGAGTCTTTCATTTTCACGCCCGTCGCGGCCCTTGTCTTCCTCTGGCCGATATCTTCATTTTTGAAAGTGTCGGATCCCTTCCATTTTTTCCCTTTGATTAGTGTTAAATAGAGGATGGTTGCCTAGTTGTACTTCCTCTTAAAACAATAATCACCACCATCACGTGCTGTCTCAGTTACAGGTAGAAGTATTCCCCTCCATCCCTCCTTGTTTCTACTAACGATTGAAGGATGTGGAAACACATAACAATTGCCAAAATCAGCACCGATATTAATCAGTTCTTGCCCTAATTAACATGGATATCTTTTGGGCTGGGAGTCTATCTAGAATTAGAGGGGACAGTTTTACGTCAACAATTTTCCGACACCGGGCGAGTTGGCCGTGCGCGTAGAGGCACGCGGCTGTGAGCTTGCATCCGGGAGATAGTAGGTTCGAATCCCACTATCGGCAGCCCTGAAAATGGTTTTCCGTGGTTTCCCATTTTCACACCAGGCAAATGCTGGGGCTGTACCTTAATTAAGGCCACGGCCGCTTCCTTACAACTCCTAGGCCTTTCCTATACCATCGTCGCCATAAGACCTATCTGTGTCGGTGCGACGTAAAGCCCATAGCAAAAAAAAAAATTCCGACACCACGGTAACCATGGCTACCAGTGTACGTCATCTATGTATTCTATTAAGTAGAGCGGGAAGTAAACAAAACATATTTCTATGCATCTCCGTGAGGGTCAGGAACTTAGTTAATCTTTAAAGCCTTCCCTGGCAACAGTATTCAATGGTCGGAAATCTTTGGCACGCATGAAAAGACATGCGCTAGTTACGATTTGCTTGGTATTGCCGGCCAATGCTTGGTCAGAAGCGCTAGCGAACGTGTTTTCTTTAAATGAGCTTTACCGGATTTATATGTTAACAGTGCATCATAACTGAGCCCATCTTTTTTGATTAGTTTATATTGGCAAACTTTGCTTCGAACATGCCCCGTCGAAATAAATGGAGCAAACTCGGTCATTTTAGATTACACGCTCCACTCATGCGTGATGGTGGTTGCATATGCAGCAACGCTCATCTTGCTCCGTCTTGGTTAGCCGTCTCAAGTTCGAACACAGCACACCTATAATTCGTGATGATGATGATGATGATGCTTGTTGTTTAAATGGGTCAAACATCTAAGGTCATCGGCCCCCACCTATAATTCGAACCCATTCTTCATTTTCTACCGCTTTTCCCTCACCTGTGGGGTCGCGGGTGTGAACTGTGTCGCACATGAGGATCTGGCCCTGTTTTGTGGCCGGATGCCCTTCCTGACGCCAACCCTATATGGAGGGATGTAATCACTATTGCGTGTTTCTATGGTGGTTGGCAGTGTAGTGTGTTGAAGAGGAAAGTGTTGGGACAAACAGAAACACCCAGTCCCCGGGCCAGAAGAATAAATCAGAGGCGATTAAAATTCCCGACCCGGGCGGGAATTGAACCCGGGACCCTATGAACCGAAGGCCTCAACGCTGACCATTCAACCAATGAGTCGAACACCTATAATTCGAAACCCACTATCAGCAAACCCGAAGTTGGTTCTCCCCGGTTTCTCACTTTCATCATACCAGACAAATTCTGGACCTGTACCTTAATTAAGACCACGGTCACTTACTTCCCAATACACCGTCGCCGTAAGACCTGTCTGTGTCGGTGCGACTTAAAACAAGGAGCAAAAGAAAGGAAAAAACGTGATTGAGCTCTGTCCCATTTCTTCAGTCCTCAGGCCATGATTAAATCCTTGGATGAGCCAGGAAGTGAACCCAAGACCTCCATTTAAGAACCCTCCATAAGTTGAAGCGTAGGATACCTTTGTTTCGTAAGATATGACTAAGTTTGGTGGGCACAAGACCTCTGGCTGAGTCTGGCATTGCTTCCACTTCATTTTGCTAGGCTCTTCACTTTCATCTCACCTCTTGTTCATTTCCGACGCCAATAGTATTAGGTTAGCGAAGACTTGGCCCTTCGTAGCCCTTCCCCTTCTTCGCCGATATCTTCATTCTTCAAAGAACCGGAACTTTTCCTTTATCTCTTCTGATTATTGTCAGTAGGGTATGGTTATCTAGTTTTACTTCCCCTGAAAGCAATACCTCTACTACCTCGCACGTAAGTGGCTGCACAACGATGCTGACGTTTTGCATATTATTGAAAATCCCAAATCCTATGGCACTACGGCCCTGATGGTTCTTGCCTACTAAGTGATCACTGCTTAGCCTCAATATTACGAGGTAAGGCATGGTCAGCTCAACAATTCCTCTCTGGCCGTTCTTCTTGGCTTTCTAGATCGGGGCCGCTATCTCACAGTCAGATACTTCCTCAATTGTAATCACGTAGGCTGAATGGAAATCTAACCAGCCCTCAAATCTACATGAAAATCTTTGACCTAGTCGGGAATCGAACCTGGGGCCTCCGTAAAAGACGCAGGCTCGCTAACTCTATATACGTATCACAGGGACGTCACTGTTAAAGGGTGATAAATTCAAGGTAAGAGAAACACATATACAAATAGCACAGTTAAGAATATTTCACGCTCAGTCTAAGTTCACCAAGATGCTACTATATCCTAAATACTGGAACAGGATTATTATTAGCAAAGATATGGTAATAGATTAAATACAGTATATCGTGGGTATACGAGCAAAACACATTAAGTCAAAAACTTCCTTGTGTTAAAAGTTTGAATGTTTTTCAGTCTTTCATTGCCAATATCTGCTCTCAGAAAAATACTTATCTTAATTCTACAATAGGTTTGTTGGAAATACCTTCCTCAACCGTCCTCGTATTGGTTTTCCGTGGTTTTGCACTACTTCTCCAGGCAAATTCCGGGATGATTTTACGTCAAGGAAATCTCTCTCCTGAGACTTGGCAAGGAAATACAAATTCGAATATTAAATAACAAAAATATGCGATTTAATGTATCACCATTGAATAGAGCGGAAACATCCGCGTAGGGTAGCGTGAAAATATCAGAAAATCAAAAATTGACTTGATGTGTTTTGCTAGTAAAACTATGATATATGATTAATAATTTTCACTCGTTATACTTTATTATTCAGTTTAATATCAAAATCTGTATGGATGAACACAGATAAATAAATAAATAAATAAATAAATATTTAATAAATTAACAATTGGGAAATGTATTTCACAGTCTTAATAAGTTAACATTCACAACCAACTCCGATCTGTGAATATGTTTCACACGCAACTGGAGCAAATCGGTAACGTTGCTATGGTTTACACAACAGGTACTAGAGCAGTTATTTTGGTTTCTCTTCTGTAGGCGACTCATCTGGCAGCTTTGTGGACGGTACGGTATCATTGAGCCTCTCGTGAAGGAAAAGACTGAATAATCTAAAAACAATCACAAAAGTTCCTTATTATGATGAGAGAATGAAATAGGCAAACATATTATTAGGTATTTAAGCTGTAAGGGACTGAGGGAGTCAAGAATGAGTTAGCGCCCGAACGATAGCGAAGGCTTGTAATCGAGTCCGAGATTTAACTCACGAATTGCATGTAACGCTCTCCGGCATTCCACTTAATAAGAAATAGATTTATTTTATTTTGATTTTAAATAGTTGCAATATGACTATCAACTAAGTAGGTAGATAGATGTTTCAAGCAAGCAAGCTTGTAATTTTACGTGATTGTTAATATATTCATCACGAAACCTCCATTTTTTGTGGAATCAAAACCAAAGGGATGTTTCTATATGTACTGAACACTCCCTAATTTGAAAGTTTATTTCGAGTACATTGCGGTTGTAAAAAATATTCATTGAATTGGCCCACAACAGGCGACTTGCAGTTGTGCTGGCAATAGGGGCAGACCTATAATTAAGATCCGTTCCAACAGAGCAACAATTACGTAGGCCATCGTAGCTCAATGGTAAGAGCATCCAACGCGAAATCGGAATGTTGTAGGTTCAGATCCCACTGGTGTCCGGTTGGCCATCTTTTGTTCCGTACTTAAATATTCATTGGACGTTTTCCTTAAAAATTCCACGTGTCTTTTTCAGTATTATAACTTCGCCAACACCGGTAAGAAGCCGGAGATTATTGTTTGAAGAAGACCAGATGGCGATCCTTCTCTCAAGTCTGATCAGAAGAAAACAAAAGGAAGAGGGCTGACGGTTCGAAAAATGAAACTGTCGCTTAAAGAAAGGAAAGGACCAAAATATATAAATGAAAGACTCCCTACACCTCGTTAACCTAATATCACCGAGGTTGGGAGAAAACAATAGTTGTCTAAAGGAGGTCCGATAGAAGGGATGATTGTGAGGAACCAGGCGCAAGTAGCTATAAGCACTTTCAAACTCGGGTGGGGTCTCATGATCACGTCATCACGCTCCCAAATTGATCTCCTGAGAGACAGTCAGAGAAACTGGCTGGACAATAAAAAGGAAATTTAACATAGGACCACAAAGAAATAGGAATGAAGAATACGGAGATTCTGAGGACATTTTTGATAGTTTTGGTCTACTCTGAAGCCAAAATAGCGTACGAGACCGTAACTTGGCACAACATTCGAGATCATCGAGCACGCAAGCCCCCGAACTTACTCCAAGAACTTGGTGTTCCAAGAGGTGGAACATGAGGAAACAGATAGCTATCAGTGGTACAGCTACTGGCTCTTCACGCAGGTTGCCAAGGTTCGATTCCTAGTAAATTCTAAGGTCGAATTTTCATATGAAAAATCGCGTGGCGTTAGGAAGTGCATTCTTTCTTAAACCCTCTGCCAGTGAACCCAGAAATAACTTAAATAATATGATAACAAGCAAATTCATTTCCGTGCAAGATATAAAAGCCACCATACGAGTGAAAGGTTAAGGTTTCCGCTACTCGCAAGCATGATATTAACTGAAATAGAATAATTCTGCAATGGACTAAGAGATGGTCACCGGTAGATTTACTTGCTGTGGGGTTCAGTTTTGGGTAGTCTGAGGGGAGGGGCAAGCGGAGATTCCAGGGTAATGTTTAAAATTTGAAGTCAGAATAATGTTTGTTTAGGCATTACCATTTTACTACAATTAATTTCAAGTAATTCACACAATTCACTTATTAAATTTACCGTTTTTTAAGCGAGCCTGTAGAAAGTTTTTATGAAATAACGAGGGTTATTATTTTGGTTGCGGTTAAAGATACTGAATGCTATGGCCAAGTCTGCCACATGATATGACGTCTGAAAATATTAAGGAATCACAAATGAATCCCGTGAGTCTTTTAATGTAATTCGTTTAATATGTTTAATTTGTCAAGCGACACAGTTCGGCATAGTTGATGCTGAGGTCACCTCGATCGACCTAACTCTCCCGGTGAAAACACGTTCTATTCAAAGCACATTCACGGCAGCGTCAGGACTTCGAATAGGTCAACGATGTGAGACGGCAGGTTGTGTGGCTCAGTGTTCACAGAAAGAGCGTACAAGAGAACACTGAATTCATTGACATTGTTACAAAGAAAATATGGACAGCAACCAAGAAGGCTCAACTTTTTGTTTCAACGTTAATTTGTTTTTAAATAGACTGAACTTAACTGCTATGCGTTCAATTTGTGTCCTATTGAACAAAAATAAACACAAAGTTCTACTGTATAAATTCATTAATATTAAATCAATATAGTGAATTTCTGTTCTACATAATTTAAAAAAAGTACAGTCTATAATACACAACGTATTTTTCTTGTGATTTTTTCCACTTTAAACCATCTTTATCATGAGCCCATGTAAAAAAAGCACAGAAGTAGAAAACTCGGTGGTAAATCTCTCGAATTTCCAATGGGAAATCGAATACATGCTCTTCCAGGAGAACTAAGTACGCATTTATCGTCCGGGCAACGGAACCACCTCAATAGATGTTAATTTACTTAATCCTCAAAAGTTTGAAACATTTTCTTTGTTTTTCAGATTTAACCAGTTACATCTTCCGTAAGATACTTTCAATATTTAAGCAAGATTCCTTCAAACTGTCGAGTGAAGAGGGAGGAAATAAATAAATAAATAAATAAATAAATAAAGAAAGAAAGAAAGAAAGAAAGAAAGAAAGAACATCCGGAATATCTTAGAATCATTTCAAACAACCATTAGTTTATAATGCTGTGTATGAATGAAACAGAAATCGGTAAATGACCATGAGGCTATATCTTTGTTTGAAAGTTATTAATATGACAAAAAAGAAGAAAGAGCAATTTAACAGGGATGTATAATCACTGTTGAAGTTGGGAGATAATATCTCCGAGTTGGATTTTAAGGGTTAGGCCCTATCATTCTTTGTAACTAGTCCAATTGAGGTTATTTTTCTCACCTTGGGAACGTGGTTTTCTCATCCACAGCAGCGGCAACCCTCCTTACTCGACAGCGAATGTCTCGCTCGCACGTCTGGTCATCGATATCCTCGTACATAGTCGAATTCCTGTCCACGCTATCCCAGACAAGAGCTGTGAGGGCGTCTAGACGAGAACCTACAAAAATGCATTTAATTCTTAATACTTGCATTATAATTCAGAAGTTACCATTCAACCTCAATTTGTTCTTTTAAAAAAGTACAAGAAATATGAATGCTTATGTATAACTGAGAAGTGAAATATAAAGAACACTCAAGTGCAAAAATTAATGACCGAATGAAAGACAATGTAATGCTCGATAACGTGTTTGAACTGGTTTTGCAACAGTATCATTTTATGTTCTTAAGAGTAGGCCTATCTACAAGTGGTTTCTCCATAGGCTGCAATACGTACTTTGTTACAACGGTCTAAGGAAGATAGTCGCAACAGAACGGATCGTTTAGTGTCAGTATTCCTTACGTGAAATTACTATATATCCGACCGCTAAGGTTCAAAGAACCCATATCGACAACGCTTTATGAGAAGGGATTGTTTGACGATTCGAGGCATGTCACGAACTAAGATGACGTGTCAAAGTCCCTCAGAGTGACATTTCCAGGGTTTAAAGGAGGCTCCGACAAGAGAGAAATGTTTGCCATTCCTTCAGTAGTGGACAAACAAGGAGACCAACACTAAGAGATGGACGTTTCTTGACTCTAACAGCCAGATGACGCAGTGGGCTGACTTGGTAGTACCCACAAAGACGAAAAAGGCAGCAGTCGACCGACCCCAGAGGGGCCACCGGAGCCATTACCCCAGCTGTCTAAAATACAGGAATGACTTTATGCCAGTTTGTTTAAAAGTACGTCGTTGCCCTAGTCTTTAAGGTAAAGGTAGGGTAAATTTCTATCTTAACTAGTCATTTCGTAATTCGCATTAAAGGAAAGGAGGGTTGAGAAGATGGTCAAACCACAAATGTAATAACAAATCGGTACTATCCCCCTTAATATTAGCCCAGTCAAAATAATGTGTAATTTTTGAGGCGACAATAAACGTTATTTCCCACCATTTGTCAGCCCGTTAGGTCCTAAATAGCACCACCAAATGTTATGCAATCATACGGAAACCGCAGAAACAAATGGCGGTGCATAAACGGGGCGTACTAGTCAAGATGAGAAGTGAGATAGTTTGCCATTGCTTTCCACACTGGGATGGAAAGTGCTACTGCAGCACCCAAACAGTACCTCAGCAGCTCACTGTCACAACTATAAACGAGACAGGGACTTCGGTGGAAGCTACATTCTGCTCTGGCCTGTGCCAAGCGGTAGATGTATCAATCAAGAACCTCCTGTCAGTTTTCTTCATACGACGAATTATAGCGCTGGACAAGACAAGACGTACTGGGAAGGGGAGGGAGAAGTGGGGATTAACAGACGTATCTTCCTGTTGGACAGTTTCCAGCCTCAGTCATTCTAATCTTCAAGCTCATCCTGTACGATCGCATCCAACTGAGCAAGTCTGTTGGATAGACCCGGAAATCCTAAAATCACAACTCTATCTAAAACACTCAGTGAATGGTCAACAAAAATGTTATCATACACATGCGAAGTGCTTTTCCTTCGACTAAAGTAAGGGTGCAACTATCACCTACAATGTTCATGGTTTTCGCAGACGGCATCCTTCTGCTTTCTCTAACATCTGTTGCTATGCAAAGCAGCACGACAAAAACTAACAACGTTGGGTTCAGTTTAAAACACTACTGTCCTGAATTAAAAATTATCCATGGCCAACTACGGAATGGTCAAAGACAAATTGAATGAGGTAATCAAGACATAAAGAATGATCTCTACATAGATGCTTGACCAGAAGACGTCTTATCTCTGATGTCAAGGACTACAACACGTACAGTTAATGAAAAAGTGTTTATCTTGCAAGAATAAATAAATCACTATATGAAACTCTTCTTTTTAAATGTAAAATGTAGATTAGACCGTTAGACGAGGGATTTAATTTCAACAACGTACTTCAATTAAACAACATTGAACAAGATTTATGTAAGGTTATAGATTCCTTTCCTAAGGACCTGAATTTTCGTTTCATTTTCTATGGAAATCAATGTTATTTTCAAAGCCTCTCGTGATTTGTTCTTGTTTTATATAATTTCACGTTATTTGTGTGTGTGTGTGTGTGTGTGTGTGTGTGTGTGTGTGTGTGTGTGTGTGTGTGTGTGTGTGTGTGTGTGTGTGTGTGTGTGTGTGTGTGTGTGTGTGTGTGTGTGTTATTTGTTTTACGTCGCACCGACACAGATAGGTCTTATGGCGACGATGGGAGAGGAAAGGTCTAGGAATGGGAAGGAAGCGGCCGTGGCCTTAATTAAGGAACAGCCCCAGCATTTGCCTGGTGTGAAAATGGGAAACCACAGAAAACCATCTTCAGGGCTGCCGACAGTGGGGTTCGAACCTACTATCTCCCGAATACTGGATACTGGCCGCACTTAAGCGACTGCAGCTATCGAGCTCGGTTTCACGTTATTTTCATTTAGGTGTAGTCTAAAGGTGGCCTGCATTTTTTTATGTTTACGGAGATACCGTGATACATTTAAGATATTTTGGTATTTTGCACGTAAATCAATTATTAAAGGGCAATATAGCATTCTCATTAAAGAAGAGCCCTTTTGTCAAGTAAACGATCACTAACAGTTACAATTGCCTGTGACTATTGATAGCCCGATGCAGTCCTTGTTCTCTTTATACCTAATGGAGTGGGTGCGCATGTCAACGCTCTACGGCAGGGCCTCTCAAACGCACAAAATCTCACACGTGCAAATCGAGGCGCAAGAGCTCCGTGCACTGTGCATCGGTCCTGCACGGCTCCACTCGGACCAACGCTTCGTCTCTGGGCTACTCGGCTAAGCTCGGCTCAACTCAGCTCGGATTTGGAGCGCTACGGAGCAAGTGGGGAAGAGGGAGACAGGGGGAGCGAGTGAGACAGGCGTGAGGAAAGAGAGAGTAAGCGCTATTGCTCCAAATCGAGGAGTGGGGGGTCTGCACTCTGGTCAACCAAGCGAAGTCGTCTTTTGCACCGTGCACAGTGCATGCACCAGGCGCATGCACTCTGAGAGGCCCTGCTCTACGGCTATAGAGAAAAGATCTGCATTCGGGAGACGAGTGAGTTCGAATCCCACCGTCGGCTGTCCTGAGAATGGTTTTCTGCTGTTTCCCATTTTCACTTCCAGGCAAATGCCGGAGCAGTTCCTGTTCATATTCCTCAGCCGATTCCTTCCATCTCCTTACCCAGTTTTTTCCCCAACATTAATTTCATCTTCATTAGCTTCTCAACTGAGGTTGGCATCTGGAAGGGCATCCGTCGGTGAAAACATGCCATATAAATTAATCTCTACACATACCCGACCCCATAGCAGGAAACGGGACTAAGGAATAGACATATACATCCTTGTTTTTCTTTATGCAAAATAATATGTTGTTTCAATTGGATGATGGATTTGTTGTATTGTAAAATAAGGCTTTATAGAAACGTCTCCATAATTGACTCTGTGTGATACTGCAACTGCAAAATTGTTTTCAATTATTAATAATAATAATAATAATAATAATGAAAAGTCAGTATATTTTCAAACTTCATGATTCTTATTATTTTTCATCCTGTACTATAGTGAAATGAAAATATTGTCAAACTATGCCATTGTCATTGTTTTGAATTTTGCAGTAGAAAAGTTTTCCTGTCTTCAGTCTGACACAGTGTCTACAATATCTAGGCAATGTGCACAAATCCTAGGTAAAGTAGATGAGGAAATGTATTACAATGGATATTCCCTGCTCTGTCAAAGACTTATAGGCAGTGTATATATTGCCCAGGCATTGTCTACAATATATGAACATATTGGTAATAGGTACAACGCCTAGTGACTCCTCAGGGGTGCTCAAAAGAAGAAATGTGGGAATCGCCACAATAGAAAAAACAAATACAGGGCTATCTTCATTGTTCTACTGAGTGCAAGTCATTCTTTTAACCATTACTTACTGCTTCTCCCCTGGCTTCTGTCGCCGTCATCATCGTTGTTACCATTGTCGCAGTTGCCATTATTTCCTGATTGTTTGTGTTCTTTCAACTTGGGCAGGAAGAGCAGCAAACAGATAACAGCGATGAACTTGACAATCATCTTGAACAGTAACACCTTCAGTATGATCTTGCATAAAGTGGCAACGTCAAGATCAAGAAGGCCATGACCAGGAATGGAAAAGGGCGATCCGAACGCAGGCTCATATGGAGGCTCTACGGGGCCAGGACCGTAAACTGGAGAGGGTGGGCCAGGAGGATATCTGGGGCCTTGGTATGGGTGTTTCTTGTGTGGTGGTTTTCTGGGCCCAGGGTACGGGCCTGGGGGCTCGTTATACGATGGTGAAGGGCCATTCGGACTGTCGTAGAATGAGGAAGGACCGCTGGCTCCATTGAAATCGGCTCCTACAGCAGTGCCTCCTCCACCGCCATTGGATTCTAGGTAGGCATCCCAGTATGAGTCACCTCGACCTTCGCGATGGTTGTCGTCCGCTACACTCACCACTGCTAAAGCCAGCAGTATTGTTGTCAGCCGCCTCATCGTGCTGAAAAGAAACAACAGTCTCATAAGCATAGGCCTGCTCTAAAATCACACTGCAGCGCACCCAACACCAATTTTCATTCCATAGGATGTGTTTATTGAAAGTTCGGCTCCTTGGTTGAATTTTCAGCGTCGAGGTCTTCAGTTCAGAGAGTCCTGGGTTCGATTTTAACCATTACTGGTTAATTTCTCTGACTCAAGGACTCGGTATTTGCGTTTTTCCCTACATACTGATTTTCATATACACACAACACATTACGCTACTAACCACCATAGAAACCTGTAACAGTGTAGAGTTGATATCAGGAAGTGCATCCGGCCGTAAAACAGGGCCATGTTCACATGTCCGGCAAATTCTCACTTGCAACACCAGCAGGTTGCAGGAGAAGTGGTGGAAGATGTATTAAATGAAACAGAACTAACATAAACGAATAAATTCTTACCGAGCTCGATAGCTGCAGTCGCTTAAGTGCGGCCAGTATCCAGTATTCGGGAGATAGTAGGTTCGAACCCCACTGTCGGCAACCCTGAAAATGGTTTTCTGTGGTTTCCCATTTTCACACCAGGCAAATGCTGGGGCTGTACCTTAATTAAGGCCACGGCCGCTTCCTTCCCACTCCCAACCCTTCTCTGTCCCATCGTCGCCATAAGACCTATCTGTGTCGGCGCGACGTAAAGCAACTAGCAAAAAAAAAAAAAAATCTTACCATTAAGCGAATAACGAGGTTGAACGTAACAAGCCAATTTAAAACCCCTCTCATAACTACAATTTTTTTCTCCAGAATCTGCCTTATGAAATATAAGTGTATTAATAATAACAAGAATATCGGTAAAGTGCTCAATTGTATGCCCGAACATATTTGTCCCCAGGAATTAACCTGGTACTCAGTTTTGGTGTGGGCTGAGTGAACCTCAGGGCCACGTGTCTCTTCAGAAGTGAAAATCTAACTTCCTAATTTTTCGACTTCCTGACGGGGAATCAAACCCACATCCTTCCGGGAGAATCGAGCACGCCTTTGGCGCCTCAGCTAGGCAGCCCCTAGTAAACTTTATAGAGTATAATTAGTCTACCGTCCGGCTTCATTGCTAAATGGTCTGGTCTTTGGTCCATGGGGACCCGGATTCGATTCCCGGTCGGTTTGGGGATCTTAACTTTCATTAGTTACTTCTTCAGCTTCAGATTTCATCTTCGGCAGGGCCCCATATTCACAGACGCGCAGGTCGCCTATGTGGCATCAACTCAAAAGACCTACACCAGGCCTCTTCGGAGGCCACACGCCATTAAGTCCACTGAATGGTAAATAACTTGATGTACAGTATGCAAGTAGTCTATCACCCTGCCTTAATCCTGCCAGGATAAATAAATTGGTAATCTATCACTAATCAGTCAAATCCAGGAGACTGATAACCAAGACATCGCAACTCCTAAATGAATCAGTAGCTCAACTCAAAGAACAATAACAACCTCAAGCAAGCTTCGTTCTCGACTGGACAAGCTCTTCCAGTGAAAGTCTGCTTGGCCCAAATAAGAATTGTTCACCTAAAAGGGACGGTCGTTGAGTAGACAGGATATGGAGATTTGAGCCAAAGGGAACACACGTGTGTAACGGGAGTCGGGCCGTGAGACACTCCCAATGTTAACTACGCGACAGTACAGACACCTCCAAGGGACTTTCCCGAGAGTCAGGAACGTAACTGGGCAAATCATGGTATTACTGTAAAGCAGCAAGGATTAGGGTGGAGATGAAGTGAGGCTGTCACCGTGGTCTTGGGCTAAACATGTTATCTTCCCACCCGATAAGCCCTGATTCGCTACCCAGAAGGAGGCTTTAGAATCTGGTATGAAGGTTGTATTAGGATGCATTAAGTCTCGTGAGGGCTCTCTCAGCAATCGAAGAAGTCAATTCAAATGAACGTAGAGTGGTGCCTAACACACAGGCCACGGTCGACGTCTTCGTAAGTTCCAACCCCAGTTACCGCAGATTACTCCCAATCCATATTTATTATATGTTTACTTTCAACAACTTCTCTCAGTCTCATTCTTGATTTTGACAACTTGGAAGTGACGGAGGTATGAGCGATGTTAGTAACACAGGTCTTTATGCAGTCATTCCCTGTGATGAATGCCAACGGCCGTAGCCGTGTTGAGACACCGGATCCCGTGAGATCTCCGAAGTTAAGAAACATTGGGCATGGTCAAGATTTGGATGGTCTGCCACGCGCTGTTGGTAGGGAATAAGGGAATGGAGGAGCGGAAAGGAACTGGCCACCCTGCCGTACGTAAACTCCGGCTCAGGTACACCTCTGCGGAGGTTCGGACCTGCCTTCGGGCAGAATACACACTTACCTTACCTGTGATGAATGGTGTTAAGTATGGTTTGTAGCATTAGTTTGGACTTTAGAGGCTGATGGGTAATAGCACGTTCTGCTTCGGCGAGGAAAGCAACGGGAAACTATACCACTAATAATTTTCCTACTACGTTTCTTCAGTATCATTTGAACTCTCTATGAGAGCTCAGGTTGAAATCTTTCGGAATCCAACCAGTCTTCTGGCTGACGACTCAGCAAGCACACAGTACATACATACATCTCGTATTACATTTTTAATTATCTTCTAACCATAAATTATTTTTTAAATGAACATTTCTCCGCTAGACGGGAAAGCAGAGAATCATTATATGTTTTGGGGTTTAGAAGACGAGATAACGAGTACAGATTCTTTGGTTGCTCCCCTCTTAGTAGTCTCTTACGAGATGGAGAGGCTGCAGATAATGCATCCTTTGGCTCCACCGATAAATCGAAAGAAAAATCAGTGTATCCACACAAGAATGGTAAAGTTCATGAATTGAGAAATTGAAAGACAGTCTAGACCTCGTAAAAACATTATTATTATTATTATTATTATTATTATTATTATTATTATTATTATTATTATTATTATTATTATTATTATTTGCTTTACGTTGCAACGACACAGATAGGTCTTATGGTGACGATGGCATAGAAAAGGCCTAGGAGTGGGAAGGAAGCAGCCGTGGCCTTAATTAAAGTACAACCCCAGCATTTGCTCGGTGTGAAAATGGGAAACCATGATAAACCATCTTCAGGGCTGCCGACAGTGGTGTTCGAACTCACTATCTCCCGGATGCAAGCTTACAGCTGCGCGCCCCTAACCGCTCGTCCGGTATTATTCTTCTTATCTTCTTCTTCTACTTATTATTATTATTAGCCAGCCCTGTGTTGTAAGGGTAGCGTAACTGTGTCTTATTCCAAGGCTATGGGTTCGTTTCCCGGCCAGTTCAAGGATTTTAATTCCGGACTGAGGAATAGAACAGGGTTCGCTTGACACGAGATTTTCTCAAGCTTTTAGTTACAGGAAGAAAGCGCACAGTGAGAAGATGACGCTACTGACCCAGTATACATTGACTGCCATGTTTACGATAGTATCGGGAAACTGATGGCGCTAATTCCACATAGACTCCTAGCCCAAAGATACAACAATGTTACTTCTTACTAATATATTATTGACCTAACTCTAGGATACCTGAATCTCTGTTCTTAAAAGTTAAAGCTACAATTACTATAACGATTAAACGCGAGCTAGCGCAATGGTGCCGGCCCCGTGGTGTAGGGGTAGCGTGCCTGCTTCTTACCCGGAGGCCCCGGGTTCGATTCCCGGCCAGGTCAGGGACTTTTACCTGGACCTGAGGGCTGGTTCGAGGTCCACTCAGCCTACGTTATTAGAATTGAGGAGCTATCTGACGGTGAGATGGCGGCCCCTGTCTAGAAAGCCAAGAATAACGGCCGAGAGGATTCATCGTGCTGACCACACGACACCTCGTAATCTGCAGGCCTTCGGGCTGAGCAGCGGTCGCTTGGTAGGCCAAGGCCCTTCAAGGGCTGTAGTGCCAAGGGGTTTGGTTTTGGTTTTAGCGCAATGGTACAATCACTTGGCTCCCAACCCGAATGTACTCAGTTCGCATCCTATTAGCATCCGTTGGGATTTACAATAGGACTAAGGCTTGGTGGATAGAAAATCATGCTGCCTCGAATCAATCAATCAATCAATCAATCAATCAATCAATCAATCAACCAATCAATCAATGATCTGCATTTAGTGCTGTCACCCAGATGGCAGATTCCCTATCAATGGTTCACCTAGCCTTTTCTTAAATGTTTTCAAAGAACTTTCCAAGTCCGGCAGCCCTGAAAATGGTTTTCCGTGGTTTCCCATTTCCACACCAGGCAAATGCTGGGGCTGTACCTTAATTAAGGCCACGGCCGCTTCCTTCCAACTCCTAGCCCTTTCCTATTCCATCGTCGCCATAAGACCTATCTGTGTCGGTGCGACGTAAAGCCCCTAGCAAAAAAAAAAAAAAAAAACTTTCCAAGTCCAGATTGATAGCAAAAGCTTTTCTGATCTCACGAAGAAAATTAAATCATGTTTTAATGCCCCTTCATTTGGTATAAATTTTAAGAGGCATTGTGGTGTCGAACTTCTGTCTCACAGCCAGCAGCACGGAACTGGCGCAATCAAACACTCTCAAACGTCACCGACTCCAGCCAGGATCGAATCTGCTCTCTTGGGAACGACTAAATGGCTGAGATAATGAGAATGATGCGACGAAATGGAAAAGAGTGGTAGTAATAGTACTATAAAACATTCTAGTGCCACCTTAAGTCTGCTCTATTATACTCTATTATTGTCCTCGCAGTTGCG
The DNA here is from genome assembly GCF_040414725.1 of Anabrus simplex. Lineage (NCBI taxonomy): Eukaryota > Metazoa > Arthropoda > Insecta > Orthoptera > Tettigoniidae > Anabrus > Anabrus simplex. The sequence continues at coordinate 256,298,673 of NC_090269.1, forward strand.
ATCAATTACATGTATTGCGTAAGAAAAAAGTCAGATCTCAGATGAAATTATATTTCCATCGGTCTGTCTTCAGATATATTTTGCTGTACGGGAGTGTGAGCTAGGTGAACTCAGGGTATATCGTCATCATAAGTTGAAAGCAACGACATGAAAGTAACAAGAATTATTGCTGATACAAACAGGTGGGAACAATGGTGAGAGGGTACTCATTATAAGGAGATAAAGGCTGTTTCGAAAATCTAGATGCATGAATCTGTGCGTATAAACCAGTTTAATGGTGATGTCATGTGGGGCGAATTGAGGAGGATAGATTACATAGGAAACCAATAAACTCCACTATTGAGGGCAAGATAAGCAGAGAAAAACTAGATGACGATTTTAGACTCAATATTAAACCATTTGTGGAACTACATGAGGCCACGGAGCTAGCTACAAATGGAGGATTGTGGAGGCACTTAGGTAATTCAAGAAGGTTTGCGGATTGAACGAACGAGCTCGATAGCTGCAATCGCTTAAATGCGGCCAGTATCCAGTATTCGGGAGATAGTGGGTTCGAACGCCACTGTCGGCAGCCCTGAAGATGGTTTTCCGTGGTTTCCCATTTTCACACCAGGCAAATGCTGGGGCTGTACCTTAATTAAGGCCACGGCCGCTTCCTTCCCACTCCTAGCCATTCCCTGTCCCATCGTCGCCAGAAGACCTATCTATGTCGGTGCGACGTAAAGCAACTTTCGGATTGAACGTCGACAGAAACAATAGTCTATAATGAGTCTGAACATTGTTGCCTGTACCCCCTCCTGCTTCTCTTACTCTCTATGGCCGAGTCCAATACTTTCCTACGTACCTACCCTCCTCCTACACAAAACTTCATCGAGTTCATTCCTAACTTAGCCTTTATCTCCTCATTCTGAGTACCCTCCTGCAATATTCTTCCCAACTATTTGTAACATCCTCGATACTCTCATGTCCGTTAATTGCAACTTATGAATTATATGTCCTGAGTCCACCCAGCTTTCACTCTGGAACAGTAAAGTCGATCCGTAAACAGACTGATATGAAGATAATTTCACTCGAGAGCTGACTTTTCCCTTCATAGAAACTGAGAACTCACTGCATAAGCTTTTCAATACCTTAATTAATTTTCATTTAGTGTACTACCATCCTAGAAGAAAATGCATCCTAAAGACAGAATTATACAGTACTTGAAATGATCCACCTGCTCCAGTTTTGTACTCCTGACCTGACAATGAATCCTCCAATGTTTCTTCCCTATTAGCATGACATTAGTCTTGCAAATGCTAATTTTTATATCATACTCGCTGCACCCCTTTTCAAGCTTCAAGATGAGATTGCAGGCTTTCAGTACAGTCTGTCAATTTGAACAAGAAGCCATTGGCATAGACCAAACTGTTTACTACATTTACACCCAACTGAATCCCTCCCTGCCATTTTATGCCTTTCAGTAAATGATCTATGTGAACTCTGAACAACAGAGGTGACAGATTACAGCCTTGTATGTCCCTGTTATTCTTTTGAACAAAGAACGCATCCTACCATTTACAATCAGATGACCTCCCGAGACTGAGTGGACCCCGTTCCAGTTCTCATACCACTTTTGAAATTTCGTGGCAGAGCTGGAAATCGAACCTGGGCCTCCGGGAGTGGCAATTCATCACACCGACCACTTCACCACAGATATTTGCTTTACACCGTATTATATTCGTGCAACGTATGATAAAGGAAATATCAACGATTTTCCAGCCTCAGTGAAACAGTCTTCTCATCGTTGTCTTTCTGTTCCCGAGGCAGTGGGCTCGATCCAGCTGAGGTCGGTGGCGTTTGAGGATCTTTAAGGACAACTATGTGCTCATTGGCTTCCAGCACGTTAAAAAACTCTTGTGGGACAATATCCTACACCATGACGTATCTTATCTTATTGAATCTATTTTGACCCTTTAAGGCGACACTCCGGAGATAAAAATATATTTTTACCTAATGCATGGATTTTCACGAAACTTTGTGGGAATGTCATTTACATGAAAGTAGAGATATCGCGAACATTTCCTTCATATACAATTAATAGTTTTTCCAAAATATTTTTTTGAAATGTCTAATTCCATTTTTTCATGAAATTTAATTAACATTTTAATGTAAATTCGTAATTAAGTAGATAATACTTCTTTTAAAAGCACTGCATATCGATTTTTCTGTACAATTTATATGAGGAGATATATCGTACTAAAGTTTATGTAATTTTTACCTTCTAAAATTTTGGACTTTAAAATCTCTACTACTTGAAAAAATTCTGCAATCAACTTACCATACCCAGGTTTCTTAATAAAGCTGTGATAGCCTACATATGCCATACAAATTGTGTTACATTTGGTAGAATAGCCCATTATGGGATAAAATGGTATTTAAATGTAAAATTACTATTGGCAAACAAAGCATTATTACAGTGATAAATTATTTGAATTCAGTGGAATAACTTCGTGACAAGAAAAAAAGAAACTCAATACTTTCAATTTTAATCATTAAAAAAATTCACCAAGATGAACAAAATATTGATTTTTATCTCCGGAGTGTCGCCTTAATATGAAGAACGCGATAGGACTGATTCACCTGTTTATCATGGCCCATTCCATTGATAGAGGAGAGTATCCGATTGTTGGATGGTTTGTGAATATCGGATAGTAAGGTTCTTCTCCCGATAGGCTATCTGCTGCATTCTCGCAGAAAAACCAGGTACTGCTTTGTTTTATTCTGCCTTCAAATCAAAACGACTTTCTTTGCAGAGAGTGGCGTTCTTTGTGGTGATGTGGTAGTTTGAGGGAACGCAGTTGAAAAATATATTGCGGCATTCAGTGAATCTGAAGATATCAGCTGAGTGGGACTATTCACGCTTTTCTGTTGCACACAGTTTTAGTTCTTAGACTTCAAATATGTATACGTAACATTTCTTGTTTATATCTAAAATATGTGTTTTCATTGGACGTTATTTTTTATTAAAACGTGGTTTCCAATATCGAGCAGTTGGTGGGTTCTTAATTTCGGATATTATATATTGTTGTTATGTTGAGTGTTCAGCCCGGAGACTGATTTGGATATCAACAGCTCCGTCATCAGCCGCAAGGCGGCCCAGACGTCACTGAAGAGACGTACTAGGAAAATGAGGAGTCAGGTAGTTCCCCGTTGCTTCGCTGACTGAGCCAAAAGTTGCTATTACATCTCAGTCTGCTAAGCCCACTGAAATGCCCGCACCAATTGACCCTATGACCGACATTTTCACACTATTCATAACAAGGACTGGCTGCACAAGGAATGGCATTACTGGTATCACTCATACCTCGGTCACGTTCATGTTGTCAAAGACAAGGATGAGACTGAGACAGGACAATGAAAGTAACACATTTGTTCTAGCCCACACCTGAAGTTCTTGCCAGCAAATGCATTATAGGCGTTACTTATTACTTTTACGCAGACGGCATTATTAAAAAATACCAGAAATCGAAAGCAGTGGCATAAACTGATACTCATAAAAGGGGATAGAAAACTTTTTTTTTACATCTTCATCAGTCATTTTAAACCAGAAACAATTATATTTTGTCGCACTATTGAAAATATTAGTTAGGGCCTGCATCACAGATATTCCTTCTGGCATAAACATAACTTGGGTGTATTCCCTATTTAGTACCTGTTACTCTGACCTATATTTGGAACCTTCATAGAAAACCCTTGAAACCTACATTCTTTCATTTCGAAAAATGTAAATTACTGCAAATGTTATTAAACCTTGTAGTAACCAAATTTTGCAAATTAGAAATGCATCCTCTGCGTATATAAGAATAAAATTAGTTCCCTGAAATTAAGTCTGGAAAATTGTATCCAAAATTTGAACATCCTCTTCTAATATAAATGTATTGTTTAACATTTTTGCTTAAAACGCATTGCCACTTTCACGGCCAGTGGGTAATGCTAGTTAACAAAACAAAGCGTAAAGCAAAGCCGTCTCCATACAGATCTTGAAGGCCTACACAGGAATATAAGGTAAAAACTTCCAGTATAAAGACTTCCACTATTCGTAACCTGGCACTAGGTGCAACGAAATGGCTCACGGAATGAACTTGATATTAATTTCTGATTTAGGCTGATCAAATCTAAGAGCCACATGTTTCTCCAGAACTGAAGTCTTCTTTGTTTCTCACCCTTTTGACAAGGAAAGCTGGCCGCATGGTGAGACGGTAGCGTGCCTGCCCCTCACTCGGAGGTTCCGGGTTCGATTCACGGCCAGATCAGAGATTTTTACCTGGATCTAAGGGCTGGTTCGAGGTCTATTCAGCCTAAGTGATTACAATTGAGGAGCTATCTGACGATGAGGTAGCGGCCTGGTCTAGAAACCCAAGGAAAATGGCCGAGAGTATTCGTCGTGTTGACCACACGACACCTCATAATATGCAGGCCTTCGGGTTGAGCAGGGTTGCTGTGGGCCATGGCCCTTCGGGGTTATTGCACAATGGGACTCGATTTTTTTTTTTGGTTTTGACGGAAAATCGTACCTCGTACCTTCATCCTTCTAGATTAATCAACTTTGCTTTTACAGCATCGGCAAGACAGCACCCAAATTAAAAAATAAAGCTATGAAGTTTCTCAAAACGCAGGTCTTTCTCACTTCGTACAATGAGTTAATTTCAAAGAAAATCGAGGGATGATGACGGCGTTAAGGAGATGGCAGAACTTTGACCTAAAAAGGGACTATTTAAGACAGAAAATTTATTATCCCTTTTCCTTTCCCTTTAAGTATCGATTATGGCAACTGACTTCGTCGAGGTTCGATTTCACAACCTTAAGCATAAAAGGTTGATCACCTGAATAACTATGGTGCACAGTCATTAAAATCCATGGAAGGATTTGAAATTACATATATAGAATGTCACAGCAAATTTTCACAGTAATTCATTCCAAGGAAGGCATACATGCGGATATCTTAATTACATCGTAAAGTTGTGATATACTGGCTTTTTCAAAAATCTATTCACCTTGTGTGGCAGTTTTATTGTTCACCGAGTGGAAAAATATCTAATATTTTGCACAGCCTCGTTAATAGTGTAATACGACCTCATTATCTTAGGCAAAACAATATACTGTATGATCAGTTATAAGAAACTCTCCTCGCTGAGTATTTCTTCCGCCAGTCTCTTACTGAGGCCTAGTCATAACAGATTTCATCGAGACATACGTACATAGGCCTACATTTTAATTATGAACTGTTATGCCTTTCAGCGTTCAGTCTACAAGCCTCTCTGAATTAACTAAACGGCTCCACAATCCCTTATTTGCAACAGCCTCTAAAGCCCTTTTTATTTCCACCCTTCTTATCGTTAAAACAATAAAACCTGAGTCTAACCTTTGTCGCCGTAGTATCCCTCTACATCTCTTGTTAAATAATATGATTGCTTTTGCGTCTCACTAACAACTACGGTTTTCGATGACGCCGAGGTGCTGGAATTTTAATTCGCATGAGTTCTTTAACGTGCTCGTAAATCTACCGACACGGTGCTGACGTATTTGAGTACCTTCAAATACCATCGGACTGAAAGCCAGCCCCTAAACCGCCCGAACCATTCAGTTTAGCTCCTTCTAATTCTCTTACCTTCATGTGAGTCCGCTATTCTTCTCTAACCTATCCCCTCCATTCGCATCACTTGATTCTACCACCGAAGCCGGTTTATGTGTACAGCTTCATCCACCGAGTTCATTCCTAACATAGCTTTATCTCCTTATTCCGAATACCCTCCTATTTGTACCCGCAATCATTATTGCCATTTTCATGTTTGGTACTTCTAACTTATGAATAAGATATCCTGAATCCACCCGGCTTTCACTCTAGTACAGTAAAGTCTGTTTAGAAACACACCGATATAAGATAGTTTCGTCCGGAAGCTGACTTCTTTCTTACAGAATACCCTTGATCGCAACTGCGAGGTCACTGCATTAGCTCTGTGGCACCTTGATTGAATTTCGCTTACTACTGTATACAACATCCTGGTAGAATTAAAACTAAAGAACTAAAAATATTGTATTATAAGCTGTTAATAAATTCTTAAATTAATCACGTAAATGTTAGTTAGAAAACAAACAGTTAAACCAAGTCACAGGGGTGTGGCGCATGCACCAGCAGCTGAGAAGTTTTCCCTGCGTAAAAATTGTCTCACCTTGAGAATAGATGGCCTTCCCTCGGAATAGCTCAGTGTTGCGTATTGGTATGGCTGAGGATGACAACTGGAGTGTCAACGGAAGCGTGGCACAGTTAAATCGTTCACTAACATGGATTACGAGAGTGGAATATCAATCAAATATACGTGGACAGCTACCAGTGCCAACATCGTCTTTCGCCTTGATCTTGGACCGCGATTGGCCCGCCACGACCCATATCCCCACCCTCGGCAACACTAATTATTTATTGAGGACATACTTTAGGTATGTTGAAGAGCCGCTAATTATACGACTAACAGACTGGCACGCCCCCAAAACATATACACCACTTGACAACGAAATCAGGCTAGTCATTGTTTCTATAAGTCACTGGTAAAAAGGGACTGTTTACTAGGATTGTCAGGCATTGGCGGGTCCTTCAGGAATTTCATTTTCTGTGTCCTTCATAGCCATCATCAGGGCACATACAACCAACCGAGCAAAATTTGACATTATAAATTTACACGTATGGACGCGTATACGAGTTTCGAATTACTTCCACTTACACTACGTTTCTTTTATCATACTTCCTCTCTGACCTCTCAAGTCGTGTTGTTATATTTTAGGAAATGAGGTCGTGCTCTTTCATTAGATCGTATCTGAAATATTTATTTGATTACTGTTTTTATGAATGAGCTATACCAAATAAATGCACAGTTGTTACAGTAGCCCCAGAGTACAACGGAAAGGGTGATAGACACAAAGCGGATAATTACAGGCCAATCAGCTTGACATGTGTTGCATATAAGCTTTGGGAAAGCATTCTTTCTGATCATATAAGATGAGTTTGCGAGATTAATAACGGTTTGATAGAAGGCAGTCCGCCTCTGTGGTGTAGTGGTTAGCGTGATTAGCTGCCACCCCCGGAGGTCCGGGTTCGATTCCCGGCTCTGCCACGAAATTTGAAAAGTGGTACGAGGGCTGGAACGGGGTCCACTCAGCCTCGGGAGGTCAACTGAGTAGAGGTGGGTTCGATTCCCTCCTCAGCCATCCTGGAAGTGGTTTTCCGTGGTTTCCCACTTCTCCTCCAGGCAAATGCCGGGATGGTACCTAACTTAAGGCCACGGCCGCTTCCTTCCCTCTTCCTTGCCTATCCCTTCCAATCTTCCCATCCCTCCACAAGGCCCCTGTTCAGCATAGCAGGTGAGGCCGCCTGGGCGAGGTACTGGTCATACTCCCCAGTTGTATCCCCCGACCAAGAGTCTGAAGCTCCAGGACACTGCCCTTGAGGCGGTAGAGGTGGGATCCCCCGCTAAGTCCGAGGGAAAAACCGAACCTGGAGGGTAAACAGATGATGATGATGATGATGATGATAGAAGGCAGCTCGGGTTTCGGAAAGGTTGTTTTAGTGAAGCTCAACTTGTAGGATTCAAGCAAGGAATAGCAGGTATTTTAGATTCAAGTGTTCAAATTAACAATATCTTTACTGATCTATCCAAGGCTTTTGATAGGGTAGATTATGGGAGATGGTTGACGAAAATGAGGACTACTGGACTGGACAAAAAGGTGGTTCAATGGGTGGCTAAATTTCTAGAAAACAGAACTCAGAGATTTAGAGTAGGTGAAGTATTTTATCTAATTCTGTAACGATTAAGATGAGGGTTCCACATGGTAGTATTATTGGACATTCATGTTTCCTCATGTATATGAATGATATGAGTAAAGAACTAGAGTCAAATATAAGACTTTTTCAGGTGATATTACATTGTATAAAATAAACCGTGGCACTACAGCCCTTTAAGGGCCATGGCCTACCAAACGACCGCTGCTCATTCCGAAGGCATGCAGATTACGAGGTGTCGTGTGGTCAGCACGACGAATCTTCTCGGCCGTTATTCTTGGCTTTCTAGATCGGAGCCGCTATCTCGCCGTCAGATAGTTCCTCAATTCTAATCACGTAGGCTGAGTGTACCTCGAACCAGCCTTCAGGTCCAGGTAAAAAAACCCGACCAAGTCGGGAATCGAACCCGGGGCCTCCGGGTAAGATACAGGCACGCTACCTCTACACCACGGGGCAGGCATTATACTGTATAGAGTAGTAAATAATTACAGGATTGTGAACGATTGTAAGAAGACCTCGCTGCTTGTTGTTTGAAGGGGCCTAACACCTAGATCATCTGCCCAAGAAGACCTAGACAATGTTGTGAGATGGACGAAATACAATGGTATGATGATAAACGGGATGAAAAGTCAGGTTGTAAGTTTCACAAAAAGAGAAACTCATCTCGGTTTTAATTACCGTATTGATTACGGAGATCACTGTAAGTACTTAGGTGTTAATATAAGGAAAGATCTTCATTGGGGTAATGACCCAAAAAAACAAAAGGAAAGGAGGCGAGTATTTGCACTCCTACACATGCATTCTTAAAACCTATGGAGGTGACCCGTATAAGAAGGAACTTTAAATATTACGGAAGAGAAAAATTCAGTTACCAAAACGTAGTTACCTCAAACCAAAATGAAGGGGAGCTCGAGAGGGTAAATCACTCTCTATCCCCGAATTACAAATTTAATTAAGTTTTTACATAAGCCGGAAGAAAATTACATATTTAGGAAATTAGGTTACATTTTAAGGTTTCGGACATTTCCCGCGGGTTAAACTGCTGAGCTAGCAAGAAATGAAAATGTTAAAAGGCCATTACCTTACAGAAGACCAGCTGCCTGATGAAAGAGGCGCTTCCCGCCTCCTGCTTTACGTCCACACACTTAGTTAGATGTTAATCGAGTGGCCAAGAGATGTGAAAATCAGCAGTTTATAAACCCTCGGGGAAGGTTCGAGACCTTTCATGAATAATTAAGCCACAGCCTCCCAATTTTATTGGATACCTTACAGTTACACACCAAATCAAAGAAGAAGCCGGTGATTGGCTGAAAATTAATTGCAGAAATTCTGGGTTGGCTAAATTCGAAACTGGCGGAAAGAAAGATAAATATTGCCAACCCACAAATGAATGAACGAAATTTAGTAAAGAACAAACTTATGGCTACGAAATTTCTTCAAATAATGTTCCTTCACTTCGCACCAGGGTGCATGATCATAGTTTTTCGGCAGTGACATCTATGAGAGAATGTCCAAAATTCTTGATAAATAGTAAACAAAACCAAGTCAAAATTCACACAGTGACATCTTCAGAGGAAGGGTTTAAGTAGGTCCAGTTTAAGTTCAGTGTTTGTCCAGTAGAGGTGTTCCACTTGGCGCAAGATTTAAACGTGCGGTGTAGAGGTGTACCTCCTGGTACAAGTATTATGGCGACGATGGGACAGGAAAGGGCTAGAAGTAGAAGGGAGTGGCCATGGCCTTAATTAAGGTACAGCCCCAACATTTGCCTGGCGTGAAAATGGGAAACCACGGAAAATCATCATCATGGCTGCCGACAGTGGGGTTTAAATCCACTATCTCCCGAATACTGGATAATGGCCACAATTAAGTGACTGAAGCTATCGAGCTCGGTGGGGGTTGTTGTGAGGATGTAAAGGACAGGGTCTTTAAGTAACTGGTAAGACCCCAATTAGAATATGGTGCTAGTGTATTGGGACCCACACCAGGATTACTTGATACGAGAACTGGAAAAGATCCAAAGGAAAGCAGCGCGATTTGTTATGGGTGGCTTCCGACAAGGAGCAGTGTTACGAACATGTAAATTTTAGCTGGAGTAAGGAGCCGACCTGCTCGTCTAAGCGAGATGTTGCGAGCTGTCAGTGGACAGATGGCGTGGAATTGCATTAGTAGGCGAATAGCAGAGCTTTTAAAGGTAGGAAAGATCATAATCTATATAAACAAAATCGTAACGACCATGTGTCTGTGCATTGATTATTTTATCGTAATATTCTTATAGTTATCCGTTTCAGGTATAAAAATGGTCATATTTGGTGTCTGTTTGACTGTTTGTTTGATTTCTTATAACTGAATAATTCCCAGACATATGCCAACCAAACTTCACATTTAGAATTCATCTATTTAAAGGTAGGTTTTGAGTACATAGAATTTCAAAATCCTTGAATGCACTGTGGGTGTATAGGAAGACCTAAGTAGTTATTTTACTATCTTAGAGGTGAAGCTTCCACGGTGTGTAGAATTATTTACTTTATATTCCAGGTTGAACCGTGTTGTTGTTTTCTGTACATTACGTACTAAATAAACATTACGTACATTATGAACAGAAAACAACAACAGGGTTCAACCCGGAAAAGAAACTAAATAGTTATTGTATTTTACTCTCCCACAACATATCCATGATCGACTTAATGGAAATCTATTTCTAAAACACTTTTCTCTTGCACACGTTTTCGATAGGAGATCAAATTTAATAAGGAAGATATTTATTTATTTATTTATTTATTTATTTATTTATTTATTTAGGAAACCAAAACAGCGAGAAGCCGAATTACAGAGTTCCGCAATGAAACTTATATTTACAATGGAGTAGCACAAGGTAAACATAAAACAATAAGTGGAAGAACAACGAGGAAAAAACCTCTAATGATAAAAATAGAGGAAAAAAATTAAAAATTAACAAAATAACTGTAGAGACACAACAATTAACAACAAACCATAAAGGCAAAAGAAACAACGAGGAAAATTAAAGATTGAACGTAAAACGAAGAGAAGAACTTATAGCTAGGCACAGTAAGATAAATACAGATATAACACGTAAGTAGCGGAATAGTACAGTAAAATATAAATAAATATTACATTATGTACAAAAGAGGGGACAGCAATGAGAAGAAAAAAGGAATATGAAGGAAATGAACTAGGTTAAGTTAAGGAAGAATCGATTAAAGGAGGCATACGAAGAGAAAACGTCCAAGTTCCTAACAGAAGATAAAGAGTTAATAATAAGTGAAATGGGCACAAATGTGCAAAGAGTTTGATAGTTATTTGTCGTTACTGTATTCGTTGATTGATCTTGTTCTTTTTTTGCACTTAAGTATGTGGTAGCGATCACACACTTCCTCACATGGAGAGCACACACACTCGTCGTTCACCTCATGGAATCGCTTAGTCGCACACAGCTTATGGTAGAAGCCATGGACTGCCACCCTTGTAACTACATGTCGTTGTTCGTAGTTCGCTTCTGTCCATGTTTGCTCCAGCATGGCGTCGGTGGCATAGAATTCGAGCTCGATTTGGGCTCGTTTCATTCTTCTCCCTTCAATTATCTTTGCGCTTTGTCTTGTGAATGGCAGAATTAGATTGATTCTTAGATCCTCAATACAGAATGGTTCTTTACAAAGTTCGTATACTAGTCTGGACTTTGTGTATGTAGACACACCTAATACTCGCTTTAGAAATCTGGCTTTTAGTTTCTCTAGGGCCCTAAGGTCAGCCACGGATAACTTTTCCCAAATAATTTCAATGCCATATGTGGCAATTGGGCTTATTGCGGCATGAAATAGCTCTATTGATGTTGTACCGGGCGGTACACCTCCACGCCGCTTATTTAGAATTTGCGCCAGTTGAAACTCCTCTGCTGGAGGAAGTCTGAACTTTATCTACGGTATTAATTTTCAAGTTTCTCAGAAGATGTCACTACCTGGAAATTTTGGAGTTTTTGAACTGGGTCATTTTTTATGTATTTTTGTTTTACCTGTAGTAAGAAGTGTGAACTTTCTCTTCTAGAGGACACTACTGAAAAACTACAATGGTGCACCCTAGTGCGAAGTGAAAGAACTGTTGTTTGGAGAAATTTTTATTTCAAAAGTTTGTTTCTTGTTAAATTGCTTTCTGTTATTGTTTAAGTTGGCTGTATACCCCTTTCTTTCCCCTTGTTTTGTATTTAGCCAATCCCGAATTTCTTTAATTAATTTCTGACCAATCTGATGTATCTTCCCCCAACTTGAATATCTTGCTTAACCCTAGCCAATAAAGTTTTTTGTGGGCGGGTGTTCTTATTCCAAAAACGCCTCGAACTTTCCGCGAGAGTATATAAACTGCTGATTTTCGGGTCTCCGGGCCACTCCAGTAACAGCTTTTGGTGTGTAAAGTACGTAGCAGGGGGCGGGAAGCGCCTCTTTCTTCGGGCAGCAGTTCAACAACCAAGTAATGGCCATGTAATAACTTCTTTTCTTGCTAGCTCAGCAGTTTAACTCTCGGGGCGGGTCCGAAGCGTTTCCACCATGTAACTTCTCCCTAAAATGTAACTACTCTTAGCATCTATTCTCTTTTAAAGCTACATATTGGGATAGAGAGTGCTTAACCCTCTCGAGCTCCCACTCATATTGCTTTGAGGTGAACTTATTTCTCACAACCGATTCTTCCTTAATGTAATGTAAATTGTTCTTTTCTAAAGTCACCTCTGTAGTATGGGATTAGCCCTTGCATTAGCGGCCTAGAGCCAGATTAGGTTTTAAACAAAATGTATTAGGAGTGCAGATCGCCTCCTCTCAAATTGTTATTTTAGAGGTCATGTAATTAACCTTTTTCTCACTTAATAGGCCTCAGTAGGTTGGGTATTTTACCCTGTGTTTATGTCCTTAGAGGACAGCTTGAAGGTGGAATTTGGTGTGGCCTTTGACAGGCTTAAAATTTGAGAGCGGGTTGCTCTTTCTTGAAAATTTTGTTTTCTGCGCGCCTCAAGGAGGCTTTACTGTGTAATTTGGAGCAAGTGCTCCTGGGTATGAATGGGGTTTTCCGCCCCTCTGTTGAAACTTGTGTTGGGATAAAACTGGGCTAATTGCTCAAAAATTGTGAGGTCGGGGCTCGAAGCCCAAATCCTGTAAATATTGTAATTGTACTTTTATTGCCTTGCTACTCTGTACCTGTCTTTCGTGTTATTTCTGAATTTTGGAAAGAGAATATAACCTTGTTAAATTTTACATTAACTTTAATTTCGTAGTTTGAGACCCGTTCACACCCGCACCTTCTTTCACCTCTACCTACTACAAAAATACGGTAACAGATGTTTTTAGAGATAGTTTTTGGAGGTCTTTAATTCTGTATATCGCTTTGATGGTTGTTGTTGCCCTTTCCTTTATGTGCATTCCGTACGAGTTGATTGTCGTTTGCAAGGTTATTCCAAGGTATTTGAAGGAGTTCGTTATGTTTAGGTCTCTGTTCTGAAATTTAATTTTGTCCTTTTTTTCAGGTCTTCCTCCTTTTCTGAAGGTCATCATTACTGTCTTAGATTCGTTTATCTGCAGATCATTTTCTTCTGCCCATGTTTCCAGCTTGTTCACTACTTCCTGAAGGTCTTCCAGGTTGGGTGACCCAATTACTATGTCGTCAGCGTATATGTGTTGCGATACTGTTTCACTGAATTCTATTTTCGATACGTCTGCAGTTGCAATGTTGAACAGTATTGGACTAATTGGGTCACTCTGCATTACTCCATTGGTCTGGTAAATATATTGGGAAAGAGAGATGCCATCATTATGTTAACTATGTTGTATTCTATGATGTTCTTCAGAAGGACTGTAATGTTGTGTGTTTCTCCAATCATTTGTGCTAGTTTCTCAATCACTACTTTTGTGTTTAGGGTGTCGAAGGATTTTGTGTAGTCGATGAATACTGCGTAGTATTTTCTTTTTGGAAATCTAAGGCCTGTTCTATTTCACTTATTAGGTTCGTTATTCCTGCAGTGTCGAGCGATGTTTTCTGACGCCATACTGACGTTCAGGGAGGAGATGGTCCGTTTCCCTCACTAATCGGTCCGTGATTATTCTCATAAAGATCTTGAAAGCATTGTTTTCTAGGGCGATGCTTCTGAATGAGTTTGGGTCCATGTTGTCTCCTTTTCCTTTATAGATTACTTTTATCATGGATTTCTTCCAAGGTTCAGTTATTTGTGCGCTGTCTAGACACGCGTTAAATAACTCAGTCCACACTTCTAGGAGTACGTCTTCGGTTGCCTTCCCCTCCTCGTCTGATTTTCCACTGACTTTGCCTGTTGTCACCAACGGAACCCGAGTTGATGAAGATCACCTCTATTCATAAACGCTTGCTCACTCGAAATACGAGAGTTGGAGGCAATCACGACAACATGCGATTTTCTGAGATACTCTTATATTATATTTGCAATGGCAGTATGGGAGAAAGTAAAGGAATAATTATTCTATCAGATGAAATGTGTAAACCATTTGCGAGTATGTTGCGAGTATCTATGACGTCATAATAATAATAATAATCGTATGACCTCAGCTACCGTGTGCAGACATTTCAATTTGACGCCATCTCGCTGTCAGCTCGTCAATTTCGACGTTCCGTTTTACTCTAGGCCTACTAGATGGCAGACCGTGTAAACCAAAACTCTCTTGGGCGTCTATGGCTGAGATTGAATGAATTTTGTCGGGTAAACACCAAATGTGTCACCAGAGATCTTTTACATGCCGACATCGTACGACATGGAATGTCGAATGGACATTTTCCCGCCCTTAAAAAATCCGACTGCCTCCGCCAGGTTTGAACCCCCTATCTTGGGATCCGGAGGTGGACACTCTAGCACTGATCCACAGGGGCAGCTATGACGTCATCAATGAACTAAACGCCATTATTGAAGAAGAAAAGAGACCTGAAATCGATTGAATAGCACTGTGAGCGAGCAATACTAACTCCGACCAAAGACGAAGCCATAACTATCAATGGGTCCATCAAGAACAGACTTCAGCGCAGGAGGTGGTGTATATGTCGGTGAACCAAGTCGTCAATCATGATGTTGCGGTGCACTATCCTGTTGAATCCCTCAATTCTGTCACAGGCCCTGGACAGCTGGCGTATATTATAACTCTGACATAGGGAGCAACCATCATGCTCCATAGCAACCTGTCCCCTCAGAAACTCTGCAATGCTACTAGGCTACAACTAACGGCATTGCACAGGCATATGATCCAGGAAGTTATCCTTACTGGCTGTACACGGAGGAGCCCATGTTCACACCAAGAATTCCACTGATGCATGCGAACTATCCATTCCACTTCAAGCGTTTGTAGTTCCCCGTCAGTCGGTGCTTCACGATGACTATCAACAAGTCGCAGGGCATGAGCTCAGGTCGAGCTGCTTCTCAAACAGCCAACTGTACATCGTTAGTGGCAGTAAATCACTATTCGTTTGTGCTCACGGTAACAGAACAACGAATATGGTATAGAAAGAAGCATTAGATTAAATGACTGGCTCCAAGTATCTCTAATATATAATTGCCACAAAAGGAAAGCACCTAAAATTCAGTATGTCAGCAACGAAGAAGTTACGTACCGTATCCTTTGTGTGTGTCAATTTCTTATGTTACATTGTTTTGGATAGTGATATGCAAAGAATAATGGGTGATAACCATGTTGCCTTTAGCCTTTACAGTTGTCAACACAAAACTAACATTCTTTTTTGGAACTGTCACTTTAGTGTTACCGTATCTTCGTTCTGATGAACTCTTAAAAACGGGTGGCTACAGCTATATGAAGATAAAATTGCAGCTCAAGAGGATAAACTGGGGCAGATATTACTTTATATGAAGAGAAATTGGGAAATGGAATGGTTTATCACGGGATATATTCGATAAATTTCCAACTTCCTATAAATCATTTACGAAAGGACTACGCAAACAATGGATAGGGAATCTGCCACCTGAACGACAGCCCTAAATGGGGATCAATGATGAGTAAGTGAGTGAGTGAGTGAGTGAGTGAGTGAGTTATCTGCACTGCATCAAATGAGAAAATTACAGAAATTACAGAAACTATCACCAGAAGTCGATAACTCTTGGGTCATTGAACGAATCGTAGCTTACCATAATAAGCATATAACTCATTACAGATCTCTTCGAAAGAACATAAAATTATTTATTGGAACTAAAGTGAATAACAGTACACTAAAATACCAGAAATATTATCGTGTACATTTTTTCTAACGTTTCATCTGGAACTTGCCCGAAGTGATGTGAACTCCATTAACGGCACGGAGTTTCGGCTCAGCTCTGAAGGATGGTGACCTCGAGAAAGGCCAAAATCACGTTAGCTAGGTGAAAATATGGGATACTGCAAACAACCAGCTCACCATATCTCGCAAGCAAATAGAGGAAGTTAGTTCTTTTGTCTACCTAGGGAGCACAATGGCAAAGTCTGGCGGCGCGGAGGAAGACGTTAACGCTCGAACCCGGAAAGCAAATAACTCGTTCATTTTACTGTACCTTATTTAGAAGAAAAAATCCAAGATCCGACTTTTCAGTACCAATGTGAAGTTCGTTCTCCTTTATGGATGTGAATTATGGAAGGTCACTAAACAAATCACGCATTAACTCCAAGTGTTCGTGAATCGCTCTCTGCGGCGTATCGTCAATGTAAGATAGTCTGAAGTGATCACAAACTAAAACCTGTGGAAGGAAACCAGCCAGAAACCCATTTATGTAGAAATATGGAAAATAAAGTGGGGATGAATAGGATACGCATTAAGAAAACAGGACGGAGCAGTTGAAAAGTTGGTCTTAGAAAGGAACCGAAAAGAAAGAGGAAGCGTGGAAGACCTAGGATCACTTGGAGGCGAGCAGTTAGAGAGGAATTGATTGAAACAGGGAAAACATGGGATGAAGTAAAAGATATTGCTGTAGAACGTACCGAATGGAGAGTTTTCCTGGATGCCCTTTATTCCACGGGGAGAAATAGAAATTAAATTAGATCAGATCAGATCAACATAGCACTTGAAAATACTCTGGTCTGTACCACGAGGAGACGATATTAGCTAGTGTGCGAATTTCTGTGACTGTACGGGAACAGCGCCAAGATGAAGAATAATGTGTCCCATAACCTTCATACAAGGCATCCGCTGGTCCTCGTAGGACAAGCGATTCCAACTGTGGTGCTCCCACGGCCCCGGCCGGCCCCGGCCGGCCCCGTCAGCAGCCCCGGTGCTGTGCTATAGCACCGTTGAGGTGGTGGGGGAAGTGACAGAGGCAGAACCACAGGTCGTCAAGTCAGCGCGCAGCTTATAAAAACAATATTATTTATGACAGTTCTGTGAACACATAAACACACAATTGTATGCCGTTATGCATCACTAGACCAAGCGCCAAAAGTTGGTTGCGAGATAATCGCGTTTAAATTTGGTTCTATGTGTAAATTCGGGCGAACATAATTTTACTAAATATGGTATTACTGGTGTTGTAGGATAATAGATTGTACCTCCTCACCAAATTTAAACATTTTTATAATCGCACTACATAGATTTTCTTCAAGAAATGGCGCTTAGTCTACTGATGCAATTTAAGGTTTTTCTCAAGTGCGAATAATGTATCACGATGCTACACCAATAACACTTAAATGTTGAATATCTACTGAGTAAAACTTCAAAAAAATACAACGTGGCGGCAGCCATGATTAAAAACTGAATCTCCTACTGTCTGAAAAGGCCCCCTAAGTGCTTGATCCACCACGAGCCGCGCCACAACTCCGGTACATTATTCAAATTTTAGATGGAGAAATTGTAGAAGGGAAGCTATTCTCTAAAGTCGTTGCTATAACGACTTACTGATTTTAGGAATTTCAACTTATTTGAGTCAAATACAAATGGTAAGACATGAGCCATTCTAGTCTATACAATTTTTAATGGATTTTCCTTCACGATAGGCCTATTATATTCTGAGAGTACAGTATTGACGTGATATTTTTAAGCCTATGGGTAAGTTTTGTTCTGCTTGAGACAGAAAATGTGATTAAAGATATTTTCTCCCATAAATACACACAAATCACTGGACAGGTAATAAGATTGTTGCTCTCAGTTCATTCAATCTCGAAATCAGGATCTCCATTAAATTCATCTACGTCATCCACGATTTGAGCATCTGCTAGAAGATTCTGGTAAAATTGTTTGGCATCTGTAGGTATTAGGTGCATCAGCGAACCAAAGTCTCTTAGTTTGGCTTCAGAGATAGGGTTTCCTTTTGGCCACAGAGGTATTAATGCCTGGTGAAATGGAACTCTACTTTCCCGTGGTCGTCCCTGTCTTGACTTAGATTTACTTCCTGAGATTCACCATCAAATTCTAGAGAATGATTCTCAGACGCAACCTTCTTAGCAAGCTGCATTAGTAACATTGTCCTTCTCCTTACTTTTGGAAGTACTTGATACATCGCTGAATTTCGTCACTTGATAAACCACTCAATGTATCAGCACGTAAAAATGTCAGCACTATCGAAAATGCGGGCTCCCACGCTGTCATCCGCGCGCAATGTGAGGAATGTGGCGCTTGATCCAATGATGCAGACTGGTACGTCGCATAGTCTACTGATGCAATTTACGTTTTTACTGATTTCCGCTTTGTCGCTTAGGTTTTCTGTTTACTAACAACTAACGGCCTCTTGTAATGCAGTGGGGAATTTTTTATAAATAGTTCAAGCCTTCCTCTACAAGATGGCGCTAAAATCTCAATTTTCATCAAATGGCGCTTAGTCTACTGATGCATAACGGCATCCAATTTATCCTGTACATACTTTGCGTTTGCCTTAATGTACATTTAGTGTTTAAGTCGATTGCTGACATCGTTTTTGCGGCAACTAATTTACCAATAATGGGTACAATTCATTTGGCAGTAGAAATTCTAAGTACAGCCTCTAAGTCCGCATGAGACAGAGAAGTCCTAGTTCTCCATTTATTTAAATTCAGAATTGAAACATCTGTTTTTGCAATTTTCAGAGCAACAATAGCCCATAACGTGCTCGAACTGCGCCTTCTAAAGTATTGGGTTCAAGTATCTGTGGGACAGGGAGATAAACTAATTAAAATAATTATCTTTGTGGGTTCTTTTTTGCAATAGGTCTTATGGCGATGATGGGAAAGGAAAAGGCTATGAATGGGAAGGAAGCGGCCGTGGCTTTAATTAAGGAACAGCCCCAGCATTTTCTTGGTTTGAAAATGGGAAACCATGGAAAACCATCTTCAGCGATGCCGACAGTGGGGTTCGAACCCAATATCTCCCGGATGCAAACTTACAGCTGAGCGCCCCTAACCGCGCCGCCAACTCGCCCGGTGTTTTTTCTTAGCAGCACATCTAAGTCTAATTCTAAACAGTTCTTAATAATACAAAACCAAAAAACGAAAACAAATCTCCTAAATTGCATGTAAAACAATTCCTAATGAGTAAGTTATTACGTATCTCTGAAGAATTTAGCAACTGCGACTTTAACTTAGCAATTTGTTCGGTTCTTGCTGCGCCAACAATGTCATCATAGCTGGAAACATGTTTATCGTGGTAGTGTCGTCGCACGGTTGAAGACCTTACGCTTAAAATGACATGACAAATTAAACAGTGAGCTTTCCCTTCGGTAGTGAGAACAAAATATGAATCCACCCATGATGGATTAAACGACATTTTTAACGAAGGAGAAACCAACTGCTCCACTGTTTGTTCTATCGAATAGATTCTACTGAGAATGACACACACACACAGAGAATGAGAATGAATGTACTGTCTCTTACGCACACATGCACCGACCACTGCGCGGGGTAAGTGGGGAAGGAGGGGAACGGTGCTGCTGAGTGCAGCGCTGGTGCGCCCCAACACCCTAAGTCAGGGCCTCTCAAACGCCCAAAATCTCACGCGTGCAAATCGAGGCGCAAGAGCTCCGTGCACTGTGCATCGGGCGCGCTTGGCTTCGTTCGGACCAACGCTTCGTCTCTGGGCTACTCGGCTAAGCTCGGCTCTACTCGCCGCAACTCAGCTCGGATTTGTAGCACTACGGAGCAAGTGTGGAACAGGGAGACAGGGGAAGCGAGCAAGACAGGCGTGAGGAAAGAGAGAGTAAGCGCTATTGCTCCAAATCGAGGAGTGGGGGTCTGCACTCTGGTCAACCACGCGAAGTCGTCTTTTGCACCGTGCACAGTGCATGCACCAAGCGCATGCACCTTGAGAGTCTCTGCCCTAAGTGCTCGAGTTGGAAAGGCCTGTCGTAGGACAATAGTGTGGCACTCTGATTTAGTTTCTGCAGTATCGTAAGTGACTGAAGATCCCTACCCTAGAGTGGCAGTCCCTTCTGCAGTGTTGGCACGAGGGCGCTCTGGAAGAAGCCGCTTTCTCTTTCCTTCTGGCTCTTTTTACCATCAGACCTTCGTTCCAGTTCGTCTCCAATCTCTGCACCCCTTTTCTCACAATCGTTCGCCGACTATCTCAGTCGTCGCCAGTGCGTTCCCACTCGCTAAGAGCCTGACTCAGATCTTCTTTAGAGACATGTTTGAAGCGAAGATGTGTTCTCGTACATAAAGCATACCTTTGTTTATTAGTGTGTTATTGTATTACGAGTATTTTATAGTGTTGTATGTATTATAATTAGCATTTCGACACACCGAAATGCTTTAAAGTTGTAATACGAAACTAAAGGAAGATCTTGTATATTTGTTCAAGGTCCATTCGTTTTATATGATCCAGCCATCTGAGTCACTTATGACTGAGGAAAACATACATGGTGTAGGTATCTGTATACTATAGAATTCAGTGTTGAGTATTCTGTCTCTTCATGAGATATGGAGGATCCTGACAA
Source organism: Anabrus simplex (assembly GCF_040414725.1). NCBI lineage: Eukaryota > Metazoa > Arthropoda > Insecta > Orthoptera > Tettigoniidae > Anabrus > Anabrus simplex. Next base: position 256,319,378 of record NC_090269.1, read on the forward strand.
CGAAGGTGGATGGTGTTCAGTTTTTTTCACATGTATGACTAGGGTTGTCCAGATCTCGTTAATGTAAATGATGACACATGCATCGTAGACTCGTATTTAAGTATATACTGCTATCAATCTGCTGGTCCACACTCTCTTCTTCAGCCTGGACATAACGGTTAATTCTGTAAACAATTTCGGCATTCAGAGGTAAGGTGATAAAAACAATGGACCTTAGGTTGAAGAAATCATTAATTACCTTCAGTGCTTGTCCGTTGATGACAAAGGACGGGAGATAGTCGCTGGCCTGGCCATAGCATTAGTATTCTGTAGGCTGACTACTGAAGTAACTCTCTTTATTAGTAACTGAAGCACTTGGACCTTAGCAATTAAGAGAACGGTATCTTCTGCATATATGATACCGTTGATGAGTACTCCGTCGACCTTATTCCTAACGCTACTCCTCGAAAAGCCTCTTTGAATATTCTCTTTATGGTAAGAGAAAAGAATACATCCCTGTTAATGGCCTTCTGGATCTCAGTATCCAGTGCCCTTATTTTCTTCAATGCATTGTATACAAGACTCGTGTCGCTTCTCCAATCCATCACACCAGAGTTATATTCCCACCCCCTTTCAGTGTACTTGACACAAAAGTGTTACCGTACGTACCTTCTTTATTCTGTAACTTCTGCTATATGACTCGAGTGTAAATGTAAATACCTGTAAATCCTTCCCGTCTACATCAATCTCTGCAAGCATATCTGACAGTTTAGAATGTTGCGCCCGATTAAAAGTCTTTTCGTAGTCAATAACGCAAGCAAATGCATATTTGCGTTGGTCATAACATTTCTAGAAGAAGAAGAAGAAGAAGAAGAAAGCTACCGTACGCAAAGATTTCTATTTGACGTCATTTCTTACATTTTCGACGAGACCTTTGGTACGTTTATGTCATCCAGAGACTTTTTTACATGCCAACATCGTACGACATTCAGTCCTGATGTTTATCCGTCTTTCAAACAACCTACTTCCTCTACCAGGTTCGAACTCTCGATCTTGGGAACCGAAGGCAGACACACTTCCAATGACGTACAGAGAGGGCTAATAATAATAATAATAATATTAATAATAATAATAATAATAATAATAATAATAATAATAATAATAATAATAATAATAATAATAATAATAATAATGGCGTGTGGCCTCTGAAAAGATCCAATACAGGTCTTTTCGAATTGACACCACCCAGGTGACCTGAGCATCTGTGAGAATGGGAGCCCACCTATGACAGCAAACACACCCAGCCCCCGAACCATCAGAGTTAACCAACGAAGGTTAAAATTGCCGATCCGGCGAAGAATCGAACGTGGGATCCCCTTGGACCAAAGGCCAGCACGTTAGCCACTTAGCTACGGAGCCATAGAGTATTCCTTTACGAAGATATTAATAGTCAATGCTTCGTGGGTTCGAGAACCGCTCAAGAATATCAGACATAAAACCTCTACAGTTACAGGCAAGAGAAGTTATTCCGTGGCTTACTGTATGTTCTGGCTCGTAAACAATAGCTTAATCCACTACCGGCGCCCACTGGTGAATGTGTCACGCCAATACGTCATAGAACTTAAAGAAACGTGCTGTTATGTGGGCATTCTCCTGTGTCCGGGTGTCGGCTAGGGAAACAGGGCTGACCAGTACGCTGTAGCTCAGAACCACTCAGCCGTCTCAGTACAGGCCATGAAGGCCCTTGAAAGAATGGAAGGTAACCTCGTAACCTCGGCACTGAGTGGGATAAAGTGGTTAGCTCTACGCCTGGCCACCTTAATTTCTAAGAATTAACCTGGTACTCACTTTTGGTACAGGCTCAGTGATGCTCAGAGCCATGATCCGCTCTAGAAGTTGAAATCTTGTTTCTTAAATGTTTCGACTTTCTGACGGGGAATCGAACCCACGTTCTTGCGGATAAACTTTCCCCAGCTAGGCAGCCTCTTTTCTTACCAATAAACTCCCTGAACAATACATCGGTATACAAGACTCATGTCGCTTCTCCAATCGGTCACACTAGAGTTATATTCCCACCCCCTTTCAGTGTACTTGACACAAAAGTGTTACCATACGTACCTTCTTTATTCTGTAACTGAAATCGTTTCCTTCAGTCTCTTTCAGTAAACGCATTCAGTACTTCCCTACTATGTTTATGATGATCGAATGCTGTTTATAGACCTATCCGTGTCGGTGCGACGTAAAGCAATTTGCAAAAAAAAAAAAAAAAATCGAAATCATCCTCCCCATTACGCCCTTGTATGTGAGTTAGCGGCATAGGATTTATAGTCACTGAGTTGTATCTTCCTGTTGAATTCCAGTCTGGAGGTGTCCATTAATACACTTTCTAACAAGAAATCCAGCTGACTTTGAGGTCGGGATAGTACAATGTTCCTGATATCGTTGAAAGCCCCATACAGCGTCTAATTCGCAAGCACAACATTGTATTTACTTATTCATTTATGTATTTAGCAGTGGTGAAGTTAAATTTCGTGGTCCTCTCTTATATTTAACCACGTAAATACAAGATAATAAAATGTGCGTACATTTTCTATTTTAAAATAGATCGCCGAGCTAAATAGTCTACTAATAACAAGAAAGAAAAAAGCAACACATCAAAATGAAAAACAAGTAAAATAGAAAATGAAAGCATAAGCCAGTGGAAAATAATAAACAATGACATTGCGGTACCTAAATACTATCCAGATCACATACAATCACAAAACATAAAAACATAAGGGAAAACACTTATGGCAATAAACAATTATATTACTTAATGGTAAAAGTTAAATATAGTATATGTCTTCTTCTTCTTCTTCTTCTTCTACCGTTTTTCCCAAGCTTATGGCGTCGCGGGTGCGAACTGTGCCGTACATGTGGATTTGGCCCTGTTTTATAGCCAGATGCCCTTCCTGACGCAAACCAATATGGAGGGATGTAATCACCATTGCGTGTTACTGTGGTGGTAGGTACTATAGTATGTTGTCTGAATATGAAGAGGAAAGTGTTGGTAACAACACAAGGACCCAGTCCTCGAATCAGAACAATTAATCAGACGCGATTAAAATCCCCGACCCGGCCTGGAATCGAACCCGGGGCCCTCTGAACCGAAGGCCTCAACGCTGACCATTCAGCCAAGCAGTCGAACAAATATTATATACGTATGCACTAAAATAATAATAATAATAATAATAATAATAATAATAATAATAATAATAATAATAATAATAGTCTAATGTTACTTACTTTAGTTGTACAGTAAAACAACGATGTTACTAGCCCACATACCACAATCACACAACCTATCATACGTCACCAATCACACGAAACAGTCAACGGTATTCAGAAGATAATCTTTGCATATAATCTTAAATTGTGAGATTGCCTTGGATTTTCTGATGGCAATTGGAAGTGAATATTTCATAGTCGGGACCCAGTCACAAGGAAGGTTCTATTGTACATGATAGAGTAATATACGGGAACAGCGAGAGAAGTGCCAAGTCTAGAATTACAATTATGGAATGAGAACAAGAAATAACATTTTAAAGACAAGTATGTATTCAGGAAGACCATTCAGAGTTCGATACATCGACGTAGCAGTGAACGAAGGACGAGTCACTGCTCTGACTACTGACGTTCAGTCCACCTAATTTGAAAATGAACTCCTTCGATGTGGCAAATCATTAAGACGATGCTCGGCTCCATAGCTGAGTGGTCAGTTTCTTTGCCTTCGGTCCTCGCGGCTCCGGGTTTGATTCTCAACCAGGTAGAGGAATTATGTAATCTTAAACGGTAAATTAATTTGACTCGGCGATTGGGTATTTGTGTTGTCATCAACATTCCTACAACTCATAGACCAGACACAACACTATCCTTCACCACATTAAAAAGCAATTACCTATCCATGGCAGGCGGCGCCCTCCCTTATCGGAGTGTCTGCCTCACAAGGGCTACACCAGGCTAAACAAATCAGTATATTAGGACGGTTATATCCTTATAGCACGGCTACAGTCATCTTCATCACCATTCTACCAGGGGTTGTAACTGTTCCGCTTCGTATTTTGGTTAAAGTTGGGAGAGGCTGATAGTCACCTTGGTAGACGTATCACGTTATCGATATATTGTCATATCAGCTTGTATCTACACCCATTTCTACTCAGCCGTGCATCAATGGTCTACTGTCGGTCTTCGGATCCCAAGATCAAAAGTTTATAGCCAACAGAGGTAGTCGGATTTTTAAGGGTATAAGTAGGTTCATTATGTACGATGTTAGCATGTAAAGATAGTTGTGACACATTTGGTGTATACCCGATCAAATTAATTCGAACTCAGAGATAGGTCGCCCAATAAATGTCTGGATTTTCTACAACCTGATGGAGTAAAACGAGAATGAAGAAATTGTAAGGCAAGCAGCCTAAATGGCGTCAAATCAAAATGCCTGCACATGATAGCTGAGGCTACACTATTATTATTATTATTATTATTATTATTATTATTATTATTATTATTATATTGATATGGGATTTCTGTGGCTCACAGAGGATTAAGAATCGCCTGGGTTGAATGGCTAGACAAGAAATTACTTTGAGCAACTTTTAAGATAAAAAATTTCAAAAATTGTATTTTTCCTTATTTTGTTTTCCTTTTCAAATTGATAAACAGAGAATCTGAAAGAATAAAAAGCCAATAGAACAGATTATTATTGAGCTCGTCAGCTATAATAATACTAGGGACTTAGTCCGTTCATCAGGTACAAAAACGTGTATTAATTAGCAGGTAGTTATTTTACATAGAAAAGAGCCTTATTGCTCTTGACAGGGACAAAATTCTATAAGAGCACGATTTTCTCCCAGAAGTTACACTAATCAGGAGTCTGAGCTCCACGATGCCATAGTCTAGCCTCGCGGAGGCATCAGTTTTTTATGACGCAATAAAGTTCCACCTCGCATTAAATTGTCCATGCACCAATGCCCCTATGTGAGCTTATCCATTGCACAATAATCACTGTTCCCAAATGGAACTAACACAAGGAAAAATTTACACTCTGAAATAAATATACAGGGGCATAATTGCCCATACTAAATGGTCTTAATGACATAAGAAAAGGTTTCACATAACCGGCCATAAGCAAAATACAAAGAGGCGAAAAACCTGCACCCCTTCTAGAAATTGTTAAAACCCTAACTGGGCATATGGCTCAAAAATACAGAGGATAATCCTATACTACACCGGGTAGACTAAATGAGAAACATTAATACCAAACAAGATTAACGAAATTTAGAGGTTTGAAAACTTTAGTCACCCCACGCAAGTTTGAATGGGAACCGACAGAGGGTCATCACTATTTGTTTCCTTACAATACCTATTTCCCAGTAGAGAATAGAACAGTGTCCCCAGACTTGCAGAAATTTCTACATACAATGCACGTCAAACTGACTGGCCTGTAATTTTCAACTTTGTCTATCACCCCTTCCTTTATACACAGAGGCTACTATAGCAACTCTCCATTCATTCGGTATAGCTTCTTCAAACAAACAATAATCAAATAAGTATTTCAGATATGGCACTATATCCCAACCCATTGTCTTTAGTATATCCCCAGAAATCTTATCAATTCCAGCTGCTTTTCTAGTTTTCAACTTTTGTATCTTACTGTAAATGTCATTGTTATCATAGGTAAATTTTAATACTTCTTTATTGTTATTCAACTCATTCATACCTGCTACCATACGTTCCTTGAACTCAATCCCAGCTGAAATTAGAGGCATAGGCAATCCGAGGCTATTTAAAAGGAAATGTTTAATGTGGTACTCAAATATGTAAAAAGTAGATTTCACCAACGTAAAAATTTAATAATTAGCTCTTAATTATCAATAAGGATACAAAATTATAGAGGTTAAGTAAATTAATTTTAGTGATTTTTAGAAATATATGTAAAAATGATTTTACGTACATTATTCTGTAAATTGTATAAAGCTGTTGTATAATATGGTTTGACATAAGAGCCTGAGCCCCGCCATATAAGAAAGGCAATAAACTAAACTAAACTAAACTAAACTATTTAATCGAATCTGTTATTCGACGTTGTGGAAATGAACTGTATGCCAAATGTCTTGGTTTTAATAACAACTTCAATTCATGGATTAATAAGGAGGATGTAATTTAAAACTTGAATTCTTTATTCTGGAACCTCTACTTCTCATTTCTTCTACTGCATAAGGCAAGTGTAAACGTGCAAGTCGACAATATTACTACTAGTTAATTTAGGAGATGGTGTAGGGTAGGATTAATATTGCAAAATCAAACAACACCTGCATTATGTTTCACAAATCATATTTATTTTAATATATATACATTTTTCTTTCTTCAAGTAAATGTTCTGTCCTTTCTTACGTAGATTATTTCTACTGTCTTCGCTGTTTAATCTCATCACCCAGTAACAGTTTTCCTTTCATTGCACCGGCAACGACAAATGCTATCTTCTCAGCAACTGTAGCATTAGGTGACGTCACACGCTGTATAGCTTTACGAAGCCGATTTTCTTCAGCTACACGTCTTAGTTCAGGTTTGTTTTGACGATAAGCAATGTCATACTCTTTGAAGGCAGTACATAACATATTAATACCAGGATCACCACGTGCCATGTCAAGTCGAGTTCCAGGACCGCAATACAGGCAACTAGGAAGATGAAGCTCAAAAGGAAGAAGATCAAACACCTTATTGATGAGTCCATGCCCAGCATGCTTCTTCACCTTTCTCCCAGCACGTTTCTTCACTTTTCTGCGACAGCTTACTTACTCTTTTCGCAGCCAAAATAAGTGTTTGTAAGCGAAGATAGCTCGTTAGTTTTAGGCCAGTGATACAGTTTAATGAGTTGACTGTACGGCACTGTCTCGCTGATGGTCTCCTAGCTAAACTCACCTGTTCATGATGTAAACTACACATTTGAAGCTCTGACAATACAGGATCTTGAGTCCACTCTCGAGGCACCTTATCCCAGATCGTATGTACGGAATTCGGTGCTACAATGACCAAAATGCCTTTGGTAATGCATTCAACTCTTCTTCAGAAAAAGTGTTTAGTTTCTTTTTTGCAAGCATGAATTTACGATTGCCTTTTCAACTGCGTTACACACAGTATCAGATAAAAATGACATGATGTCTTTCCTCTACAAATGTTTCTTTCACACTTTCGTCATTTCAACACTGCCTTTTACATATGTTGGTCACCTCCCGGCACAACCAATCAAAGAACATGCACACATGGCGCGAAGACTGTTTAATTGTTTCTCCACTATGCTCCTTGTGAAGAATTTCAAATGATAGACATAATAATTCATGCATGTCGATAATTTCACATGTTGATCGTAGATACTCACGAAACTATTCCTTCTTTTCACAACCCTTTAAAAAACAAGATTTGCTCTTGACAAATGAGCGTTCATGATCATAGCTAGGAAGCAATAAGGTATTACTTTTTCTTTTTATCCATTGTGTCTGCTTTGTGTATTCATCTGTTTGCAAAAGTAAGGGAAAGATGGGATAAATACTAAACTGACAAGTTTTGAAACCCACAACACAGTGCAATCCAACACAGCTACCTCTTTGAACACAAATTTATTGCCGTTCACTTTAAAGCCTTATACATCAACTATTAATATCCTTGTCACGATGTAATAACGTGCTCTACTCTCTATCACAGTATCTTAGAGACTAAAGGAAATATTCTCACTTATAGCATATATAAAGCTTAAGTTTACTAGAGAGTGACCTTGATAACGAACAAGTCTAAACATGCATAACCATGTCGACGTGATCGCCGCATGTTAAAACAGTATGACCTTAGTATGGCACGTGCTCGGTCCCGCTATTATAGAACTACACATAAAGTATGTACAATGTGTTGGATTCGCAGCTCTGTTACGAAATTTGAAAAGTGGTACAAGGCCTGGAACGGAGTCAACTCTGGCACAGGTGCTCAACTAAATAGAGATGGAGTATAGCCTACGCGTTCGACAAACGAGGACGTGTTGATTAGACGGTCCCGGTAGTGAGAGAGGGGAGTGCCGGAGGGGAATGTAAGAAAGAAGTGAGGAGTCTAAAGAAGATTGTTGAACAATACAGGGCAGTAATAGGAAGATGGCTGGGAGAAAGAAAAAAGAAGTGAAATTATGAGGGAGTTGAATGGTATTGGGAATGAAGGGGGAGATGATGCTCACAGCGGCGGTGATTATAGTAATGCTATGGATCGGAGGAGTTGAATTTAACCCCGGACCGAACTCCAGCGGAAGTATGAGTTGGAAAGACGTGGAGCTAATCAAAAGAGCTGTAAAAGAGGTGGTTGAAGAGGTGTGATCATTTGAGCAACTTAAAAATCTGATACAAGAGCAAACGAAGGAGTTCGAGGAAACGAAGAAATAGTTTCGAGAAAAGGCAGAAGACACAACAGCCAAAATGAGAACAACGCCGAAGAAGTGGCATCATTAAGGGAGAAAATAAGAAGATTAGAAGAGGAAGCAACGAAGCACAAATCGGAAGTAGAAATCAGTACACAAAATCGGAGAAAGAAATGCCTATTTATATACGGTGTGCCCGAGGAGAAGAGGGAGGACAAACTGCTTACAATTTATAAAGTGGTGGACCTAATTCACGGGAAAAAGAAAATTAGTTTCAGTGAAGTAGACATAGACGATGTGGCGAGAATAGGTAAAGTAAAAGGAAATAGGCAGTTTAAGTGCAACTGTCTTCCACGTTGATGGCCGATATAGTGATGGGAAATGCGGGTAATATACAGAGGGAATAAATATGGATCAGGAGTGATATGGGAAGTGAAGAGATCAGGAATGTCAAAATTCTTAAGAAGCATATGATTCGGGCCAGACACCAAGGTTTAAGAGCTTCTATCAGAAAACAGGAACTAGTAGACAAATGGCTGCTGGAAAAGGATTTGGACCGTGACCAAATCACTGGACCTAGAGGAAAATATGACACAGGAGGAAGATAAGGAGATGAGTATGGGGAAGAGAAGGCAAGTTATACACAGCAATGTTGGAGAAGACGGACAAGGGGATAAGGAAAATACCAAGGAAAACAGGAAGCTGAATGAAGAAAGACAGAGAGTGGAGCTTAGTGGAAGTGTGATCGTGAATAGTGAAAGGGCAGAGCGGTGGACAATGTGGTGAGAATAGGAAGGTTTAGGGATACAGCTACTGGCACAGCAAGTGAAGAGGAAGTCAGAGAAGTGAATGCAGTGCAGTAAGGAATGTGCAGAGTGAAAAGGACAACGCAGAGGTACCCAGGCAGAGAACTGAACTGTGTTTGAGCAGAGGAAGCAAGTCGGGCTTAGGAAGGTAAAAGAGCTTAAGGGAACTGTGGGGAATAAAAAGAAATGATTATGGCATTGTAACAAGAAGCAAAAACTCTAATAATGTTAGTAAGTAGTTGTAGTTAATATGTATTGGAGGAGAGATTATAGTGGCTATGATGGTGTGATTATAGTGGATATGATGAGATTGTTGGTGAAATGGGTCCTGGAGGTGTGTTTATGGTTAGAGAGAGGATGAGAATGAGGTGGAGCTGATGGTTTATGGTGAAAGTAGGATGAGTTGATGATGGAATTTTTGGTGAAACGTGTTCTGGAGGTGTGTTTATGGTTAGAGAGAGGATGAGAATGAGGTGGAGTTGGTGGTTTGAGTGATTTCTTGTTGAAAAAGAGGTGAGTGAGAGGTATATGAAGAAGAGTTTGGAGTGGCGAATGTGTTTATTTTATTGAGTTGATAATGGCAAAATTCAATGTACAGAATGGCTTGATGTTTTGGAGGAGTGAATATAGTAGACATTATGAAATTGTTGGCGAAATGTGTTCTGGAGATGTGTTTATGGTTAGAGAGAGGATGATGGAGGTACGTGTTTGTATTTTCAGTAAGCTGTATTTGGTAAGTGATCGGTGGTTTAGGATGAGGTAGCTGGAGGTATATATTATTGAGTCGGTAAATGTATGTAGAGATTGTTAGTGATATAATGTTATCTGTATGGAGGGAATCCGTTGAAATGTTTAAGTGTGGAGATGGAGAAGTGGTGGAACATGGAATGGCAGAATTTAAGTGCTGAGAGGGAGGAGAATTGATAAGTGGTGCTTGTTTATAGGAAGTGTGATTGTGTTTATTTTAATGAGTTGGTAATGGCAAAATTTAATGTGGAGAATGGCTGGGTATTTAAAATGAGATCAAGCCTGGTGAAATATGATGTAAGTCTTGACTCATCTAGCAAGAGTAGGTCAAATAGTAGGATGGTGTGAGGAATGAAATGTGCAAAGGTGTGCGTGACTAGACAGGAGGGACAAGAAGGTCGTTGACATTGAGCATGCTATGCAGGGACGGAAGATGACTACTGGCGTGATCCTCTCCTTGGGGGCCACGTTTCCGGAGTATCCGATGGACCTCTTGGCATATCCAAGGTGGATCGGATTTCCTTTTCTTTTATTATTATTATTATTATTATTATTATTTTCTTGTTTTTATTTACTCTGTTTTTGACCGTTTATGTCCATTGCATGCCAAGGTCTATGGATCACTAATAAGGGTTGATCATGGCCATACGGCAGTGCATAGGGGGAATGATTGCCTTTTATTGTCAGTTTATTTTATTTGGGTGGTTTTTTATTGTATGTCGTTTAGGCTATACCAGATTTGAACCATGCATTGGGTGGAAACCTGTGAGGTTCAATCTATATATAATAAAAGTTTTGCATGTACATTGTTCAGAATTTGAAAGGAATGGTATTCCTGTATCAGTCATGTCCATAGTAACAAGGAAATGCACCTTTTACTTTTCCGTAATGTCTGTCTGTCTGTCTGTCTGTCTGTCTGTCTGTCTGTCTGTCTGTCTGTCTGTCTGTCTGTCTGTCTGTCTGTCTGTCTGTCTGTCTGTCTGTCTGTCTGTCTGTCTGTCTGTCTGTCTGTCTGTCTGTCTGTCTGTCTGTCTGTCTGTCTGTCTGTCTGTCTGTCTGTCTGTACACGCATCACGAGAAAACGGCTGAAGAGGATTTAACGGAAATCGGTATCTAAAGTCAGGGGATGAGCCACTACAATCTAGGCTATAAATCATTTTACTCACGCTGAGTGAAATGGTAGTTTAGGGGAAAGCCTAAAATTAATTCTCAAATGCTTATATTATTAGTGGTCCTATCGATAAATACTACATAACTAAAGTTATATAGAATTAAATTTTCGATCATTTATGTAATACATTGTTACCGAACCGGTTTTGATAACACAGATATTCATGAATTTGTATTTTTGTTGCCAAGTCCGTATCAACGCCGAGCCACGAGAAAATGGGTTAACAGAATTTAATGAAAGACGGTATATAGAGTTGGGGAATAAGAAAGTACAGTCTAAGTTATAAACAATTGTATTCACCCTGGATGAAATTGTAGTTTAGGGGAAGGCGCCTAAAATTTAATTTTTAAATACCTATGTTATTAGTCCTATAGTTATAGGGAATACAACTTCTGACAATTTAAGTTTTATTAAGTTTTTTTTTGCTAGGGGCTTTACGTCGCACCGACACAGATAGGTCTTATGGCGACGATGGGATAGGAAAGGCCTAGGAGTTGGAAGGAATCGGCCGTGGCCTTAATTAAGGTACAGCCCCAGCATTTGCCTGGTGTGAAAATGGGAAACCACGGAAAAACATCTTCAGGGCTGCCGATAGTGGGATTCGAACCTACTATCTCCCGGATGCAAGCTCACAGCCGCACGCCTCTACGCGCACGGCCAACTCGCCCGGTTTATTAAGTTTTACCGTACGGACTATAATAAGAGTGGCATTTCAGAGTCGGAAGAAAACTAAATATGAAGGCCTACAATATTGAAATCGCATAACATTGATCAACAATAACATTACATTGGCCATTGTTTGTTGTGATGTTCTTTGTCTCTTATGCTGCCACTCAACTCCGATGGATGGGATTGCTGCTGTGTACCGAGTATAACAGCCTGACTAAATATTGGCGGGAAATAGCTGGGGCGTTAGAAGACTTTTTTCTTTAGCATGTCATTTTCTGATATCGTACTGCTGGTACGTTTAACACACTGGTTCATCATAGTATTCCAGCTATTCGATCCCTACTCTGACGCGCTGTTTTCAGAGTGTGCGCACTTAAGGCAGAAGCTTAGTAGTAGTAGTAGTAGTAGTAGTAGTAGTAGTAGTAGTAGTAGTAGTAGTATGAGAGAAGGTTACAGGCGTGAAAATTGATATTTGGAATCTCCTTTACAAATAAAGAAACGCGTATTATTTTGTTTCCGAAAAATCATTTGTTTTTTTACGAGGATACTTATATCTCAAAAACTGAAAATGTTACAGACGTGAAAATTTGTATTTGGAATCTCTTTTCAAAATGAAGAAACATATTGAACCCTTTAGGTCCATATTGAGGGATACCTACCTTCCTTACCTATCAGCAAAGTTCATGAGATCTGTCTCTTGGGTCGTATCGGGTTCTTCGTCACTTGCTGAGGTAAAGGTAGGGTTCAGTAATTCTAATCTATCTACTGGAATGAAAGGTCTATTTAAAAGATTCCTATTTATTCAGGAAAATTATGAAACAATCTGATATATCAACGATATCATAGAAGTCAAATGTGTCCACTGGACACCACAATCATTTTAACATAATGGTCAGAACACTGGTGTGAGACTTTAACGTAACTGCCTGATGGGCATTCTTACTAGAAACCATTGTCTCAATTATTAATCATTTAAGAAAGGAAAGTCTGGAAATCCTTAAATTCGGCTTCCATGTGAGACCACACGTACCATCATAGTGATTCGTTATGGTCCAGCCCTCGTAACACGAACTCTGGACTCTGGGTATAATTAAGGCCGTCCAATCGGTGTGTGCCACACAGTGGTTCTACGGCATGGACCCTTAATTGAATCGATGTGACCTGCGTCTATGTCATGGACCGACATCTAATCTTCTAAGTTACTTTAAAGTCATTGTGGATGATGACCGCAAGGAAATGATGCTACAATGGCATATGGCCCTAATCTAAGTCACTGAGGTTGATGACCCCTGACCATCCAAGTTTCTAGGCTGAAGGCTAAACACAATTAAGTTACATCGGTTGACGACCAAAGTTTCCACTTTACTATCCCCAGCACATTCACTGCTCAATCAATCAAAGTTCAATAATTACAACAATAGCAATGCTCGCAAACTTTGTGGCAGTAAAATCCATTTCCTTCGGATATGTCCCCTTAATCGTTACTTTATTTTTTTAATATTCCCCCGAAAACAAACTAAAATTTCCAGAATGCATCTCCAAGTTATTCGCTTGATTAAAGTTATTTCAAAATGCAGTTTCACTGAATTTAATAATTAAATAAATTTAAATGATTTAGCGAAATGTTAAAGAACAGTAAATTTTATCTCCGCGGACTCTGGTTTCTTCACAAATTTCTACGCAGCTGTGATGTGAATTCAATCTTATGATATTTATCTGGCTGGAAAAGAATTGTTACATAATTCATGTCCAGTTATATATCTTGTCTCATGATTTCACACTTTAAAATCGAATCTAGTCCTAACCGTTATTAACACTTGGATATCCTAATAATCTACATACAAACCAAACAACTCGCCATATAATTACGATGTCATATCTCGTCATTACCATTTATGAATTTTGCACACCCCTCATAGACAAACCGATCATCACAACCATCGCTCTATATTTTGGACAACCCTGAATTTGGTTACTCTGTTCCTTATACTCAAAGTTCGTGATTTCAAATGTTCATTACGTCCCCAGTTACAGTATTTCACAATACTCAGATCATTACCGGCTATGAATTTCAACTAAATCCAGCATTTTAACGTTTTCCCTGGCCGAGAAATACAATCTCAATTCCACGCGTGTCCCGTTATATCCCCGCTGTTTTTCCCCTATCAGCTGAGGCCTCTCACCCCCAAGTTCACTTGGCAGTTACATGAAACACCTGGTTTATTCCAGTCGACTGGCTTCTCAAAATGCTCTCTTTAAACTCTGCCGACAAAATTAAACAAATACGATATTCTAACCAACAAAATGCTCAGATTAAGCTTCAAGATGCCCACACTAATTACACGCGTCGCCAATTAATACCGCTATGGATTTCTATGAATTTCTTTCCATTCCCAACATTATAAAATATACCTCGGGCTATCGTGTCCCGGCTTCAATGACAGGACTCTAACCTGATTCGCAAATCTCATCTCAACTCATATAAAACATTCCTCGGGCTTCCATGTCCCGGCTTCAATGACAGGTCCAACCTGATTCACAAATCTCATATCAACAAAACTAACCTCTGTTTCCCAGCTCCACAATTATCATCGACAAAGAACTGGAATAAAATCCTCACTAGAAATCTCGTCGTCTAACATCGCACAATGCATTAATCATGAATAACTTCGCATAAAGGATATCGTATTTAATAACTTGATTTTTACGAGAAAATGACTGAAACATTCTACTAGATCTTTTATTGTCAGTCAGACACAGTTTAAAATGGGCCTAGGAAAACGTTTCTCTTCGTGACCAAATTCATCACCCTAGGTTCTCACCCGACAGCGCGCTTCCACTCGATTGAAAATAAGTAACCATGGATTATTATTATTATTAACGTCAAATTTCAGACAGAAAAATTTTACGTCGACTGAACATCTTAATTTGGCATCACAAAATATAGGCAATACACTCACATGGATGACGATCTACATTGGACGTGATATCACTTCGGAACCCCATTCAATAACTTTTTACAACATTATACGGCACTCGCAAGACTTCAAAAATTTATCCAAGTGGAAAATAAAACAAATGACTCTTTTAGTCGTATTCTCACATTTACAAAACTTAGTAGGGATGACCACTGCGTCGTATATCCCCATTCAAATACACTTTTAGAGATCATGAGACAAGATATAAGAGGTAGTAAGATGGAAAGTCACCTACCTCATGTAGTCATAGGGCTCACCTGCGACCCTGGCATTTTATTTAGCCATTTTTACATTCATGGCTTTACAAACCATTATGTTTCTTCAGGTTTCCTGGAATAAAGCATTAAAAAAAAGAAAATACCCTTCACTTGTTTGCTGAGCGCACACGATGGACTATAATTATTTCGGCACACGAATTACTTAATCACATTAGAATTTATTCAGTACTTTGACCGTCCTATCTGGTACAATTATTTCACTCAAGAAAACTATCTCCTCATGGACTCAAGACCTAGCCGCAATGGCTAAAATCTGCAGTTGAACTCAGTCTACTTTCGTTGTTTGATTTCGCAGAGCAGCTCAACAATTTTTCGTCCGCTTTGTATCACAAATGCCGGAGAAGGAGACTTCGTCATGGCGTCTCTTCATATTTATAGCAGTTACCCCCTCTCTTCGGATCTCTCCCTTTGCCGCCAAGAAAATTTCTATAAATTTTCTGACTTACCTAAACTGTAATTTCAAGAGTTTTGAAAGTGACTACATGCTTGCTACATTTCTGGTGGTAGTGTTCATGGACATTTAAAATTTTTACGGGTTCGATTTGCGAGATGATTGACCCCCTTTGATAGTCACTATATTTTTTTCTGACTTGGCTTGGGTCACGCCACGTACACGCGCTTTGAAATAGTTCACAAAAATGACTTGAGATTCTTCCGCCGTTGACACGTGTGCCTGACGTCACGTACCCCAGAGCGTGGGACCGAAGGTAATCACCCCCTCGTCACGTGTCAAATCCATGCTATCAAGAATCCAACTTTTAAATGATTGTCGATTTATGCATAATGTTCTTAGGGCACAAAGATCATGGGTTCAATATATTTTTCTTTTCTCAAAATCTACCTAAGAGGGGTGTGGAAAGACCCGAAAAACGGGTTGAATACGTTTCATGAGGATACTCATATTAAAAAAAAACTGAAGATGTTAAAGACATGAAAATTGCTAATCTGAACCTCCTTTAAAAAAGAAACACGTGTTTCATTTTTGTTTTCGGAAACTACACTTAAGAGGGGCTTGAAAACAAGTGAAATAGGGATTGAAGTATTTTTATTATGATACTTATCTATATAAATAAAATACTAACGATAGTGTGTCTGTACATTGAGTATTTTGAGGAAACTTTCGTAGTTATCCGTTTCTGGTGCATTCATGAACATCCTCACATTTTTAAACTTTAGTTTCCTGAAAGTTCTAATTTTTACCTCCCTCCGCCAAATCAAGATGGCGGCACAATCTGCCAGACGAGATAGAAAATTGAAATTTGACAAAATTGTAGGTTTAGCCTGTAACCGATCGAAAAATTCCAAGATGCTTAAAATTTTTACTTTTGAACTCCAAAATGTTAGAAATATGGAGGCAATTTAATGACGGTGTAGACCTTCGTTCCGGGGTATTTCGTGGCTAAACGGTAAGTCGTATCACAAAACGGATGGCAGATTCTCCGTTAAATTTTAAGTGATCTTCAACTTTGGTCTTATCATTTTTTGTCGTGTATCTTTCCATTATGCGCATTTCTCGACTGTGCGTAAATTTTGCAGTTTTTACACGTATAATTCATAGTTTGACACACTTATAGGAAAGATAGAATCATAAATTCGGCAAGAACATTGGCCCATCCAGTAGCCATATGTGAGCCAAATTTTATATTTCTAGCTGTCACATAAGTATCCTAAAAGTAATGCAGTATGTGAAAACCTTACCCAAATTTTGCCCTATTCAACGTTTCTAACTCAATCTAACCCATAAATAGAAGAGATACGAGAAAATGCCATAGGATCAACCATCTAGATCTCTAAAAGAGTTGTCTTATGGTGCAATCCGTTTGTTGATATAACGTACCGTTTAGCAGCAGTTAATCTGTAAATGATGGTCTGCAATATTATAAACATACATATACATTTTTTTGTATTTCGATCTATATATATATATATATATATATTCATTGAAGTCGATTTTTCGATCTAGAAAGGGTGTATCTGACATTATAATTGATACTTTACGAATCGATAGTGTCTTTCAGCAACAGGGCGTCTGCTATTGTATGCAATACTCCACACATCGACTTTGACTGGCAGTAGGAATAGGGTCTTTCACCAATTTCTGTGTAAATTGCATTAGTAAGGAGGGCCTGCCATTGTAATGAATAATTCCTTTCTCGATTTGACTGGCAGAAAGCAAAGGAGCATGCAATTTTCTTCAAAACTCCCCTACTCGATTGTGTCTGGAAGTAGGAAAGGGGCCTCCCATTGTAACGAAAACTCTCCAGATCGATTGTAACCGCACAGTAGACAAAGGGGGCCTTCTATTATAAAGAAAACTTCCTAACTCGATTGTGAATGGCAGTAGGCAAATGAGCCTACCGTTATCATCACAACTCCGTAACTCACACTTTACATTAGAAACAACGTTCGGGGACCTCCCCATGCTGTTTCTCGGATAACACTAAGCCACATGCAATGTTAACCTTATTCGTTGCGTGTACAGTAATTTACTTCCATATCCGCATACATTGTAGAATACCGTAGCGAAATGCGGGTAGATTTGCTAGTTTACTAATATTAAACTTCATTGACCGCACTGACACTCATATTCGCAACATCTGACTGAATCAACGAATAAAACTGAGTATCAAAGAAGAGACAGCAACAGAGATGCCAGCAAGCTTTAAAAAGATGATTGATAGTTTCAAACTAACTGAATAACTCAATTCCTTCAAGTAATTATCCATTGTTGGTTTAATATCATGAAGATATTTCTTCTTCAAATCGTTCTACTGTGTGATAATACATCTAAAAGTATATTTTATATTTTCTTAAAATGTACTGAAAGAAGTCAAAATATGAAAGATGTAAAAATTCCCACGTTTTGATAATTCTGAAAAAGCTCTTATTCCTTTTCTGCTTGAAACACTCCTTCGCCAAGAGGTAACTCCCTCAACCTGCAAACCCTGCAAATCCAAAACCACTGCGAGCTGCTGTGAATCAGTGGGTATCGACGACGTCACTCAGGCATTGCGTTGCGTTTAAAACAATTAAATAGTAATGCAGTTAGAATATGCAAACAAGTTCTTATCAATGAAGATCACCGTATAAATATATTTTCTTTCAACCCATAAAAAGATGACAGTGAATATTTAGTCTGCCCTTCCTTTAAACAACTGGCAAGGAATAAACAGTCAATCATACATCAAGTTTATCTTCCAAAATAGGAAATATGCAATGCAATTCCAGTCTCAGTGTGTTCGCACTTAGCTATTTTCCCAACAATATCGAAAAATGGAGTCTTTCTCTAAAGTGTGTTATTGAATTATTGGTTGGAGAGGATATTATTGAAGGATAAATGAAACTATACAGACAGTCACTTTCCTTTAATACCATAGAATAAAATATACCTCTATAATTCCTGTGAAATTATAATTAAATAGTTGATGGTTTCGGAGATGGATGGGGAAACACATCACATTATACACACCTTACACATAACCTAACGTCGACTATTTTGGGCTATCTTCTTGAAGGATCTCCGGAAACTCTTCAACTCACACTATAGTTCTATAGAATATTTTGCATAAACAACAAACATACTAAAATGATGTACCTCTGTTATTCGTGTAAGCTTACTTGAAATATATCTCAAGAAGATTAAAATATATCTTGTTAATGTTGATAAATTAGCCCCTTATTCATAACGGTTATGCAGAGCGAGCGAAGAGATGCATGTGTCTATGGTCTGGGCCCCTGAGAAATTCGGAGTACTGCAGGCACAGCGAACACAACGTCCTCACACCGTCCTTCGAACAGCTGAACGAGATCTGTAACCCAAACATTAGTGTGAGAGATTGAAGCAAAAATACGAGGGTTGTAAATTAAATAGTGGCAACACTGTTGGGATGATGTTACATCGCGCAATCAGTAGTAGGCAATGTAGTGAATGCCATCAGTTGGAGCTTGTGTCGTTGCGAAGAACCCCTAAGGCAGTAGGTGTAGCGAATGGTACTGCCTGTCTGAGCAGTTGAAGTCAGCAACATGTTTTATGCCACCCTATTACATGTTTACAAAGGTAGAAAAGCGATCATGGATCAGAATATAGGTGGCTCGGGGCAACAAAGTAGAGAAATGGCATCAAGGCTTACGTGAAACCTGTAGCAACGGTTTATTACCATATCAGACCGTTGCACGGTTGGTAAGGGTGTTATGTGCGGGTCGGGATGTGCCCGTGAATTTACCGCGCGCAGGTCGGCGGTCCATTTCCAAGGACCAGGTAGAGTTAGCGCGATGCCTCATTTCCGTAGACAACCGATCAACTGTCCGAAAATTATTCCTAGTAGTTGGGATTAGTCATCAATGGATGTGAAAAGTGCTGAAAAACATTCTCAGTCTGAAGAAAATTGCATTCCATTGAGTTCTCCAGCACCTCACACTCGTACAGAAATAGCATCGGTATGCTGTAGTTGGTAGCATCTCAACAGATACCGCAATGCAGTGGACGCATTTTTGCGGCATATTGTGGCCATTGAAGAAACATAAGCACGAGCGTATGACGCCGAACTAAAGCAACAGTCGAATGAATGACGCCACCTAGGACCGCTACGTCTAAAGAAAATTCGACATGAATACAGTACGGTGAGCTGGATACCGTTGTTCAAATCCCGGTCACTCCATGTGAGATTTGTGCTGGACAAAGCGGAGGCAGGACAGGTTTATCTCCGCGTACTCCGGTTTTCCCTGTCATCTTTCATTCCAGCAACACTCTCCATTCTCATTTCATAGCATCTATCAGTCATTAATAAATCACTTTGAGAGTGGCGACCCCATCGTACTAATAGCATATATCTGCTTCATTTATTGCATCCCTGACCCGGTCAATGACTGGAAAACAGGTTGTAGGTTTTCATTTTCACAGTACGGTGAGGGTCGTTATGACAGCAGCATAAAACGCCTAAGGTGTCATTAGCCATGCTTTACCGCTAGGTGGACTGTTAACGCAGCGTACTACCGCCGCTTCCTTGAGCACCCTTTTCGTCCGGCTATGTGGAGGAAACGTTCACATTTCTTACAGGATAAATTTACTTTACATCTTGAATGACAATGCACATTGTCATGCGACGGAAGCAGTGACTACCGCCTTGCGCAAATGGCGTTGGGAAGACGTGGAACATCCTCTACTGCTCTGACATGAGACCTTGCGATTCTGATCTGTTCCCTCGGTTGAAAGAAACTCCCTCTGAGGCATCAGGTTTTCTAATATTTCATCAATGCTCCGAATAGTAGAGCGCTCCATCATTGTGATCAACGGAGACCAACTCACTGGCGGGACCCTACGGCTGTCACACATTAGACAAAAAGCCAGAACTTCGCTGGTGATTATACTGAAGTGATGTCATAGAATGTTGCTGATGATCACAATAAACTCTTGGGTAATATCTGTGTTGCCACTACTGTATTTGCAACCCTCGTATATGCTATTATTGCACATCAATAGGAGACTACAACGTCAGTTTCTACGGCAAAGAAATAGCTTGCTTGTTGTTTAAAGGGGCCTAACATCGAAGGTCATCGGCCCGGCAAAGAAATAGAACAACAGCCATGATACTACTATTATTTCTCAGACCCATGGCCTTCAAAACAACAAAATCTTCCTAATCTATCCAAACCCGCCAAACATCTCCCTAAGCGGCTCACAACTTGTAGAGTGGAGACCATGAGTCCTCAAGTAAGTCTGGCATTGCTTCCATTTAACTGAACATGGCTTCACACTGCCATCTTTTACTCAACTTCTCTAGATCAACTTTTATTCTTTTCAGACCTCAGCAGTTTCCAAGGTCTATCGAGAATTTCACTATAACTCATTTTGTGGCCTTTCCTTTTCTTTTGCGACTGTTAAAAGACTTTTTTTTTCTTTTTGTTTTACGTCACACAACACAGATATGTCTTATGGCGACGATGGGATAGGAAAGGCCTAGGAATTGGAAGGAAGCGGCCGTGGCCTTAATTAAGGTACAGCCCCGGCATTTGCCTGGTGTGAAAATGGGAAACCACGGAAAACCATCTTCAGGGCTGCCGACAGTCGGGCTCGAACCCACTATCTCCCGATTACTTGTTAAAAGACTTATAAAACGTGAAGTAGAAAGAGACATTCTTCAACGTGCTACCAACTTCGCCATCAACAATGATACGTTTTTGTTTTTGTTTACACTTTGCTTTACGTCGCACTGACGCAGATAGGTCTTATGGCTACAAGTTAATAGGAAAGGGTTAGGAGTGGGAAGGAGGCGGTCATGGCCTTATCGTACGTAATAAGCCATCTGGTGATGAACAACAACGATCAACAGAGTAATGGTGAAAATTAATTCAAGTATTTTGGCATATCTTGAACAGTCGTGATTAATTTCTTAGTAAGGGAGCAATGCCTTTCCAAGTTCTACTTGCAGTCTACTATTATTATTAGTATTATTATTATTATTATTATTACATTATCTACTTTTACGGTTTTCGGAGACGCGAAGCACGGGGGTTTTGTCCTGAAAGTGCCGTTAAATATTACGTCCCGCTAACTACTTCAACGGTTTTCGGAAACGACGAGGTGCCGGATTTTAGTCCTGCAGGAGTTCTTTTACGTGTCAGTAAATCTACCGACACGAGGCTGGCGTATTTGAGCACCTTCAAACACCACCGGACTGAGCCAGGATCGAACCTGCCAAGTTGAGGTCAAAAGACCAGCGCCACAACTGTCTGAGCTACTCAGACCAGCAAGATACGCTTGTCCTTACAGAGAGTGTAACAAAAATCACAGGGCAAAATTTCAAGAGTGGATTCTTTATAAGTACAGTACGTAGAGAGAAAAAATATGTTTTAATAGGTTAGTCAATTTGGGTCCGAAATATGAGTTACCGGTATCGGACATTTAAGTATGATCTTACGATAGTGTAAGGTTATTTTTCAGAACTACGATACACTTTGTTGCCAGGTTCAGTCTGGTGGTATTTGAAGGTGCTCAAATACGTGAGCCACGTGTCGGTAGATTTACTGGCACGTAAAAGACCTCCTGCAGGGCTAACTTCCGGCACCTCGGCGTCTACGAAAACTGTAAAAGTAATTAGTGGGACGTAAAACGAATTACATCATCATCATCATCATCATCTGTTTACCCTCCAGGTTCGGTTTTTCCCTCGGACTTAGCGAGGGATCCCACCTCTACCGCCTCAAGGGCAGTGTCCTGGAGCTTCAGACTCTTGGTCGGGGGATACAACTGGGGAGTATGACCAGTACCTCGCCCAGGCGGCCTCACCTGCTATGCTGAACAGGGGCCTTGTGGAGGGATGGGAAGATTGGAAAGGATAGGCAAGGAAGAGGGAAGGAAGCGGCCGTGGCCTTAAGTTAGGTACCATCCCGGCATTCGCCTGGAGGAGAAGTGGGAAACCACGGAAAACCACTTCCAGGATGGCTGAGGTGGGAATCGAACCCACCTCTACTCAGTTGACCTCCCGAGGCTGAGTGGACCCCGTTCCAGCCCTCGTACCACTTTTCAAATTTCGTGGCAGAGCCGGGAATCGAACCCGGGCCTCCGGGGGTGGCAGCTAATCACGCTAACCACTACACCACAGAGGCGGACAAAACGAATTACATTATTATTATTATTATTATTATTATTATTATTATTATTATTATTATTATTATTATTATTATTATTATCATTATTATTATTATTATTATTATTATTATTATTATTATTATTATTATTATTAAATAATAATATTCAAAATCTTTACCCTTTGTATACACGCCTCGGTTCATCACCTTTTCAATTTCTGAACAAGTTCCGAAATTTGCTTACAGAATTCTTATTGTCTAATAGAGGAGCTTCACAATTCACTCCCGGAGGACTGATGTAGTGTCGTTCAGTGCAGCCAAGATACACATTGCATCAGTGTCTTCGATACAGTTTTCCAGTCAATGAACGTATAGCAGACACTAGTTTATATTAGACAAACTGTTAACTCAGAAATTAAGATATTGATATGACATTTTCCTTTCCTACACGCCAGGCTGAATGGTTCAGATGGTTGACGCGCTGGCCTTCTGACCCCCACTTGGCAGGTTCGATCCTGTTTCAGTCTGGTGGTATTTGAAGGTGCTCAAATACGTCAGCCTCGTGTCGGTAGATTTACTGACACGTGAAAGAACTCCTGCGTGACTAAATTCCGGTACTATGGCGACTCCGAAAACCGTAAAAGTAGTTAGTGGGACATTAAACATTCGTCCACTTGAAACATTTTCGGCATGGACTGGGCTAGTTTTGTCGTGATTTCTGGGTTTACCTTCTGCTACTCTTCAAGAAATGTTGCCTTCCATATTTCCTTACTTTCTCCTCTTTTGTTTCCGTCTCTGTTTTATTTCCGCCAATAAATGCTCTATGGGGTTTAAATCTGGCGACCGGAGGGGTGTATGCAGCACAGAACTATGGTGTATTGTAAAGCGACCAGTGCTTAACGACCCAGGCTGTATGTTTCGGGGCATTATCTTGTTGAACATAGTAGTCAGCAGTAGTCCCTAATTTTTCGACACTGGGATTCAGATGCTGCTTTTAATTGTCCAAATACGCCATCCTAACCATTGTTGCAGGTGTTATGCAGAAGTTGCATACACCAGCCTCTTACATACACCCCGATATTATGATGGGTCACCCCTATGTTTAATTGTAGACTTAAGTTTTTTTACTGCGGATTTCCTTCTACTTACTCACGACGCTCTGATGACGTAACCAAATAAGCCGAATTTACATTCATCCGTAAATAACACTCGTTTTCAGAATTAAGTGGCTTGCTAACAGACTGATTTGGAAACTCCAACCTCTTCCATCTGTTCACCTTACTTATCCAGGGTTTTCTTTTTTATATACGGCCTTTCATACCAGCTCTGTGTAACACTCGCCCGGTGCGTAGGCTGCGTCTCTCTTCGCGTTGTGTGAGCTTACTAAGGCGTCCTGTTCGTGGTTTATTTATCACAGTCGAAGTGGTTTTGAACCTGTGAACAATACCTTCTACTGCTGATCTTGTTATTCCTGTATTCTCAGCAATTTGTCATTGCAAATGTCTTTCTTTATATAGTTCAACAATTCGCTACCGTCCAACGAGTGTTTTCTCTTGCCTTACCAATTCTAGCTCTGAACGTGATGTTTACGTATTGCACGATCAGCACGCACTGCTCGCAAGAACCCTGACTTTGTATCTCCCCATGTTATGATGTTAGACATCACAGATAACATAGCGGACGAATACTTTTGTGTTACCGTTTATTACGCTACGTTCGTGCATTAATGGATTAATAACAGAAACGGAGTACACATAATATACATATTATGAATACCATTACATTTCGCCTTCATACTACTTTGCTAGATACTATTTTCGAAGCTTTGTGAAGGCATTTGGATGTCCTTTTAACAAAGTGTCTATCACACTAGCGGGTGGACGGATACTTTTGCGACTATCTGTATTTCAAGCCTGTTGGGCGGAAACCTTAAGATTTTCTCTCTTAAAATGGGCACGGTCTGTCTCGTCCCGAAGTTGAGCGACTCATACCAACCTGCTTTTGTGGCATTAATCCGACAGACTAACTCGTCCCGGGTATGTGATGTCGGGTGTCCCATTTGTACCATTAAGAACAAGACAAATTATTCCCTCCCACTTTGTGCAGACGGCACTGCGAAACCTGTTTTTGCAGGTTGGTATGGTTAAAAATATAGCCTTGTTTACTATATGTTACCAAATACAGTAGAGATATCGAGAGACAGTGATTAGAGCTCTGTCTAGCGGAGTGTCCTGGAGTTACTGATTCTTTCATAAGAGCACGTGTATTAGTTTGTGAAGTTTTTGGAGTTATTTATGCGTTTACATTAAGTTGACATAAGTAAATAGTAGCGTGTGTCATTCCTTTATACCTCCTCTCAATATGAGTGGAAAGATATGTGGTGTGTTTGGCTGCAATAACTATGAAGCGCAGAAGGATTCGCGGTCTTTCTTCCGTTTCCCTCGTAACAAGAAAATGTAAGTACCTACAAATTGTGTTTTCAGTTCCAGTTACAAAGAGATTTTTATAGTATTTCCTAAACTTCTGACCCACGCGACCCATATTTTAACTGGCTTAAAATATAATAAGCTTATTTTATTGTATAGTGCGGCAGTTAACCTTCAGTACCGATGTGTTGTTGTAGATGTGTTCTGTGGGTTTTGATTTAATTCAGGAAAATTCATATGCATATGTGTGTGGCCGGTTGTGTTCCAAGTTACCCCATTTGGAATGCCGTAATGCGTTGTCAAGCACTGAAGATAATATGGGTGACTTAAGTAATGTACATATTTTGTTGAAACAATATGATGATGAAAATTTGATTTGCCCTAATGTAATGGCAAGTATTGCTTTTAGGGAAATTTTGAATGTTTTTGAGGCTAAATTTATATATTTTCTTTCTGTTAGTAGGCTTCAAGTTAAGAGGAAAATTGCCCAGCTCTTAAATGTTTATTAATTGAATCATGTGTGTAAGGAATGTGCCCATATTTTTATAGGCAAATGTCTTAAGGCTTTTAAATGAGAAAAAAAAAATATAGCCGCGAAAGTTGAAGCAGGAATGCTAAAGCTGAAAAGTAATGCATAAATGAAAGATCAAGCCCTTTCACAGCATTCTATTTCACATCTTGATTATATGTCTAATTTCATTCTTCAAATAATAACCTGTCAAATAATTCTTCATTCATTTATCCAGAATTGCTTTAGCTACTTTGAAGTTAATATCTTAGTAAGAATTTCTTTGACGTAATTTGTTTATCTGTTTCCATATATGCAATTCCATTGATATTTGAATTCAGCACGAATTTCCAGGTCACGCCACTAGGAGCGACACTTGCGAATTGCCTCCCATTTTAACAAGGCTAAATACGGAAGTGTCGCGTGTTGTCTCTACTGTATTTGATGTTACATAAATCACAAATTTAAGTACCTAATTAGCTGGCGAAACATAGTATTTACAGTGCATTAACTTATGTTTTCTGATATGGGCTAGAACAAATTTGTTATTTTTAGCTGACTGATCTGCCTCAGTCTCACCCTTTGCTTTGACGATATGAAAGTGATTTTAGGTACGAGCAATGTTAGCAATGTCGCTATTTATGCATCCAGTCCCTGTCACGAATGGCGTATCGCTTATAGTGTCGGTTGATGCGTGCATCTTGGTGGGCTTGCCAGACTGATACTCAATTACACCTTCTGGTTCGGAGAGGAAAGCAATGGGAAACTACCTCACTCACTTTCCTAGTATGCCTCTTCAGTGACGCCTACGCCATCTATGACAGCGGTAGACAGAGTTGTTGAGGATCCAATGTGTCTTCGGGCTGACTACTCAACATACATAATAAAGTACATATTAAGATGCAGTCCGCCTTCGTGGTGTAGTGGTTAGCGTGATTACCTGCCACCCCCCGGAGGCCCGGGTTCGATTCCCGGCTCTGCCACGAAATTTGAAATGTGGTACGAGGGCTGGAACGGGGTCCACTCAGCCTCGCGAGGACAACTGAGTAGAGGTGGGTTCGATTCCCACCTCAGCCATCCTGGAAGTGGTTTTCCGTGGTTTCCCACTTCTCCTCCAGGCGAATGCCAGGATGGTACCTAACTTAAGGCCACGGCCGCTTCCTTCCCTCTTCCTTGCCTACCCCTTCCAATCTTCCCATCCCTCCACAAGGCCCCTGTTCAGCATAGCAGGTGAGGCCGCCTGGGCGAGGTATTGGTCATACTCCCCAGTTGTATCCCTCGACCAAGAGTCTGAAGCTCCAGGACACTGCCCTTGAGGCGGTAAAGGTGGGATCCCTCGCTAAGTCCGAGGGAAAAACCGAACCTGGAGGGTAAACAGATGATGATGATGATGATGATGATGATGATTAAGATGCAGTTAATAATACAAACGGATTAAAAGTTCGATACATAATATCATAAATTCAGTCAAATAATGATACAAAATTATTTCGGTGCATATTAAATTTAGAATTATCCACAGCGAGCATTTGTCTATCCCGTTGACTGAGGATTTCAGCTAACTGATGACTGATGATTATTAACTGACCTGTATGTCCGACTCGTTGGCTGAACGGTCAGCGTACTGGCCTTCGGTTCAGAGGGTCCCGGGTTCGATTCCCGGCCGGGTCAGGGATTTTAACCTTAATTGGTTAATTGCAATGCCACGGGGGCTGGGTGTATGTGTTGTCTTCGTCATCATTTCATTCTCATCACGACGCGCAGGTCGCCTACGGGAGTCAAATAGAAAGACCTGCACCTGGAGAGCCGAACCCTTCCTGGGATATCCCGGCACCAAAAGCCATACGACATTTCATTTTCATTGACCTGTATAACAGCTATACAGATCAGTGTGATTATTCCTCAATGCCGAAGAGATAAGGAGATAAGGAAATGCACGAACGCCACCTGATGACGAGGCAGGCTATCTGTTTACGTGTGCTAACGGACTGGGGACAAGACAGCCAACGTCACCTAAAATTCATAGATATAGTCTTCAAGTTCAACAAAGAAATTACTCACTTGGTTCGTCACACTGAGCACATTGCAACAAGCATCCATTACTGTATGTTTTGTAGTCACTGCCACACACTGGCAGGCCTACATCGTCTGCGCATTTGCATGGAACTTCACAGGACGAGGAGTCCAGCTGTGAAGACATCACTCCAATCAACAACACAGCTCCTGGGAACAAAACATTGCCTGGAATTACATTTCAATTATAACTAATAATAATAATAATAATAATAATAATAATAATAATAATAATAATAATAATTTCGCGTGGCTATTTCTAGCCGAGCGCAGCCCGTGTAAGGCAGACCCTCCGTGAGAGTGGGCGGCATCTGCCATGTGTAGGTAACTGGGTGTTATTGTGGTGGAGGATAGTGTTATGTGTGGTGTGTGAATTGCAGGGATGTTGGGGACAGCACAAACACCCAGCCCCCGGGCCACTTGAATTAACCAATGGAGGTTAAAATCGCCGACCCGGCCGGGAATCGAACCCGGGACCCTCTGAACCGAAGGCCAGTACGCTGACCATTCAGCCAACGAGCCGGACATAACTAATATTGAATAGGCTTGATAATCAAACTAGAATCCCATAAACCTAAATAAATTAATCTGAATATACTGAAATCGAGCTCGATAGCTGCAGTCGCTTAAGTGCGGCCAGTATCCAGTAATCGGGAGATAGTGGGTTCGAACCCCACTGTCGGCAGCCCTGAAGATGATTTTCCGTGGTTTCCCATTTTCACACCAGGGAAATGCTGGGGCTGTACCTTAATTAAGGCCACGGCCGCTTCCTTCGCATTCCTAGGCTCTTCCTATCCCATCGTCGCCATAAGACATATCTGTGTTGGTGCGACGTAAAGCAAATAGCAAAAAAAAAAAGAAAGAAAGAAAGAATATACTGTACATGTATGAGAGTATACTGTACTTTATTAACTTATGAGCGTGTCATTCAATATCCACCCAGGGAGGCACAAAGAACTACCAATATAAGTTAGAAAAGTTACAAAGCCGTCCGGCTCCTTGGCTGAATGGTCAGCGTCGACCTTCGGTTCACAGGGTCCTGGGTTCGATTCTCTGTCGGATCGGGTACTTCAATCGCGTCTGGTTATTTCCTCTGATACGGGGACTGGGTGTTCATGTTTCTTTTAACACCCTCCTATTCATATTTACACAACACACCACACTACAATACCACCAATTACATAAACACGTAATAGTGACTACATCCCTCCTCATAGGATTGGCGTCAGGAAGGACATCCGGCCGTAAAGCAGGGCCAAGTCCACATAAGGTACACAGTTGGCACCGGCGACCCCACCAGGGTGTGGGAAATGAGTTGGAAAAATAAGAAGAAAAGTTACAAGGCAACGTGAATATCTCTGACATAGTCATACCGAACTTTCCATATTAGTTCACTAGCAAGATACCCGTGCTTCGCTACGGTATTATACTGAAATTTACAATTGAATGTTTATTGTTTTAGATATATAATCCGCCGAAATTCGCAATCTGACTCGTTTTCTGCAAGAATCCACCAAAATTCCCGATCTGACTCGTTTTCTATTAGATTACGGCACGTTTCCTCCCATTTTTCAATCTTCCTTTCCAGGAATCAATTTTGTACTTCCCGGGCTAGGCTCAGGTATTCCTCCCGGTCAGTTGGGTCCGTAAATCTTTGCCATCTTTTCCTATAATCATTTTAATATGTATAAAATCCTTCAGAAGATCCGGCGTGGTGTCATATTGGGTGCTTTGGCGGCACTGAACCCGCGGCCGGACTGCATTCTTAGTCATTACCCGTCCAGGAGCCGTTTCCAGCGCTGTCCGCACATTTGACGACGGTCGGAACATTATTATTATTATTATTATTATTATTATTATTATTATTACTATTATGTGTTGCTGGAATGGCTGATGACAGGGAAAACCGGAGTATCCGGAGAAAAACCTGTCCCGCCTCCGTTTTTTCCAGCACGAATGTCACATGGAGTGACCGGGATTTGAACCACGGAACCCAGCTGTGAGAGGCCGGCGCGCTGCCGCCTGAGCAACGGAGAATACTTATAAGTACATTAAGAACAGTAAAATCAATAGGTCTCACCTCCTTCTACACCCCACCGCCGTTAAGTTTATTTACCGCCACCCCTCCCCCCAAAAAAATAATTAAAAGAAGGCTTGTTTCTTTATATTTAAAGGTGATTCCAAACACCAATGTTCACGTCTATTGCCTTCAGTTTTGAGATATAAGTATCCCCATAAAAATAATTAACTTTTCACTTCATTTCACACTACTCCCCCCCCCCACCCCTAAGTAAATTTTCCCGCAAAAAATACTTGTTTCTTTAATAGTAAAATATCTTCTAAATACCAATTATCACGACTCTAACTTCTTCAGTTTTTTATTTCTGTGTCCTCATGAAAGGAATTCAACTCCTTTACACTCCCACCCTCCAAGATGGTTTCCCCACCAAAACGCGTTTTTCTTTGTTTTTAAAGGAGATCGAAATACGAATTTTCACGTCTGTAACAACGTTAGTTTTTATTAGATGTATGCATTCTCATACAATTAAGTCAATTAAATTTTCAATTCTTCCCCCCCCCCCTTCATTGGATTTTCCGAGAATACGTCTTTCTTTACTTTTAAAGCAGATTGCAAATATCAAATTTCACGTCTGTAATATCTTCATTTTTGAGATATCAGTAGCCTAATTAAAAGAATTCAACACCATTTTCAGTCACTTTTACCCACCCCCCACCACCAAAGTGGTATTTCCGAAAACTAAAAGTACAGATTCGTTATGTTTAATAGAGATAAAAAATACCATTTTTCACTTCTGTAACATGTTAAGTTTTTTTAGATATACTGTAAAAATTCTCATTTTAAAATTTCACCCCTTTTGAGTTCCCCTTAAGTGGAGTTTCCAAAAACAAATCACCTATGTTTCCTTACATTTACAGGAGATTCCAAACACCCACTTTTTACGTCTGTAACATTTTACGTTTCCAAGATATTCTGTAGATATAGTCTTTCAAAAAATTCACCCCAATTTGTCACTCCTGTTTAACAGCCATTAATTGGATTTCCCAAAAACGAAGAATTACGTGTTTCTTTATTTTTAAAGGAGGTCCCATATACAAATTTTCAGTTCTGTAATATCTTCAGGTTCTGAAATATAAGTATCCTCATTAAAGGCATTCAACCCATTTTTCACCCTTTTACACCCCTCCTATTAGGATTTACAGGAAACAAAAAAATACGTGTTCCTTTATTTTTAGAGGAGATTCTAACTACCAATTTTTAAATCTGTAAATTTTAAAGTTTTAAGATGTAGACACACTCATTTTAAAAAATTCACCCCCCTTTTCACCCCCCAATATTTGGATTTTACAAAAACGAAAAAATAGTCTACGTGTTTCTTTACTTTTAAAGTAGATACAAAATACCAATTTTCAGGTCTGTAATATCTTCAGGTTCTGAAATATAAGTAGCCTCATTAAAGCCATTCAACCCATTATTCACCCTTTTACACCCTTCCTATTGGGATTTTCCGAAAACTAAAAAATACGTTTTTCTTTATTTTTAATGAAGATTCTAAATACCAAATTTTACATCTGCAAACTTTAAAAGTTTGGAGATATAGATTCACTCATTTTAAAAATTCACCCCCTTTTCACCCTCCCATTAATTGGATTTTCCAAAAACAAAAAAATAACTGTTTCTTTATTTTTAAAAGAGATCAAAAGTACCAATTTTCAGGTCTGTAATATCTTCAGTTTCTGAGATATAAGTACCGGTATCCTGATTAAAAGGCATTCAACCCATTTTTCCCCATTTTCACCCTTTTTCACCCCTCCTAATGGGATTTTCTGAAAACAAAAAAATACGTGTTTCCTTATTTTTAAATAAGATTCTAAATACCAATTTTTACATCTGTAAACGTTTAAAGTTTTGAGATATAGATACACTCATTTTAAAATTTCACCCCCCTTTTCACCCCCTTAGCGAAGGAATATCCAAAAATCCTCTCTTAGCGAGCACCTACATCTTAATATGAATATATCCCCACATTTTCATTTCTTTATGTCCAGTAGTTTTGGCTCGGCGATGATGAATCAGTCAGTCAGTCAGACTGAGGAATTTTGGATATTCCTTCGCTAAGGGGGTGAAAAGGGGGGTGAAATTTTAAAATGAGTGTATCTATATCTCAAAACTTTAAACGTTTACAGATGTAAAAATTGGTATTTAGAATCTTATTTAAAAATAAGGAAACACGTATTTTTTTGTTTTCAGAAAATCCCATTAGGAGGGGTGAAAAAGGGTGAAAATGGGGAAAAATGGGTTGAATGCCTTTTAATCAGGATACCGGTACTTATATCTCAGAAACTGAAGATATTACAGACCTGAAAATTGGTACTTTTGATCTCTTTTAAAAATAAAGAAACAGTTATTTTTTTGTTTTTGGAAAATCCAATTAATGGGACGGTGAAAAGGGGGTGAATTTTTAAAATGAGTGAATCTATATCTCCAAACTTTTAAAGTTTGCAGATGTAAAATTTGGTATTTAGAATCTTCATTAAAAATAAAGAAAAACGTATTTTTTAGTTTTCGGAAAATCCCAATAGGAAGGGTGTAAAAGGGTGAATAATGGGTTGAATGGCTTTAATGAGGCTACTTATATTTCAGAACCTGAAGATATTACAGACCTGAAAATTGGTATTTTGTATCTACTTTAAAAGTAAAGAAACACGTAGACTATTTTTTCGTTTTTGTAAAATCCAAATATTGGGGGGTGAAAAGGGGGGTGAATTTTTTAAAATGAGTGTGTCTACATCTTAAAACTTTAAAATTTACAGATTTAAAAATTGGTAGTTAGAATCTCCTCTAAAAATAAAGGAACACGTATTTTTTTGTTTCCTGTAAATCCTAATAGGAGGGGTGTAAAAGGGTGAAAAATGGGTTGAATGCCTTTAATGAGGATACTTATATTTCAGAACCTGAAGATATTACAGAACTGAAAATTTGTATATGGGACCTCCTTTAAAAATAAAGAAACACGTAATTCTTCGTTTTTGGGAAATCCAATTAATGGCTGTTAAACAGGAGTGACAAATTGGGGTGAATTTTTTGAAAGACTATATCTACAGAATATCTTGGAAACGTAAAATGTTACAGACGTAAAAAGTGGGTGTTTGGAATCTCCTGTAAATGTAAGGAAACATAGGTGATTTGTTTTTGGAAACTCCACTTAAGGGGAACTCAAAAGGGGTGAAATTTTAAAATGAGAATTTTTACAGTATATCTAAAAAAACTTAACATGTTACAGAAGTGAAAAATGGTATTTTTTATCTCTATTAAACATAACGAAACTGTACTTTTAGTTTTCGGAAATACCACTTTGGTGGTGGGGGGTGGGTAAAAGTGACTGAAAATGGTGTTGAATTCTTTTAATTAGGCTACTGATATCTCAAAAATGAAGATATTACAGACGTGAAATTTGATATTTGCAATCTGCTTTAAAAGTAAAGAAAGACGTATTCTCGGAAAATCCAATGAGGGGGGGGGGGGGAAGAATTGAAAATTTAATTGACTTAATTGTATGAGAATACATACATCTAATAAAAACTAAAGTTGTTACAGACGTGAAAATTCGTATTTCGATCTCCTTTAAAAACAAAGAAAAACGCGTTTTGGTGGGGAAACCATCTTGGAGGGTGGGAGTGTAAAGGAGTTGAATTCCTTTCATGAGGACACAGAAATAAAAAACTGAAGAAGTTAGAGTCGTGATAATTGGTATTTAGAAGATATTTTACTATTAAAGAAACAAGTATTTTTTGCGGGAAAATTTACTTAGGGGTGGGGGGGGGGGGAGTAGTGTGAAATGAAGTGAAAAGTTAATTATTTTTATGGGGATACTTATATCTCAAAACTGAAGGCAATAGACGTGAACATTGGTGTTTGGAATCACCTTTAAATATAAAGAAACAAGCCTTCTTTTAATTATTTTTTTGGGGGGAGGGGTGGCGGTAAATAAACTTAACGGCGGTGGGGTGTAGAAGGAGGTGAGACCTATTGATTTTACTGTTCTTAATGTACTTATAAGTATTCTCCGTTGCTCAGGCGGCAGCGCGCCGGCCTCTCACAGCTGGGTTCCGTGGTTCAAATCCCGGTCACTCCATGTGACATTCGTGCTGGAAAAAACGGAGGCGGGACAGGTTTTTCTCCGGATACTCCGGTTTTCCCTGTCATCAGCCATTCCAGCAACACATAATAGTAATAATAATAATAATAATAATAATAATAATAATAATGTTCCGACCGTCGTCAAATGTGCGGACAGCGCTGGAAACGGCTCCTGGACGGGTAATGACTAAGAATGCAGTCCGGCCGCGGGTTCAGTGCCGCCAAAGCACCCAATATGACACCACGCCGGATCTTCTGAAGGATTTTATACATATTAAAATGATTATAGGAAAAGATGGCAAAGATTTACGGACCCAACTGACCGGGAGGAATACCTGAGCCTAGCCCGGGAAGTACGAAATTGATTCCTGGAAAGGAAGATTGAAAAATGGGAGGAAACGTGCCGTAATCTAATAGAAAACGAGTCAGATCGGGAATTTTGGTGGATTCTTGCAGAAAACGAGTCAGATTGCG
Organism: Anabrus simplex; assembly: GCF_040414725.1. NCBI lineage: Eukaryota > Metazoa > Arthropoda > Insecta > Orthoptera > Tettigoniidae > Anabrus > Anabrus simplex. Next base: position 256,353,668 of record NC_090269.1, read on the forward strand.
AATTTCGGCGGATTATATATCTAAAACAATAAACATTCAATTGTAAATTTCAGTATAATACCGTAGCGAAGCACGGGTATCTTGCTAGTTTTATATATATAGATATATAGATTTCAAAGATGAGACGTGAGATACATGCTCTTGTGTCTATCAAAAGTTAGTCCTGAAGCAGGTGACAGAAGGACGGCTATTTACATATTGCGATGATTGTTCGTTGACGATGAATATGGAAGTACCGAGAGAGTTGGTCATGGGGGTAGGGGCGCGCAGCTGTGAGCTTGCATTCGGGAGATAGTGGTTTCGAACCCCACTGCCGGCAGCCCTGAGGATTGTTTTCCGTGGTTTACCACTTTCGCACCAGGCAAATGCTGGGACTGTACCTTAATTAAGGCCACGGCTGCTTCCTTCCGACTCCCAGCCCCTTCCTCTCCCACTGTGTCGGTGCGATGTAAAGCAAACTGCAATTTAAAAAACACTAGATTTTAAATTGTGTTATACGTTCTAACACCAAAATGTGTCCTATACTTCATTATTAATCCTCAGTTTATGTTCTTTTGTTTCCTTTGCCACATATTTTTATTATTCAAAATAATTTTGTTTTTATTTCTGGTTTGATCCAATCTCTGTTTAATAATTTGATAATCGTGTGGGTTCCTTTCCCTATTTCTTAGGTTCAGTACCAAAATATTTGACTAAGAAATATATATCTCTACAGACTCTTAACAGGTATGCCTCTTCGCTTGTTTCTCCACATAATAAATAACGATTTTCGTCATCTTTCTCTCGTTGTTATTTTTGTACATACCCATTTACCACCACACCATATTCGTAGAATTCTAGTAATGTTCTTTTGGTCTTACATTCTGACAGTCGTATGTTACTCAATATATTTCACTCTTTCTTACCCAGGACCTTCTCTTAATTCTGTATCTGATTAGTCCCCCATTCTCGTTCTGTTTCCTCCTGTGAGTGGGGGTGGTAGAATAACACTCTCAGTATCCCCTGCGTGACGAAAAAGGCGCAGGAGTCCAGGGGCTCTTAACTTGGGAGTGTGGATTGACGACCACGGAACGCTTAGCTGTGCCAGGCTCCTCACTTTCGTTTATCCTATCCGCCCTCCCTTGATCAATTCTTGGGCTTTTCTAACCCCGACGGTATTAGGTTTACGAGGTCTAGGGAGACTTTCATGTTCACGCCTTGTGTGGTCCTTGTCTTTCTTTGGCCGATACCTTCATTTTTCAAAGTGTCGGACCCCTTCCACTTTTTTCCCTGTGATTAGTGTTAATAGAGGATGGTTGCCCAATTGTAGGGCCTACTTCATCTTGAAGCAACAATCACCGCCACCACATCCCGTTCTGTCTAGCATTTATTCGCCTTGTTTACCCAGTAATCTTCATGTGAATATTTCAACTCATTGTAACATGTGCCACGTTACACCCCCTCAATTAATGAGAAAAGTCACAATTATAATGTGTGTCTATGTTAAGCTCAAAGTTCAAAAACGCCAATGAACTAAAAGAAAAAACGGCCAGAACGCGTTGTAGCTCTTGAGAAGCGGCCATTAATACAAAATTTCGGGTCCTGGGTGCTATTAAATAGCCACAATGCGTTGTGGTATGTTGAAAAATTCCATTTTCCAAATTTCGTGTCGTGGTTCTTAAAGAAAATGACCATAACGCGTTCCGGCATTATCAAAATACCATAATGCGCGCCGTGATCTTTTTTTTTTTTTTCTATGACGCGATATGAGACAAGTTTGAAGTTGTTGAATGGTTCCTCGTTGTCCTCGTCAGATAGCGAGTGATCAAACTAGCAGTTTGCTGTGATCATGTCTCTTGGTAATACTAAAAGGATCTTTAATGAAGAGGTGAATGAGATGAACGACGTAAGCAGCAACATGAAATTGTTTCTTGATACCGGTAAAGAGCGTCATGATAACATTTTACAGAAAGTTCAGGAAGCTCAGATAGTGAGGAAGTATAACCTTCTAAACAATACTGGCGTTTCAAAAGGTACGGTGTAATGAAAATCGGCGATATGGAGAAACTTAATGAAGCAAGTTTAAACGAAAATGGTGATTCCAGTATTCGTGATTATTGCAAGTTGGAAGGAGAAGCAATTTGATGATCTGGAGACAGCACATATTAACGCAGGACACAAAAGGACAAGGGGTAGGACTATTTTCTTTGTGATTTACAAGAAGGTTAAGAAGTCTAACTGTTAAAATGACAACAACAAAATACACTTTGAAAGCTGACAAGGGAAGTATCAGGTAAGACAGGTCGAGACCTACCTTGAAATTTTTTGACACAGTCGTATAAGAGGACAGTGTGCGGATAATCGACCTGAAATCCTGGTACGCAAGCATGAAAGGTGGCGCAGCTGGACGTCCCTGAGCCAGCTCGGAGTTGTGGTGTGGCGGGACGTAGTATATATACACAGTCTCTCGACCCGCCCCGAAGCTGTATTGTTTCACTCACTTGTCAGTCACTCACAAAAGAAAGCAGAAATGACGGGTATAAATTGTATGATGATACAAGATTTTGTGCCATACACAGCATCGACATCAGACTATTCACATCGTGCTTTTGATTGTGCTTGCTAAGAAGTGCTCAGTGTTGTATCTTCTGTTTTGTATGTGCTCGTCTTGTGTTTCTGTCTGAGTGGTTATACGCCGACCTCACTTTCTTCACGGACAATGGAGCCCCCGCCTGGAGGAGGCGGGGACACTCCAAGCAACCCCAGGCCGACCGGACTGTCCCAGCAGCCGTCCACGTCAGCGTTCCCGCAACCCACCAAGGACATCAGCTCCAGTGATGAGGATTCGGATGACACCACCCGACCGCCAGTCGGATCTTTAATTCATCTCCTGCCTGCCGGAGAGACCTCGGAACAGCAGGCTGCCCTGCTGCAGTCTTTTGCCGCCGCCAAGCAGCCACCAGCGTCTTGGACACCAGCTGTAAAGGGTAAGACGAAACATCGTCGTAAAATAGCCATACTTAGGCTAGCTCGCCGTTCCCCTACTTATGGCCAAATGCAAGTTTACGTACCTACGAGCAATAGTTTTGCTCCCCTTTTGACTGTTGACAGCACCGTTGCCAAGGCATCCGCGGTCACGCCGGTGCAAACCAGTAGTGAACCTGCCTCTGGCCCCTCGGCCAGTGCCTCCCGTTCGGCGCCAGCACGGTCTGTGTCTGATGGGGATAGGACTGCCCAAGGCAACGCTTCCAGCGGGGGAAACGAGTAGATGGAAGTGGACACCTCCCCTCCCAAGGGAAAATCCCTTCCAACCATTGTGGTTTGTGATAAAGAGCAGTACCAGCGGCATTACCGCTGTCTTCAAAGCTCCTGCACTGGAGACGTCAGGGTTATTAACACCAGGGATGCTCTGAAATTTCATGTTGACCATGAGGCCGATCACACGCTGATGACACAATATTTCGAGGATTCTGCTGCTCCCTTTTATTCTTACCTACTGCCGAGTCAACGGCTTTTAAGGTCATTATTCGAAATATTGTGGCAACAGTCGGCACCGACTGGGTCAAAGAGGAGCTCGAAGCACTGGGGTATGAACCACGTGATTTGTACCAGTTCACTCGGCCGGATTCCACCACTAACAAATTTATTCCCCTCGGTGTGATGAGTGCAACTCTGCCGAACATAGAATTTTCTAAAACTATATACTCAGTACACTACCTTTGTGGGTCAAAGGTAAAAATTGAGTCTTACTGTGGTCGGGAGGGACCCTCCTCGTGTTATAAGAGAGACAGAGACTGGGCCATACAGCCAAATTTTGTAGGATGACCTTGCGCTGTGTTAAATGTAGCGACAACCACATAGCTACTGTCTGTCCGCTCGCCCCGGAGGCAGCAGTCAAGTGTTTTAATTGTGGAGGGGATCATCCAGCTTCCTGGCGAGGTTGCAACCTTTTCAGGCAAGCAATTGAGCAAAAGAAAAACACCGAGCACTTAAAAGCTCTAAAGAAGAGTGCTCTGTCGCAGTCTCGCCCTGACACCACGAGGATCTCTTCTGAGAACGTCGTTGGTGGCAATGTGGGCCCCTCTAGAACTATCCCCGTTAAAACACTGGGACGACCCCTTTCGACCACGGTGGTTTAGTCTATATAGTCGATCTGTGCAAGCAGTAGACTCATCCCTATTTTACGGGATACTATGACGCAACTGAGATCGGTTACAAGTACACTTGACAAAATAGTGGTGCTGATTAATGCTGCGATGCAGTATATCTCGGCCCCCTAAACGGACGCGACTGACGCCACGAAATTATGGACTTGACTGGGGGTGCGTGGAATTGCCAAAGTGTTATTGGTGAGAGGTACGAGCTTGACGCTTTTATCTCTGACCATAACATTGATATCATGCTATTGGGTGAAACATGGTTAAAAGAGCATATGCCCTTTAAATGAAAAACTTGGTAGTTTACCGGAAGTATAGAGCCGGAATGAAAGGTGGGGGGGGGGGGGAGGGGCGTGCTGGTGAAGGCTTCCTTGACCCATCACGTGCTGGATCCCTTGCCTCATTCCGTATTAGTGTCTAGACATAGAAATCCGACATCGAAACTACCATTATACAATTTTTGCAGCTTATTTACCGCCTTCAGCATCCCTCTATCTTACAGATCTTGAAGCTTTTTTAGACAACGCAGCTCGTGTTCCCACCCTGATAGTTGGTGATCTCGCTTTCAGGCACCCAGACTGGAACTCTAGGGTGGTCAATCCTGATAGTAGAATAATTAGTAAATTTATTAGAGACACTGACGTTCTGGTATGTGCTCCACTTGAGCCCACTATTTATCCTGCTAATGGTCTACGCGATGTCATTGATGTGACAGAATCCAAATTCTATAACAGGACTATTGATCTTCTAGTCAGTTCTGAGCTAAATTCGGACCATACTCCAATTGTGTTCAAACTTGCCTAGGACCGTTTAAACGAGCCAACTCGTCCAAACCTTCGCGCGAACTTGTATTATTCTAAGTTCCGTTCTCAAGTGGATAAAATTTACATACATTTGAACCTCGCAGCCGGCATGATGTCGACAGAGCTGTTGGGCACCTTACTCGTAAGATTCTCAACGCCAGGCAGTACGTTCAAAATGCTGCACAAAATTCGTGTTTGGCCTCTACTTCACAAGCAGACGAAAGTATGTCTGATCCCAATGATTTTATCAAGATTAAAAACCAATACCGGAAGAGATGGAAACTTTACGGCGACCCAGCCGACCGGGATGAATTAAAGGAACTAGCCAAGGTCGACCGCAAACGACTTCTGGAACGCAAGATTGAGAAATGAGAAGAACGCTGTCGAACTCTCTCAGACAACGATTTCTGGCGGGTAACTCGCCGTCTGAAGCGGCCACAAGAACCCCGGCGTACGATTCACGGCCACCGGGGTCTCGTATTCTCCCCTTTGAAAAAAGCTGCGGCCTTCGCTGACTCAATTGAGAATCAGTGTGTAACCCACGAGACGCCTTACGATGATGACGCCAACGAACGACTGGTAGCCCGTAAGGCCACAGCTTTTAGGCTAACTAGGACGCCACGTGACCAAGTGACTGACATATCACCTGCGGAGGTCCGCCAGGTGGCTAAACGAGCATAAGTCTCCAGTCTCTAGTCTTTCTCGCTACCATCTTTACGGCCTGTCTTTCGTTGGGATATTTTCCCTCGGCCGGAAAGACTGCCAAGTTGGTGGTCGTTCCTATTAGAGTCAAATGATCTCTTTACTGTCCGACTCGTTGGCTGAATGGTCAGCGTACTGGCCTTCGGTTCAGAGGGTCCCGGGTTCGATTCCCGGCCGGGTCGGGGATTTTAACCTTAATTGGTTAATTCCATTGGCCCGGGGGCTGGGTGTTTGTGATGTCCCCAACATCCCTGCAACTCACACACCACACATAACACTATCCTCCACCACAATAACACGCAGTTACCTATACATGGCAGATGCCGCCCACCCTCATCGGAGGGTCTGCCTTACAAGGGCTGCAATCGGCTAGTAATAGCCACACGAAATTATTATTATTATCTCTTTACTTAGCGTGCATCCGGCCAATTATCCTGTATGAGTGTGAGGCTTGGTGCTATTTTCCAAAGACATCTCTTGGTCACCTCCAGATCCTCCAAAGCAAACTGCTTCGTCGCATGAGCCGATCTCCATGGTACAAGTCTAATATTAGTATTCATCGCGAGCTCAATGTTCCAACCTTGCATGAGCAGGTCACGAGATGGGAGCAGATCACGAGATGGGTTAAAATAACGAAGTCCCGGATTCTTCTTTCCCAGTCGAGCGACGAGGGCATCGCCCTGCTAAAAATGGTAATCAGGACCAGGAGACCCAATACTCGTTTCAAGTACAGGGGGCCCTGGCTCCTGCACAACAAATTATAAGTTTCAGCCTTGCAATTCTATTCCAAATTCTCCACATTCCAAATTGTTTCTTGAGAGGACCCTTCTCCCAAGTTAATAACCGACGTCATGTAGCGATGAGGGGGTTTCAGTTTTGACCTGCCAAATTTTTGAGAGGACAGAGTGATTTTTCCCCCACCAGTGTAGGCAAAAAGCAATTGTCTTGCCTCATCAGGTACACCACGGAAACCGACGAATAAAAGGGCACTACCTTCGCCCTGTGGCTCATATCGACTCGCTACCTTGAAAAAAACAATAAGATTTTGCACACCAAGCACAACGAATTAGAACTGCATTGTCGCACTGTTCTTCATACGTTTCTTTCTTCTTCTCCAAAAAATATTTAGCGGGCACTACGAACTCGGAATTCATTACAAACGATGAATATTTTATCATATCCCGAAATCGTGAAGATGAAAAAGGACTGCAGTTTAAGGATTGTCTCTGTGGTGAACCTCAACTTTAACATCATTACGTCCAGTTCCAGGGCTAAATGGTTAGCGGGCTGGCCTTCGGTCACAGGGGTCTCGGGTTCGATTCCAGGCAAGGTCACGAATTTTAACCTAATTGGTTAATTCCCCTGGCACGGGGACTGGGTATATATGTCGTCTTGATCATCATTTCACTCTTATCACGACGCGCAGGTCGCCTAACGGCGTCAAATCAAAAGACCTGCACCTGGCGAGCCGAAGCCCTCGGACACATCCCGGCACTAAAAGTCATACGCCATTTAATTTCAACATCATTACGAGAGGTTAGAATGTCTGCTGATCGGCGGTAAAAAGCTTTCCACTGCCGGAAGAAAAATTTGTCTAACTGTTACATTATGCCCGTGGTACCTGGAGAAATCTGAAGCAGTTCGATTGTTTTGGCTGGCGGGGTGTCTTCACGACAAGTTGTATCACGGTGTGTGGTCCACAAATTGAAAAGCTGGGCACAGTTGTCTTCAGAGAACAGAAATAAGGCTTCTTTAAACCATATTTTCAGATCTGTTTTCTCCAGTTTTCTTGATTTCGTGGCAATGACAACGATGTTATCTGCTTTAAATACATTTTTTTAATCCAGAGAACCGAAGATTCCGGTCGGCTCTTACAGTACAATAAATAATTTAGGGGACAAAGAACAGTCCATACTGACTGTTTTTATTACGTTGTATGAATGAGTGAACTTACCGATTGGACTATCGTGTGCGTGTATTTCTCACCCACTAAAGATAGTCCATTTCGATCACATTTGATCAGTGTTGTAAATAGAGGACGGGGTGTAATGGAGAATCGTTCTCGAGCCGTCTCCAGAAATTCTTCTGCAGCCTTATTCTTTTGTTTTTCGTCCTGAATAGGCGAACAGGATACACATTTCGTAATTTTCCTACTCGCCATTCTGTGTTGTTTCTTGAAACGGCTGATCCAGACACGAGAGGCAGAGAAATTACTTTTTTCTATAGATAGTTCACGTGCAATTTCTAAAGCCCACAGTCATAAATCTTCATCACTCGCATTTCGCCTCCCCCTTCTTGCCTCCTGGAAACAGGAATACAGTTTTTCATACTGAACATGCTTTTTTATGTTCAATCGGACTTGCCGATATACCCGTATTTCCCAACTGCTTCTTCCATAAGTAAAAATATCGCTCCGACTTCATTAAACTAAAATATTTGTGGACGTGTGAACGTGATAATAGCTTTTTACGGCCTTCGTTAAGCTAGAATTTTACAGCGCTTGTCCTTTACTCCAAACTGATGTTTTCTCGCACACTTTTTACGTGACTAAGAACATACTAAAATCATTAGCATTACTAGATTCCGAGGAGTCATATTCTAGTTTCGAAGTGGGACCCGGAGCTTTGGTTGCGATCGGCAGAACGTTTTGACAAACGGAATCACTTCAGTCGCTGTCTCCACTGTGGATAAAACCTCTTCAATATGTTGCAGTCCTTTACGATTATTTTCCACAAAATCAATCATTGTCCCAGTTCCTTTTCTTTGGAGCTAACTTTTCCTGAAAATAAAAACGCCTTTTCGCGGATATAACTCATTACAAACTCCGCTACGTTAATAGGATTAAAAACGTCATCCTCCGAGGAACTCATTTTCACTGTCTTTCTTTCTTTAAAACAACAATCAAGACCGTTACGTTACTGCTGGATACAGTGAAAACACCCCACAGCTGACTAGCGCGTGCGGCTCGGCTTATCACTGGCCTTGGGTACGTCGGCCACTAGGGCTGTCCATTCCAGCCAACTTGTACATTAACAGTACTCGTGCGACATCCCATTGATCTATAGGAGAGATTCACCACATACTGTCCGGCTCCATAGCTAAAAGGTCAGCGCGCTGGCCTTTGGTCACAGGGGTCCCGGGTTCGATTCCCGGCAGGGTCGGAAATTTTAACCAACATTGGTTAATTTCTCTGGCGCGGGGGCTGGGTGTATGTGTTGTCTTCATCATCATTTCATCCTCATCACGACGCGTAGGTCGCCTACGGGCGTCAAGTAGAAAGACCTGCACTTGGCGAGCCTTACATGTCCTCGGACACTCCCGGCACTAAAAGCCATACGCCATTTCATTACCACATACTTTCGGAGACTTGCAGTTAAATCTGGAGGCTGATTTTCCGCACGTTGTCCTCTTATAGTACAACAATTGTGTCAAAAAATTTCAAAGTAGGTTTCAACCTGTCTTACCTGATACTTCCCTTGTGAAATTCAAATTATTTCATAGGAGATCAATGAAGATCGGATCTTTCTCTTGTTAGCCTGTTTTTTCTTTTTTTTTTCTTAATCCGTTTACTCTACAGCCGGGCCTCTCAGGGTGCATGCGCCTGGTGCATGCACTGTGCACGGTGCAAAAGACGACTTCGCTTAGTTGACCAGAGTGCAGACCCCTACTCCTCGATGTGGAGCAATAGCGCTGTCTCTCTCTTTCCCCACGCCTGTCTCGCTCGCTCCCCCTGTCTCCCTCTTCCTCACTTGCTCCGTAGGGCTCCAAATCCGAGCCGAGTTGAGCCGAGCTTAGCCGAGTAGCCCAGAGATGAAGCGTTGGTCCGAGCCGAGCCGAGCGGGACCGATGCACAGTGCACGGAGCTCTTGCGCCTCGATTTGCACCCGTGAGATTTTGGGCGTTTGAGAGGCCCTGCCCTACAGGGTTGGTTTTTCCTATGACTCAGCGAGGGATCCCACCCTACCGCTTCAAGGGCAGTGTCCTGGAGCGTGAGACTTTGGGTCGGGGTATATAACTGGGGAGGCGGCCGCACTTGCTATGCTAAACAGGGGCCTTGCGGGGGGGGGGGGGGGGAGATTGTAAGAAAGAAGGAAGCGACCGTAGCCTTAAGTTGGGTACCATCCCGGCATTTTCCTGGAGGACAAGTGGGAAACCACGGAAAACCACTTCGAGGATGGCTGAGTTAGGAATACAACCCCCTCTACTTAGTTGACCTCCCGAGGCTGAGTGGACCCCGTTCCAGCCCTCGTACCACTTTTCGAACTTCGTGGCAGAGCCGGGAATCGAACCCGGGCCTCCGGGGTGGCAGATAATCAGTTAGTCTAATTAATGGCCTTAAATCAAAATATTTTCACTCGGTAGTTATTGTTATTATCATCTCGTAAAGGTAGTCTATTTGTTCATATGTAGGCCATTGTATTTTGATTTAGCAAGTGCATCAATTGTTTATTTCTGTAACTACGAGTAGGCCTATATATCGTTCTTTTCTAAACTAATTTCTCCTCTTGTAAATTCTTGTATATACAGTATTTACAAATGTTCATTTAGCAGATATTGTAGTTCTGTTTCTTCTCGCGGTAAACTAATTAAGAATAAAAGCAATAAAGTCAGCTAGGAGAGACTTCAGAAATAATTTGAATTTCCTGACTCCATCCACTTCAGTTCTTAGCCCTCGTGCACGTGACCCTACCTATTTAAAAAGAAAACAGTCACAGCTTCAGATTTCTCAAAACACTTACCCTTCCAGTCAACTGTCACTAAATTCCATCTCCGTGCAAGCGTCACAACTCACCCATAAACTCCAGACGCTGCAGAAAAGAGCAACTCCTCAATGACAACCACAGTATGTGGCTCTGTTATTCGTACAGGCTTCAATTTCTTATCACGTCTCATATATTCACATAACGATTGAAAAACTGAAATGAGACGTACATTGCGGGTAAAAACATGATTTGTCAATGATAATTCATTAGTCAAAACCATTCTTATCCACATACAGGTAGGAAGACTTTATATGAATATGCCGGTATCGACAAACGGGTGTACCAGTTGTATTCGTACACATGGACAGGATGATGCGCACCGTTTATTTGCGATGCACGGAATAGTCTCAGTGACGGCATACGACTAGTCAAGTGTGTTAGTGTCCTTCTTATTAAGGTATCTGTGGTGGACATGGGTAGGAGTGCAGAGTTAAGTACGGAGCTTAAGAACACTATACATCAACTGCCACTTCAAGGATTGTCATTACGAAAAATTGGACAGCTGGTCAATATAATACATTTTACGGTGCAATATATGGTTCATAAATTTAAATAGAAAGGCACTATTAAGAACACTCCAAGGAAACCCAGGAGAAGGTGTCTAACTGAAAGGAAAGAACATTTTTTGTTTGGCTGCTAAGGTCAGATTCCAAATTAAGTGCATCAGTATTGATGAAACTCACGGAGGAAGGACCTGAAAAGAAGATCAGCAACTCCACCATCCGTCGGATCCTGTATCAGCATGGGTACTTGGAAGAATCCCTCGGAAAAGGCCATACATATGTAGAGACAATAGACGGCTCAGACCGACATTCGCTAAGGAGCATATAAATAAGGAGAACGAATTCTGGAATGACGTTATCTGGTCTGATGAGACAAAAATAAACCTTTTCAGGTCAGATGGCATCCGCAGAATATGGAGAAAAATTGGTACGGACATTGATTTGGCAAATACACTCCCAACTGTAAAATACAGTGGTGGGTCTGCAATGCTTTTGGGCTGTGGTGTGGTGGGTAACATATATTTAATTGACGGAATAATGAGCAAGGAGGGCTATAATGCAATCCTGAGGGCAAACATGAAGCAGAGTGCCGAAAAAATAGGGTGCCACCTGGTAATATGTTCCAGCATGATAATGACCCAAAACACACTGCTGACATTAATAAGACATGGTTGATCTGGGACATTCCTAAGCAGCTTATAACACCTCCCCAGTCTCCGGATTTAAATCCCATCGAAGATCTTTGGGCTACGTTAAAGAGGAATATCCGCAGGCAACGTGTGCGTACGAAGGAGGAACTTAAAAGTGTGATTCTTCAGGAATGGCAGAAAATCAGCTCTGACATGTGCAAGAAATAAGTGTATTCTATGCGGCGACGATGTCAGGCAGTTACAGTATAGAGGCTAGGGAACATTCCACTAGATACTAACATGTTCCAGGGAACCCTTTAATTTTTGTTTATTTCAAGTATTCAATTTGCTTGTACGAATAGGAAAGATACAAGATTATGGGTGCGCTTTTCTTTATTAGAAGCTGTATGTTTTGTTAACATGGTTGCAAATAGATATAGTACGTATATGTTTTCTGAAGGATGTTGAATATATGTTCAGTGAATAAAATACTTTTTAGTTTATTAGTTTCTGGCAGTGCGTTAAGGTACTGAAGCAAACATCCCGTACGAATAGAATAGGTACATACTGTGTATTAGCTCCAGCAGCGATGTAGGCCTACTGTACCTTTCAGACTAGCAGTGGCGGCTGATTGTTAGAGCCCTACACGGATGCGGAGATCCGCGAAGTTAGTGTCTTGGCGGATGCAAACTGTATCGCAGTGCGGATAATTTTGCTTATAATGTCTAAATAATGAAGTTTGTTTAAATTCACTCAGGTATACTCTCATTTTTGCTTGTAGTTAGGTGACCCTTGACAGTGGTATGGGGGTAGCGTGATATACTGTATAAAGAGCCTTGAGTCCATAAAGCCGTAAACCTGACTTAAGCCAATTGGCTCTTGTCCGAAATTTATGGAAGGAAGGAAGGAACAAAGGCCAATACTTCGGTGTTGCCGCAAGAGAAAATCCCTCTTAAACCTGTGACTGTAGGGATTCTGGTGCCAGGTTTCAGGCCTATTTTACTGTGTTAACAGATCTATCCGTTTCAATGCCTTGGGTGTAATATACTGTGTTAAATATTTACAATATCCGCGGATAACCATTCGCGGATGCGGATAGTCATTTGCGGATGCGGATGAAGGAAGTGCAGATGCGGATAATATTTTGTATGTCCGCGCAAGGCTCTACTGATTGACATCAGACTGTGATGTCTCGAGTCGGGTAACAGAGAATAGTGCCGCAACTAAGTACAGTATATCGACTGATGTTTTCAAAAGGCATATATCAGTAAGAGAATACCAATGTGCGCCTTCGGAGTTGAAGAATTGTAAATACAGTACTTGTCCTGAGCCCTCCCTCTCCCACGTGGACCGGCCGCCGCTGCAGACTAGTCAGATTAAACAAAATCCATCATCATACATTGGTCTCCCCAGATATCGAAGCTAACGTTCAATAAAGCTGCTAGTTTCCATTTCAGGAAATAGGAAATGTAGTTTATTCTTATGTCACTTTATGTCTTACGAAGGACGATGTAGCCTATATGACATTACTTTCTTCGCAAGAAAGCACGGCTCGCATACAACTAGCACAACTAGTCAAATGAGGTTGAATAAGTAGAATGCATTATGTATTCCCTTGTGAGAAGTATGATTGGTGCCAAGTGTCCAACTGAAGTGGTGCGTGCCTTACATTCTATTAAAAGTGTACCGGACTTGAGCTGGCAACGGTCAGTGGTCTGGCGGAGACTCTCCATTATTCATCTCTATAAAAGATTACAAATGAGACTAAACGCGTCTTCTTTATACTAGGGTAAGTCGTGCTTTATTCGAGAAAGTTTCCAGGATCCTAAAATAAAGAAAGTTTCAGATTACATTCAGATCTGGCATTAGAGTTAGGCACTGAATTAAAAATAGGTAGGCTACAAGAAAGCCCAATGGCGGGTATTATAGCTTCAGAGGGAAGTATAAACTATTATGGTATATATATTGCAATTTGCTTTACGTCGCACCGACACAGAAAGGTCTTATGACGATGATCGGGTGGGAAAGGGCTAGGACTGGGGAGGAAGATTTTTAGCGCGTCTCTGCCTGAGAACGCAGTTCAAAATAAGTAGCGTGCAGTCGCGCTATTGCTGGATTTCTACTACCGCATGGCGAGGAGAATTAAACTACCTTGAATTATTGCATTATGTAACATAATGTAAGACGTGAAATGATTAGTTAAAATTTTATGTAATGGAGGAGCTTTAATTCCAATTCCTTAAGTTTTAATCTCTGCAAAGTACACGTCATTAAATTTTCAACTCTTACAGGCATTTTAATTTTTACACACATTAAAGATAAATTATGTCATATGGCGATCTCTAACTATTATTAAATCTGAAATTAATTGCACATTTAATTTGACCTTATTTTGCCGAAATGAGTAAATATCATTACACTATACTGGCATACAATGATCCCCCAACACAATTTACACATGACTTCGAATTAAATTAATGTTCAATGGAAAACCTCAATTAAGCTCTAGAATAGGATCATTAGAATGAAAAAACAATCAAAACAAATTCTGTGGACGTCAATATAACCATGTTATATAATAAATACAAATATTATTTAGTATGAGCTCTGTTTATATCGGAGGGGCTAACGATATCCAAACTTATGATCTTACCTTAGTCTTTCTTTCTTTCTTTCTTTCTTTCTTTCTTTCTTTCTTTCTTTCTTTCTTTCTTAATTCGTTTACCCTCCAGGGATGTTTTTTCCCTCGGACTCAGCGAAAGATCCCACCTCCACCGCCTCAAGGGCAGTGTCCTAGAGCGTGAAACTTTGGGTAGGAGGGTTACAACTGGGGGAGGACCAGTACCTCGCCCAGACTGCCTCACCTGTTATGCTGAACATGATCCTTCCACGGGGATGAGAAGATTGGAAGAGAAAGACAAGGAAGAGGGAAGGAAGCGGCCTGGTCTTAAGCTAGGTACCATCCCGGCATTTGCCTGAAGAAGAAGTGGGGAAACCACGGAAAAACACTTTCAGGGTGGCTGAGGTGGGAATCGAACCCTCCTCTACTCAGGTGACCTCCCGGGTTGAGTGAACCCGGTTCCAGCCCTCGTACCACCTTTTAGATTTCGTTGCAGAGTCGGAATTGCACGTGATCACAAGGAACCGCAATACTAAACTATGTTCTACATAAGGTTGATACTATGTAAAGAATTGCTATTTATAATTCTGAAGATCCAGTAACTATTTCTAAGTCCAAATCTGGACGTCAAAGGTGACTATCGTAAGTGGCATTACACTAACTTTACAGGAGAGCAGAAATAAGTTGCTGAGGCTCGCATTTTGCTACCTTTAAGGCAGGTCGAATCGACAGTTCTGACCATGGTAAAATATTGTAAGTGTCAATACGATAAGGAGTGCGGCGGACGACATAAGACTGAATTATGATCACTTACCATTCTTTATCGCTGGATATTCCATGCATATACGATAGTATTACATAGCTTATCTTCATTCCCGCGATACATACGCATACAATAGTGTATCCATAAGAAGGCACGATCAAAACAAGTCACTTACGATTAAAAAAATCAAAATCGTCGTTCCTTGTATTTTCGATTGTTTACTTGTGAAATCCAGAAAAGTAACAGATAAATTGAGTGAGAGCAAGAAGTAAATATGATGATGAATAATACCGAAACAGTCCTTATCACATCTACGATCATGTTGCTGAGGACGTTAACTGGGAGACCTAATTCAGTCAGTATGTTTTAGACCAGAGGTGCTCAGCTGGGCGCCCGTTGAGGCTAGCCCAGTGCGGCTGGGTAGGCTTGACGTCCCTGCGGGCAGCTTACGTGTTAAGCGTACGTCACAGTGAAGCGAGAAAACGACCACATTCGGTACGGCAAAGGAGTGCCATTCGATTGTGATTAGAGAACTTTCCTCGCACCATTTTCAACGAAACGTTGCTTGGAGTACAGTATCAAGACATTATAATCGCAAGAAAAATCTATTTTTTTCAAATATTCATGTATCATTTGTACTGCGTTCGTTATTAACAGACATGGTTTTATTTTCCGACATTTACACATTCAGAGAAAACAGAAAAGTTACAATGTACAGTCAGTCAAACCTTAGTTGATTTCACGAGGCTGAATGGACTCCGTTTCAACTTTCAGTCCAGAATTAAATCCTTGAACAACGTGGGACCTCTGGTAAGAGTCAGGTACGCTATGTTACCAACAAATGTTGATAACAGAATATCAGTGCGACTTTTATTTTCGATGTTAGCTACATTATTTCCCTCTCATCTTCATGCCCACAGCCACTCATCACGCGAAAACTCATCGTTCGCCAGTGCGGGATATTTGTTTCGTGCGAGGTGTGTTGGTAAAATTCGGTGTAAACGCGTCTTAACATGTCGTCGTCGTCACGCCTCGAAATACCATTATGTGACAATGTTGTCGGAGAAATACTGACCCGCAGCACATGTATCACTTGGAACGAAAATTCCTTGATGTAGTTCATACAATACTAAACCTTAGATGACAAAACCTTTCTGGTCAGAGTTCTAAGCACATAGCGGTTTTTCTAGGCGCAACGACGATATGTTGGTAACAAATGTTGCTAAAGTTCTTCTATCTTTACCGACTTACCGTATTGTGGGAATAACATTTCTATTGCTAACATGAGATATTTATAACAAATTCACAAACGTTTTTCGAAATGTTACCAACATTTGTTCGTAACATGAGGTAGCAATACCGGAGTAAACGAGGCTTTAGGCAAATTTCTTTAAAAATACAGTTTTTAAAAGCTCCTTTAAAGCGCTCGTTATTCTAACACGAATGAACTGAAAATGTGACTGTCTTTAGGATTCGAACCCATATCCCTCGTTTTCCAGACAGATGCGTTTACTGATTCCACCAAAACGGTCTTAGAACAATCAGTGCTTTAAGAGAAGTTACCCTCTTATTCTACGAATATTTCAATTTTTCAAAAACGTCGTTAATTTCTGACCACACCCCAGCACTCCCCTCAGCGAGGAAGTCGGTTTTCCGCTGTCCTGCTTCCAAGATAGTGGATCCGATCCTAGCAGAGGTCAGTGGCATTTAAAATGTGACCACTTTAAATCATCATTGGATTTCAAAATGTTAAAGAACTCCTGGGGACAAAATTCCGACACCCTGGCGTCTCTTAAAATGTATAGCAATTGAATGAATGTTAAATAAAGTACATTATTTTATTACCGAGCGAGTTGGCCGTACGGTTAGGAGCGCGCAGCTGTGAACTTGCATTCGGGAGATTGTAGATTTGAAACCCCCACTGTCGGCAGGCTTGAAGATGGTTTTCCGTGGTTTCCAGTTTTCATACCAAGCAAATTTTGGGGCTGTACCTTAATTAAGGCCACGGCCGCTTCCTTCCCTATCCCACCGACGCCATAAGACCTAGGCCTATCTGTGTCGGTGCGACGTAAAGCAACTTGTAAAAAAGTAATAATAATAATAATAATAATAATAATAATAATAATAATAATAATAATAATAATAATTTGTCTTAGATAATAGAGAAAACTTTGGGCGGTTTTATAGTAATAAGTAACACACTCCTTGCCCGGCAAATGTTCTCAAAGACAAGCAATCTGACACCTCGACGGACTATGAGCTGGGTCGGTGATTTAAGTTAGTCTGGTTAATTCCTCTAGCGCGAGGTCTGCGTGTTTGTGTTCGTCTTAATACTCATCTTCACTTACAGCACATCACACTACCAACCACCTCACAAACATGTAACAGTGAATACATCCCTCCACATAGGGATGGATTCGGAAAGGACATCCGTCCATAAAGTTGAGCGACATCCAAACTGCCTACCCGAGGTATTTGCGAAGTGACCAGGAAGAAGAAGAAGAAGAAGAAGAGAAAAAACCGGGTACTTCACCAAAAGCGTACAAAAATGAAATAGGAAATAAGGGAAGCTCTACAGAGCATTTGTAGATAGGAAGCCTTGTTTTTTTTTTTTTTTTTTTTCTAGTTGTTTTACGTTGCACCGACACAGATAGGTCTTATGGCGACGATGGGATAGGAAAGGCCTAGGAATGGGAAGGAAGCGGCCGTGGCCTTAATTAAGGCACAGCCCCAGCATTTGCCTGGTGTGAAAATGGGAAACCACAGAAAACCATCTTCAGGGCTGCCGACAGTGGGGTTCGAACCCACTATCTCCCGGATGCGAGCTCACAGCTGCGCGCTCCTAACCGCACGGCCGCCTTGGGTCTGAGAAGCCAGCTTAAGGAGATATGTGGTTAAATGTGTCTATCACAATAACTATTTTCCGTATTATTTACAGTTAAATTTATAATGTGACGCTCTCCAGGAAACCATACCTTAATTCGCATGACAAAATTTTACGCAACGAAGGAAAAAGGCGAGAAGGGTGAGAAATACCAATTTTCAGATTTGAGTGCCACCTGTTAGTCTTATCTTTGAATTAAGTGATGAAAGGAGTAACAATGACATTGCCATACGGAAAAGTCTTCAAAATAACCCTGGAAATAAGCTGTGTAGTCTAACAAAACCATACCTTAATTTGCAACGAGAATTTAACATTGGCGACAAGGTATGGTTTCTTTAATGAAGATCCTGCAATATCTTCTTGCACCAGAATATGAAATAACCAGCTTGTGCATCAAGATAACGTATAGTTACAATAGGCCACGGCCGAATGGATCCCTCGCTGCGCTCCTTCTACCGACCTTGACAATTGCTTTTCAAGTCCAGCATAAAGCTGAAATTTGAAAGTTTATCCACAATGCCGCTGGAGTGCTGGCCACCTATGGCACTGACTGGCAGCTGGGTACCGCAGATTATTGTATTTCCAGTTTAATTTGTATTGTTTCGCTATCTTAAGTGTTGGTGATGGGTTCATAATGAGATATTTGTTTGTTATTGAGAGTTGATAGTTATACGTTAATTAGCTTTTTTCAGTTGTGCAGTGTAGTGATTGTGATTACAAATCTTGGAATATGTGATATTGTTGAGCGCCATTTTGTATTTCAAACAAAAATTTCCTGCAAACAAAAACAAATGTGATGAGTGGCTCAGAGCGATGTTTCACCGTAACGTCGTCCTAAATATGAATTATAAGTGCGGCCAGTATCCAGTATTCGGGAGATCAGTAGGTTCGAACCCCACTGTCGGCAGCCCTGAAGATGGTTTTCCGTGGTTTCCCATTTTCACGCCAGGCAAATGCTGGGGCTGTACCTTAATTAAGGCCACGGCAGCTTCCTTCCTTTCCTGTCCCATCGTCGCCATAAGATACATCTGTGTCGGTGCGACGTAAAGCCCATAGCAAAAAAAAATGAATTATTCTTTATGCGTTAATTCGTTTGTTTTAAATTGTGCAGTGATTTGCTTTTCTTTAACTATTTTTGCAAATATTCAAACATGTCGTATTGCCGTGTGCCATTTTGTACTTCAGGCAGGGAAAGGAGTAAAGGGACACTATCATTTTTCACGAATCCCCTGTAGACCAAGACAAAACTAAGGAGTGGCTCAGAACAATTTCTCGCGATAACTTGATGCCTAATACTAACTCTGCTTCTGTTGCCTGTAGCTTTCATTTCAAAGAACATGATTATTCATCTGTAGGAAAAAGTAGGAGAGTAGTAAAGAAAGTTTCTGTACCATCAGTGTTTCCTAACTATCCTAGTTGTAAGGTGACTAGTACCAAGAGTTCCAGAAGAAAAATGATTAAAACAATACTACCATAGAGATAAGTAGGTGTGGTATTTACATGTGCTCTGAATTTCTTCTTTTCTGTGTTCATTGGTTTCTGGAATAATTTTATCAGGTGGTAAGAATTGTAATCTTTCAGGAAATCACTTCGAAGTTTTTTGCATTTTTTCAGAAATCATTTATTACTTGCCTCCCACTACAACTAACAAACTGACACAAAGTTGAGAACACTAAGTTGAAATCGCCGGGGTGAGTGGCTCAGACGGTTGGGGCGCTGGCCTTCTGACCCCAACTTGGCAGGTTCGATCCTGGCTCAGTCCGGTGGTCTTTGAAGGTGCTCAAATACGTCAGCCTCGTGTCGGTAGATTTACTGGCACGTAAAACAACTCCTGCGGGACTAAATTCCGGCACCTCGGCGTCTCCGAAAACCGTAAAAGAGTAGTTAGTGGGACGTAAAACAAATAACATTATTATTATTATTACTAAGTTGAAATCCATGAAAACATAATCTGATGAGTTCTGGTATTGTTGAGATTTACTTACAAATTCATTTTCAAATGCAGCTTCACTGTAGAACAAACCAGCACAAAGCGAAGATTGCCTGAAGCAGAAATCACGTTACAAGTACAAGGATAATTGAAACACCTACGGGTTCGTATTATAGCTCCCTACTACCACCCTGAAATTAACACTTTAGCTTTCCGCTTCTATTTTCGGGTATTTACCACCCCTAAACTTTATTTTATTGAATAAATAATCCTTTAGGTGGAGTCATATTTGTCACATGATAGCAACGCAACACATTTTAATCTAAGATAGCATTTAAACACAGAGAAGCAGAAACCACTACAAGGCCAACGTATGAAGCTAAGTGTTACCTGTGCAATGAACAGTTTACCAAGTATTCACTCAAAATACTTTTCTCTCAGTTTTATGTTTTTATGTAAAATTCTAGTGCAAAGTATGAATGAAAAGAAATCTGAAACTATATATTGAAATTCAAATTTAAACATGTCTGAGTCAAAATATTTCTGTTATCCGTACACCGAATACTTAAGTAGAAAAAAATAAGTATTTTATGTTTCGACCACACGCCCCTCCTGACAGCAGCACTTGAAGAATTTTAGAACTCTAATAGAACAATAGCGGTTAGGCTTAATCCGAAGATTAACATCAGAAGACAAAAGTATTGCATAATGTCCTTGTGGTACGTTCTACTAAATATCTAAATGCTATGGATAATAAAAGTGATTACCGTACCTACTTATTCTTCACAGTTAAGGAACTTCAGCTGGGCTACTTCATTTCTCCGCAGTTTCATTTCACGACATTATTTTTGGCAAATATCAACGAAAGTAGTCCTTAGGATTAATCATTTTAACGATATTAATATCATTCGAAATGATAAATATAGACTCCTTCAGCTTATCTCACAAGGTAAAATTGAAGGAAGAAGAAGTAGGGAAAGAAGGAGAATATCTTGGCTACGGAATCTACGAGGATGGTATGGGCTCAGTACCCCCAATCTTTTCCGAGTTGCTGAGAACAAGAAACAGATCGTCCTGACGACAGCCGACATCCAATGAGGATATGGCACGAAAAGAAAAAGAAGACATTATTTTGGCAAATATCAACGAAATTACCTTTTAGGATTAATCATTTTAATAGTATTATCCGCTGTAACATACTACTCCATACCTCTAAATTAAGATAAATCGGCACTCAAAGTCAATATCAGAACGTCAGCTGGACTACTCCATCTCTCCGCAGTTTCATTTCATGACATTATCATATCAACGAAAGTAGTCTTTAGGATTAATCCATTTAACATTCTCCATACCTTTAAATTAATTTAAATCGGCAATCAAAGTCAATATCTTTTCCACAGAGGAGTATGCATTACTGCAAAACCTTAAGCCGCCAGCGCCACGTGTTGAGCAATGAAACTACACAAGAACCTCGTTTATCCGGCCCTCATTAATCCGGATCTCTGGTTTATCCGGATCAAAAATAATTTATTTTACTTGTACAGTATTTCTGTTGAAGATTTTGTCATTACTGAAGCTGGTGAAAAAAATGAAAATCCACAGCCTGTTCCCAGTCATTCGACCGGATCAGGAATGGAATGAATGAAGCCCCCTTCTAGCGGCGAGGATAGGAATTGTGCCGGCTGCCGAAGCCTGTCGCACTCGTCTGGGGCAATGATTAATGAATGGCAGATGACCTTTATTTTGGTACATTGGAATACTGCAATAGTCAGGCAACACAGTTTTACTATAATAACACCTTTAACTTCATCAATTAACTCGGCAACTTCCGTTAAAAACTTAGCGGACCGAGCTCGATAGCTGCAGTCGCTTAAATGCGGCCAGTATCCAGTATTCGGGAGATAGTAGGTTCGAACCCCACTGTCGGCAGCCCTGAAAATGGTTTTCCGTGGTTTCCCATTTTCATACCAGGCAAATGCTGGGGCTGTACCTTAATTAAGGCCACGGCCGCTTCCTTCCCTTTCCTAGCCCTTTCCCATCCCATCGTCGCCACAAGACCTATCTGTGTCGGTGCGACGTAAAGCAACTAGCAAAAAAAAACCCTTAGCGGAACAAATGACGATCGACAAGCGCATACCTTCTACTGCTCGTGAGACATCTGTCCGTAATGTTTCAGTACATTCCTATTATAGGCATATTTTACTTGGGTGCATATTTTATAACTGGTAATTTTAACTTTAATTTTAATTTTAGCTCGGCCATAGTGCTGACAAGTGTGCCGCACAAACTAAAAATATCGTGTGAAGGTTTATGTTAAGTTTACATGAAGAAATAACGATTTCCTTTCTGCCAGTGGGTCATACAAAAAAATGATTGTCACTGGACTTTTGGTCTCATGAAAAGGAAGTACCTCGTGACAGACATTGACTCGGTCATTTAAGATAGCACCGCTGAGTCAAAACTTAGCAAAGCTGTCATCATCGGAAAAGAAACTCGCGCGCTATTAATAAATACGTATGACTGGCAACATGGTTGGAAAAGCGTTCCTCAGATCACATCTTTCGGTCATTTTACTATGAAAAAGAATACACCCGGGTTCATTACGTGTCAACAAAAATTGGACTGTCCAAGTGTTTTTGTGAAGATTTGCAAGGCAGATAATCTTTCTCAGAACCTGCCTAAGAAGTTGGAAGGTTCGACAACATTTGAGAGTTCTACACAGCAGAAACGGGGGATTCGTTGTGCCAACGGCCAGGCGACATTACAGCCGCTGAACCCGGGCCAAGTAGCGAGACGGAATGTGTTCGCAAAAGGAAAATCCATACGTAATTAAGAACATTCCAGAAAAGTAAGCAACAATTCAGTTTTGTTGTTACAGGATACAAGATCGATTAGTAGTCTAATGTAAATCATTAATCATTAACCGATGTGTGTGTAGTTTCAGTACATCTTTTCAAATATCCAACATTATTATTATTATTATTAACATTACTACTACTATTATTATAATTATTGTACATCTCAAGACAGAACTTCTGCGTATACGAGTGCCGCAAGACTAAAACTTCCTTTCCACATTTTTTTTTTCAAATTTTGAACATGTGTACATACCGTATTTAATTTGCGGAAAATTATGAAAATTATTTTAATACGCAAAGCTGATATTCCTTCATCCAGTAAACAGTCAGATTTTCTTAAATCCTTAATATATTATCGGAGTACTATACCCCAGTTAGAGTTTAAGAAAATTTTCATTCTAAAAAAATAGTCTTACGACTGCGGTATACAAACTGAAAACAAAATCTAGTCGAATATAACGTGTATTATCGATTATAGGACAGATTCCTCTGAAAAGACTAAAACACCGCCAAATTCTTTGAGTTTCAAGAACGTAGCTATAACTACTTAAGTAAACTTTTTTTACATTTGAAATGATATGGTATCTAATCCTAAATTATAATTCAAATTTCAAAGCTTCATATATTATTACCAAGCCTTTGTTTTTTCAAATTTTGAACATGTTTACATACCGTATTTAATTTGCGGAGAATTATGAAAATTATTTTAATACGCAAAGCTGATATTCCTTCATACAGTAATCAGTCAGATTTTCTTAAATCCTTAATATATTATCGGAGTATACCCCAGTTTCCAATCGATGTTCACGAAATTCAATAAATTCTGTCTTACAGCTTCGAAGTTACACGAAATGATCACTTTTTAACCTAGAGACTTCTAGTTTTCACGAAAATGATCGCAAATTTATCTACTCTCAAAATATAAAACAAACAAAAAATGCGATTTTTCGACTTGAGACATGGTTTCCTGGAGAGCA
This sequence comes from Anabrus simplex, assembly GCF_040414725.1. Lineage (NCBI taxonomy): Eukaryota > Metazoa > Arthropoda > Insecta > Orthoptera > Tettigoniidae > Anabrus > Anabrus simplex. Next base: position 256,377,236 of record NC_090269.1, read on the forward strand.
TAACTATATGTATTTACACTGTTGTGAGATAAGCCGGTCCCGCCGTGTGGGGGTAATGTGCCTGCCCCTTATCTGGAGACCCCGGGTTCGGTTCCCGGCCAAGTCAGGAATTTTTCCTGGATCTGACGGCTGGTTCGAGGTCCACTCAGCCTACGGTGAGATAGCAGCACTGGTCTAGAAAGCCAAGAATAACGGCCGAGAGGATTCGTCGTGCCGACGACACGACACCTCATAATCTGCAAGCCTTCAGGCTGAGCAGCAGTCGCTTGGTAGGCCAAGGCCCTTTGGGGCTGTTGCGCCATGGGGTTAGTTGGTTGGTTGCGAGATAAATCATTGTAAGTTAACTCACGTTTGTCAGTGATATGGTAATTTACTGTAAATAATATAAAAGCTAAATGTAAATACATGTAAAAAATTAGATGTAAATAATCCAGAAAATAGTTGTTTGTCCAGCCCTTGTCCCGTTTCCCTACGAGGTCGGGTGTGAGGTGAGATGAATCTGTCGTTGCGGATTTTTATGACCAGATGCCCTTCCTGACATCAACCTCATCAGAGAAGTTAATGAGATGAAATGAATGACGTGATATATGATAGTAGGGAGAGAGTGAAACCCGGTGCCGGCACATAGCCTACTCCCGTCGAATAGCACCAAGGGGTCTGCTCGAGGCTTAACGTCCCCATCCAACGGACGAATCACCATCAACAGCGTCATATCCCCTCACTCCATATGAGCGCTGCGGAGAGGTTTGGAATTTAATCCAGGTTTTTGGCACGCAAATAATCCAGAAAATAGTAATAGACAGTAATGATAGACATAGTAAAGCTCTTATCTCCTTAAGCTGGCTGCTCAGACCCTAGGTTCCCTATCGCATAATGATCAGTAGAGCAACCCCTATACCCTGTTTAATTTTAGCATGGATTAACAGACAGACGGGTACCGTATCCTCAAGAACGCAGAAAAAGAGGAATGATCAAGATGCTCCCAGGCACTAAATAGAACAAAACAAGACCTTCTAATAGTTCGACTGAGAACTCCTGTTACGAAGTCCCTCGGTGTAGTCGCGCTGTGCGATGTTACAATGGGCCTGAGCCAACTGGCAGCCTCTTATCCCGAATTGATCACTTAAGTATGAGACGGGCAGTGGCTAGAACCGTCTGCGTAAGAAAAGGAGATCGAAGAATAGAGAGTGCAACACTAGAACATCCTTACAATTGCCCATCTAAGAGGATAGCCGAATAATTTATCTCCTTTTGTGCATTTGCTGGCGAGAACTATTGTTTACAATGCACTGTCTTCTGTATGGGCTAGATCAAATTTACTTTCATTGTCCTGTCTCAGTCTTATCCTTGGTTTTGACGATATATGAAAATGACTACGGTATGAGCGATCCTATTAACAAACCCCATTTCTTACGCAGCCAGTCCCTGTTATGAACGGTGTGAAAATGTCGCTCATAGGATCGGTTGGTGCGTGTGCATTTCAGCAACTTCTGGCTTGGTAAGGAGAATAACGAAAACTACCTCACTCCTCGTTCCCCTAGTATTTCTCTTAAGTGATGCCTAGACCATCTACGACAGCTGATGCCGGAGCTGTTGAGGATCAAACCATAATCAAGCCGATCTTCGAGCTAAATACTCAACATACATATTCATAAACAAACCGGTACTTACTCAAATATTTAGTTCTGTTTTCTACTGTCAATTAGTCGGTACAAAAAACCTATCTAAACAAGAAACATCCGGAAGAAATTCACGTATGGGAGACCGGAGCACCACGAGTCATAGGGTACCATGGGGCATTGGCATTTTAGCGGGTTTTTTAAATGTTTGTGTTGGCACCTCTAGTATCACATGACTTCTTAGTGGGTATAGGTTGTGTCTAGGTGGCAAAGATCAGTTTGAATTGTGTTAAGATCAACGAGCTAGAACGAAGACTACAGAGTGGCTAGCATGTCTACTAGACCGTTCTGGGTTGTGCCAAGTCGAAACAGCGGCGCCTTACTTTAAGCGCCCTCCATATAATTTCGTCCCCTTATAGTCCGTTACTTTTAAAAAATTCGATCGAATAAATTACTTACAAAAATTATGCTTTATGCGTGTGCTGCATAAACTGCATGCATCATAGACAAAACAATGTATCATATTTCAATCAAGTTTTTTTAGTAAAATACACAGTTTTTGGTGACAAGCAGAGTTATGTTTCATGAGTTTGTAACAGAATCCAGTATATGTGCAACAGGCCTAATTTTCTTTCCTTTTTGGTTCCCTTTGAAAAATACAGATCCTAAGAAACAGTGAAACGCGATACACGGTATTCTGCCTGGTGGAGCACTGGTTTTTTGAGCCCAAATTCGCAGGTTCGATCCTGACTCGGTCCAGTGATATTGAAGGTGGCGTCGGTAGATTTACAGGCACTTAAAAGAAAGAGACAAATTTTCGGCATCATGGCGTCTCCGAAAGCCGTAAAGGTAGTTGGCAGGACGAAGAACCAACAACATTATTTGCTATTAAATGTTATCCTACCCACCACATTTTCCCAGGTTCACGTTTTAAAATAAATATTAGTGAACAAGATGCTTGCTGTCCAGCGTCATACCTACAGTGTTTTGAATTTTCTAGTCTCCTCATCATCTCTGCCAACGATACGGAGTAATATGAGGCCCATCAGTCCTACATCACCACTACCCCCCAAGTCCAGCTCCATGGCTAAATGGTTAGCGTGCCGGCCTTTGGTCACAGGGCTCCCGGGTTCGATTCCCGGCAGGGTCAGGAAGTTTAACCATCATTGGTTAATTTCGCTGGCACGGGGTCTGGGTGTATGTGTTGTCTTCATCATCATTATTTCATCCTCATCACGACGCGCAAGTCGCCTACGGGTGTCAAATCAAACGACCTGCATCTGGCGAGCCGAACATACCCTCGGACACTCCCGGCATTAAAAAATAGGCATATGCTATTTCATTTACTACCCCCAAGCGAGTTAGCTACGTGGATTGGGCGTATTGCTGTTAGCGTCCCGTTTGCCCTGGTTTCCAATTTTCACATCCCTCACCGGAGAGTCTGTCTTACAAAGGCTGCGCCTGGCTAGAAATAGCCGCACGAAATTTTCACATAAGGAAAATGCTGGGGTTGAGGAACCTTAATGTAGGCCTCGGCCACTTCCTTCGCAGCCCTGTACTGAAATAGCTCATAATAAAATGAGCAATAATATGATTACAATTATGATAAAACTTTACAGTACCGGGCGTAAAGCTAATCGCCCTTAGTGCCGAGGTTACAGTACGAATAATGGAAGCCTTTACCTTCCACCCCTCCCAGGGCCTTCATGGCCTGTACGGAGATGACTTTGTTTCTTTATTATTATTACTAGCAAGATACCCGTGCTTCGCTACGGTATTATACTGAAATTTATAATTGAATGCTTATTGTTTTAGATATATAATCCGCCGAAATTCGCGACCTGACTCGTTTTCTGCGAGAATCCGCCAAAATTCGCGATCTGACTCGTTTTCTAACAGATTACGGCAAGTTTCCTCCCATTTTTAATCTTTCTTTCCAGCAATCGATTTCGTACTTCCCGGGCTAGGTCCAGGTATTCCACCCGGTTAGTTGGGTCCCTAAATCTTTGCCATCTAAACCTTAAGTATTTTTAATATGGATCAAATCCTTGAGGAGATCCGGCGTGGTGTCGTCTTGGGTGCCTTGGCGGTACTGAACCCGCGGCCGGACTGCATTCTTAGTCATTACCCATCCAGGACCCGTTTCCAGCGCGGTCCGCACATTTGACGACGGTCCAGAACATTATTATTATTATTATTATTATTATTATTATTATTATTATTATTATTATTATTATTATTATTATTATTATTATTATTATTATTGTTGATGTTCTGGACCCCACAGCAAATGCAAGACCGCTACTTGGCGGTAAATTACATCTGCTGCCATTGTCATTGTTGACAATGTGACCAGCACCATTGTCGCGCGTAGGCAAGTGTGCGCAATTTCTGGCGATACGAATGACATACTTCCGTGCATTATTGACCTTATTATAGTGGTGAACAATTCGACGACCGGGCGAGTTGGCCGTGCGCGTAGAGGCGCGCGGCTGTGAGCTTGCATCCGGGAGATAGTAGGTTCGAATCCCACTATCGGCAGCCCTGAAAATGGTTTTCCGTGGTTTCCCATTTTCACACCAGGCAAATGCTGGGGCTGTACCTTAATTATGGCCACGGCCGCTTCCTTCCAACTCCTAGGCCTTTCCTATCCCATCGTCGCCATAAGACCTATCTGTGTCGGTGCGACGTAAAGCCCCTAGCAAAAAAAAACAATTCGACGGTCAATCTCATTCCTATCGTTTATTTTAAATGTGTTTATTTTTATTTATATGCCAGGAGAATCCAGTGTAATCTAAGAACGTTCTCCGAAGGAAAAGATGGCTGTTGAAAACGAACCCAGGAAAGATTAAAAATAATCGTTTTATGATCAGAATAAGTACATCGAAAATCTACGGCCTGTTTCCAGTCATTCGACAGGGTCAGAAATGGAATGAATAAAGCTCCATCTAGCGGCGACAATAGGAATTGTGCCGGCTGCCGAAGCACTCCTCTGGGACAATGATCGATGAATGACAAATGAAATGAAATATTGGACAGTGTTGCTGGAATGAATAATGACAGGGAAAACCGGAGTATCCGGAGAGAAACCTGTCCCGCCTCCGTTTTATCCAGCACGAAATGTCACATGGAATGACCGGGATTTGAACCACGGAACCCAGCTGTGAGAGGCCGGCGCGCTGCCACCTGAGCAAAGGAGGCTCCTTATAAGTACATTATGAACAGTAAAATCAATTGGGCTGGGGCTGTACCTTAATTAAGGCCACGGCCGCTTCCTTCCCACTCCTAGCCCTTCCCTGTCCCATCGTCGCCATAAGACCTATCTGTGTCGGTGCGACGTAAAGCAACTAGCAAAAAAAAAAAAATCAATTGGTCTCACCTCCTTTTACACCCCACCGCCATGTAGTTTATTTACCCCCCCCCCCCCAAAAAAAAAAATAAAGGAAGGCGTGTTTCTTTATGTTTAAATGAGATTCCAAACACCAATGTTCACATCTATTACCTTCAGTTTTGAGATATAAGTATCCCCATAAAAAAATTCAGTTTTTTCACTTCCTTTCACACTCCCCCCCTCCAAGTGAATTTTCCGGCAAAAAAATACCTGTTTCTTTAATAGTAAACGATCTTCTAAATACCAATTATCAAGACTCTAATAACTTCTTCAGTTCATGACTTATGTGTCCTCATGAAAAGAATTCAACTCCTTTTCACTCCCGCCCCCAAGATGGTTCCCCCCCGAAAACGCGTTTTCCTTTGTTTTAAAGGAGATCCAAATACCAATTTTCACGTCTGTAACAACTTCAGTTTTTATTAGATGTATGTATTCTCATACAATTAAGTCAATTAATTTTTCAATTATTTCACCCCCCCCCCCCTCCATTCCCCCCTTCATTGGATTTTCCGAGAATACGTGTTTCTTTACTTTTAAAGCAGATTCCAAATATCAAATTTCACGTCTGTAACATCTTAATTTTTGAGATATCAGTAGCGTAATTAAAAGAATTCAACGCCATGTTCAGTCACTTTTACCCCCCCCCCCCATCCCCCACCCAAGTGGTATTTCAGAAAACTAAAAATACAAGTTTCTTTATTTTTAATAGAGATAAAAATACCATTTTTCACTTCTGTAACATGTTAAGTTTTTTGACATATACTGTAGAAATTCTCATTTTAAAATTTCACCCCCTTTTAGTTCCCCTTAAATGGAGTTTCCAAAAACAAATCACCTATGCTTCTTTACATTTGCAGGAGATTCCAAATACCCCTTTTTACGTCTATAACATTTTACGTTTCTCAGATATTCTGTAGATATAGTCTTTAAAAAATTCACCCCAATTTGGCACTCCTGTTTAACCGCCATTAATTGGATTTTCCAAAAACAAAAAGATATGTGTTTCTTTATTTTTAAAGGAGATCCCATATACAAATTTTCAGTTCTGTAATATCTTCATTTTCTGAGATATATGTATCATCATTAAAGGCATTCAACCTATTATTCACCCTTTTACACCCCTCCTATTGGGATTTACAGAAAACAAAAAAATACATGTTTCTTTATTTTTAAAGGAGATTCTAAATACCAATTTTTACATCTATAAACTTTAAAAGTTTTGAGATATAGATACACTCATTTTAAAAATTCACCCCCCTATTAATTGGATTTTTCAAGAACAAAAAAATACGTCTTTCTTTATTTTTAAAGGAGATCCCAAACACCAATTTCCAGGTCAGTAATATCTTCAGTTTCTGAGATATAAGTACTAGTATCCTGATTAAAGGCATTCAAACCGGGCGAGTTGGCCGTGCGCGTAGAGGCGCGCGGCTGTGAGCTTGCATCCGGGAGATAGTAGGTTCGAATCCCACTATCGGCAGCCCTGAAGATGGTTTTCCGTGGTTTCCCATTTTTTTGCTAGGGGCTTTACGTCGCACCGACACAGATAGGTCTTATGGCGACGATGGGATAGGAAAGGCCTAGGAGTTGGAAGGAAGCGGCCGTGGCCTTAATTAAGGTACAGCCCCAGCATTTGCCTGGTGTGAAAATGGGAAACCAGGCAAATGCTAGAGTTGTACCTTAATTAAGGCCACGGCCGCTTCCTTCCAACTCCTAGGCCTTTCCTATCCCATCGTCGCCATAAGACCTATCTGTGTCGGTGCGACGTAAAGCCCCTAGCAAAAAAAAAAACATTCAACCCCTTTTTCACCCTTTTCACCCCTCCTATTGGAATTGTCTGAAAAGAAAAAAATACGTGTTTCCTTATTTTTAAAGAAGATTCTAAATATCAATTTTTACATCTGTAAACTTTTAAAGTTTTGAGATATAGATACACTCATTTTAAAATTTCACCCCCTCCCCTTTTCAGCCCCTTAGCGACGGAATATCAAGAAATCCTCTCTTAGCGAGCACCTACATCGTAATATGAATATATCCCCAAAATTTCATTTCTTTATGTCCAGTAGTTTTGGCTCGGCGATGATGAATCTGTCAGTCAGTCAGTCAGTCAGGACAAGTTATTTTATATACATAGATTTCAGGTTCCATGGCTAACCGGCGGGTTTGCTTGGGTTCAATTCCCGGCTGGGTCGGGGATTTTAACCTCAACTGGTTAATTCCTCTGCCTGAATTAGGTGTTTGTGCCGTTTTCAACAACAGATATCATACAGGTAGCGCCTATCCTCACAGAAGCGTAGGTAGCTCAAGGACATCAACCTGCAAGACTCTCCGGAGGCCATTCTAATTATTATTATTCAACGAATATGAACTATTTCCACCATAGATGTTGAGTCATCCAGCGAAAACAGTGTAAATTTATGAAGTAGGTGGTTTTGTTGGTACAGTCCTTCCATGTGCTATGACACCAACATACTAATGCTTTTAAGAAGACAGGTATACTCCCTTATGACTCACATGTATTTAGTGACGATGACTTCCTCCCAAGTTCAGTTCTAAGCGGTCATTTCCACCAAGTGAGGGGACGCAAGAAATAAAAAAAACATAGCTGATCTGTCACAACCTACTCTTACCCTACTGACGACCCATAATGTATCCTATCGAGGGTGAGAAAAGCCGACACCAGCACTTGAAAGGGAGGTAACTAATGATGTTCCAAGGCAGTTCAAAAGTCCTGCAGAAATGAGAAGCCACTCAAACGCAGAACTTTATTTATGCACACGAAAATACTCCAGAAATAAAGTTTGGTAGAAAAAAGAAAAAGAAAAAAAGAAATGAAAGAAAAAAAGAAACAGATGGCCAACTGCGAAAAAAACGCGTTTTCCTCAATGAGCGTGATTTCTTGGAATCTGACACTGGAGAAGTACAGTCTCTGTTTAGCAAGAGTGATGATGATGATGATACGGAGGAGGAGGGTGAATATGATTCATGAAAGAACCTGAAGAAGATGTCCGGCCCCGCGGTGTAGGGGGCAATGCGTCCGCCTGTCACCCGGCGCCCCCGGGTTCGATTCCCGGCCAAGTCAGGGATTTTTAATTGTAAATGATTAATATCTCTGGCCTGGGGACGTTCCTTTCCTCACATTCAACACTCTACACTTCCGTAATTCCAATTACACGCAGGTTCATATCATATGGTGTAAGTAGGGGCAAAATATCTATAGGTCGACGCCCCGAACAAATAGCATTTTTTTAACCCTGAAAAGCACTACGTTGGAAATATCTTTAGGGTAATTAATGAATCTAATGAAAAAGAGTATGAAGAAAAATGTATGAGATGTTAAAACAATGGTGATTTTTTTTTTTTTTTTTTTCAAGAAGACATTTCAACATTGCCTGCCCAATCTTGAGGAGTGTGACAAAGAAACTCACCGTCAAATATAATTAATGAAATTCTCCGTAAAATTTAGCTCATTCAGTATGCGCTAGAGACAACTCACTTTACACTAATTAATTGTATTCAATATCAATGTCCATTTCTCAACCATTCAGTGACCAATATAGTTTTATTAATGTTTCATAATAATGTACACTCATGCTCAGAAATTAAGGATAATGCTAATACATGGTGAAACAACGTTATGGTGGGCGGTTTTCTGTTTTAAATCACCTCGGGGTATGACCATGTGGTGCATTTGACCTGCGGTCGTCGCATGGTGGCACTGGCAGCAGTCCAAATACGCAGGGGTGTGTTGGTGCATGTCAGAGTACGGTGCAGCGAGTAAGTGTGCAGATGTTTTCAGACGTGCTAATGGTGACTGTGTGGTGAAAATGGCTCAACGAAAACATATTGATGACGTTATGAGGGGTAGAATTATAGGGCGACTGGAGGCTGGCCAAACACAGCAGGTCGTAGCACGGGCCCTCCGTGTTCCACAAAGTGTGATCTTAAGATTATGGCAACGATTCCAGCAGACAGGAAACGTGTCCAGGCGCTACAGTACGGAACGTCCGCAGTGCACAACACCACAAGAACACCGATATCTCACCATTAGTGCCCGCAGACGGCCACAGAGTACTGCAGGTAGCCTTGCTCGGGACTTTGCCACAGCCACTGGAACACTTGTCTCCAGATACAGTCTACAGACGACTGACCAGACATGGTTTATTCGCCCGGAGACCTGCAAGGTGCATTCCACTGACCCCTGTTCACAGGAGAGCCCGTAAAGCCTGGTGTCAAGAACACAGTACATGGTCATTGGAACAGTGGTCCCAGGTTATGTTCACAGACGAGTCCAGGTATAGTCTGAACAGTGATTCTCGCCGGGTTCTCATCTGGCGTGAACCAGCAATCAGATACCAACCCCGTAATGTCCTTGAAAGGGACCTGTATGGAGGTAGTGGTTTGATGGTTTGGGGTGGGATTATGATTGGTGCACGTACACCCCTGCATGTCTTTGACAGAGGAACTGTAACAGGTCAGGTGTATCGGGACGTCATTTTACACCAGTATATCCGCCTTTTCAGGGGTGCAGTGGGTACCACCTTCCTCCTGATGGATGATAACGCACGGCCCCACCGAGGTGCCATCGTGGAGGAGTACCGTGAAACAGAAGATATCCGGCGAATGGAGTGGCCTGCCTGTTCTCCAGACCTAAATCCCAGCGAGCACGTCTGGGATGCTCTCGCTCGATTTATCGCTGCACGTCTTCAAACCCCTAGGACACTTCAGGAGCTCCGACAGGCACTGGTGCAAGAATGGGAGGCTATACCCCAGCAGCTGCTCGACCACCTGATCCAGAGTATGCCAACCCGTTGTGCGGCCTGTGTAAGTGTGCATGGTGACCATATCCCATATTGATGTCGGGGTACATGCGCAGGAAACAGTGGCGTTTTGTAGCACATGTGTTTTGGGACGGTTTTCTCAACTTATCACCAATACCGTGGACTTACAGATATGTTTCGTTTGTGTTCACTATGTGCCTATACTATTAGCGCCAGTTTTGTGTAGTGCCACGTTGTATGGCACAACAATATGCAATTATCCTTAATTTATGAGCATGAGTGTATTTTTAGTTATGTTTTAATCATTATGTTCCTTACAATTTCATTTGTAGTTACCTTTTATTCATGCGTTTCTTATTTCAGTTGCAGTTGACGTATAAGTTAATTAAATTTATTTTCCAACTTTCTTCACAGACATTTCTTGACCAAACCTGCTTCTCATGTGTGCGGCCCATTGCCCACCGGTGACTTATGAATTATATTATATTATGAATTTTAAAATATAGATGATTCATGAATTACAAAACAAAAACTAGACAGGTAATGTTGCCTATATTTAAAATAACTTTTGAGGTTTTACATTTGTGGCTCATTGTGTCCCGGGCTCTCCTACTACGTACAGTAGGCTAAGTGTAATATGCATTTCTCTCTCACTAATTAGAAGTAACTTCTCGTAAACTGATTGTAAGAATGGCTCTCTCATAATAATATCCCGTAGTAGTAGACTACCATATTGGACTAGAAGTTTTAGACTTACCTATAACGAAGCACAATTTGTTCATCTTAGTGGCAGAACAAAATACGAGTACAATACGAAGTCACAAGATGCGTGCCTTATAAGTTCCGTTCTTATCCATAATACCACTACCCCCAAACACATTAGGCAAACGACGTCTTTAAGATATCTCATTTCGAAATAACTCAAAGAGATAAGATGTCATCTGTGTTAGAAGCATTTCCAGAAAGCAACGAACTATCAAAAATTACCTCACGTGTAGACAAGCAAGGTTCCATTTACCTCCTGGCAAAAAAGGATTTTCAGTTTATCTAGTTAATTATGGATTCTCAGGTACGAGCTTAGTTATATTAATTACGGGATGAGGTAAAAGGTCAAGTACTCATTTTGACATCACGTGAGTTGAGATGATATTTCCCTTCTCCGCAAAAATCGTCAGGGTGAAAAGCCAGTATATCAGCCACCGTGCTTCATGCCCCATTTTGTTATCATTATTTATTTTCTTATTACTTCGCTTTAAGGAACCTAAACATCATTGTCATCATTCCATAATAAAGAGGACAATTATGACACGGAATATGATGATTCAAAGACGATAACATGATAATACTTTTACGACTCATTATCTACTTTTACAGTTATCGGAGGCGCGGAGATGCCGGGATTTGGTCCCACAGGTATTCTTTCACGTGTCAGTTAATCTACTGACACGAAGCTAGTACAACACGAGTACCACTGAATCGAACCCGCCAACTGAGCTTAAAAGGCCACCGCCCTACCGTCTGAGTTACTCAGCCCGTCAGTCCTCGAAGACTGAATATTCTTGGACTTTAAAGCAAGGCAAGGCATGGCATGGCAAGGCAAAGCAAAGCAAAGCAAAGCAAAGCAAGCCTAACAGATTATATAGTAAAAAGCCACCGTAACATCACTGGAGAAAGATAAGAATGAATCCCGTACGGTCGCCAGTTTACGAACTCGTCACTAAGAATCTGCCTGGTTATGTCCGGCTCCATGGCTAAATGGTTAGCGAGCAGGCCTTTGATCACAGGGGTCCCGAGTTCGATTCCCGGCAGGGTGGGGAATTTTAACCATCATTGGTTAATTCCACTGGCATGGGGACTGGGTGTATGTGTCGTATTCATCATTCCATCCTCACCACGAGGCGCAGGTCGCATATGGGCGTCAAATCAAAAGACCTGCACCTGGCGAGCCTAACATGTCCTCGGACACTCCCGGCGCTTAAAGCCATATGCCATTTCATTTAGCCTGGTTGTAGGCCTATAGGAGTTTTAACGAATGTACTTTTATTACGCATTTTTATATATAATGTATATTACTATAAGCTTCCGGAGTCCGACTCATTGACTGAATGATCAGTGTCGAGGCCTTCGGTTCAGAGGGTTCCCGGTTCGATTACCGGCCGGGTCGGGGATTTTAATCGCGTCTGATTAATTCTTCTGACTCGGAGACTGGGTGTTGGTCTCAACACTTTCCTCTTCACATTCAGACAATATACTGCACTACCAACTACCAAAGAAACACACAACAGTGATTACATCCCTCTATATAGGGTTGGCGTCGGGAAGGGCATCCGGCCGTAAAACAGGACCAAAACAACATGTGCGACACAGTTCGCACCAGTGACCCCACAGATGTTGGAAAAGCAGAAGAGAAGAAGAAGAAGATTACTATTAGCTTCCGGAACCCGCAGGAATCCAACACTCTTACTTGGATCCAAGGACACTCATTTCCTTTTTAGGTATTCTATACCACCTAAACTCTGGAAGTTTGAACACCTATCAAAATAAAATTCTGGATGAAGAACTACCTTAATGCCCCCCCCCCCCCCAACTTCACCCCCCTACCACCAAACTGAAATCCTGGCTACGCTACTGGGTTGTAATCCTTTATCGTTACCCAGGATGCACTCTTAAGGTCTATTCACAGATATCCGTGACGTGTCAGTGCCGTGAAACTGCATCAGTGTCAGTGATGATTCATATCGTTCCTTTGAATATGACTGTCGTATCCACACTTGTCCGGCGCAGTGTCGTATTTTCTGCGTCAGTAATCAGTGCAGTATCCGTTCCGTGATATTGAGTATTGTCGCCAACGATATTTTTGCTGTTTCACGGACGTGTTCTGCTCAGAAGTTTGTACGCGCTAGTGAATATAAAATGAGCGACGTTAAGTTCAATGTGTGTGGTTAACTAAATATTTGTTTTATTGTAATTGTACTGCATTATTCACTTACCTCAGACAAACTGCTAACCGTTCTCTCGGTATTATCGCCTTTCTCCAGCGGGTGTCTTGTCGTTTTAAATGAACTTCCAGTTTACTCAACAATATCTTAAAACAATTTTCAGACATTCTGAAATATTCAAAATATTTAGTTTGATCGTCAATTAGTTCCTTATACAGGGTAGCGAATTCGCCATCACATTCTCTATTCTGCCATGCCTCATGTACACACTTCCTTTTTTTAAATTGACGCTGTTCCTCTTCACCTAGAATGATAGCAATAGCCGCCAATTCCACATCCGTAAACTTTGACATCTCGGCAATCACTGAACTGAAACTGAAACAATACTGATATGTGTGGATAACCATCAATGAGACGTCACGTATGTCACGGAACTGATACGTCACGGCACTGTCACACATTCCGTTCCGTGATATTCAGTATTGTCGCCAACGATATTTTTGCTGTTTCACGGACGTGTTCTGCTGTGAAGTCTGTACGCGCTAGAGAACATATCCGTGACGTGTCAGCACCGTAACATACGTGACGTCTCATTGATGGCTATCCGCACCTATCAGTACTGTTTCAGTTCATTGATGGCCGAGATGTCAAAGTTTACGGATGTGGAATTGGCGGCTATTGCTATAATTCTAGATGAAGAGGAACAGCGTCAGTTTATAAAACGGAAGTGGGTACATGAGGCACGGCAGAATAGAGAACGTGATGGCGAATTCGCTACCCTGTACAAGGAACTAAATGATGATGAAACTATTTTTTTAATATTTCAGAATGTCTGAAATTGTTTTAAAATATTTCTGAGTAAACTGGAAGTTAATTTAAAACGACAAGATACCCGCTGGAGAAAGGCGATAACACCGAGAGAACGGTTAGCAGTTTGTCTGAGGTAAGTGAATAATACAGTACAAATACAATGAGACAAATATTTACTTAACCACACACATTGAACTTACGCACAATGATTTGTAGTACATAAGTTTATTGAAAATCTTGAAAATAATTAGTCAATAAAGAACTGTCTGTGCTGTCTGGAATTGCCATACATGGAGATGAGTTTTGTTGATGATCTTGAAGGGAAGATGCATTTTCGTGGCGTAGAAGTTGACGAGGAGGACGAATCTTTCGAATGAGATGTTTCTTCATAGAAATGTTGCTCCGTAAGCATCTTCATCTCACACTTCTGTATCGAAGCAATTATTTCAGATTTCGCTAAATTTAAGTAATACGGGATTAGAGTCTTCAAAGTTGGAGCCACACCAGCTAAAAATGCGTCAACAGGATGTTGTGTTGATGAGGTACTGGCTGCGTTTTGTTCTTTACTAATTAAGTATTCCAGTAATTTTGCAGAACCACTTTGTTGGAGAGCCACTTTCTTTCCTGGCGATTTTCGTGGAACTTCAGAATGACTTTTAAGCTTTGTGGAAGGTGGCGGGTTTTGAAACTCCTGATTCAAAACTGATTCGGTGGGTTTCTCTTTGTCATCCTGTCTGGTCTCCTGTATGTCTTCGTGTTGTTGTGTATCGGCATCGCCTTCTTCTTCCTCTTTTTCGTCCTGTTGACTGTTAAGGTTTCCTTTAGTTACCCTCTCCTAGAAATATCTCTTCAAGAAGCTCAACTGTTCAGAATACTTGTAAAGTTTTATCTGTTTTGCCCGTTGTCCAGTTTACGTTACAGTTCTCTTCGTAGATTTCCTATCATTGTCTCTTATGTTATTCCACCTGATTCTGCAAGATGTAGGTACCTAAAAATAGATTTGACAGACATTAGTTTATTATATATATATATATATATATATATATATATATATATATATGAATAAACTGTAATGAAGCGGGTTTTTTTTAGGTACCTAGCTACTGGAGATTCCCTACAAACAATGTCGTTCAGTTACCACTTGGGGCATAGCACAGTGCACAAGATTGTCACGGATGCTCGCCAAATCCTACAATAGCGATGTGGAAATCTATTGCTAATGATTTTCGTACACGATGGAATTTCCCGAATTGTTTAGGAGCCTTGGATGACAAGCATATTACCATCCAAGCTCCCTCAAATACGAGGATTGGGGCAAAAGTCATGGCAACTATTTTTTTCTTGTAGATATGTGAACGAATCACAAACGTATGTGTGTCGTGTGGAAGTTCTGCAGGCATAGTGTGTATGCACAACAACAGATGGCTCTGTGATAGCTGGTAGTAGCTGCTGAGTGTCGTGCGAGATGGAAGTAACCCGTGTTGAGCAGCGCGCTTACATCAAAATAGCCGTTCTCCGAGGGAGAAATGCGATGGAATGTCACAGTGAATTAGTGGAAGCCCCTGGGAACAATGCCCTGCCATACCGTACAGTAGCACGGTGGGTAGGAAAGAGTGTGTCAACCAGTGATGAGCAATGCTGAGGCAGATGGTATTCAGCGCCTCCCACGTCGTTGGCAGCGTGTGGTGTCAGTAGCAGGGGACTACTTTGAGGGTCTTTAGGCCCAGGTTTGTCATGTCAACTTCATGTGTACTGTGTTATCATTCTTTTGCACCGGGAAGGCCATATTGCCCTGTACACTACCGTAATAAATTAGTGTGTTACGATATTTCACCGCTATTCATTGTCAACACATGTAGTTAACACCTTGTCCTTTCATCTCTATGTCACATTTTCCAACCGGGCTGGTATCTTCGAGAAAGGGAAAAGTTGCCATCACTTTTGCCCCAACCCTCGTAGTGGATCTCTGTACTTTAACTACAAGAAGGCATATTCAATTGTCTTGTTGGCACTTGTTGACGCGCACTACAGTTTCATTACTCTCGATGTCGGCGCATATGGAAAAAACAGTGATAGTGGAATTTTTGGAAATAAAAGCACTTCAACGAGGTACAGTATCTATACCAGGAAATGCTGCATTGTCAGGCACATCTATTGAGACTCCGCATGACGAAGAATTTCCTCTAATAACTTATTTAACGCGACCATACCCGCGGCAATACTTGAATCGTTCTGAACGTACCTTCAGTTACCGCTTATGTCGTGTCAGCAGGATTGTTGAGAATAGATTTGGCATTTTGGCCCAAAAATTTAGAATTTATAACAGGCGAATTGAGTCCAAACCAAAACACGTAGATTACATAGTACTTTCAACCTGTATTCTACATAACATCGTCGAAAAATATAATCCAAAATACGTTTGCAAGCGAACGAACAACTACAAATGAATGTACAGAAGATACAAGACTTGAAAATTTGCCTATGCAGGGTGGAAATGCAACAAAAGACGCCTTTCATGTACGAGAAGTGTTCAAGGGTTACTTCACTTCAAAGGCTGGATCTGTTCCATGGTAAAAAGAGAGAATCAATACATGATGGAAGGTTACCTAAGACGGTGATAATAGGCCTACTGGGAGTCATACGTGTAAAAATATTTTGTGTACCGGTACGCTATTTGTAAGAACTGATGGATTGAGAAAATGCACAGAATCAATCAATCAATCAATCAATCAATCAATCAATCAATCAATACTGATCTGCATTTAGGACAGTCGCTCAGGTAGCAGATTCCCTATCTGTTGTTTTCCTAGCCTTCTCTTGAATGATTTCAGAGAAAATGGAAATGTATTGAACATCTCCCTTGGTAAGTTATTCCAATCCCTAACTCCCATTCCTATAAATGAATATATGCCCCAATTTGTCCCCTTGAATTCTAACTTTATCTTCATATTGTGATCTTTCCTACTTTTAAAGACGCCACTCAAAGTTATTCGTGGTAAACTCCAAGTAATGAATATTGATCAAATTGTATTTTGACATAGATTGTACTTTCTATACATGACCTATTCAATATATTATTTAATCGCTTCACTCAGTATGTCAAATTGAAATTACAAATAGCCTATGCGTATAACAATACTTAAATACAATAGGTACTTACCAACTGCGTTCATTTCCTTCCCATTATATTCCAAATATCATTTCTGAAACAACTGTCCATGTATGTGATAAAACATAAAGAACAGGATGATTGTGAACCAGTTCAATAAGCTGTTCGTTGCTCATTTTATATTCACAAGCGCGTACAAACTTCACAGCGGAACACGTCCGTGAAACAGCAAAAATATCGTTGGCGACAATACTCAATATCACGGAACGGATGCTGCACTGATACTGACGCAGAAAACACGGCACTGCGCCGGACAAGTGTGGACACGACAGTCATATTCAAAGGAACGATATGAATCATCACTGACACTGATGCAATTTCACGGAACTGACACGTCACGGATATGTGTGAATAGACCTTTTTAAGGAATGACACTACACTCCATCACTCCCAGTGCAGTCAATTGCCATAAAAGAGTCCTTATATGAACAATCCGGTCCAAAATTAAATGTGAATATGGCTACCTACAAAAACGGAAGAAAAAATTACAAGAATGCTGGTTTTCATCCGAAGTCGATGCGGTTACGAGAAGCGGAGATACAGTGCTCGAAAAAATCGCGTGACGTCACTTACTCTACTCCAAGGCCGACGAGAAAGACGGTAGCGATGCGCACGTCGCTCACCGAACGTCACGTACCTGCTGGTCTCCCTGTTTTACTCTAAAGAAGACATCCCGAGGCTGACGTGAGAGACTAGACCAGCGTGGTAAATAAATTACATTTCAACCTACCGAAAGTACGGTACACTATTCAATTACAGATCAAATGAAACAATCTTACTATCCTTCGTTGAACAAAAACTAAAATGCTACTGCAATAAAGATATGTATGTATGTTCAGTCCGTCAGCGATGCCGCTGGTGGGATCCTCAACAGCTCTGCCATCAGCTGTCATAGATGGCCTAGGCATCACTGAAGAGGCGTACTAGGGAAATGAGGAGTGAGGTAGTTTACCGTTGCTTACATACATACATACATACATACATACATTATCATTATAGACTGTTATGCCTTTCAGCGTTCAGTCTGCAAGCCTCTGTGAATTTACTAAACGTTGCCACAATCCTCGATTTGCAACTAGTATTGTGGCCTCATTTAGTTCTATACCTCTTATCTTTAAATTGTTAGAATCTGACTCTAGCCATCGTCGTCTTGGTCTCCCTCAACTTCTCTTACCCTCCATAGCAGAGTCCATTATTCTCCAAGGTAACCTATCCTCCTCCATTCACATGACCCCACCACCGAAGCCGCTTTATGTGTACAGCTTCATCCATCGAGTTCATTCCTAAATTAGCCTTTATCTCCTCATTCCCAGCACCCTCCTGCCATTGTTCCCACCTGTTTGTACCAGCAATCATTCTTGCTACTTTCATGTCTGTTACTTCTAACTTATGAATAAGATATCCTGAGTCCACCCAGCTTTCGCTCCCGTAAAGCAAAGTTGGTCTGAAAACAGACCGATGTAAAGATAGTTTCGTCTGGGAGCTGACGTCCTTCTTACAGAATACTACTGATCGCAAATGCGAGCTCACTGCATTAGCTTTACTACACCTTGATTCAATCTCACTTACTATATTACCATCTTGGGAGAACACACAACCTAAATACTTGAAATTATTGACCTGTTCTAGCTTTGTATCACCAATCTGACATTCAATTCTGTTGAATTTCTTACATACTGACATCAATTTAGTCTTCGAGAGGCTAATTTTCATACCATACTCATTGCACCTATTTTCAAGTTCCAAGATATTAGACTGCAGGCTTTCGGCACAGTCTGCCATTAAGACCAAGTTGTCAGCATAGGCCAAACTGCTTACTACATTTCCATCTAACTGAATCCCTCCCTGCCATTTTATACCTTTCAGCAGATGATCCATGTAAACTACGAACAGCAAAGGTGAAAGATTACAGCCTTGTCTAACCCCTGTAAGTACCCTGAACCAAGAACTCATTATACCATCAATTCTCACTGAAGCCCAATTGTCAACATAAATGCCTTTGATTGACTTTAATAATCTACCTTTAATTCCATAGTCCCCCAGTATGTGAACATCCTTTCCCTCGGTACCCTGTCATATGCTTTCTCTAAATCTACGAAACATAAACACAACTACCTATTCCTCTCGTAGCATTTTTCAATTACCTGGCGCATACTGAAAATCTGATCCTGGCAGCCTCTCTGTGGTCTGAAACCACACTGGTTTTCATCCAACTTCCTCTCAACGACTGATCGCACCCTCCCTTCCAAGATGCCAGTGAATACTTTGCCTGGAATACTAATCAATGAGATACCTCGATAGTTGTTGCAATCCTTCCTGTTCCCTTGCTTATAGATAGGTGCAATTACTGCTTTTGTCCAATTTGAAGGTACCTTACTAACACTCCACGCTACTTTTACTACTCTATGAAGCCATTTCATCCCTGCCTTCCCACTATACTTCACCATTTCAGGTCTAATTTCATCTATTCCTGCTGCCTTATGACAATGGAGTTTATTTACCATCCTTTCCATTTCCTCAAGCATAATTTCACCAACATCATTTTACTCCTCCCCATGAGCTTGGCTGTTTGCAACACCACCAGAATGATTTCCTTCTACATTGAGATGTTCCCTCCACCTCTCCAGTGATATGAGTTCACCTGAATTACTCAAAACACTGTTCATTTCCTTTTCCCCCTCCCTTCCTAAGATTCTTTATTACTGTCCAGAAAGGTTTCACTGCTGCTTGACCTAGCCTTTCCAGGTTATTACCAAAATCTTCCCATGACTTCTTTTTGGATTCAACAACTATTTGTTTCGCTCTGTTTCTTTCATCTACGTATAAATCCCTGTCTGCCTCGGCCCTTGTTTGGAGTCATTTCTGATAAGCCTTCTTTTTACGTTTACAGGCTGCTTTTACTTCATCATTCCACCAAGATGTTCGCCTTTTCCCATCTTTACACACAGTTGTTCCTAGGCATTCCTTTGCTGTTTCTACTACAGCATCCCTGTATGCCACCCATTCACTTTCTATATCCTGAAACTGCTTACTGTCTACCGTCGAAACTTCTCACTAATCACATCCATGTACTTCTGTCTAATTTCCTTGTCCTGGAGATTTCCTACCCTTATTCGTTTGCAGACAGATTTCACTTGCTCTACCCTAGGCCTAGAGACTTAGTTCACTACAAATCAGATGGTGGTCTGTATCATCGAAAAATCTGCGAAAAACTCGTACATTCCTAACAGATTTCCTGAATTCAAAGTCTGTTAAGATATAGTCTATTATGGATCTGGTATCCCTAGCCTCCCATGTGTAGTGGTGAATAGCCTTATGCTTGAAGAATGTATTCGTAACAGCTAAACCCATACTAGCACAGAAGTCCAGCAAACACTTCCCATTCCCATTAGCTTCCATATCTTCCCCACATTTACCAATCACCCTTTCGTATCCTTCAGTTCTATTCCCAACTCTCGCATTGAAATCGCCCATTAGCACTATTCTATCCTTGCTGTTGACCCTGACCACGATATCACTCAATGCACATAAAGCTTGTCAACTTCATCCTCATCTGCACCCTCACATGGTGAATACACGGACACAATTCTTGTCCTAATTCCTCCAACTGACAAATCTACCCACAGCATTCGCTCATTTACGTGCCTAACAGAAACTATGTTGCGTGCAATGGTATTCCTGATAAAGAGCCCTACCCCAGACTCTGCCCTTCCCTTTCTAACACCCGTCAAGTACACTTTATAATCTTCTATCTCTTCCTCGTTATCTCCCCTTACCCGAATATCACTTACTCCTAGCACTTCCAGATGCATCCTCTTTGCTGACTCAACTAGTTCTATATTCTTTCTTCCATAAGCCCCATTAATATTGATAGCTCCCCTTCGAATTCCATTTTGTTCACCAAGTTGTTTCCAAGGAGTCCCTCGCCTGTCAAATGGGAGTGGGACTCCATTACTCCCATAGGTCCGAGGCTTGCTTAAAATGTTCTGAGCTTGGTAAATTCATGAAGCAGGATGCTACCCTACTTGCACATAGTCCAAGTGAGGATCTCTCCTCTACCGGGTTATGGATCACCGGTGAATTGTATAGTCCTAGCCACCTGAGCACAAGGAGGGCCATGACTCAAAATCCAAATTCCTACAATGGTGGGAGAAGGGGGTGAACACTATTTAACAGATACCTAGAAAGCAAACCTCTTTAGTAGGGAATTCAGAGATTCAGTAGATGATTGTCAGGAGTTAGAAACCAAAACAGAAGATAGAGAGGGAGAGACACAGAGGGAAACAAGAAGCTTCTCATTCACAAATGAAGATATTTTCAGAGAAATCCAACTGCTTCAGCAAGGAAAAGCAGCAGGAAATGATCAAATTACTGGGGAGGTGTTAAAGACAAAGGGGTGGTACATAGTGCCTTATTTAAAATTTCTCTTTGACTATGTCATAAATAATAGTGTAATACCAAAGGAATGGAAGGAATCTATAATAATACCAATTTATAAAGGAAAGGGTGATAAAAGGAAACCAGAGAACTACAGACTAATCAGCCTGACCAGTATAGTTTGTAATATACTGGAGAGTTTAATATCAAAGTACATCAGAGATGTGATGATAATATTGGTTCATGAGGAGCCAGTGTGGATTTAGAAAGAAATTTTCTTGTGAGGCACAACCGGTGGGATTTCAGCAGGACATATCAGATCAATTGGATTCAGGAGGCCAGTTAGATTGCATAGCCATAGATCTTTCCAAAGCCTTTGATAGAGTGGAACATGGAATATTATTAAAGGAATTGGAGGGAATAGGATTGGACGTAAGGGTTATACGTTGGATAAAAACATTTCTAAATTCTAGGGTTCAGAAAGTCAAAGTAGGAAATAATGTATCGCAGGAAGAGAAAGTTTGGAAGGGAATTGCACAGGGCAGTATAATAGGTCCGTTACTTTTCTTAATATATGTAAATGATTTAGGGAATAATACAACATCAAAAATAAGATTGTATGCAGATGACATAATTCTTTATAGGGAAATAAATAACATTCAGGATTGTTCAGAATTACAAAGGGACCTTGAGAGTATCCAACAATGAGTTGAAGAAAATAATATGAAGGTTAATGGAGGCAAATCAACTGTTACAACATTTACAAACAGGAGTTTTAAAACTGAATTTGAATATACTTTGGATGAGATAGTTATCCCAAAAGATGGCAAGTGCAAATACTTAGCTGTGAGATTTGAAAGTAATTTGCACTGGAAGGGTCATGTGGATGACATTGTTGGGAAAGCATACAGATCGTTACATGTCATAATGAGGCTACTTAAAGGATGCAACAAAGAATTAAAAGAGAAAAGTTACTTAAGTATGGTTCGTCCATTATTGGAATATGCAAACAGTGTTTGGGATCCTCACCAAGAATACCTAATAAAAGAAATAGATAGTGTGCATAGGAAAGCAGCAAGATTTGTAACAGGGGATTTCAGGAGAAAGAGTAGTGTATCAGAAATGTTAAAGGAACTTGAGTGGGAAACTTTAAGAGGAGGGAGAAAACTAGACTTACAGGATTATACAGAGCCTATACAGGAGAAGCAGCATGGGGAGATATCCGTGAGAGGCTTCAGTTGGAAAATAATTATATCGGCAGGACTGACCACAAATAAAAAATTAGAAGGAATTTTAGCAGAAGTGATTGGGGTAAATTTTCATTCACTGAGAAGGATGTGAAGGAGTGGAACAGTTTACCAGGGGTAGTGTTTGATCCTTTTCCAAAATCTGTACAGATATTCCAGAAGAGAAAAAACAGCAACAGAGAAAGTAAATGAAATGTTAGAGGGCATTTGACCAGTGCAGGTTAATGTAAATAAAAAATGTGTGTGAATAAATTAATTCCATCCCCTGGTCTAAGGAGATTGGACAGCCAAAGTAGGGGACTGCCTGTAGGGGTGAAGTACAGTGGGGACTTCGAGGGCCCTGGGACTGCTACGGTAGCTGTAAAGGCCCTTCAGGAACTCTGAAAAGTGGTGGCAAAAGGGGCTCTGGTTAAGACACAGCAGGTCGTTATGCTACTTAGTTACCAGAATGTGTAAAAAAATAAATAAGTAAATAAATGCAATGTAAATTTTAATCTTATACCAGTTGTATAGTATCATTTGAAGTAATTCCACATACTGTATATCAGTTGACTATATTTGTAAGTAGTACAGGAGATGATATAAGTAGAATTTTGTAAACATTATAAATTTATTAAGAATGAGCTGTGTGTTTAATAGAAATAATTGTTAGCGTAAATTGTATAATATTGTATTATAGGAGAATTTTCTTCTCTTGTTAGTTTAATATTTAGTGTTTGACAATAATGTATTTTAGTGTACCATTTGCCACCGAGGTAGACACTTCATTTGCAAATAAAGAGATTTTTATTTTGATTTGATTTTTTGATATGTTCGAGATGCCCACTCCTTTTCCATAGCAATTGGTATCCCGACTCTCAGGACCACTTACTAGGCCACTCAGCTGTTGCCCATGGTTCACGAACTAGGACGTGACTATAGTAACCCACAAACATGAACCATTCCTGTTGCTTTCCTCACAATAAAGATATGCACTCATAGAAATCACATGTTGCTAATATAACTGAGTCGTCTACAAGTACCAGGTGGCTCACGGACGCCGTACTTTCTACTCATAAATGTCCCGCATGCATAAGTGATGTGTGGGGTGTCTACCAACTGATTTTAACAGGGGAACTACTGCCAGCGGGCAGGTGACGTCAGAATATGAAGAGATAAGAAACGAAGTCACACTCGCAGCATGTTACTCAGCATTGCTGGTCGAATGCACCCCTTGCATTAGTAAACATCGTTTTCGACCGCATAGCTCTAGGCTGGTGTATGCTACAGCCACACTGTATTTGCTGTCTGCATATCGGCAGTAGCTAGTGTGATCAGCAGCGGTGAATACACAGACATTATTTTAATCTGGACAATCTGGTCGGAATGCAACAGAAGCTCCAAATAGACATATGCCTTCTACATACGTACTTCACCAAACAGTATTAGTTTTTGTTTCATACATGCAACTCTTCCATCGAGTGGAATGTCTACACTTGTATAAATAAATAAGTTATTAGATTTCATTTACTGCATCTTTGGTGTGTCTACAAACAGTAGCGGCGGTTAGGGGGTGAGGTGAGGAGGGACAGTCGTTCCCACCCGCACTTTGTAGAGTAAATATGACATTTATTCCATTTTAGCCAGCTGGAACTAGGAATTATTTTAAAAAGGCTATTTGTAAAATCCTGCCTGTCTTACATGCTAAATCTTTCCTTTATTGTATAGCGCTATGGCAAGTAGTGGAGATGTTGCATGTGCTGTAAGGAAGGGTAATGGGGGTACAAATATACACATTTTGTTTTTGCTAGTTGCTTTACGTCGCACCGACACAGATAGGTCTTATGGCGACGATGGGACGGGAAAGGGCTAGGAGTGGGAAGGAAGCAGCCGTGGCCTTAATTAAGGTACAGCCCCAGCATTTGCCTGGTGTGAAAATGGGAAACCACGGAAAACCATTTTCAGGGCTGCCGACAGTGGGGTTCGAACCTACTATCTCCCGAATACTGGATACTGGCCGCACTTAAGCGACTTCAGCTATCAAGCTCGGTACAAATATTTTGCCGAGGTCGTGGCCACTGAGTTATAATTCACCCGCTTGCCGCGCTCATTCGTCAGTCTGGCAGTCTCTTTATTGTCTGTTAGTTTCTTAGTGTGTATTCACTTACTAAATGATTATTAATTGCATAATCATGCCGTACATCTATGTAATTGTACAGGGCGATCTGGCCATGGGGTTACGGGCGCACAGTTGTGATCTTGCACTTGGGAGATAGTGGTTTCGAATCCCATTGTCGACACCACTGAAGATGGTTTTCCGTGGTATCCCATTTTCATACCAGGAAAACGCTGAGGCTGTACCTTAATTAAGGCCATGGTTGCTTCCTTCCCATAAGTTCTATCTATGTCGGTGCGACATAAAGTCAATTGTAAAAACAGATATAGGCCTATTTAATTGTAATTGTAATTTCAACGCAAGAGAATACCAACTTCACATTCACCGGGTCCGCCTCTGTGGTGTAGTGGTTAGCGTGATTAGCTGCCACCCCCGGAGGTCCGGGTTCGATTCCCGGCTCTGCCACGAAATTTGAAAAGTGGTACGAGGGCTGGAACGGGGTCCACTCAGCCTCGGGAGGTCAACTGAGTAGAGGTGGGTTCGATTCCCACCTCAGCCACCCTGGAAGTGGTTTTCCGTAGTTTCCCACTTCTCCTCCAGGTAAATGCCGGGAAGGTACCTAACTTAAGGCCACGGCCATTTCCTTCCCTCTTCCTTGCCTGTCCCATCCAAACTTCCCATCCCTCCACAAGGCCCCTGTTCAGCATAGCAGGCGAGGCCGCCTGGGCGAGGTACTGGTCATTCTCCCCAGTTGTATCCCTGGCCCAAAGTCTGCATCTCCAGGACACTGCCCTTGAGGCGGTAGAGGTGGGATCCCTCGCTGAGTCCGAGGGAAAAACCGACCCTGGAGGTAAACAGATTATGAACGAACGAACATTCACCGGACTAAATTATTTCATTTGTATTATGCTATTTTATATGTAATTAATCAGCCCCGTGGATTAGGCCTATTCGTAATAACAGTTTTTTGAGATTTTGATTCAATGCTATATAATAAAATTTTTACCATGTCTCACAATCATACTACGGGGCATTTACTTAATAAATAACATAACACAAGGAAATAACTTAGCAATGTTGGTATTAGCTCCTGTTGAAATACGATTACAACTGAATATTTTTTTTATTTTTTACAATTGGCTTTACGTCGCACCGACATAGATAGGATTTATGGCGACGATAAGACAGAAAAGGGCTACGCGTGGACAGGAAGCGACCGTGGCCTTAAATAAGGTATAGCCCCAGCACTTGCCTGGTGTGAAAATGGGAAACCACGGACAACCATCTTCAGGGCTGCTGACAGTGGTATTCGAAACTACTATCTCCCGAGTGCAAACTCAGAGCTGCATGCCCGTAACCCCACCGCCACCTCGCCCGGTATAATTACATAGAAGTACGGCACGATTATGCAATTAAAAATAAATTAGTATTTGAATACTCACTAAGAAACTAACAGACACTAAAGAGACTGCCAGACTGATGAATGCGCACGACAAGTGGGTGAATTATAACTCAGTGGCCACGACCTCGGCAAACAATATATACCCCTACTATCCTTCCTCACAGCACAGGCAAAGTCTCCATTACTTGCCGTAGTCATCATCATCATCGTCATTATCTGTTTACCCTCCAGGTTCGGATTTTCACTCGGACTCAGCGAGGGATCCCACCTCTACCGCCTCAAGGGCAGTGTCCCGGAGCTTCAGACTCTTGGTCGGGGGGTACAACTGAGGAGAATGACCAGTACCTCGCCCAGGCGGCCTCACCTGCTATGCTGAACAGGGGCCTTGTGGAGGGATGGGAAGATTGGAAGGGATAGGCAAGGAAGAGGGGAAGGAAGCGGCCGTGTCCTTAAGTTAGGTACCATCCTGGCATTCGCCAGGAGGAGAAGTGGGAAACCACGGAAAACCACTTCCAGGATGGCTGAGGTGGGAATCGAACCCACCTCTACTCAGTTGACCTCCCGAGGCTGAGTGGACCCCGTTCCAGCCCTCGTACCACTTTTCAAATTTCGTGGCAGAGCCGGGAATCGAACCCGGACCTCCGGGGGTGGCAGCTAATCACGCTAACCACTACACCACAGAGGCGGACCCGGTGAATGTGAAGTTGGTATTCTCTTGCGTTGAAATTACAATTACAATTAAATAGGCCTATATCTGTTTTTACAATTGACTTTATGTCGCACCGACATAGATAGAACTTGCAACCGCTCCGGGTTAAACATTCTTTGCCCGATACCTCCATTTTCTAACTCGTCGTTGGGCAGCCTAGATTGACGAATGGAGTCGCTCAGCGGATACCTCAGGGTTTACTTATGGCAAGTAGGACATGTAATCCTACTGTAGAATTCGCTTTACGTGAGTCCAAGAGAATTCCAATTCACGGGTGATACCTATCGTTACTCACGACATAATGATAATCATCGCCGGCAACCTTATCAGAGTTTGACCTCGAGAGAAACTAGCCATGGTTAAATAAACACTTAGTTGTACGGTACCTTACTTAGCTAGTAGTTAACTTACAATCTAGACAGTAATTAAAGAACTGATGACACCAGCAATTAGAAAAATAACAAAATATTTATTAATAGAATATTAAATTACTAATTTCCAAATTATGCAACGCATTATTCAAATTAACTGAAAATACGTAATGAAAATGAGTCAGCGCTGGCTCGTATAATAAAATGAAATAATATCCAGTATTTAAATTATTTAAAATGATCAGTTCCTTTGTGAAGTTGAAGTTCAATATTTGCTCATTTACAACAGATCACTGGACACATCTGAGGTCCACCTCGTACTTGAAATGTAAGTATAACATTGACACAATTAACTCGTTCCGAAAGTTCACTTTCTTTAGTCTTATATAAACAGTCTCACTTGGATACAATATCCAGCCGCAATGCATTTCAAATACACTAATACATTAAGTGTGAACTAATTGGAATACGTTTAAGTGGTTCTGAGTGAATTATAAGAAAACGAAAATAGAACTGAATATATTAAGTTAGGTTTTAATAAAATCCGAAGACATGATTTTGTTGCAACGATCTCGTTGTGCATTGAAACTCCTTACGAACTAAGGCATTCTTTCCTAGTGCCAGTTAAATACGGCTCCTACTCTAGCCTTTCCCTAGCTGAAGTTCGTTAAAGAAATGTATGTTCAAAACGGAGAATATTAACCAATCTAGCTATCTATCTAACTTTAGCTTAATCTTTGGCTCTCTCACACATGCCCTAATAGGTTCAATGTCCCTTTTATTAGTTATCTTTCAATAACATTCAACCACAATGCAAGCTACTTTACTTTCTTGCAATTAACATGGAAGCGCTAAGTTGCGAGGTTTGGAAAACATAATCTCATATATATTGGTATCGTAATGCTTCTGGTTAACTACAGCTATTCAAAGTCGTATAATTCTAATGTTCATAACAAGTCATCTACTCTGAAATAGAATTACGTCACGAGCATACATTTATATTAATAAATCCAGTTCGTACCTTGGCATATGTAGCTCCCGCGGTGTTGGCACTCTTACGCAAATTAATCATAAAATTCACTTGTAGTGTGGTATAACTTAACTTGCAGGTACACGAAGGTCCTGCATCGCGTAAAACCTTCTCAAATCACAATACATAACTCGAAACTTTCATCTAATTACCATATTCATATTCTCATAACAACATCAATCTTATATAAACACCGTAGCCTCCATAAAAATATATCGTGTTTCCCAACTTGACGACTACGATAAAATACCACACAGATTCTTAATAAAATTTACAAGTCGCAGATTCTCATAACTTACATACGAAGTTCAATGCCCTTTCTATGAACCAAACAAATGCGTAATTCCATGTTTCTTTCTACACCGCGCACAACCATACGTGACGTCAACTTCATGCATTACTTCAATGAAATCTCTATAATCTCCCAGTATGTCATTTCAATCAGCTGTTTTATATTTCTCTACACCTCACGCTTCTTTCAAATGTTCAGGTCGACATAGCATAAACTATTGCTATATTATTAAATCGTAACTTCGAACTTAATTATCTTACACTTTGTTGGTAATCATCACTTGCATTGCTATATTATCGGTCTACAATTGCCATCAGCACATACCTAAGGTACATGTGTAAGCAAACCAAAAATTATGCAATGAAATGTTATGAATGACTTAGCTCGCTCATGGTTGTCCCTGGTCCAGCTGTTCCATTCCCATTGGATGTAGATGGGTCTTCGGTTCGGTCACGGGTTAGACATCTGGAACGTCATCCGCTCCTTCGTTCTGGTAGTACAATCTGGTTACCCGTCGCCTTCCTACGTCATGGCTCGGTCAGATGGTTACCCGTCGCCTTCCTCGCCATTTCCTGGTTGTATGGTAAGATGAATTGTTCCCAGGTCGGTCCATCATGTGAATTTAGCACATCATCTTGATCATCTTCTTGACAGTCACAATGTTGAAGATAATATTGCAATATACTGCCATTTCAGTATTCTTCTCTGACGTCGTTTATCCTTAATTTAATTTATTTTTATTTTTCTTCGTATCTTCGTCGTATCCGCAATTTCTTACGTAACGACTTCAGTACATTTATTTTCGTCTCAACTGATTTTGAATTCAGGCGAAGACTTATATTTTATTCTTATTCAATCGTTGTATTCTTTCTTTTCTCTTTTGCAATCCTTTGCTTCTCCAAAAGAAATATCCAATGACGGTAATTGCGTCCGCTCTCGATGTCGTGAAAATTCAAGATGAAGATTATTTAATAATAATGTTTTTTCTATTTTTTTGAAAACAATACTGTAGACCGTCCTCTGTCCGTTTTACTCGAATACATGACCATCCCGAGAAGTATATGGCCCTCTGAGACATCATAGCAGGCGACTATTCCTTGCTTGTTTTAGATTACAAGGCCCATACCTTCGGTCGGCGCCATTTTGTAATCTGTCGTGGACGTGCGAACGGGCACAAACTTATGGGAAGGAAGCAACCATGGCCTTAATTAAGGTACAGCCTCAGCGTTTGCCTGGTATGAAAATGGGATACCACAGAAAACCATCTTCAGTGGTGTCGACAATGGGATTCGAAACCACTATCTCCCAAGTGCAAGATCACAACTGTGCGCCCGTAACCCCACGGCCAGATCGCCCTGTACAATTACATAGATGTACGGCATGATTATGCAATTAATAATCATTTAGTATTTGAATACACACTAAGAAACTAACAGACAATAAAGAGACTGCCAGACTGACGAATGAGCGCGGCAAGCGGGTGAATTATAACTCAGTGGCCACGACCTCGGCAAAATATTTGTACCGAGCTCGATAGCTGAAGTCGCTTAAGTGCGGCCAGTATCCAGTATTCGGGAGATAGTAGGTTCGAACCCCACTGTCGGCAGCCCTGAAAATGGTTTTCCGTGGTTTCCCATTTTCACACCAGGCAAATGCTGGGGCTGTACCTTAATTAAGGCCACGGCCGCTTCCTTCCCACTCCTAGCCCTTTCCCGTCCCATCGTCACCATAAGACCTATCTGTGTCGGTGCGACGTAAAGCAACTAGCAAAAACAAAATGTATATATTTGTACCCCCACTACCCTTCCTTACAGCACATGCAACATCTCCACTACTTGCCATAGCGCTATACAATAAAGGAAAGATTTAGCATGTAAGACAGCCAGGATTTTACAAATAGCCTTTTTAAAATAATTCCTAGTTCCAGCTGGCTAAAATGGAATAAATGTCATATTTACTCTACAAAGTGCGGGTGGGAACGACTGTCCCTCCTCACCTCACCCCCTAACCGCCGCTACTGTTTGTAGACACACCAAAGATGCAGTAAATGAAATCTAATAACTTATTTATTTATACAAGTGTAGACATTCCACTCGATGGAAGAGTTGCATGTATGAAACAAAAACTAATACTGTTCGGTGAAGTATGTATGTAGAAGGCATACGTCTATTTGGAGCTTCTGTTGCATTCCGACCAGATTGTTCAGATTTAAATAATGTCTGTGTATTCACCGCTGCTGATCACACTAGCTACTGCCGATATGCAGACAGCAAATACAGTGCGGCTGTAGCATACACCAGCCTAGAGCTATGCGGTCGAAAACGATGTTTACTAATGCAAGGGGTGCATTCGACCGGCAACGCTGAGTAACATGCTGCGAGTGCGACTCTGTTTCTTATCTCTTCATATTCTGACGTAACCTGCCCGCTGGCAGTAGTTCCCCTGTTAAAATCAGTTGGTAGACATCCCACACATCACTTATGGATGCGGGACATTTATAAGTAGAAAGCACAGCGTCCGTGAGCCACCTGGTATATTTAACATTCATAGACATAAGCTTTTGCCTTGTCAGAAAACAAGGTGAAATTCTTTACGTTTCGCAGAGAACTTTGCTCTGCGTCTTCAGAAGAAAACCTCCTCTGTTCACGAGCAAGATTTCTTTAACAATGAGGCTTTGGTCTATACAAAGTACTAAGTGGTACTCTCTTTTGTCACTAGATGGTTCATTGTGCACTAGCCTTCTGGGCTCCAATTAAGATGTTTCTTGTCCCATCATATGTGAGTGCGAAGTAAAAAAGCAAGGTCATTAGAAGGTGGGTAGAGCGGCACATAGATCAAGCGCCGATTGGCTGTCGCTGGTCCCGTGACTGATGACGTCACAGTGAAACTTGGCTCCTGATTGGTTGAGTTGCATGGCTTAAAAGGGCGAGAAATTTGAAAGTCTTAGCGGGCGATTTGAAAAGTGGGCATGGTGATGGTTGTTTGACAGCTGTCAGTGCCATGTCGGGGCATGCGCTGTGCTCTGGTGGGTGATTTTAAAACTAAGCAGTTACAGGTGTACCAATTTGACAGAGGCATGGCCAACTTAACAGATGTGGGCAAGGGTGGTTTGAAAAGTAGGATAGCTGGGTATGTGTACAGGTTTAGGTTCAACCCAGGGCTTAACTAAGCAAGATGTCAGCTATTTGCCAACCTTACAGACCAAAATTTGATGCTTATAAGACTTATGACTTACCTTAACCAACTTACTGAGCAAGATTGCTGCTATACATAGGGATAAATGGTGACAGTTATGGCTGCATTTCTTCTTCTCCTTCTTCTTCTTCTCAACCGGCTGCCTTTCCTTACATCAGCTTGTAGGCTTTTAGTGCAAGGCTACTAGGCAAGATGGCTGCTATACGTTGCCTGTATAGAAGGTTTCATGCTGTTTTATGAACAGACTATTTTTTTAGGTTGATTTTATTAGGAGCTTTGTAACATCATGGTCATCAGCCCTGTGTGCTTTTTAGTAGTTTGATAACCTGTGTTAGGGTACTCTAGTAGTGAGTTCAAAAAGTTTGATAAATATGCATTCCTTACAGGAAAAACTGTGAAAGGCAACGTTAGGGACTTTGAGCTGAGCTCCAAAATGGCGACAATACCTGGTTTGCATGCGATTAGAAAGGTGGTGTAAAGTGTATTATGGATGCATTGCTTACATACGAATGGAAGACTACCAGAACTCGCAGCTGAGCTTGAAATTCGGAACACAACAGTGACTAAACATGTTTTGTAGGAGGTGGTGTAAGGCTAATGCGTATACGACAATAACAAAACATCTTAAAATCATGTCTCCTTCTCTGAGAAAATCACCACAGAAACAGAAGATCTGGAGGTCTCCTGTTCTAGGGATCGGTGAATTTCAAACTGATCACCTTGCCATCTTTCATCCCATGCAGAGAGAGGTACATGATGTACAAGTACACCGAGGAGCAAATGGCAATTCCGATCACTACCTAGTGAAAATAAAGGTAAAAAAAAAAAAAAATCCCCAAATTAAAAGTAAATAAAGTTGTTAAAAAAGGATAAATTATTCAAGTCATTAAAGCCAAAAATAATTCACCCGAAAGAAAATTCACCATAATAGGTCACACATACCGAAGTTTGACACGACAAAGATTGGAAACACTAATCTGCAAGAAATGTGGGAAAGGGAACATGCAAGCATGTGGGAGGGATTCCACAACAAAATCATCCAGAAAGCTCGAGAACAAATTCCCCTGAAAGAGAATACAAAACACCCTTGGTGGAATTCTGAATGTGAACGTGCAATGAAGGAACAAAAAGAAGCATTCCAGATATACAACAGCAAGAAATCACCAGAAAACCAAACATATTTCAATGAAACTAGAAAACGAGTAGCCAAAATCATCGGGCAGGTCAAGAGAAAACACTTGAAGCAACAACTGGACTCTCATAACTACAACGTACAAGATTTCTACAGGGAATTTGGAGGACAAGTCCATGGGTATGCTCCTCAAAACCTGACGTTCAAAAGACCAGATGGAAAACTTGCACTCAGTAATCAGGAAAATTGTCAGGAACTAGCACTTTACTTCGTTCATCTCCTCAACAGTCCAGAGCCCCTCACAAGATTCCCTCAAGAACCCCCAAGGCACACTTTCCCAGACTCTCCACCACCGACAGAGGAAGAAATCCACGGCCACATCCTCAAACTTAAAAACATTAGGACCTCGGAGAAGATGGCATCATTGCGGAACTTCTGAAAAATCTTGGACCTAACTCCCTCAGGGAACTCACTCAAATCATTACAGATATCTGGCAATCAGAAGAATTACCTCAGGACTGGAAATGCACCCTCATCCACCCATTACACAAAAAAGGAGATAAGACTGACGTGAACAATTACCGGGGCAATTCTCTTCTCCAAGTGGCATACAAAATTCTTTCAGCTTGCCTTTTGAGGAGAACACAAGAACAACTTGAAAAAAGTATTGGCGAATATCAAACAGGCTTCCGCCCTGGTAGCTCGTGTGCAGAACAAACATTCAACTTGAAGGCAACACTTAAATACAAAGCATTGAGGAACAAACCGGTCATCACCAAGCTCGATAGCTACAGTCGCTTAAGTGCGGCCAGTATCTAGTATTCAGGAGATAGTGAGTTCGAATCCCACTGTCGGCATCCCTGAAGATGGTTTTCTGTGGTTTCCCATTTTCACACCAGGCAAATGCTGGGGCTGTACCTTAATTAAGGCCACGGCTGCTTCCTTCCCACTCCTAGCCCTTTCCTGTCCTATCGTCGCTATAAGACCCATCTGTGCCGATGCAACGTAAAACAACTTGTAAAAAAAAAAAAACCAACAGTCATCTGCATTTTTGTTGACTTAAGGAAAGCGTACGACTCGGTTGATCGACAGTCTCTCTTCGTTATTCTTGAGGAACTGGGGCTTGACTCCAAGACCCTCAACCTCATCAAGGCGACACTCACTGACACTATCTCCAAAGTTAAATTCATGGGGGAGATCTCTGAACCATTCCCAATTAAAACTGGCGTCCAACAAGGTGACGGCCTATCTCTGCTTCTTTTCAATCTCGTCTTAGACAAAGTCATCCACAAGTGGGAGAAGAGATTGAAAGACATGGGATACTGGCGCCCCGTACGACTAGGACGACCCAAAGACGGTATTGATATATCCTGCCTCGCTTTTGCAGATGACCTGGCCATACTGACAGATGATGTAGTTACAGCTATTAAACAAATTGAAACCCTTAGCGAATGTGCTGGAAAGGTTGGCCTACAAATTTCCTTTGGAAAGACCAAGTTCTTCTGCTCAAAACTTAACATCAAAAACTTGAACACGACATATGGGCAAATCAACCAAGTACCACACTTCAAGTACTTGGGAGAAATACTTGAACCAATGGGAGGCGAGAAGACTGCCCAGAAAAATCACCTACAAAAATTTCGGAAAGCCTACAGTAGGGTTCACAACATATACAATAAAAAGTGCTTGACCCGCCATGCAAAGATCAGACACTATAATACAGTAATCAAGCCCGAAGTCTTATATGCCAGCGAGACCATTACACTAAACGGGAAAGGTGACCTAGAAAACATTTTAAAAGAAGAAAGAAGAATCCTGAGAAAAATTCTCAGCCCCCGAAAAACAGAAGGTTATAGACTGAGGTCACGCGAAGTGACATAAGAATTTTCCAACATTGCAGCAGACATCCGCAAAAGATGTCTGAAATTTTATGGGCATGTCCGCAGACTGCCGGCAAGTAGAATAGAATAGAATAGAATAGAGAATAGAATAGAATAGAATAATTTTTATTGTCGTTAGGCAACTGGCAGTTGCAATGAACAGAGTCATATGTGCATAGTTACAAAATATTACAAGTATCTGATAGCTTTATGGGCTTATGCCGTGTCAAGAAAATAAGGTGAAATTCTTAACGTTTTGCAGAAAACTGTGCTCTGCGTCCTCAGAAGAAATCTCAACTGTCCACAAGAAAGGCTTTTTAAACAATGACATTTTGAATTTCGGAACGTTATAATAGAAGTGGAAATGGTACATTCATTCGCCACCAGATGGCCCCCAGGACGTGGCACAACGCTAGCGTTTGAAGCGGAAGCTGGCTGAACCATCACAATTAGACTAAGCGGTTCACATATCGTGTTTGCGTAACATATGACGGGTGTAAGACATAGACACAAGCCTGGAATGAGACATCTGATGACGAATAACGTACGAATTTGGAAAACACCAAGACAAAATAACAATAGTGAAGGGACAGGGAAGGGGACTACCTACGTAAATTCTTAATGGCTGGCAACCATGTATTACTTAATTGGTACCTGCATCAAAGAACATGAACGTAATATTCGTCTCAACCAACCTGACAAATCGGCAATAGCTGAGCACGCTCTATCGTCGGGTCATGATGTCATGTTCCAAGATGCTCGAGCTCCTACCCACAATAGACACTACAGGTCCAGGATTATACGGGAAGCTGTGGAAATATGTGGAAATCCTAACAATTTCAACAGGGACACTGGCTATCAATTAAGTAATACCTGGTTGCCAGCCATTAAGAATTTACATAGGTCGTCCCCTTCCCTGTCCATTCACTATTGTTATTTCGTCTCGGTGTTTTCCAAATTCGTACGTTCCTTGTCGTCAGATGTCTCATTCCAGGTTTGTGTCTATGTCTTACACCTGCCATATGTTACGCAAACGCGATATGTGAACCGCCTAGTCTGATTGTGATGGTTCAGTCAGCTTCCACTTCGAACGCTGGCGTTGTGCCACGTCCTGGGGCCATCTGGTGGCGAATGAACATATCATTTCCACTTCAATTATAACGTTCCGAAATTCGAAGTGTCATTGTTTAAGAAGCCTTTCTCGTGGACAGTCAAGATTTCTTCTGAGAACGCAGAGCACAGTTTTCTGCGAAACATTAAGAATTTCACCTTATTTTCTTGACACGGCATAAGCCCAAAAGCCTATACACTATCATGTCTATAAGTACGGGCTGTGAAAGCATTAATGGAAACATTACAAGTATCTCATTAAGCACAGAAAATAAATACAACTATATACACAAAAGTTAAAATAAACATAACACTATTCGTCCAAGAGAGTGATAAATAACTACTAAGTTACCAACGTGTTAGGATGGCGTTGGCCTTTATTACCCCCCTTGAAACAGTGTTATTTTTTCTTCAAATTCAGATACTGAATAGAAGCTATTGGATGTCAACCAATTTTTACGGGTTCTTTTGAAGTTACATTGGAGCTATCCTTTACTTGGGCAAGTAGTTTGTTGAATAATTTAATGCCATTATACCTATAGTTTTCTTGTGCTTTTCTCAGCCTAACATGTGGTAAATTAAATCGTTCCTATATCTTGTGCTATATGAGTGTACATTGCTGGGAGCTGTTAGGTCGATTAAATTTTCTTTAGTATTTAGTATATTATGATAAATGTATAATGAGGGAAGAGTCATAATTGCAAGGTCTTGGAACATAGGTATACAAGACTCCTTTGTGGCCTTAAATATATCTTATTGCCTTCTTTTGCCTCTTGAACACATCTTGAGCCCCTGTTGAGTTACCCCATAACAGGGTACCATATGACAAGTGTGAATGAAAGAAGGCATAGTATGCACTCATCATCTGACTACTACTAACTGATCCTTTAAGTCTGCGAAGCAAAAATATCACTCTAACCAGTTTTGTACATAACTTTTGCATGTGTGTGTTCCAGGTTAATTTACAATCCAGATACAATCCCACTAATATGACAGAATTTTGATCATTATTACCCAGACCTGAGTTAATTAAATGGAAGAAGATCACTTCTGTCTTGTTATTATTTAAGATAAGTTCATTTGCCTGCAACCAAGAGGATGATTTGTGTAGCATTTCTATCCTTTCCTCTTCAACATATTTTAAGTCTCTATTGCTTCTCATGATACTGTAGTACTATCATCTGCATAGAGCACTGACCTACAGGGTAAATTACTAACAATATCATTTATGTACACAAGGAAGAGGAAGGTTCCTATAACTGAACAACCCCTGTTTTTACGTTGAGAGCCCCAGATCGTTGATTTTCTACCAGTAAAATTTTATAACTGTCATTGAGGTAGGATGTAATTAATAATAACTCTAAATCTTTCACACCATAGTAGCTAAGCTTACTTATTAGTGTATTGTGCGGTACTGAATCAAAAGCTTTGCTGAGGTCTAACAGTGTAGCGCTTGTAATGAGGTGAGACTCAAAGCCTTGAATTAATTCAGTCACAACAGCTTCTAAGGCTTTAATGGTGGATTTATTTGCTCTGAACCCAAACTGTGCAGCTTTTAGTAAATTATACTTTTCAAAATATATAGATAGTAGACTGATGCGCAAGGTTCTCACCTACATAGAACATCTAAAAAATACTCCATGGGTACTGGAAGTGAAGAAAGATCTGTAAAAAGCCAAGATGAACTCAACTGACACTGTAGACAGAAACCTCTATAGGCAAAAAATTAATGGATGGAAAGTACAACCAGAGAACGGAGTGAAAAAGAAGACTGGAGTGAAGTGGACAGAAGAACGAAAAAGGATCCACGGAGAAAGGATGAGAGCTGTTTGGCAACTCAGAAAACAGAATCGTTAGAGCTTTGCGTAATCCATTGGGTCCATACCCACATAACAACAACAACAACAACAACAATAACAATAATAATAATAATAATAATAATAATAATAATAATAATAATAATAATAATTTTGAAGACCCAACCAACCTTCATGCTGAATACTCAGCATACAAACACAATAAGAAAGAAAATAACCAAACCGAGTTTGACATGTAGATTGAAGTGCATAGCCATGTGCTTGCATTCGGAAGATGGTGAAACGTTAAATTACCTAGTCAAGGTTACAAATAGCAGAAGCCTTTTGATTTGCTTTTGAGCCTTGGCCTACCTATAGACTGCTGCTTACATACAAGATCACCCGTAGTCACTGCAACAAAAACTTTGAGCTATTATAAATTTCTGTGCTAACCCTAATAACTTAAGTTAGAACTAGCCTGGTGGCTACGATTGTTAAGGCATTTAAGTCTATATGGTCTGACACCATGGTTGGAGTCCTGTTGGTTGTAAAAACGAAAATACTATCAGAATGTTGGCTGGCTACGAAGGGTAGGTAGTAATATAAAATGTGTAATCACTAGATTGCATACTAAAAGCCTGGATAAATTCCAAACTTCTTTGAAGTGCTCATATAGAATAAGAGCATATAACACTGTTGATAGTTTTTCACCCACCGGATAGAGCCGTAAAGCTTTGAGCAGACTCTTTAGTGTTATTCGATAGGAGTAGGCTACGTGCCGACACTGGGTTTTACCCTCTCCCTACCTTATCATCATCATCATCCTACATCTAGACGTGCAGGTTGCCTATAGATGTTAAATAGAAAGCTATGCACCAAGCGAATCAAACATCTTTCCGGACACTCTCGACATTAAAAGCCGTACGATAAATAACACTAATAGTAATATTATTGGCTTTACATCCCACTAACTACTTTTTCAGTTTTCAGAGACGCCAAAGTGGCAGAATTTTGTCCTGCAGGAGTTCTTTTTGTGACAGTAAACCTACCAACACAAAGTTGACCGATTAGAACACTTTCAAAATACTACTGGACTGAGCCAGGATCGAACCTACCAAGTTGGGCGTCAGAAGATCAGCGCTTCAACCGTCTGAGCTACTCTGCCCATCATAAATTAAACTTAAGAAAAATTCTACTCAGATGGCTGGCGCCATAACCGTTTGAGCTACTCAGCCTGACAATTCAACTAGTAAGTGCTGAAATTACAGTTAATTTGAATTAAGTTGAATGCTAGAGCTGAACCAAAGATGTGTTCCTCACCCAGTTCCTAGAGGTCAAAGAGGTACTGTATTGTAGTCTCTAACTACTAGGCTTATAATAATAATAATAATAATAATAATAATAATAATAATAATAATAATAATAATAATAATAATAATAATATCAAACTAAATTGCTTCGCATTCGCGGATGATCTTGCGATACTGGCAAATGGTTTCGAAGAGGCTAAAGTTCAATTGGAAGAACTTGCAAATGTAGCGAAAAAAGTTGGATTGCAAATTTCGTATGATAAAACAAAAATAATGCCTACTTTCAGAACTTTAAATTCAGAGCTATTATTAAATAATAATAAATGAATTGAAATTATAAGTACATTTAAATATTTGGATGAAAATCTCACTTGGAATTACAATGAAAAACCATCAATAGAGAGCAGAATATATAAACTGAAGCAGGCACAACAGATAACTTGGCCTACATACAAAAAGAAATGACTTTCGATTAATGCTAAATTTAGGCATTATAACTCTGTTATTAAACCAGAAGCAACTTATGCTTGTGAAACATTATTTAAACTCAATACTAGATCAACAACAGAACGCTTACAACGAGTTGATCGAAGGATACTCAGGACGATCATAAACAAGAAACATCAGGTGGATGGACAGCGGAGATTGTTGCCGAATGAGGTTATCTATCGGGAAAGTGAGTCCATCACAGACATATATTGTCACTTGCTGGCATTATTGCTGGTTGCCCTACACTCGCATTTCATTCTCATAGTATTTTTGTCGTATTTCTAACTCATTCTCATTCCTTATTGTTGAATTCCATTTTCTACAGTAGCTGTTCTTGGACCTTTCTCCCATCCTTTCCTCGAATCATACTAACATCATTGAATAATAGCATTGTGGTCATTTTTGTACCTCCATGTTATTAATGTATAAATAACACTACTTACCTGACAATTAGTAAAGTTTTCAGTAAGGAGATGCCAAAGTGACAGAATTTTGAGGTCTCGTAATTTGCAGTGCCACTATCGCAAAATATGAAAGATGCAAACTTAACATACCCGTATCAAATTTATTGTGCTCAGCAAAGCTAACGGATTATCGGCATGTCGTATGTACGCCAACCTACTCATAACCTAACTCTTGTAAAACATTCAATCATTTACTTTAATATATTTTAATTATCTTTTATTAAATGACAAGTACGACTATACCCTGTAAATTTGTATTCAATATAGGTGAAAAACTTTGCTGTTTATAATTTATATGTAGAATAGGAGGAAACCTTTTCTGTTTATAATTTATATGTAATCTCAGTTCAATACGGATCAACAACATGAAATTCATAACCCTGTAAATTTGTATTGCACATTTGTACAACTTCAAATACATGTTGTTAATATATTTTAATTAAATTTTATTAAATATTAAGTACGACCATATTCTGTAAATTTGTATTGTACTTTTATATAACCTCAAAATCTATGTAGTCAAAAACTGTAGAAAACTCAGTAATATTCGTATATTGGGTATAATTCACTGTCAATCTGTTACATATGGAGGTTTCTGGAAACGTACAGTACTGATTTATTATTATCCAGATACATGTGGAAACATTAGGAATTTCGTAGAAATGTCCATGTGTGTTTATAAACGGTAATCAAACATTCAAGTTTGATCTACTCCAATCGAGAGGCCGGTCGATCGATTGTCAATGTACGTTTGATTTTTTGCTATGGGCTTTACGTCACACCGACACAGATAGGTCTTATGGCGATGATGGGATAGGAAAGGCCTAGGAGTTGGAAGGAAGCGGCTGTGGCCTTAATTAAGGTACAGCCCCAGCATTTGCCTGGTGTGAAAATGGGAAACCACGGAAAACCATCTTCTGGGCTGCCGACAGTGGGATTCGAACCCACGATCTCCCGGATGCTCACAGCCACGCGCCTCTACGCGCATGGCCAACTCGCCCGGTGTATGTTCAACTGTGTTCCATTAAAGTGTTGCAACCAAGTTGCAAAAATATTTCCAGAAGTTAATATTTTTTAGACTGTTTGTCGAACAGTATATATATTGAGTAACACTCAGTCGGTCGGTCAGTGAGACAGGGACAGACAGAGACAGTGCAGTAAGAGAATGTAGAGTGTGGGTTAGAGTGAGTTGATATCTGTATTTGTCAGTACTGACTTGAATGAGAGGGTAGTCAGTCTTGCCTTGTGATGGCAAAGTGAATAACCAGTGTGAGAACTTGTTGATATCTGTGCTTGACAGAATCAATAAATTGCTTCAATGTGGTTCCCTTAATAGAGTAGTGTTGTGTATAACTGTGTAAAACTGTGTGTTGTTAAGGAATAGGCATAGCAGCAATAAAGTGGCTTTATGTACGGAGGTGAACGTATCTCGTGTGATATTTATTTACACCAAAATAAAATTGCATTGAGAATGATAGGCAGCCCCGAAGATGGTTTTCTATGGTTTCCCATTTTCACACCAGGCAAATGGTGGGGCTGTACCTTAATTAAGGCCACAGACACTTTCTTCTTACTCCTAGCCCTTCCCTACCCCATCGTCATCATAAGACCTATCTGTGTCAGTGTGGTGTAAAGTAACTTGTTAAAAAAAAAAGTCATTCATCGGGAGTGAATCTGTTAGATGGCTAAGCGGAGTTCAATGACCCTTGTTATTCGTGAACGGTTCTGGAACGATACTGCGCTATAGAGGCCATGTTGGGGACTAGGAGTTTGATGCACACCGATCAGTGCGATCGCCCGAGTAAGTGTGTATTAATGTGCGTTTAAATCGTGAGTTAAAAGACTGCATCAAGTCAAAAACTCAAATACAAGTGAGCTTGCCAATAGTACTATAAACAAAATCGTGGGAAGATAGGTAGATAGGTAGCGGTGGTGAATGTTAGTTTTCGAGACTAGGGTAATTATTTGTATCATGTACCAGCTAAACTGTCTTCAAGAGGCTGATTCAACCTTGTTTCAAGGCCTCACAGAAAGGAAAAAGAAACAGATTCAGATATCAGGCTTCTTAACCATGAGGATAGTTTATGCTAATCCTTAAACCATAGCAACAATTCATGGACAAATTTTATGACTTAAAAGAAACAATTTCTTTAGTCAATACCAAAGATTCTCTGAATAAAGACACTTAGTATTCAGGGGAATAACACGGAGGTTGATTATACAATATCTAGATGAACTGACCTGATTCATTCAATTATAGTAAAACAAGCATCTTTGATCTTCTATAAAATATCAGGTATTGGTATATAAGTAATACAATAAAGTCTACTTGTAAAATATACTTGCTAGTTGCTTTATTTCTTTCTTTCTTTCTTTCTTTCTTTCTTTCTTTCTTTCTTTCTTTCTTTCTTTCTTACTCTTCACCTAACATTGAATGCAATGGCTATGTTATGAACTATTTACAAATTCTGAGAATTACTGGAACCTGGATGCTCCTTCAAAAGCAGTTCAATTCTATTTTGCACAGCTTGTAAGTCTTGTATTCTTTCAGGAGTGTTCACCTCATGACTAGTCAAACTAGCTATACTCAATGCAGACAAGGTTTTCTTGTATGAGCTCTCATAAGAAATAATAGAGTTTCCATTACCACTAAATGCTTCTGGTTCTGCAGGGGAATTGAAGAAAGTATTATGAGTATCCTCTTCATTTAATAGGCATGTGTTATCAGAGGGATTTAATTCAGCTTCACCCACATTTATCTTATCTTTCATATCCTTAACTCCCTCTGTGGTCTCAGATAACGTGTCAGACAGGAAAGTCAACTTGTCAAGTATTCCTGTAATCAAAAGGAAGTACACAACCATGTTCAACTATTTTATATGAACTCAGTGCAAAAGGTGACCTAAGACAAACAAAAATTCAGATAAATCACATTAGGTTAAAATTAATTTTATATAAAACAATATTGTTTATTATATAAATAAACTCTGCATGGTAATCTTGTCCAAGTACCAAAAGTACCAAAATAATAACAATGTTTGAGACCTGTATAACAAGGAGGGAAATAATGGTAATTAAAACTGTTGCAATATCCCAATAATGGAATGTGAAATAAACATTCAACAAAACTCCACTCAGTATGCAAGTAAGAAATGAGCCAAAATTCCAAATCACCAAGGTTACACACATCTTTATATTAATTAACCGACTGGATAAATTTTTGGAACAAGAATACAGGAAGAAAATAAATACAAAAGGAAAGGTAAATATATAAATGGATAACTTACCAAGACAAAACAATCACATTTTGTCTTTTAGGTTGCACCGGCACAGATAGGTCTTATGGTGACGATGGGAAAGGAAAGGACTGGGAGTGGGAAGAAATCGACCATGGCCTTAAAGGTACAGCCCCAGCATTTGCCTGGTGTGAAGATGGGGGAAACCACGAAAAACCATCTTCAGGGCTGCTGACAGTAGGATTCAAACCCACTATAACTAGAGCCTTGCGTGGATATACAAAATATTATCCACA
Source organism: Anabrus simplex (assembly GCF_040414725.1). NCBI lineage: Eukaryota > Metazoa > Arthropoda > Insecta > Orthoptera > Tettigoniidae > Anabrus > Anabrus simplex. Next base: position 256,420,376 of record NC_090269.1, read on the forward strand.
TCCACACTTCCTTCATCTGCATCCAGGAATGGTTATCCGTGGATATCGTAAATATTTAACTACAGTATATTACATCCAAGCTATTGAAACAGATCTGTTAACATAATACAATAGGCCTGATACCTGGCACCAGAACCCCTACAGTCACGGGTTTATGAGGGATTTCCTCTTGCGGCAACTACTGGCATATTAACCTTTGTCCCTTCCTTCCATTAATTGCGGGCAGGAGCCAGTTAGGCTTAGGTCAGATTTACGGCTTTATGGTCTCAATGCTCTTTATATACCACCATTAAACGCAAGCAAAAATAAAGAGTATACCTGAGTGAAAATCAATAAACTTCATTATTTAAAAATTATCAATAAAATTATCCATACTATCTCATAGCTAGCTTCCGCCAAGACACTAACTTCGTGGATATCTGCCATCCATGCAGGGCTCTAACTACAACCCGGATGCAAACTCATAGCTACATGACCCAAACTGCTCAGCCACTTGCTTGGTCCAAGACTAAACAACAAGTGAAATGCACAAGGATATGTACTAGTAGTTGTAACATTTTACTGACATGGAGCTTACAAAATAATTATAGTGCTCAAATATACAGTGATTCTCAATCTTCCATCACTGCCATAAGAGAAAAATATAATCTACACCCTTTGGCCTCAAACATTAGGAATTTAATCTTATCCAGCAAATTGCATATCTGTTTAAGCTGGGTAAAAGGCCACGCTAAAATTATTGGAAATGAGAGGGTGGGCATGTTAGCAAGATCCTCAGCTTGATGGGATACAGATTTCAGCTTCTCCATGTATCCCGTATCTCATGTGAAAAAGATATTAAGAAGTGAAATGGAAGAGAGTTAGAACTCTGTCAGGACAAATACCACGAAGGGACATGTCATGCGGGAGTTGTTCTTTCCAACCATTCATCAGCGTTTAACTTCAAAATTCTTTGAACCCACTTTTATACTTACACTACTAGACATGCCAAATTTAGAAGTTATTTCCAACGGCTTAAAATCCAATCACCAGAGGGATACCTTTGTACGTGCAACCAGAACAAACAGTAGCTCATTTAATACTCTATTGTCCACTACATGCTACCAAAAGGAACAATTTGTTACAATATAATTAATAAATTAATGTAGTAATGGTCCACCTTTCAATACTATAATATGTAATATTCTAAATTACATTAATTAGGGACTAGTTTCGGCCAGGGTTCGCCATCTTCAGCCTTAATGTAAAACTTCTAATAACTAAACAAATGTACATGCACACAATTGACATAAAACAAATGAAACAAATACATACAAATTGACATTGAAAACTGGGATGAAATTATGATTAAATTTGAAATAAACTAGGTTCTAACATCTTGAGTATGCTCATCATTGAGACTATTTCAAGTATTAATTTACATACACAGAACTGTTAGTTCTAATAATGCTGAACATTAATATTTCAACAGTATTCAAAGTACTGAAAGGTGGACCATTACTACATTAATTTATTAATTATGTTGTACTTACAATTCAATACGGATCAGAACCATGAAGTTTATAACCTATGAACAATTTGTTAGGTAACCTGAGTTATTGCAAATGTAAACTTTTCCCTGTCAGTTTCTGATATATTTGTGAAAAGGTGTTGCACTTCAGCTTTTATCTGTTTCTTAGGCAAGGTTTTTAACTCATTGTAATTTTTTTTGTAGTATTTTGTTCTACTAGGTAAAGTATTAATAACATTTAATACAGTATGCTTATAAACTATAGCCCTAACATACTTTTAGGTAAATAGGGCTACCTTCCTTGGATAATAATAATAATAATAATAAGAAGAAGAAGAAGAAGAAGAAGAAGAAGAAGAAGAAGAAGAAGAAGGAAGAGGGTGTGGCTTGATTATTCATGGAAGGTCTCGAATCTTCCACAAGGGTATAAAAACTGCTGATTTTCTTGTCTCTCGGCCACTCGAACTACATCTAGCATAGTGTATGGAAGTGTAGCAGGAGGCGGGAAGCGCCTCTTTCATCCGACAGCAGCTCTTCAACAAGGTAATGGCCGCTTAACATCTTTATTTCTTGCTAGCTCAGCAGTTTAATCCGCGGGGAAGGTCCAAAACCTTTATTATGTAACCTATCTTCAAACATGTAAATTGCCGTCACTTTTGTAAAACTTCATATATCTTTAACTGTAAATCGGGGATAGAGAGTGCTTTACCCTCTCGAGCTCCCCTTCATTTTGAATTTGAGGTGATTACATTTTCGTAACCGTTCTTCTACTCTTCCTTAATGTGTTAAATTTATTCTGTATACGAGTCACCTCCATAGTTTGGGAATAGCCCCTGTTTCATCGGCCTAGTGCCTCTTAGGTTTTAAGAAGTTTCATGTAGGAGTGCAGATCCACGCCTCCATTCAGTTTTGCATTTTGGGCCATTAACGTAACCTATAATTTTAGGTTGGGTACAAGATACCCCTATTTCTTTGTAAGTGTGCCTTGAGGGCAGTGAATAGTAAAGTCCGTTGTGGCCTTTGATAGGCTCAGAACATTGAGAGCAGGCCAGCTCTTTCTTGTATTTGGATATGTGCCTCTAGGAGGCTTGACATTGCTAGGTGGGAGCAAGTGCTCCATGTAATTAGGGGTTTTCTGCCCTTTGGTAATATGTGGTTGTGAGCTGACAGCTCAAAATTGTAAAAATTAGGGATTGTGGCCCAGATTGTTTAATTGTCTCTAAATCTTGGCTTTCCTGGTCTTGGACCTGATTTAACTTATTGTTATTGGTTAAAATCTGAAGTTTTATGTGAAACTTGTTAAGTTTTGCTGTTGTTGAAAATATAACCTTTAATGCAATTTTAATCAATATCTCTGCTTTGTTGTTAGACCCATTCCAGCCCGCACCTTCTTTCACCTCTGCATTCCAGGGGTAACCCTATTATTATAATAATAATAATAATAATAATAATAATAATAATAATAATAATAATAATAATAACAATAATAATAAATAGCAACAACACCACCAACAACAACAATAATAATAAAAATAATAATACTAATAAATACTCCAAACAGTGGTAATTTGAAGATGTAAGAAATTGAGTAATAGGTTTCGGCATCACTGGCAAGAAACATGGCAATCATATAGACAAACTGAGATAACAGAAAAAATGCTTGTAAAACAAGTGCCATTAGGAGAAGAGATAAAGAAGCACCTTGGAAAAAATGGACAAATCAAAGAAGCAGTTAAACAGAAGAATAAGGCCAGGCAGAAAGGATTGAAGAACAGAATGAACAAAAGTACAAAAAATGGAAGAGATTGACAAGATGAACATATGAAATAATTTGATGAAGATTCCAATTCAAAAGGATGATGAATAACATAAAATCTGACATGTGCAGAATATAGACAGAAAATTGGTGATGATGATGCTTGTTGTTTAAAGGGGCCTAACATCTAGGTCATCGGCTCCTAATGGTACGAAATGAGATGAAATGTAATGACAATTCAAAAGTCCAAAACTCATCCACTGACCAGAATTCAAAACGTGATGATGAAGAATTAATGGATGAATATGAATTTAAAATAATCAGCGGATCCAACTTGCAATACTGAAAGTTAAAATAATAATTCCAAAATTAATCCACTGACTAGAATTCAAAAAAAGAGACAATGAACAATGATTATGAACTTAAAACTATCAGTGTATTCAACCCACAATGCCCCACCTTCCCAGAAACTATCTTAAAACAATAGCATATACTGACCAAGGGGCTGCTTCCAAAGCATAACCCTGAATCAATGATGCTTGTTGTCTAAAGGAGTCCAAAATACAGGTCAACGGCCTCTCATAATGGTACTTATTAGAAGGAAAGTAAGTACCATGGTATTTCTCATTAGCGGTAATAATCATGAGTAACGTAGACTTATGGTGTTTCTCACATTACGGCACCACTCATAGGCAATGCAAACCCATGGTGTTCCTCACATAGGTTTACTAATCACAGGAACTCGTACTATCCCATGATGTTCTTCACATACATATAATGGTACTAATCACAGGCAATGCAGATGCACGGTATCGCTCATATACTGGTACTAATCACAGGCAATGCCCAGACCCATGGTGTTTCTCACAATGGTACTAATCCCAGGTAACGTAAGCCCTTTAGGGGCCGATGACCTAGATGATAGGTCCCTTTAAATAATAAACACATCACCATCATCAACGTAAGCCCATGGTGTTCCACATATAGTGGTACTAATCACAGGTACTGTAAAACCCAAACTGACTCACCCTCTGTTGCTACTAATCACAAACCTATCGTGTACCTAACATAGGGGTACTACTTGCAAGTAAAGGCGACTCATGGAGTTCCTCGCGTGATAGTACTACTTACAAGTAGTCTCATGGTTCTAATTCAATCATCCCTTGGTCGCCACTTTTAGTCGCCTCTAATGACAGGCAGGGAATACCATGGGTGTATTCGTCGTCTGTGTTGCTTTCCCACAGGGGGTTGATAGAAATTGGCAACTTAATCAGGAAGAAAGAAATTGTATCTTTTTGATACTTCAATGAATCGTTAAATGTATTAGATAAGCAAGACTGCAGCCTGGAGAGACTTAGGGAAGAGGAAAATGAAGAAACCAATCAGACAAATGATTGACCAGGAACTGACAATAAGGCATCTGGTTGGGATGAGGTAACACTGGAAATTATAAGAGCAGCAGGATAGGTTGGTATGCAAAGATTACATAATTTATTGACAAAAATATGGGCACAAATAAAATTCCAGGAGATAGGATGGAAAGTATAATAATCCCTTCAAACAGAAAAGGTGACAAGGACAAATGCCAGAATTATAGAGGAATAACACTTTTTACTAATTGCTTCAAAATCTGTGAAACACTAATGAATAAACTACAAAAGGACGTTGAACACAGACATAATCGTCCCACAGACATAGATGTAACAGCTGATTGAAAACACTGCCAATAAAGAAAATGGTTGTTGTTTTCACTGTTTTACTAAAGCATACCTGCCAACTTTACAAAACCAAAAATCAGGAGATTTTGACATGAAAATCAGGAAAAATCAGGAGATACAATGGATCAAAACCACTTATTCTACATGTCTTGCGCAATACAGTACTATGATATATTTATAACACTTATTGTCTCAAAGCCCGACTGTTGCTATATGACACTACAAGGCTAAAAATTACACATCTCTATTCCCTCACAGGAAGTATGTGAACGAGATGATCAGTCTCTGGTAAGCCTTCCAAAAATAGTATGTGTGAATCAGTCATGCCATTACTTAGCAAATGCATAGATTAATATATTGCATCAAGCGCCCATGTGATTATACAAAGCGCAATGCTATTTGAATCAAATAGCTAGCTGATGTACCCGTGTTACGCTATGGAATTCTCAGAAAGACTGTCCTTAATAGTTTTCCCAATTGAAGTCAACAGTCAACATAGGTCAGTACAATGGTGTCAGCAATGCTTTAATATGAAACATTCCATAAAATGAAAAAACAGCACATTTTCTCACATTTAACGAAAAGTACTATGGTGTCGATCTAACAGTTCAAAGTTCCAGAGCTAAAATGACCAGGCCGCGAACAACCGTGAACACCCCTGTGTAATTATTCCATTTAAGTGTGCACACTGCTCATTCCAATCACTGTCTCAGAGTAGGGATCTTTACGTACCAGTAGTATCAGAAAATTTATGAACCAGAGGAATGGCATGCTAAAGAGAGATCTCTTAACTCCCCAGCTACTTCCTGCCAGTATCCAGGCAGGCTATTATACTTGATACGGACGTACGCATCAGTAATCCCACCTATCGGAGATAAATAGCAGCAGAACACACAAAGTACATCATGACAAACAATGGTCAATGTAATGTTATTGTTGATCAATTTTATGAGCTTTCTTTATAACAGGCCTTCACATTTAGTTTTCTTCCGACTTTGTGATGTTAGAGTATCTAATGTAAAGTGAGTCGTCCTTTCTTTCATGACTCCCTCTTGTGTTATTATTCAAGCGATCGTTCCTTCATGATTTTTTTCTCATTCTTCAAAATTTAATCACCATCACCAATATTATTACAGTCTATGGTAAAACTGAATAAGATATAAATAATCGGAAATTGTATTCTCTATAACTTTTGTTATGTAGTACTTTTCAATATGACCAATAAGATAGGTAATTAAAAATGAAATTTTTCGCACCTTCGCCTAAACAATAATTTCGAACAGGGTGAATAAAATTATTTACAGCGTAGATTGTAGTTCCTTATTCCCCGAATTCACATACTGATTTTCATTAAATTCTGTTCACCCATTTTCTCGTACCTCGGCGGTGATATGGACTTAGAAACAAAAATCCAATTTTTTCATTCTTTTTTTTTTTTTTTTTAATAATTTGTTTTACGTCGTACTGACACAGATAGGTCTTATGGTGACAATGGGACAGGAAACATCTAGAGTGGGAAGGAAGCGGCCGTGGCTTAATTAAGGTACAGCCCCAGCATTTGCCTGGTGTGAAAATGGGAAACCATGGAAAACTATCTTCAGGGCTGCCAACAGTGGGATTCGAACCCACTATCTCCCGAATACAGGATACTGGCCACACTTAAGCGACTGCAGCTATTGAGCTAAGTTAAAAATACAAATTCACGAATATCTGTTATCATAGCCGGTTGGGTAAAAATGTATAAGACATAAATGATAGGAAATTTAATAATATATAACTTTAGTTATGTAGTATTTATTGATAGGGCCAATAATAACAAATATTTGAGAATTAAATTTTAGGCCTTCCCCTAAACTACCATTTTACTGTGTGAATAAAATTATTTATGGCCTAGATTGCAGCGACTTATTCCCCGACTTCATATACCGATTTTCATTAATTTCTCTTCAGCCGTTTTCTAGTGCGAGTGTACATACATACATACATACATACAGACAGACAGACAGACAGAAATTACAGAAAATTAAAACGTGCATTCCCCCTTGTTAGGTACTGTGGTCACGACCGGTCAGAAATATAATTCTTTTTAAATTCTGAGCAATGTACAGACAAAACTCTTATTTATATTGAGGTAAATTAAAATTAGTCAGAATTGTCTCCAAATGGCTCCCGAAATCTCTAGAAAAGTCACTAGTCGTTATAATTGAAATTCTGTCACTAAATTACTAAAAAAAGACTCCATGTCTAGTGACTAGTCTCTAGAATCGACAGTGAATGAACACGAATGTAACATGCGAGAACGAGAGATTGACAATCGATATATGCGTCGCGATATACAGGTTTTATAAACATTGCATTCACGCATATTTCTCACATTAATAAACATCGATATTTTGTTTGAAAGCAGCCAATAAGCGAAGAACTTCTGGCCACTGGCATAAAAGAGCTGAAATGACAGGATTTGAAAACAAATGTTTGAAGTTCACCAAAAAATAAGCTAAAATCGGGAGAAATAATAGAATAATCGGGAGGCGATAAAAACTGTCAAAAATCGGGACTCTCGCCTAAATCGAGAAACTTGGCAGGTATGCAAAAGGCTCATGACGATAAAGAAACAGAAACCATATGAGAAAAGCGCACAGAGGCTCAAAGAACCTACAAAGTTGATAAAAAGAATGAAGAAGACATGCAAGGCACGCACTTCAGAATGGTTCCACACCACTATTGGAGGAAGACAGGGGTCTTCTTTCTCCAGTCTTGTTCAACATCATGATGAACTATGTTAAAACCGAGTAGAACTGAATAGGAGTAAGTCAATAACAAAGGAGAATAATATATAAATTAGTCAAAAAGTGGCTAAGAAAGTTGCAAGAGATGCATTCAAGAGAAAACAGTAAATGAAGTACATTAAAAAAAAAAGGAAGTCATAAGATATAAACTTAATGGTTTTGATCCGTATTGAATTGTGATTACAATAATAATTATTTTAATTCAATTAATTAATTTAATAATTATCATTGTAAAAAAGTAGTAGAAAATGTTTTTGTGCACCTGGGCAGAGTAATTAGGAGAATAGGAAAAATAAAAGAACTTAGCAGGACGGTACAATAGGCTTACAAAGTACACAATATTATAAGAAATCTGTTCAGAAAAAACAAACTGCCAATGAAATGTAGAGAAACACCTTACATGCCTATTTCAAGACAATACTTATGCAAGAAGCAGAAATATGGGTATTAACTCAGAGAAATGAGAGCTGCTGACAGACCAATGTGATGTCCTTGCATAGTATGAGAGGACCAACATTCAAATGCTTCATTTTTAACGCTTTGTATTGGCACTGAATGTAAATGTCAGCTTCATGTTCAACCATAAGCAAAGCCACTCTACATGATTAGTGAGTATTCTTAGCAAGAATAAAATGTTACTAAGATTAGAAACTTACTTGTTATTTCAAGACATAAAGTCTGATCTATGACAGAGTCTGTCTGCACCTCCACAGAATTGCTTCTTGGGTTCACTGGTCTGCGATGAGTTCGGTGGATAGAGGCCTGTCTCATATTGGAATGGAAATGCTCCTTATTCTTTGGGGTAAAATACAAAATACTTCTCTCCTTACTTAAGAGTTTTCCCCTCTTCAGCAGTTCATTTATTATTTCTCCAGGAGCAAAGTGATCAGTGCTGTTGTGTTCTGAAACAGTAAAATTCATGCAGAGTGATAACACAGAAATGCTTGTTTTAGTTTTTATAATACTAAGTTCAAGGTGCATGGCATAGAAAGAAAAAGAACAATGCAAGGCTGATTACTAGATGGTATTCCTGAGAGAGAGGCCATCTCAGACTGAAAAACAGGACAAACTAGGACAACAAGATTACCCCTCTTAGTGCCATGCCTATTTACAGTGGGTACGCTAAGAATGCCACCCGCTTTACAACCAAATTGCAAGGCTGAACAAGATGAACCATAATTCTCCTAATTCTAAATCCAGATAATTGATTGTTGTCCCAAATTACTCAGAAAGTTGACTGTATTGATATTGATAGCAAATAATACCAACTAAGGTCACATTTGGGGAAGAAAATATTTTTTCCTGGGAAATTAGCATGGAACAGATTATATTTTTCAAGTTCAGACCTACAAAAGTTACCTGAAATACATAGGTATTCACCTAAGAAATATGCGTCTGGATGTCTTATGATGTGTACTTGCTGGTAGTCATATGTAAAAGAAACCCTGGATATTCTGCCTAGTATTTACTGAAATTATTTTAACACTTTCTACAAGAAAATCATGTACGTATTTACACTTTTTCAGTCACTACCACTTTTAGCACTTGTGGACCCCCAAGCATAATGGGTGGAGTCCCCATTTGCACTTTATGCACTGTAAATGGGATCTCTTTACTGGTCCACCATCTTTCTTGCTACACACGGCACATCATTTTAGGTTACGTCCCAGACGTTTTTCCAGTAGCGCTCTGAGAGGACTTGGATCTGTCAGATTTTGTGCTGGAGATAAGAGGTTCTTTTCTGACATCCACTCATTTTCGAGTTCAAGAATAATGGAAGATGTAAATTTTAACCTTGTCATTTTCTTGGTAGAGGAGTTTTCCTTATAGATAATATACGCATTCAGCACCATTCTCGCGAAAACTGAAAAGACAACCTTCTTCAAACACTTGAGTGTCTGGCGCTCATCTAGGTAAGTGTATAGCAACACATCCAAACCATCAACACCCCCCATAAATTCGTTGTACTTGTGTATAATTGTTGGTTTCGTTACCTCCCAAGGAGGTCTGTTCTTTCTTGGTTTGGTAGTAGTTTTGCTTTTGGCAATGGAATGCGTAGACAAGAGCAAAACTGTATGTTTTTTTAGATTTTTTCTCCTGGTAGTCAGCTAGCAGGGTCTCCTTCTTTCTAAAGTACCTAGCTTTCCCAATAGCAAATTTACCTTTCAGTTCTGAATGGATATCCTTTCTGTTTTGCTGGAAAGTACCTGTGAAGTATGTGCCCTTAGAAAACAAATGCTGGGTCAGACTAATCATAGTAAAGAAATTGTCTATTACAACATGATAGCCCTTCATTACGTAGTTGCCTATCGCCAGTAATTTAGTCACAACATGAAATGCTAGTCCATGTTTCTGTATATTTTTCCTATCGACATTGCTCTTTGCTCCGCAGTTGCAGAAGAAACCCAAACAACAATGTGATATTAAGTCACACAGCATCCAGAATTTTATCCCTCATTTGTGCTGTTTTTTGTTTGGAAGATACTGCAACAAAGAGGAATGAAATTTTGTTCCAACAAGTGACTCAACTATGCTAGGGTGTTGGCAGGGAGTGTAATGGTGTCTGAACAAATTGTTGGTGTGATCCACAAGAGGACTAAAGCGAGCACATGGGTCATATTTCTCATGGCCTGGTTGAAACAACTTATTAACAAGGTGGAAGAATTTCAGTATTGGCTGGAATCTGTTCCTTGAGAACATCATTGAAAACCATGGGATGGCTTGAGAATCAGTGTTCCAGTACGAAGATATTGTCGGTCTGAGTGTAATACCCATCTCTAACAATACAACGATAAAACCTTTAATTTCCTTTAGAGTAACAGGCCGCCACTGCTTTACGTGGGAATTCAGCTTCAATTGTTGTGCTGACCTCAAGAACTGAGTAGCATATCTATTAGTTTCTGCCACCATTAGCTGCCACAGAGCCCGAGTAAAGAAGAGATAAAAATGCGAAATAAGTTTCGCGTTGCAATGCTTTGGACCTGGATTTTCCAAGTAGACAGGTGCAGGGTGATAACGAGTATCACTTCCTATGAAACCTTCCGATACACAGATCTTTGGAGAGCATTACTGCTATCATCATCATCATCATCGTCGTTATTCTCATTCTCAGGACCATCATTTGCTCCATCACTAAGTTCGGATTCCTCCAAGCTCTCAGATATATTCGCAGCACTTACTTGCATGGTTCCCACCGTAACCTCACTACTGTCACTGTCTGAGTCATTATTCTCAGAATCACTCCCATTAAAAGGTGAAGTGTTGAAATACTCCAATAACTCGTCATCGTTCATGAACACATCACCGCCAGCATCATGCCTTGCTGCCATATTCACTAGCTACTGAGCAACACTTCATAAAACATACACCAAATTCAAGCACTCATAAAACCCGAACAAGCAAACAAGTGACAATCTGCATGCAATAATGAAAAGTCTGTGCCTTTATTATCCTACAACAACCAGTTTTTCCACCCATCAACAAAACAATTCTCAGTAATTAGTGTTTATTAAGGCACTAATATCAATATAAATGGTCCGTTATTGGACATTATAAATTTTCCAGCTAACTCATTCCTGGTTGCCAGCGTTTCGCCCCCGTGTACTAGGTTGGGCTCGTCAGTTGGTACCTAGCACACCTACCAAGACGCATGACTATTGCATACCGTGGAAGCTTCAAGTAGCCTACGCAGTGGCCTCCACGGTATGCATTACCCATGCGACTTGGTAGGTGTGCTAGGTACCAACTGACGAGCCCAACCTAGTACACGGGGGTGAAACGCTGGCAACCAGGAATGAGTTAGCTGGAAAATTTATAATGTCCAATAATGGACCATTTATGTTGGTATTACAAATTTACTCATTTGGGACAAATATTTCAGGTTCCCTATGGGAATCAACATCTATATCATATTAAGGCACTAGCGAGAAGAGCGCAATCGCGCTCCCGGCAATTTTAGCGGGAGTCGGAAGGAGTGCAATTGTGCTCCTTGGCACTCTAAGGGTTAAATAATAAAAATGCATCATAAGGTATAAAAGTATTTCATTACTGAAACATTCTCTACATGTAATAATATAAACATTGGTTTTTTAAATTTTTTTAAATTTGCCTTATTTCTCACCATCACAGATAGGTCTTATGGTGACAATGGGATAGGAAAGAATTAGGAGTGGGAAGAAAGCAGCCATGGCTTTAATTAAGGTACAGCCTGAAAATGGAAAACCACAGAAAACCATCTTCAGGGCTGCCGACAGTGGGATTCTAACCCACTGTCTCCCAGATGCAAGCTCACAGCTGCGCGCCCCTAACTGGATGGCCAACTCGTCCAGTCAAACATTCTGTAGTAACAATAAGAATGGCTTAACATTATCTGCTCCTGGACTTTTCTTACTAGTCTATCACTTCAGTTAGTTTTGCAATTCCATGTTTGTGCAAATTGAAAATAATGCACTCATATAACTATAGGAAGCAAGTCTGCTCCATGATGAACCATGTTACTTAGAACATGACCTGGACATCCCACTCCTATTAAGGCTAAATTTATGTTGGCTTGATGAACACATTTGGTAACATAATGGTTGCATGCATCTATAGGAAAACCTAGAAAATCAATCTTTTAATAAGCTCACTACAACATTCACATAATGTGATCCAAGTTTTGTTCACTATTCGCAATAGTTACAGTTTTAATAGAAGCAGAGGTCATTTTTGTTCCAGTTTTTAATTGCTGCACGCCTTCCTTAGCAATGGCACAATGCAATCCATGGGCCAAATCAATCAATTGCCATTGACCTGCATTTAGTACTGTTCCCCAGGTGCAGATTCCGTACCAATTGTTTATTTAGTCTTTTTAAAATAATTTCAAAGAAATGTTTATCAAATCTCACTGGGTAAATTATTCCAATCTCTAATCCCTCTTCCTATAAATTGAATACGTACCACAATGTGTCCAACCAAATTCTGACTTCATTCCCAGACGGGGGTCAGTTGTGAATTTAAGGCAACAGCATAGCGAGTAGAAGGTAGAAGTGTGATCTCTCCCCTAGTTCATTGGTTCCTCCGCTAGGCCACTCTTCCAGCAGTAAGTGAACTTGAGCTTACAAGCCAGCATACGAATAAAAGACAATTATTGCATGCAAAATATTATGCTTTTGCTTACCATTCCAGAAGTCAGTTGCCAGATAGTTTAGATAGCCTGCGGGTAGACTTTGTGGTCTCAGAAGATCAATTCCTTTCTCATCTGTCTTGTTACAAAATGAAATCGACACTTCATATAATGTAACACAAGTTTAGGGATAATGTCCGTAACATGGTCATAGCAGCATTATAATTCTTTCGAATTAATAGTGATACTGTGCAAACTGTCCAAACATTCGTAAAATATATTGCCCCTTAGACTATGTTCACAGGAGAGTTTTTGTTCCACTACACTTCCAACTTGCACGAACATATTATAAACTGCTCTTGAAGGATGGGTGAGGAAAGTGCTGTCAATACTGCATTTATTGCTATAGTCCCTAATAAATGTGAGGGCTGCATCAAGTATTTTTTCTGTAGGCTTTCTGTGAAGCAGGCTGACACATTTATGACATTTTGTGACCTTGGATACGTTGCGTACTGGAAATCCTCCTAGATAATAAATCAAACACTCCTTTGCAAGACTGCAGCTATCACTGTTAATTAGACCCAAATTGTTCTCCCAGTCCGGTAAGGGGTTATCCATCTTCTCACTGAAGTCTAGTGCTTGCCTTATTGTATTTTGTGCACTTTCTACTATAGCCTTATTTGTCTCTTCTGTCTTCTTAGCCAGTGTTTGGTTTGGTTGGGATATAAATAGACTGCAACAGGTATAAATTGAGAAAATCTATTGCTGAAGGGTGGTCGTCACAACTTAATGAGCATAGTATACCAAAGTGCCGTTCTAGTGGATCTTGATTAAATTTGACTGTGAGCACATACCGAAATCCATTATTCCATAAATACTTGGGCACCTGTATGGTGCTCTCAATTTTTACTCTTTGAGATTCAAGAGTTCCTTCTGAAGCAAAAGTATTATTCTTCCCACTGAAGTTATCTCTCCATTTTCTTAAGGTCTGATGCCCTATTGAATCTTTATAAAGAGCCCCTGCTGGTGTAGAAGTATTTAATAGATCTATTAGGATATTTAATTCTTTAGTGAACGTTTCTATTGGTTCACTGTCTCCAAATCCATCTGAGTTTATCTGTTTTCGTTTGTTTAATTGTTTCGTGAGATGTGGAAAATTGGGGAATATATGAGGGAAAGCGCCAGTTTTCATTTTCTATCTCTAGGAATTTCTACCTGTTCACGAATTGTATTACGAATGAATCTGATTTAACAATAAATTCATCAGAAAAATGTGAATCGCACACATAACACTAATCAGAAAGCTTTTTGTCTTTTCTGGGAATCGCCTTTTGCCATTTTGAAAATTCTGCTTCATTTTTAGTTGGTTTTAAGTGTTTACCTTTTGCAGATTTATAGCCAGACTTACAGCCTGGAACAAAGCAAGTAGGTTTATTTTTCCTCCTAGGTATTGCACCCTTTTCATATGACCTGGTCGATGTCTTCTTCATCCTGGGTTCTGGCTCGGCTGCACTGAAATAAAAATACTCACCATTGATGATCCTCTTCCTCAGGGGGCGGTGACGTTCTCTGGACTGTCGGGGTGCTCTCACGATAGGGATGCAAGGTTACTAGGCTACAGGCTAACTAACCTACCAAAATAAATATGATCTGGCCCAGACTGAATTTAAATATTATTAAAGTAATAAAATGAATGATAATATGACTGAGAAAAAATTATTAAAATATGATTACAATAATATTAAGTCCATTAATTCAAACACATGCGTAAATTAATTAAATCTGTTTTAATTTAATGAGAATTTAAAGGACTACTGAATAATCTCCAAAATAAAATGTGCTAATTAGTTAACTCAATGAAAACATTCTTAGTAACAAATCTGCGTTAGATTCACGTTCGATTACATTATATAGGAGTTGCCACTACTCCAATTATATCACCCTCCAGTGTTATGATCAAGACTATGAGTTGAGAATGAGATTAATTAGGTAAGGATTCACAATACTAAATTATAAAATGAAAAGAATTATAAATAACTCAGAATATTCCATGATCACAGGGATTCATTTCCTCCCCTATTACATCTATCAAACTAGAATAACATTATCATTTACCGTTATTTCCATTATAGATTGGTGATGGCTAATTCTCTCCATCTGACTGGTAATTTGTACACAGAATAATAGATGTAAAATAGAATAATTTAATTTAACCGAATTATACCGATCAAATAATAAGTCACTGTGTCAAACCGTAATGTGGTCCATCATTTACCTCAAAACAAATTGAACTGAACTGAATTCAACTGAACAGCTGTCTTATTTATACCATAATAAGTGTTGATTATAGCTGGTCTCAACTGGACCTAAATGACTTTACAAAACATGACGAACATCAATACCTGTTCACAAATACAAGTTCATTACCCAATTTTTTGACAAGACAAATTTTAAATAACTACAGTGTTTGCTGGTCAGTGAAGGTATAAACTGATTATGTTTGCCGTTCTACAACCAAGAAGTGAATTCTAAAATGATGTTCGTGTTGTTTGACGGAAGCTTTCGTTATCATACATTACTCTATTTACACAGCGGAAAATCTTCCGTTTACCACGCCACAAAAGAATATCTATACTGTTCACCACCGTCAATCACTGCCTAAGCTACGCATAAAAAAATACTCAAGTGGAGTGAATCAAAAATTTTAAAAATACCCTAATTAATATACACACATATCACGCATAATTTAAACAATATCAAAATTTTTACTGAATCATCAAATCCTTAATTACAATGCCGCATGTTGATTTCAACGTCCTAGGATATTTATCGTTGAAATAACAGGTGACCATGACCAAGATTAACGTTTATCATGGCTGCTCTCTCCCTATTCTGATTCACATAATAATAATAATAATAATAATTATAATAATAATAATAATAATAATAATAATAATAATAATAATAATAATAATAATAATAATAATAATAATAATAATAACAAACATGGCGCATAAATAGCTGACCAAAATGATGTTATTACCTACTCACAATGTTTAATGCAGTGCAGACTGCGACATCATGTTTCAGACAAAAAAAGAAAAAAGAAAGAAAACACCATTTGATATCATTATTACCTATGAATCATATGGTCCTAGCCATGCTGGACACGTTCGCATGCCTTATGTAATCGTTACACATATAAATGCTTGATAATGAATTGTATGGGTCTTTAGTTGAAGTTACGTCCATTAATATCACCCTTATGAGTATCTTTTGAATTCCATCTTACCTTGCTTATTAATATTTATTCATTATTATATCATCTAGACTCATAATTGTATTCTTGACCTCAAGTCCATTATTATTATGTATAAAAAGTTCGGCGCACTTCCAAACATCCGTATTCAAGCCCTCAATGATCTCACAGCTTTCCCGCTGAGATTGAGTTCTCTACTTCATTATTATTATTTCCATACAACATGTCCGTCAACTAGACTGCTGACCTATGAATGTCTTCCCCTTTACTCACTAGATACAATTCGTAATTAATGCTCTAGACTCCTCGTCGTAATGGACTGCTCAGCATTACCATAATTCCCACACAACTACATTATCAATCATATCGCTAGCCACATAGACTGATTTAATGAATATTACAGAAAGAATCAAACAATATCAAATGGTCTCAAAAGGAAAGCCTGAACCATGGAAATCGGTTCGACAGAACCCTGCCTGCGCGAAATGCCATGAATACTGCTGCTACCTGACCAATATAACACAAATCTGCCTCAATGCATGCGTAACAACATTATTAAATCAAATCAAAATGCGTGACGGAAAAACAAATTATACACAAAGTGATGACTGTGGTGTAGCCCTAACATGAATAATCAATGATTAAAATTAAACTACTGAGTTATCATTAACGACAGCTTGCGTCCTGTACAAATTAATATTTACATTATTTACAACAAACAACACCTTAGATTAAATTTCACTTACTCATACTGGTGGTTCGGCTGCCGCTCCTCCACAGCCCCGATGGCTATTCAGCTTACGCCATCATGATTGAGACATATGACAGGGTTAACTTGCAGTATCCTGATATGGTTGCTTGCGTATTTCACATGATCATACACACGTATACATTGCTCTTGCTGTTACACTTATATACACGCACACACACAAAAACAACTATACCCTACTCTAATACATTAATTATATAGGTGGACTTTACACATGATTCAGATCTTCCTATAATATTGAACCTCACCTCCGTTGACTGCTAGACTGCTGGTCTTGTATCTCCCTCTTTGTAACGGGACCACGGGATTACCTTCCCCTAGTTGAGCTTCCGTGCTGTGTTTACGTTCGAGGTTGTACACCTGTCGGTTCTAAGAATTCTCCTGGTTTGAATGAACTGTAACAGGACATTCCATGGGCAATTGCTGCATCTCCCCAACATTAAACAATTACCGTCTGTCTATATTAGCAGGTCCTAGCCGTAATGTCTATTAATTTGAATGGCTGATCATTACTTCAAGAATAATAAATCGGAAATACGAGCTGTTGCCGCGCTTGCACAAATCATAGTCTTTGCGACAGAAATATGCACTTATTAGCCCGATATGCCATACAGTTAACTAGTTCCTTATCCCATTGGGATCCTTAACTTGAAAAGTCTATCACCTCTCCTTGGGCCAAGTACTCATATAGTTTATAATTACCTAGGGATAACTGATTTAAATAAACGTTCCTAATCGTCGTTCGTGAGTAAATACAATAAAAGTCCGCAATTCATCAGTAAATTACTCTAGTAATGGCTGTCATTGGCGAACAAATTACTTTAGGAATTACTCTCCACATTATTAGAGTTCACTGGACACAAAGACTGAACATTCATGAGTCAGTAAGACGAACTGATCTTCCCTCACTGAGAACATATAGAACACTCCTCCCCAGGTGTGGTAGGCGGGCTTAATTTATGTGTTCCTGGGTAATCTGGGCTTGGCGCGGTACCCTGAGGGCTTTGGCGTCACAGGTATTCGTGCGCTGTGGAGGTGGGTTTCCCTCGCACAATTATTTTTATCACAAGTGTCCCCTATTCCATTTATTCACTACAAGTTGGATCACAATAAACCTAGCCATTCCTCTAACTGATGTTCCATTCCACAGCGGTCATAGGTTTTTTACTTAATTTGAATGCGTGGGAGGTACTATTTTGTGCCGACGATGCATTGTATGTGGGTGGAAACTGTCAGCACGTGGTTGGCAACGCAGGATTTGTAATACAACGACGCACTTCCACGTTTAAAGTCATGTCACCTACAATTAATTAATAAACTCACACTGAAAATATACTATTTTCACCTACTGTCAGGAGCACCAAAAATCTGCCTTAACACTGATCCGATGTCCCGTATCAACTAAATTACCATAGGCGCCTTTTTGAAACGAGTAATTTAGAGCTCCCTGATTGGCAGAATTTTGCCTAGCAGTACATGGCTTTCTTCTATATGGGACGAACCACCTCTGTTCGAGGGATGTCTGTCATCATTCAGTCTCACTCGCACAGAACATGTGGTCTCTCCCTCTTTCTCCCACCTTTGTTCACTTACTGGTGAAATTTTATGGCGGTATCGTACTGGCACCGTGAGAAAGCGCTGACCCGAGCACTTAGCTGTCGGCTGAAAGTTTTATTTGAGGATGGTAGAGAGTGCAATTATCTTTGGCTGCACCCTAGAACGTGCCTTAAGCATGGTGACAGGGCTCGACTCTATGTCGCCAATTTTTATTTGACACACCATGTCGCCTGCCGAAATATCTACCGCAGTGGCTGTCTTATATTCTCAAACATCGATTGAAATAATTCATTTTTTTTTTAATGCTAATTCGGCATATGGGTGCAGTATGTTTGTAAGTTTTATAAACTCAGCACTATATATACACCGAATAAATTAATACCATCACCAAATCACACGCTCTTCACTTTCACATGACAATAATACACGACACTTAAGTTTTTGCCTTCACAGAACAACACTACCGAACATAACCATATTACAACTACAGATACCAACCCTCAGATAGTAATGGTGCTGCCCATAGCAGATGATTCATCACAGTCCCTATACTAGCCAACAGAGAACAACTCAAGAGCTCACACTCTCTTCCACTCATTATGGCAACAGGCTATTTTTAACCAAGAACTTGTAAGATTTCGTGTATGCAAAATTAATTGTTTTTCCTCTAGTAACGAACATGAAACGATTTCGTTTTGATGAAATACGAGAAAGGGCCACGTAAAGCTGCCCACGAGAAAAACATTCTCCACTGAAATCAACTCCAGCCACGCTAAGTGTCTGACCATGTGCTTTGTTTATTGTCATGCCAAAGCAGACTCTTTCCAGGAATTGAACTGGTTTGAAATCAATAGGTAAATCTGAAGGAATCACAGTGATTGTCGGTGTTAAGACTGTTTCTCACGTGCCACAGCCAGTTAAAAGTTTTTCAAACAGTTTTTCAATGTTTTCACTACCAATTGTGTCTCATTGTTTAACTTTGGCAGGTGTAGGTTAATGTTAAGAATTTCATTCTTCGGGTTTCGAAACCGGTACCAAAAGTTCATAAACGTGATGATTTAACAGAAATGTAGAAATTTTCATGTAATATATAATATTGAAAAGGTGGATCTTGTTATTTTCTTTGTTTAAGGTGTAGGTTACATAACAAGGTAATAGGTACTCCGACTTTCAAAATCAGCTTGTGTGATGACAAGCTGGAAGGATGTAAAAAATTTAGAAAGTTTGTTGGCTAATGAAGAGCCTCTTCACTACAACTACTATCTCGGCTTAGTACTATATTAACTATATTAGGCAGTGACTTTGGAGAACACCAAGTTATTAACTTTTCCAACTTGTTCGTTTGTTGACAATGATTTAGGATTTCAGGATAAATGCTATCAATCAATTCTTAAACTAATTAACAATTTTGGCTGTGTTACTATGAAATCCAGTACATTTGGTGGAACACTGTCAATCAGAGTTTTGAAAGATTGAACAAAACTGAAACACACAAATCATGACTGAGGATAATTTTTCCTTCAACGTTCGATAATTCTCCATTTCTAACTTTAATTAACATACAGTATCAGCAATAAATACTATTAACTTTAGAAGATAAGAGTACTCATATGTTAGTTTTGTGTGCCAATTTTGTTATATCCCGTCAAATGCAAGATCATTCCTCTTTAAACGGAAAAACAGAACTTAATATTTCCAATGAAATGAAATACAATATATCTTTCCTGTCAGCACTCTAAAGAGAGTAAATCAAAAGTAGTTGCATTTCAGGACATAAGTTTGAAATTTTAAAAACAGAGGCAGTATTAATTGTAGAAGGTTTGAAATAAATAAGCCTACATGAACATATTTCAGAAAATTGTATTTTTAATAATAGTTTTCTACCGTTAACTGTTGGAAATAAAATCAATGATCTGTACTATGAAGACCAGATATAATATGATTTATACTCTTACTCCCTGGCACGAAAAATGTAAACAGACATACAGTGAAGATTTCAACGTTATTTTAAATATGAAATTAAGTAGATGAAAATCTTCAAAATATACTATCAAAAAATAAGAGCTGCCTCTGTGGATCAACGGTAGAGTGTCGGCCTCCAGATCCCAAGATAGCGGGTTCAAACCCGGCAGAGGTAGTCGGATTTTTGAAGGGCGGAAAAAAGTCCATTCGACACTCCATGTCGTATGATGTCGGCATGTAAAAGATCTCTGGTGACACATTTGGTGTTGACCCGACAAAATTCATTAAATCTCAGCCATAGACGCCCAAGAGAGTTTCGGTTTACTCGGTCTGCCATCTAGTGGGGGCCTAGGGTAAAACAGAACGTCGAAATTGACGAGCAGACAGCCAGATGGCGTCAAATTTAATGTCTGCACACGGTAGCTGAGGCCATACGATTATTATTATTATTATTATCAAAAAATAATTACCTGATGTTGCTGACGAACATGAATCTTCATCAACTGGCAAGTCATTGACACTCTCTGGAAATCTCAGAATTTCCTCCACTGAAAAAAAAATAAAACATAAATGATTTTTTAAATATATCAAACAACAATATAGACTTGAATGTATAAAATAACACCAATTATTGCAATAACAATAATAATGTTACTGGCTTTACAGCCCACTAACTACTATTTCAGGTTTCTAAGACGTCGAGGTGCTGCAGTTTAGTCCCGCAGGAGTTCTTTTACATGCCATTAAATCTACCAACATGAGGCTGTTTTGAGCACCTTCAAATACCACTGGACTGAGCCAGGTTCGAATCTGTGAAGCTGGGGGTCAGAAGGCCAGCGCCTCAACCGTCTGAGCCACTCAGCCCAGCCCAATTATTTCAACTTGCCAAATAGCTTTGCTCATCTGTAAACTTTGCTCATCTTGCAAAATTAACAAGCTTTCAGCATACCTTTCACTTTACTTTCCAGTCACTACACATTAAGACACTGAATATGATACAAGAACAACACCGAGCTAGATAGCCGCAGTCACTTAAGTGTGGCCAGTATCCAGTATTCGGGAGATAGTAGGTTCGAACTCCACTGTCGGCAGCCCTGAAGATGGTTTTCCGTGGTTTCCCATTTTCACACCAGGCAAATTAAGGCCACGGCCGGTTCCTTCCCAGTCCTACCCCTTTCCTGTCCCATCGTCGCCATAAGACGGTCGGTGCGACGTAAAGCCAATAGCAAAAAAAAAAAAAAAAGGAACAACAAGTCAAATTAGCAAAACAAAAAAAAAAAATAAAAAAAAAATAAAGAAGTAGCACACAGACTGGAAAGCTTGTAGTTTTACATGACTGTTGATATAATCACAGCCATGAAACATCCATCTCTATGTGGAGCCTGAACTACAGGTACATGATTTTTCATTTTTTAAATCCCACATTCATTGGCTGGTATTCAAACCATGGCCAACTTAATGAGAAGATCAGTGAAGAGATTTTTCTTATTAAGCATTTTGCACAACAGGAACAGGGTAACAAAAGTTGTACCTCCTCTAATACATTTTTAGAGGAAACAGCAGTTTGTTGCAACCACAGAATGCATTTTGTTATTCTCCAATGGATGAGGGGGAACAGGCCTGTCTGGCTAGGTTTCGTCCTGCCACAGTGTTAGAGTAGACAGTGCAGCCAGCGTCTCTACGCTGAGTGTTGGGCGGTGGGAAATAATCTAACATCCTGAAGAAGCCAACGGCTTTGGGTGGAGGGAGCTCGTTTGAGAGGGTGGTGGTCCCTCAGTTGGAGGAAATGCCACTGAAAACCATCATGTAGTGTCTGTACTCCATGTTAGGAGCGGCTGCAAAAGGCGTCTGCTCCCCAGTTAGGGGCGGCCTCAAGAAATCCTGGCAGTAGATATAAAATGCCCTTCACAACAGGCGGAGCGACATGTCGGATGACATATTTTTTGTTGTATCAACATGCAGCTGACTCCTCTTCATTCGGATATGAATGCTAGGGCGTCCCCTCTAAGCGACGAGCGCTGTTTTCATCCGAACAATGTGAAAAATGGACAAGGGCTGCTGATACGACGTTGATATTGGCTAAAGAAGCTAGACCAAAAGACATCAAATTGTATCAGACTAGCCACTGTCAACATTGGGACAATGACAAGCCAAAGCCAAGAACTGGCCGCCTCTTTGAAGCAGCGGAATGTGGACATAGCTTGCGTTCAAGAAACCCGATGGACAGGTGCAAAATCAAAAGATATCGCAGAAGGCTACAAGCTAATCTACAATGGTAAGAAAAGTGCAAATGGTGTAGGTGTGATTGTAAACCAGTGGATTTGTGACAGAGTCTCTGAAGTAGCACGCATCAGCAACCGCCTGATGTCAATAAAAATCAACTTGGGGACAAGTTTAATTTGAGTTGTGACATGCTATGCCCCACAGACTGGCTGCCTTGAAGAAGAGCCAACTCCTCAAAAGACCAGGAGGAAACAGGAGAATTTTGGGACCTATTGGACCAGACCATAGATAACATCCCCAAACACCATGTAAAAACGTTATACAGAGGATGGTTGCCTAGTTGTACTTCCTCTTAAAAACAATAATCACAATCACTACAAACCTTATCATAGTCGGTACGGTAAAACTGATTAAGACATAAGTGATCGGAAATAGTATTCTCTATAACTTTTGCTATGTAGTACTTTTTGATAGGAACAATAACATAGGTAATTAAAAATTAAGTTATAGGCACCGTCACCAAAACTACCATTTCAATCACGGTGAATAAAATTATTTATAGCGTAGACTGTAGTTCCTTATTCCCCAAATTTACATACCAATTTTCATTAAATTCTGTCTACCTATTTTCTCATGACTCGGCGCTGATAGGGACTTAGCAACAAAAATCCAAATTCATGAATATCTGTCATCATAGCCAATACGGTAAAAATATATAAGAATGAACCCGTTTATGAAAGGATCGGAAATTTAATACTATATAACTTTAGTTATGTAGTATTTATTGATAGGACCACTAATCATATACACATCGATCCATAGCGTCCTGAGGGCTAAGTTTGGTGGAGAGTTGCTGACCTCGAGGGCAACCTCAAACATGCTGGCTGGATAGGATGAGAGACGGCATGTCGCCTAAAACTGAATTCTCAAGGAGTCAAAGGCCTTAAGGCAGTGCATTATGAAGAAAGTGCAAAAAAAAGAAAATATATAAGAGAGAGCAACGAGGAGATGGAAAAAATGTGAAGAAAGTGCAGTTGCTGAAGGAGGAGATGGCTAAACTGAAAAGAGTAGTAGCGTATGGAATCCAAGAACGAAGAAAGAATAATATTTTTATATATGGAATAGAAGAAGCTGTGAAAGAAGATAAACATTAGTTTATAAGGTGGTTGAGATGATACAGAACAGAAAGAAAATACATTTTTGTGCGGTGGATATCGATGAGGTTCAGAGAGTGGGAAGAGTGCAAGGGAAAGGTAGCAGGCCAATTAAACTTACGTTAATATCTAGCCTGATGGCAGATATTGTTCTAAGGAACACAGGAAACCTAAAAGAAGATCTGGGTGAAAGAGGATATAGGCAGTGAAGCTAGTAGAGTTTAAAGTACTAAGAAGAAATATGGGAAGAGCGAGGCAACAAGGGCTGAGAGCATATATTAGAGGCCAACAGCTGGTGGTTGGGAATGGTAAATGGTCAAGAGAGTGGTCGGTTGATAAGCTGTAGGAAATGGACAAAACCTATCAACAGGCTGATATACAAGCGGCAGCGAAAGGTGAAAGGAGAGACGAGAAGGGACCAGCTTGTGATGACAGGGCAAAGGCTGAAAGTGATGAGGAGTAAAGTCCAGTACAGTGTAAGAAGAGACAGTAGAGAAGACCTCTCTTGTTCAACTCTTGTCCTTTTCTGACCCCGACAGTCATTCATTCATCTCATTTCCGTGTCTGGTCAGCATTTCCAAAAAACTGCAGTATTATGTTTGGAGGCCTATTGAGTCTTTCGTTTTGACGCCCTTTGTGGCCCTTGTCTTTCTTAGGCCAATATCTTCATTCTTCAAAGTGTCAGACCCCTTCCATTTCTTCTCTCTAATTAACGTTAAATTATTAATAGGCGACTTCAAACAGCGTGCTGGAAAGGTAATGTGTATTCCAATAATAACAATTATAATAATGATAATAATGATAACATTTCTGAATATTATCTTACGAGTAAAACAAATTTTGGAAATTATCACAGTTGTGAATCTGACGAGATTTACGGCCTGAGCATGCGTGCGCAAAGCTTCAACGACTCCAGCTCACCAGCTGATGGTGAAAGTAGGTTACTGGGTCAGTGAGTCGCCGTACGTGAGCAGTCTTCGACGCGACATTCAGGCGAAGGACTAGGTTCGATAGCGAACGGCTATACCTGATGCATGATCTGAAGAAGTTGAACTTTGATAATGGAAGACCTGATTTAACGTAGTTGTATACCCCACAAATATATATCATTTGGGATATTCTGTTTGTCAACGCACATAATACAACAGACGTCAAGATAAGTAGAGCTTCCTACAGTGTATATTCTTTGGACAATATTTCCAGGAATTGGTGGTGTGACAAATTTATTAATTTTTATTGTACCAGTTTCAGCTTGAAATCCAAGAAGAGGACAGTTACGAATCTCATCATGGTGATGTTACCTAACGCCGTGTGTGTGAGTGCAGAGATGGAGGCCTAAACTATGAGACCGTAGCTGGCAGCGATGGGTTGAGAGAAAGGCACATATAATTGTACTATTGAGGACGACTAGTCGTCCAGCATCATGAAGACATCGTAAAGCTAAGTCGACGCAATTGTATAATAATATCTGTTCTGTAGTGGGATAGTTATGTAGTTATAATTAGTAAATGGTCTTGCAGTTGTGTAGTTGTAGTACTTTGCCATATTGTAGTACCAATAGATGATCTTCACATATTTATCTCCGATAGATAGGCATAATGTGATATTGAATGGTATACGTGATTTGTGAATTATGCTCGGCGAATCAGGCAATAATAATTCTCATGATTTCATCTTATAAATTTATTATGGCCACGATTGGTGGAGAATAATGTTAGAACATTCGAGTACATAGATTAGATTTTACTGGATGTACAGTTGTCGCAAAGAAGCGGATTACACTTGTATATGGTATCCGTTGGAATATAATGGTGTGTGATATTTGAATTTAAGTCTTGAAAAATGATTCTGTCACTTTGAATCAGAACTCGTGTACGTAAGTGCAGAGTAGAGATAGTTAAATCGAGACTATGTAGATATTGTAAAATATTTTGTGAATATTAGTGTGACTTAGTATTGTAATCATGGTCATGGTAGTTTTGAGTTCACCTTTTATCTTATTGTCTCAGATGTTGTTATACTTTGTGGGCAGTGTTACTTTCTTTGATATTCGCATCCAGGATTTGTGATGTGGCATTTCAGAAGTTAGATTTTGTGTTAGGCAGACCATTTAAAATGACTATCACGATATTTCCAGACTTTAGTTATTTATTTAATTTTGCTAATCCAGTAAGCGACTGGTAAGTGAACAGATAATTATTTCGTTGAGTCGATTAAGTTTAAAGAGAAATTATAGCATCAAATTATGCAATGGGTAAATAATTGAAAACTTAATATGATTATCGTACAAAATTTAATTTTATTTTCTTCTTTCTAATATTTCAGAGTGGATCATCAGAACCCAAAGCTTTCAGTGAATTAAATGAAATCTGTTTACCTGAACAAAATTATCAAAATTATGTAATATGTAATTGTGATTTGTTAGGGCAAGATAGGGCGAAAAATCATGTACCACCCCATTTGATTATTTTGTTTGTACATTAAGAGCTGCATTTTAAATTTTATTAGCGATCATTTCCACTATCATAGTTATTGAAGGATGACAATCTGAGATTTTTCTTTTTTGTTAATAAACCATGGCATATATGAATTTCAATCTGTATTTTCTTTATTATATGCCACAATTTAAGTTCATTTTCCTATGCATGCCACATCCTTGGTTATTTTACTTGGGCGTCCTATTTGCGAACTGAGCAACCCTGAGGTGTCTCAGTGTTCTCCGGCTGTTGACTAGTATTAACGGGTACAATGTATTTTTTAGATGCAAGAGGACTCTTAACTGGGAGTTTCTGTAGGATTTTTTTTTGTGTGTGTGAGGGAAGGGGCTAAATTTTAAAACATTGCTTTACATTATCCCGTAACCACGTGCAGGATTTGACCAGAGCAGCCTACGCACATTCTTACCACGAGAGTGGTATGTTCTTATACCCTCTGACAATTGCCAGAACACACTGACACTTGCCAGACACCAGAATTCTTTCTGGCATCATTCCAGCACTCTTTGACATAAACCAGAACGCAAAGCTAGCGTCGTCTATTCTCATCTTGATCCTCTGAGAAGGTGGACATGTCTTTTACAAGCTCTCTGGCGATCGATAGACGTGAAGATGATATAGCCAGGCCTGCTATAGTGTGCCGTTTCCATATGGTATGAAGACGACAACACGAGTGCCGATGCAGAAATTGAAGCCTGACGTTACTCAAGAACATGGTGCCGGAGTAGTCTAGACATATGTTCATCTATACATATTGCGAGTATAAAATGGTGAAAGTGAAGAAATGGGCTTTACTTACATTTTAAACTTGAGAGTGTATAATTCTAGTCATGTAAGATTAATTTTAAGTATTATGTAGTTTGTAACATGTATTTTATAAGACGAAACCAAAGGGAAATGCAAATGGATTGGTATTACGTATGATAAAGTATCGATAGTTTATAAGTACAATAGTGGCGACATCTATGTATCGATTATCAAAGGTGTACTCTTAGGAACAAAATTTTATATGTAAATTAGAATATTCTGTTGCATGTCTCTGTTGTAATGAAAAAAAATTCTAAATGCAGATTATTATTGTGAGTCTTGAGAAGAATGTAATTGAAATGAGAAGGTATCACAAAGGTATTAAGAGGGAATCGAGAAGATATTGATATACTCTTGAGAAGGAATTGTAATATACGACAGGTCTTGCAAAACTGTACTACAGCTGATCAATATTAAGAAGATATTGAAAGTTATGAGAAATCTAAGTTATTATATTGAAACCAGCCATATGTATAAAGATTCCAAGTCAGTATCACGTAAAGATTTACTTAAAGCAAGGAATATTTGGTGTTGTTCAATGTAATATATCATTGTATGAACTTGTTAATCTTATTCAAGATTGTTTCAGGTTTAATCTGCTTGAGAGGAATATATGATGGTTTGGAACACGTATTATAATAACGATATGCAAGGCTAAGATGTGAAAGTCAGCTCTAACCGCTGTAATGATGTGGTTATGTGGAGGAAACCTGGACCACGCACATCCCAAACCCTGGTCCACAAGTCAGTAAACCATCTATTAATGATAATGCTATTTCTGGTAGACTTTATTTCTTTTCTTAGTGGTATGATGTAATTTTGTAGTAGCAATTGATGTCCTGAAGTAGTTCGTTGGAATGTGGAGTATGCACATAATATGCAGTAGTGTATATTGGGTTATTTTGACATTTTGCGATCCATATATATATACACACACATTTGAGCATGGAATATTGAAATTTATACGGCAATATGTGTGTGCGGGATCATTTGTTGAGACATGCCGATTTCGATGATATTAGTATCAATTTATATCATTATAACTGCTCGATAATTAGTGCGATGTGAATACGTGTGACATATAATGGCTTATAAATCATACATATCGGGATTGTTAAGGAAATGATAGCCATACACAGGAAAAGGTGATGTGTTTTGGAATGAGAAATGTCATATATGAATGTTATGAAGTGAATGTTGAATTAATGGTTAAGCATTGTCACGGCATAGCTTGTAATGAAAAAAATTAGGTAAAATATGGCATATCGTGGTGTTATATAGGGATAATATGCAGGTAAGTAGTGTATTTGATGTGGATTTATGAGTGAAATTGGATATGTGAAACGACTATGTATGATTTAAAGTGTAATGATAATATATGAGTGATGAGTGAATATTAATTGATGGTGATGTTGATACCAGTTGTGGTAAATGACAGGTCGATGTTGAATTACACTGTGATATGCAAAAGAAACATGTGATGGGTTTGAGTGTACCTAATTCGTATTAGTTATGAGGCGTGCTGTGTATTTGAGAGTATCATGATTCACATGAGGTTTGACGACATTTCACTGCAAAGTCCACTACGAAACACTTACTTTTCATTTGTATTGTGCATACCTCACACGACATGCATATCTATTATATATGTCACATATGTATACGATAATATCGGCTTTATAATGGTGATGATTATTATTTACAAAATACCATAGGCTATTTGGGAATGATTTACTTCCACGACGTCATGATTACCGTGCTTGTGATCCGCACCACGTTCCTTTATGCATGACTGATTTTGAAGCGGTATGCATGTGATATTTGTATTATTTACCGCACACATAACTACGAGGATGTGTACCATGATATCTTATGTAGGTTAATAGTAGCATTTCATGGATTTAGTAGTAATTTAATAGGTAGATTTGATATCATGTGATATTTTGACTTTATTATTTAAATGTGATTGTGTTATGTTGATATTGTGTCATGTCATTTCATCATTCATATCGTCCATCATTTTAGTAGGTTAGATAGAGCCTCGAAGGTATGTGTGAGGACTGTTATGTGTCTATTTTCATGTTTATGCGAGCATCTTCAGGACAACTTAGTTATTTAGGGTATATTCATTAATATTTGACTTCATTTTATTTCATTTGAGCCATGAAAGAGCATTATTGTCAGGACCAGACGTAGGAAGCAAATGTAAATCATCATAAATATGTCACATGTCCGACTCGTTGGCTGAAAAGGTCAGCGTACTGGCCTTCGGTTCAGATGGTCCCGGGTTCGATTCCCGGCCGGGTCGTGGATTTTAACCTTAATTGGTTAATTCCAGTGGCCCGGGGGCTGGGTGTTTGTGCTATCCCCAACATCCCTGCAACTCACACACCACACATAACACTATCCTCCACCACAATAACACGCAGTTACCTACAAATGGCAGATGCCGCCCACCCTCATCGGAGGGTCTGCCTTACAAGGGCTGCACTCGGCTAGAAATAGCCACACAAAATTATTATTATTATTATTATTATTATTATTATTATTATTATTATTATTATTATTATTATTATTATTATGTCACATATGAAATATTAAGTCTGATACATATGACGGAATAATACTATAATCAGGCAACATTATTATAACGCAGGTCATTATACTCAGGCAGGTTATACTAAATGAAGCCATATAATATTTTTTAAACAATCTTTAGGATAATATTAATTATCATTGTGAACTGGTGTTCGTATCAATAATTAGAGTATTTGAAAAGTGAGGAATTACATAACGCCATCACCGCATTACATTGAATTAAACTTAGACAGATGATTGGTATCTTTCGGTTTTGTCTTAATTTAGTTAGGGATTTTATTTTGAATAAACTTGTTCCAATCCAGAATCTCAGCTTTTATCAATACTATTCAGATGTAATTAGCCTTATTTGAGAATTCATTCCAACCTTACGTTCATATTAATTTATAGGATAATGCCAACTTTAGTAATATGATTAACTTCATCGTAAATATCATATGATTTGCAGTTACAGGAAATATTAACAGTACATCAACAGACTTGAAGCCATATAATATACGCATTCTATTTAACTGATTTGATACGCCATATTTTCGACCTGACACTTTGATCGCCCAATAGGATTCCTAACTCAACATCTCACAATCGACGCGTTTCATCATTACTCAATTTTGGGAGTGAAAACCAACATAATTAAACACCAATCAGTCACCCTAGCTAGCTGAGGCACTGAAATTACTGGAAGTGGCCCTTTAACAAGAAAACCTGTCAAAGATCCTGAGTGTAGAGTGCTCGTGTCACCGATGGTAGGGGGTGCACAATAGGGTGTTCCAGCAGTTGTCACCTCTCTATTTTACTGAGCTGAATAAAGATTCTGTTTCTTTATTATAATAACAATAAAATTCACACATACAACCCCAAATATAAACTGGTACAATAAGCTGAGATGGTTTAAATATGTTAAAAGGATGAAGAGAAAACAAAGAATTTAGCATCAAGAGTTTTCAGATAGTTGAGGACATCTGAAAGTTATTGCTTTGTTCTACCTGAATACTGATGTTGCATTTGATGTCCCTGTTGTGTATATATATATATATATATATATATATATTATTATGTCACATATGAAATATTAAGTATGATACATATGACGGAATAATACTGTAATCAGGCAACATTATTATAACGCAGGTAGTATATATCTATATATATATATATGATTAACTTCATCGTAAATATCAGATGATTTGCGATTATAGGAAATACTAACAGTACATCAACGGACTTGAAGCCATATAATATACTCATTCTAGAGAGAGAGAGAGAGAGAAATTACCTGTTTTGTTGGTTATATCATCATTCTTGAAGGATATATTCCCATATTCCTTCAATGAATTGCTCATCATCTCCACCAAAAGAGGCTGCAACTTTTTTACAACAGATACTAGAAGTTCAAATCGCTTTAATAATTTTAAATATGCGGTAGAGTTGACAGGGTCATCTGATCCCAACAGCACTACTCGTCTGACAGCATGACATTCCCTGCAAACTTGAGATAATCAAGAATATAAGCTACAGAGGGAAGCAAAACAATGAAATGAAATCAAAGAAAAAACTAATCAATTAAACCATTATAGAAAGATACTCATCCATTTCTTCTCAGCCTCTCTCATTATTTTTTTTCTATGACTCGATTTGCACTAGTCTGCTTTTTCCATTACTAACAATTAAGCAATAAGATGACACACAGGTAACAAGAGTGTAGTAATTAAATACGAGATATTCAATTTGGTCTCCCTGCATACAGGGAGAATGACATTCACGTGCACAAAGGGTTTTTTTCTTTTTTTTTTTTTTCCTTTTTCTTTAATTACATACATAAGGTTATGGAGCACCATTTTGTGTACATAAACTATCAAATAATAGGTCTTGAGTTTTTTTTTTTTGCTAGGGGCTTTACGTCGCACCGACACAGATAGGTCTTATGGCGACGATAGGATAGGAAAGGCCTAGGAGTTGGAAGGAAACGGCCGTGGCCTTAATTAAGGTACAGCCCCAGCATTTGCCTGGTGTGAAAATGGGAAACCACGGAAAACCATTTTCAGGGCTGCCGATAGTGGGATTCGAACCTACTATCTCCCGGATGCAAGCTCACAGCCGCGCGCCTCTACACGCACGGCCAACTCGCCCGGTGGTCTTGAGTTTATATAGCACAATATAATAAGAGTACAACATAAAACAATACAGAGGATGCAGGTTTTGGTGCAAAGATACATAGCTATGTCTGCTAATGTATATGCTTGTTTTACTGATTATGACAAAAAGGCCTTCAAGCATGTGAAACATGAAACATTGTTCTGCATCTTTGAGAGAGAGAGAGAGAGAGAGAGAGAGAGAGAGAGAAAGAAAAAAAATCACCCACACAGAGAGAGTTGTTTACCTTTTACAATATGCAAAAATAAAAATTGATTGTAAATATCTCCAGCAATTGAAATTACTAACCTAAATGAAAATCATCCATAATCTTGGGCAATGCAGATGGAATATTCTGTTGATCCACATCAGCAATGCTTATTTTTAGGTGCTGCAGAAGCTTTCTTGCCCTGTTACACACAGCAGTTGTTATCTTTCTCAAGTATAAAACATCCCTTTTATGAACTTGGGCTTTCATTTTAGCTACTAAAACCTGAATATCATCCAAAGTAACCTTAAACAAACAAAGGAGAAAAAAAATTAAATTGAGATATTTAGCAATGGTAAAGAAAGCAAGCAAAAGAGCTCAATATGACAGCCAACAAGCTTGGCAGTCAGTTATTTGGATTAATTTCATCTGAAGTAATTCTTCAGCTGTATGAGTTACATATATGCAGGTGGCTAATGAATTAAGGGACTGATTATCTCCCGGTATAAGGAGATCCCCTATACCAAGTGCCAACAGTCTCTTTGAGAGTGGATGAGCGGGTATGGGTAAGGGCACTCTATTGTCCTGAGGACAAGAAAGTGTTCCCAACGGCGGAGGAACCAGTTTGGTGAATGGCATTACAGTCTAGCTCGAGCGGTCGAGGAGAGAGGTTGCGTAGCGAAGTGCGTGCTGTAAACATGGTCGGCATTGAACAGTACCGGGCTGCTATTGGGAAATGGCAGGCAAGGCAGAAGAAGGAGGTCAGGAGTGGATTGGTGACGGACGGATTGAAAATGAGTGAAGCGGTGCTGGTGGTGACAGTGATAGCAGTGTTACTGGTTATTGGGGGGGTGGAAGTAAACCCAGGCCCAAATACCAGTGGAAAATATAGTACGGAGGATTTGGCCGCACTCAGGGTGGTTGTAAGTGAAGTTATGCAGGAGAAGTGTCAATGGGATAAGGTGCAGGAAATAAAGGACATGATGGAGGAGCAGAGAAGGGAGATAGGGAACATGAAGAAATGGCTTGAAACGAAGACAGAGGAATCGAGCAGGAGAGTGGTCAATAACGAGAAAGAAATCGAGTTATTGAGAGGGGAAGTGAAACATCTGAAAGATGAGGTGATGAAGATGAAGAAAGAAGCGGAGGGGTACAGGCAGGAGAGATTGAAAAAAGCCATATTTATATATGGAATTGAGGAAGGGGCGAGAGAGAGCAAGATTGAGCTGATATTTAAGGTGGTGGAAGCTATACGTGATGTTATGAAGATAAACTTTAGTGAGGTAGACATTGATGATGTAGAGAGAGTTGGTAAAATCAAAGGTCGGAGGCCAATTAGGGTTAAATTGTTCTCAACCTTAATGGCAGATTCTGTGTTAAGGAACAGCAAGAATTTACAAGGGCGGAAAATAGGGGTGAAAGGAGACATGGGAAGAGAAGGAAGTGAAAACGCGAAGATCTTGAATAGGCACCTATGGAGAGCGAGGAACCAGGGGCTAAAGGCCCGAATAAGAGGTCTGAGGTTGGAGGTGACAAACGGGCGATGGGTCAGAGTTCATTCAGTGACTAAGCTAAAGGAAATGGACGAAAACGAGAGGGTTGAGAGTGGTGAGAGGACAAGGCAAGATGGGAAGAAGAAAGAAGAAAAGAAGAGGAGGAGGGACGTGGCAGGAGAGCAGGGCATCTCGGAAGAGAATGGGCAGTGCAGCCGGGAGACAGAAGACCAAGATAGTGAAGTGGACGGTGAGAGTGGGCCGCAAGAAACTGGGAGAGGAGAGTGTAGAGGTGCAGTGAGCAAGAAAGGACAAAGGGAGGTGGATTCAGAAGTCCAAAATAGTGAGGGGGAGAGTGGGGGTGAGCAGCAAGAAGGGGTGAGTGCAGGGTGCAGTGGTGTAGTGAACAAGAAAGGTCAAGAGGAGACAGATCGACAAGAAGGTAAAAAAATTATGAGTAAAGTCAGGAGTAAGAGCTTAAAAGACATATGGGGAAAAGTACGTAAAGGGATGGAGGATACAGAGGGAGAGAGGTCGATAAATACTAGAAGTAAGAATAGAGGGGGAGACCTAGAAGGGAGGGAGGGAAAGTTATAACAATATTGGAAGATAGGATGTGTGAATATTGAAGGAGTAAGGAGCAAATTAGGAAACAAGAAAGTTAGGGAAGTAATTGAAAGTTTCGATGTTGTGGCACTCTTGGAGACGTGGTTGGAAACAGGGAGGGAGATTGCATGGAAGGGGTTTGAGATAAAATATAAATATAGAAGAAAAGAGAGGAATAAGGGACGAGCACCAGGAGGGATGATAGTTCTAATTAGGGAAGAAATTAGGGAAAGAGTAGAGGATATAGAGACCGATATGATGGAAACCATATGGCTGAGATTGAATTTGGGAGGGAGAGAGGGATGGAGGAAGAAAATAAATCTAGCTTTTGTTTACTACCACCCTAGTAATTCAGAATATGCAAATAAATATTTTTTTGAAGAGTTATTGGTGGATATTGGTAGGATAAGGGGAATGTATCCAGGGGAGGAGGATATGTTGTTATTTGGGGATTGGAACGCGAGAATAGGAGAACAGAGCCCAGTTTATAGTAGGGAGGATGGAATGTGTTTGTTAGAAAGCAGAAGGAGTGAGGACAAAATTACAAATAGTTATGGAGAGAAGCTCCTAGAGATGTGTGCTGTGGGAAACTTGTATATTCTGAATGGGTGGATAGAGGGTGACAGGACGGGGAAATTGACATATGTTACGGAGAAAGGGGGTAGTGTGATAGATATGGTTTTGAGCTCGGAAGGGATGATTGAGGAAGTTGTAAGTATGGAAATAGGAGATTGGATTGAGTCACACCATTTCCCGGTGAGGGTTATGCTGAAAAGAGAGGAAGAGAAGTGTACAATGAAGGAAAATGAGACAAAGGATAAACGAGGGAGGGGTTATAATAAGTATAAATGGACAGAGAAGGTGGGCCGGGATTGGAATAGGGTAGTAAAGGAGGAGCTACATCTTCTGAAATATGGGTGGGAAGGGGCGTTAGAAGAGAATGATACTGATAAAGCCTTGGAATTGTTGCTACATCCAATAAAGATGATAGCGCAGAAGGTGAAAGCTAGAAAAGGAAATAAGAAAGAGGGAGAAGAATGGTTTAATAGGGAGTGTGAAGGATTGCGGAGGAAGGTGATGGACGCGTTAGGAGAATATAGAAGGAAAGGTGGGAGCCAAGAAAGGGAGTTTTTCTGTAGATTGAGGAAGGAGTATAAAAAGAAAATCTCTGAGACAAAAAAGACGTGGTTAGAGGAACAAATGGAAGCCATAAATAATGACTGCAAGACTAACAATTTTGAGAGAGTCTGGGATAAGATTAATAGAATTATTAAGGGTGGAAGGAGTATGGAGAGAACGAGTATTGAGGAAGTGCAATGGGTCAGGCACTTCGATGAATTACTAGGAAAAAAGGGGGGTGATAGATGGAGAGGTTCGGGAGAAGAAGTAATTTGGAGGAATAGGGGAGTGGCAATTTATGACTTGGATAAAGAAATCACAAGAGAGGAAATCCGGGGAGTGATAAGCAGAGCCAGAGCGAAGTCGGCCG
Organism: Anabrus simplex; assembly: GCF_040414725.1. NCBI lineage: Eukaryota > Metazoa > Arthropoda > Insecta > Orthoptera > Tettigoniidae > Anabrus > Anabrus simplex. The sequence goes on from NC_090269.1 coordinate 256,456,006, forward strand.
GGGGGTGTAATGGTATAAATAATAAGTTTTGGAAGGAAATTAGTAAAAATGAGATAATGACAGAGGGCATGGTGAAACTATTCAATAGGATATTCGAGGGAGGAAATTACCCTAGGGAATGGGAAACAGGAATTATATGCCCTATATACAAGGGAAAGGGTAGTAGGAACAATGTGAACAGTTATAGGGGTATATCTCTGTTGGATTCTTTGAGTAAAATATATACTGGGGTGCTAGCGAACAGAATAAGCGGGTGGGCGGAAGAAAATGAAATTTTGACAGATTACCAAGGGGGATTTAGGAAAAAGAAAAGAACAGTGGATAATATAATGATAGTAAAGACTATTTTAGAAAAGTATAAGAATATGGCTAGAAGTACGGTTTATGTAGCAGCAATAGATTTTGAGAAAGCTTTTGATAAGGTAAATAGAGAGGCCCTACTAGAGAAATTGGGTAGGTTAGGGATTTCGGAGAAGATGTTGAGGGCAGTGGAAGGAATATATAGGGACGTCAGGTTTTGTGTAAAATTGGGAGAAGGGAGAATGAGTGGACCATTAGAGTCCAAGGTGGGTTTAAAACAAGGATGTAAGTTATCGCCCATACTGTTTATTTTATTTATCAACGATATTTTAGAGGGGTTTGGGGCAGAAAATTGGGCTGTACCAGTAATTAATGGTTTGGAAGTGCCAGGACTGATATTTGCGGATGATGTGTTATTGATGCCGTTAACTGCAGGGGCGATGAATAGGGCCTTAGAGTCAGTGATGCTATTTGCGAGGAAATGGGGATTGAAAATTAATGGAAATAAGTCTAAAATATTGGTAGTACAGGTGAACAAAAGAAGAAAGATAGAAGGGAATTGGGTAATTCAGGGAGAAAGATTGGAACAGGTAAGGAAGCTGGAATATCTAGGAGTTATTTTTAATGATAAAGGAACTTGGAGTGACCAGATCAAAAGAATGAAATATAGAGGATTGGCAGCCTTAGCCTCAGTCAGAAATTTGCTACTCAAGTACCCGGGGATCAGTTACAAAACACTGAGACTCGTGTTCAGGTCGGTAATCGTGGGGAGGGTATTATACGGAGCAGAAGTTTGGGGGCTGGATGAGAAAAGAGAGGAACTAAGAAGGATTGTTAGTAGTTTTGCCAAGTTAGTGATGGGCTTACCGAGGTGTACAGCAAATGTAGGGGCGGAATTAATGTGTGGGGAGGATTTGGAATCAGAGGGTGTGAAAAGAATAGTTAGATATTGGATGAATTTAAAAAGACAGGAAGGTGGGAGAGTTTTACAGGCAGCATATGTACAGCAATTTAAGAGCATGTATAAGGGTGGATGGTTAGAAAAAATAAAGGGATATTTGGAGAGGATAGGATTAGGACACCTGTGGGGGGAGGTTTGGTCAAAGACAGAAGTGAGAGGGATGAATATACTGGAAAGGAGAATTAGAGATATCCATAGGCAGAAATTATTGGGGGAAAGCAGACTAAGAAATTCGCTGACTGTTTTGACAAAAATAGAGGAGATAGCAGGGTTGAATATTAGATACGTCGATAGGTCAAAACGATATGGGATGATGTGGTGGCTTTTAGGTCTGCCAAGGAATAAGGGCTGGTTACAGGGCAGGGATAAGACAAGGTGTGTACTTTGTGGAGATGTGAATGATGAGTTTCACTTGCTAAGAGACTGTGAGGTAACGAGGGGGTTAAGACATGGATTATTGAGTGCCGAGCATCGGGAAATACTGGGGAGAGGGGATGAGAACGCAATACTGAGATGGATTATTATACAATGGGAAAAAGGGGGTGAATTGAATAGGTATTTTTGTGCGACAAAAAAGGCCTGCGAGAGTAAAATGAAGGAGAGTGAGTTAGAGGGTGGGCAGGGGAATAGGGGGGTGGAATAGTTATCTGTATAAGGGAAGGGGATAGTATGTTAAAATTCTAATGGATTAGGGAATATAGGGACTGAGTACTTAGTTAGGTGGAGTTGGGTAAGAGGACAGGATTGCATGGTCTGTTTGTTTTATGATATGTTAGTAATTGTTATTCATTGTAATTTTATTAGTTTATGATGGTAATTATTTGTGAAGGCTGAAATGTGGCAATGGTGAAGTGGTATATTTGAGTAAGTAAGTAATTAAGGGCGTGGAGGCTGAAATGTTGTGAGGGAGAAGTGGTATACAAGTTATGATATGTTAAAGGGTTGAAAGATGGTGTCGGAGAAGTGGTGGTATAATATGGTGGATGGCAGTTTGTTGTTATTTGGAGCTGGAGGAGTGATGCTAAATGTGGTGTTGGATAAGTGTTGTAATTTGGCTATTTGTAAATTTTGGTTCGGTGGAAGATGGAGTTTTAGGGAGGTAATTATGATGGGTAATAGGATGAATATGAGTGTATGGCAAATTGAGCAAATTATGATATGTTACAGAGTTTAAATGTGGTGTGGGAGAAATGGTGGTATAAGAGGGTGAAGTGTAGTGTTGGAAGTATTGAAGGCTTAGTATTTAAGTTATGCTATGTTATAGGGTTGAAATGTGGTGTTGATGGCTATTTAATTTTTGGAGATGGAAACAGGTGAGTTTATTATCATTTTGTATTGTATTGGTGACTGGTATAAATGCGGAGTGATGGCAGACGAGTGTGTGTTAGGGCTGATAGCCTAGTATTTATGATTAGGTGATGTATGGTTTGCTATTATGTGTATTGAGATGGTTTATTTACGGATGATTGCGTGGGAGTTGGGAGGTGGTATATTGTATTGGTGTTTGAATTTTTGGAGCTGGAGAGAGGCGAGTTTATTATCATTTTGTAAATTTTTGGTTTGTTTGTAATATAGCGAGCAAATGTTGTGATGACGAGTGTGTGCTAGGGCTGAAATGTGGTGTTGGAAGTAGAGGTGGTAAATGTGGAAATGTGGTGTTGGAAAGGTATGGAGAAGTGGGGGTGTACTCATGAGTAAGTTGTATTGAATGTGATGATGGTATATGAGTGGGTGGTATTTGTGGATGTTGAAATGTGGTGTTGGAAAAGTATGAAGTGTAGTAATGTAATTTGGCTATTTGTAAATTTTGGTCTGGTGGAAGATGGAGTTTTCGGTAGGTAATTATGATGGGTAATAGGAGGAGTATGAGTGTATGGTAAATTGAATAAGTTATGATATGTGATATGTCTGTTAAATAGATTGAAATTAGAGAAGTTGGAAGTGGTGATATGAGATAGTGGAAAGCAGAAGGTGAGTGTAATTGTCGGAGAAGTAGAAGTGGTATATATAGAAATGAGGTGTTGGAAATGTGGTTATGAGGTGATGTATGGTGTGGTATTGAGATGGTTTATTTACGGCTGAATTCGTAGGAGTTAGGAGGTGGTATTGTGTCTGGTATGAGTATTGAATTTTTCAGAGTTGGAGAGAGATGATTTATGATCATTTTGTAAATTTTGGTTTGTTGGTGCAGAAGGGTCGAAGAAATATGTTGTGGGAGAGGTGTCGAAATTTCAATGTTATTATGGAGTGGTATGACGGAATGAAATGAAATGAAGCAATATTACCGAGGTTTTGTGAAAGTTGTGGTATGGTGGATTGGAATGTAATGACGGAATATTGTTGTTATTTTGGCTGGTTTGGTATGTAGTCGCGTAATGTTGCTGTGGTAGTTTATTTTGGAGTAGGTCAGGGAACAATAAAGCTGATGTAAATGCTGAAGGTAAACATAGGCATGGTTGGCCTGAGCACACCAAAGCAGAGTAGGTCAAACAGAAAAAAACAATGGCGGTGTGGGAATGTGCTGAGTAAGAAAGGACAGTTGGTGGAAGGTGTAATCTTACTCCGGGATCACATATGTGATATATTGCAAGTAAGGCAAACGGTTCATAGAGGGAATCTACCGTTGGCCAGTTGATTATTAATATTATTATTCCTTTATTATCATTATTTTATTATATTATTATTATTATTCCTTTATTATTATTATTTTATTATATTATTATTATTATTATTATTATTATTATTATTATTATTATTATTATATTATTTGTTTGTTTATTTATTCAGCTATTTATTTAGTTGTAGGGTGGCTTAGGTAAGACTCTATTGTGAACATGTATTGGGGCTAAACGCCTGTGATGTTCATCAATAAATTGTATTGTATAAATTGTGAATGGCATTAGGATGCAGAAGGCAAAGGGAAACCACTGCATTAAAGATCCTGAGAGATATTCCAATAAATCCACATGGCATGGCTGCAACGTCAAGATCAGAGCTGGCCGTGTGGATCGTCTACCTCTGTTTGGAGACAACGGCTTAAGAAGAAGATGAGTTACATGCACACACATTCAAAAATGTTTCCAGCTCTAGTATAAGAGGGAGTATTACATTTATCTCCCTTCTTTTTTTTTTTTTTTTTCATTTTCTGAAAGTGTCAACAAATACTGTCGTAAGGAAACTTAGGGTGGGGGGATAAAAAGTATACTGTGTAATTTAATTTCATCCCTGACTCCATATCAGGAAATGGGACTAAGGGGTTGATATACATACAAGGAAACTCTTATTTCACTACAGAAACAACATTCTGTGATGGGTTTCAGACATCATTAAGATAGTGACGAACTGCAATTAAAACGTTTCAGGACAGAATTAGAAAAATCTCTCAGATATTCAGGTCAAGCTGCATGGCAAACTATCTGTAACATATAAGTTTGTCTTAATTACACCGTGTGCATTACTTTTGTCAGTCAGTATAAATCACCACGTCAGAAAAATTCTGCCACATATTGCTCTATTTAATTCTTCAGAAGGTAAGTTCTAGTACAATGTCATTAAGTCACCAAAGAGTTTTCCTTAAAAATCATTTTATATACAGAAATTTAAGTAGAGAATAGAGTGTCCAAAGGATCAACACATCAAATGTGAAACATACCTAGGCAGTAGCCAGTTTCGATTTCATAATGAATTTGGCACCAGAGAAGCATTGATGGGGATAGATATTTTGGTGCAAAGATGCGCAAATATCTCTGTGGATGCGTGCGCTTGATTTATCAATTATGAAAAAGCCTTCAACCCTGTGAAAATGAAACACTGCTGCATATCCTACATGATATTGACCTGGATGGTAGAGACATCCGAATTGTTGATAGCCTGTATAGGAATCACACAGAATCACACAGCATTAGTTAAGGTCGAATGGCACCAATACCTGTGCTGTTGAGATAAAGCAGGCAAGGCTGTTTTCTGTCTCCATTCTTCTCCAATATCTACTCTAAAAGGGTATTTTCTCAAGCACAGGAAGGAAAACAGGAAGGCATCATTGTTAATTGGATCACAGTAAATAATCTCTGATGAGGATGAAACCATTCTGCTTGCAATAAGTGCAGAAGATCTACAAGCGTTACTTTTTTTTTCTTTTTTTGCTAGGGGCTTTACGTCGCACCGACACAGATAGGTCTTATGGCGACGACAATCATTACTAAACTATGTACTTGGAGACAAAACATGACAGCAAAATATGCCGGCCTCAGTTCTTGGAAGCGAGCTGGAAGCCAGCAGTCAATCACACCACGATGGCCTCTGTTGAGTTAACGATCCTTGTTTGGTGTGGAGAGGTTGCCAAACCACTTTCTTCCACACTCTCTTCATTCTTTACCCTTTCTTCATGTTGAGTGCAGTAAATGATTCGGCAACTCTGCTACAGTAGACATAGTAAATCTTATGAGCCGCTAATAGACACTGGGCTGCCGCTGGAGAGTAAAGGTGTGAGGCGAGGATGCCTTGTTTTGTCCCCAAGTGCTAGTTAACACAATGCTGCAGCAGGTCTGTGTTTTAACACAAAAAAGATCAAAGTAATGGTCATCAGCAAACAAATCATTCAACCTGTTAACTTGACAGTAGCTTGCACATCACAGAAGCAAGTCCAATGCTTTAAGTATCACGGCTGTGTACTTGATCACAACTGGAACAATGCTGTTCAAATAACATCCTGGATTGAACAGACAAGGATTGCTTTCAAAAGAATGACTTTTAATCTCCATCTATGTTTACTTCGGTCTCATGTATTCTCTGTCTAAATTTATAGTGCCGAGGCCTGGAACCTCACAGCGGCAAAAAAATGTCAAACCTTCGAGACGTGGTGCTACAGACACCTCCTCAGAATATCATGGGTTCAGAGAATATGTAACACTGAAGTACACCTGAACAAAGAGCTAGAAATTATGCACAACATCAAAAAGAAGAAACTAGAAAATTACTTTGGCCATATCATTTGAAATGATAAGTAGAGACACTTTCAGCTCATCTTACAAAGTAAGTGGGGTTTTCAAGAATAGAAAAGACGCTAAAATGAAGATAAAGTTACAATTCAAAAGGACAAATTGGGGAAGATGTTTGATGAATTTCCAACTTTTTTGAAATCATTTAAGAACAGACTAGGTAAAGAACTGTTAGGGAATCTGCCACCTCGGTGACAGCCCTAAATGCAGATCAATGGTAACTGATTGAAAGAAAGGACAAGCAGGAGAAAAGAGACTATCATGGCTACAGAATCTGTGAGAATGGTATGGACTCAGTACCCCCATGCTTTTCTGACTTGCTGAGAACAAGAACGAGATCGCCCTGATGACAGCCAACATCTGATGAGGATATGGTACAAGAAGAAGGAGAAAGGATCCAATTTCTTCTATCAAGTGCAGAATCTAGTTTGGGACAAGAAAATTCCTTTAAGAGCAAAATAAACTATGTTCAAACCATTGTGTTTGAGTCATCAGTCCAGAGACTGGTTTGATGCAGCCCTCCATGCCACCCTATCCTGTGGTAACCTTTTCATTTCTACGTAACTATTGCATCCTACATCTGCTCTAATCTGCTTGTCATATTCATACCTTGGTCTACCCCTACCGTTCTTACCACCTACACTTCCTTCAAAAACCAACTGAACAAGTCCTGGGTGTCTGAAGATGTGTCCTATCATTCTATCTCTTCTTCTCGTCAAATTTAGCCAATGATATACTAACAATTTGTTGGTTATTTTGATCCACCTTTTCAATACAAATTACAGTTTGTGTTGCTAAGTTGTAATATTACAACACTAATTTACCGGGACATGTTTCGCTTTTATTCACAAGCATCATCAGCCTATACAATTGCCTCAAGGTTTGTCATATTTGGGTTGTTGTTACAAATTTCATTACATTGAATGTAAATCTAATTTCAGTGATAACAATATTTAAAACAAGAATATACACATTAAAAATTATGACAATATGATTTGCAATGTTAAAATGGATTAACTCTTAATTCTAAAACACATCGACGTCCAAAACAGTTTTTACAATTTGAAAATTTGGCTAAAAATTGTTTGCAATGTTAAAATAAAATTGATTCAACTATAATTTAGCATTATAATTTGAGTCATAAATATAAATATTGGATGTCAATATATAGGAGCCATAGTTTCTGAAGTGCGTTGGTTTCTAGAATACAGTAACATTTCAGTATTGAGAATTTTAGTTAAAAATTGTGCTCTCTAAATAATGTTATTTAAAAAGACTGCAATTTTGCATTATGCGTAAAAGAAGCCATTTTCCAACGAACTCAAGACTTCAATTTATTCTAGATTATCATCATAACTAATCACGCATAATGCAAAATTACAGTCTTTTTAAATAACATTATTTAGAGAGCACAATTTTTAACTAAAATTCTCAATACTGAAATGTTACTGTATTCTAGAAACCAACGCACTTCAGAAACTATGGCTCCTATATATTAACATCCAATATTTATATTTATGACTCAAATTTTAATGCCAAATTATAGTTGAATCAATTTTATTTTAACATTGCAAACAATTTTTAGCCAAATTTTCAAATTGTAAAAACTGTTTTGGACGTCAATGTGTTTTAGAATTAAGAGTTAATCCATTTTAACATTGCAAATCATATTGTCATAATTTTTAATGAGTATATTATTCTTGTTTTAAATATTGTTATCACTGAAATTAGATTTACATTCAATGTAATGAAATTTGTAACAACAATCCAAATATGACAAACCTTGAGGCAATTGTATAGGCTGATGATGCTTGTGAATAAAAGCGAAACATGTCCCGGTAAATTAGTGTTGTAATATTACAACTTAGCAATACAAACTGTAATTTGTATTGAAAAGGTGGATCAAAATAACCAACAAATTGTTAGTATATCATAGTATAGTTCAATACGGGTCTAATAATGAGATTAGTTACATGTAAAATTTAGCCAAATCGATCTCCTCTCACCAATTCGATTCAGTATCTCCTCATTCGTGATTCGATCAATCCATCTCACCTTCAGCATTCTTCTGTAACACCACATTTCAAAAGCTTCTATTCTCTTTCTTTCTGAGCTAGTTATCGTCCATGTTTCACTTCCATACAATGCCACGCTCTACACGAAAGTCTTCAAAAACATCTTTCTAATTCCGATATCAATGTTTGAAGTGAGCAAATTTCTTTTCTTAAGAAAGCTCTTCCTTGCTTGTGCTAGTCTGAATTTTATGTCCTCCTTACTTCTGCCATCGTTAGTTATTTTACTACCCAAGTAACAATATTCATCTACTTCCTTTAAGACTTCATTTCCTAATCTAATATTTCCTACATCACCTGCCTTCGCTCGACTGCACTCCATTACTTTTGTTTTGGACTTATTTATTTTCATCTTGTACTCCTTACCTAAGACTTCATCCATACCATTCAGCAACTTCTCGAGATCTTCAGCAGTCTCAGATAAAATAACAATATCATCTGCAAATCTCAAGGTTTTGATTTCCTCTCCTTGGACTGTGATTCCCTTTCCAAATTTCTCTTTGATTTCCTTTACTGCCTGTTCTATGTAAACATTGAAAAGGAGAGGGGACAAACTGCAGCCTTGTCTCACTCTTTTCTGGATTGCTGCTTCTTTTTCAAAGCCCTCGATTCTTATCACTACAGACTGATTTTTATAAAGATTGTAGATAATTCTTCGTTCTCGGTATCTGATCCCTATCATCTTCAGAATCATAAATAGCCTGGTCCAATCAACATTATCGAATGCCTTTTCTAGATCTACAAATGCCATGTACGTGGGCTTGTCCTTCTTGATTCGATCCTCTAAGATAAGACGTAAAGGCAGGATTGCTTCACGTGTTCCTACATTTCTTCTGAAGCCAAACTGATCTTCTCCCAACTCAGCTTCAACTTGTTTTTCCATTCTTCTGTAAATAATACATGTTAATATTTTGCAGGCATGAGATACTAAACTAATGGTGCGGTAGTTTTCACACCTGTTAGCACCGGCTTTCTTGGGAATAGGTATAACAACATTCTTCCGAAAATCGGATGGGACTTCTCCTGTCTCATACATCTTGCACACTAAATGAAATAACCTTGCCATGCTGGTTTCTCCTAAGGCAGTCAGTAATTCAGAGGGAATGTTATCAATTCCAGCTGCCTTGTTCCTATTGAGGTCACTCACAGCTCTGTCAAACTCTGACCTCAAAATTGGGTCTCCCATTTCATCAGCATCAACAGCCTCTTCATGTTCCAGAACCAAATTATCTACATCTTTACCTTGATACAACTGTTGGATATGTTCCTGCCATCTTTCTGCTTTGTCTTCTTTCCTCGGAAGTGGCTTTCCATCTGAGCTCTTAATATTCATACACCTAGATTTCCTTTCCCCAAAGGTTTCCTTGATTTTCCTGTATGCAGCATCTACCTTTCCCAGGACCATACAGCCTTCGACATCATTGCACTTCTCCTTCAGCCATTCTTCCTTAGCTACCTTGCACTTTCTATCCACTTCATCTTTAATCGCCTGTATTCTTTTCTGCCCTCTTCATTTCTAGCATTCTTGTATTTTCGTTGTTCATCAATCAGGTCTAGTATCTCCTGAGTTATCCACTGATTCTTAGTTGATCTTTTCTTCCTTCCTAACATTTCTTCAGCAGCCCTACTGACTTCATTTTTCATGACTCTCCACTCTTCCTCTATAGTGTTTCCTTCAGCCTTTTCATTTAGTCCTTGTGCAACATGTTCCTTGAAACAATCCCTCACACTCTTTTCTTTCAACTTGTCTAGATCCCATCTTTTTGCATTATTTCCTTTCTTCAATTTCTTCAACTTCAGATGGCATTTCATGACTAACAAGTTGTGGTCAGAGTCCACGTCTGCTCCTGGGAAAGTTTTGCAATCCAGCACCTGGTTTCTGAATCTCTGCCTAATCATAATGAAGTCTATTTGATACCTTCCAGTGTCTCCAGGTCTCGTCCACGTATACAGCCGTCGTTTGTGGTGTTTGAACCAAGTATTGGCAAGGACTAAATTATGATCAGTGCAGAATTCAACCAGCCGACTTCCTCTTTCGTTCCTTTGTCCCAATCCAAATTCTCCTACTGTACTACCTTCTCTTCCTTGGCCTACCACTGCATTCCAGTCTCCCATCACAATTAGATTCTCATCACCTTTTACATATTGTATTAAATCTTCTATCTCCTCGTATATTCTTTCGATTTCTGCATCATCCGCTGAACTAGTAGGCATATAGACCTGCACTATTGTGGTGGGCATTGGTTTGGTGTCTAGCTTGACGACAATAATTCTGTCACTATGCTGATCGTAGTAGCTTACCCGCTGCCCTATTTTCTTATTCATTATTAAACCAACTCCTGCATTTCCCCTTCCTGGCAAATAAGACATACATCTCGGAGAGATGTCTATTACATACAAGGGATATCAGTACATTACGAAAGTGTGGAAAGAAGATCAACTGTGCAGAAGATGAGAAAGACAGTGTCAGAAATTATCACATTAGAAGAGACATGCAGGTAAACTCACCAACGGAAGGAAAACTGAGAACTGCACAGCAGAAATGATTTGGCCACATAAAGCAATTATAGGAGACAAGGATTCCTAGGCATTACTTGGAGAGGATGGTGCCTACAAAAAAAACAGTCAGAAATCCCAGAAGGACATTGGACCAAATTAACGAAGATCTGGCAAAAAAGGGAAAGACATGGTAAGGTATAATGAGAGAAGTTTACAAAGACATAAAGAGATGGAGGCATATCATTTGCAGAAGAACCCGCTGGAGGATCCACAGGTGGTGGTGGCAGTGGTGGTGGCGGCGGCGGTGGTTATGATGGTAATGAACATGACTATGATGATGATAAGTATAGAAACCTTTTTTTATGTATCATCATTTTCATCCAGAATATTTCACAAATTGCACTCTGAGTGCCATGAACTACCATTTACATGTTGCACTTGTAATTTTTATAAAATATTTAGCACCAAATCAGTAAACACTCCCACCAATATAACACACAGACACACCACCACCCTCCCCTTCTCCCACTGCTGTCAACTCCTCCTCACGCACAACGAATAAGCCCTTAGCCATGCCTTCTCAAGCTCAAACTCCTCCACCAAGACTTCACAAATACAACACGCGAAGTAAGAGCTCGGCGACTGCCAATTGCTCTAAAGCTCTCAACATAAGTTAACATCTCAGCGGTCGAAGGGGTAAGTGTCAACACTTTTCATTTAACTTCCACTATTTAACCCCCTAATTCCAATTATGATTCTTCATTAAATTTTCAAAATATCTCTTTAATTACAGAATTTCAGCACCCACTTGACTACCCACTGACTGACAACAACTGTTACTACAACAACGTTCCCTTTCGACTAGTACACTCATTTCAACACGTCGTAACAAAAAAAGAGCCACACCTATCACAAACTCTTCCCACAAATACTACATCAAAGAAGATGGCCTAATGACGTCTACAAAAACTCCAATATAGCCTACGACACCAGCCTTCTAACTAATATTATATCAAAAAGGAACCACGCCATATGAAAATTCTTCAAAATTTATAAGCATTTAAATGAAAATCAATAATTATCAACTTCAAGAACCAAGGACTATTAACAATGCTCAACTTTCCACAAGTTTTTAACAACACGCCATTTGACAATCAATTGGAATGTGCTTTCTGATTTTTAACTTTATTGTAATATCTTTTAATATCAAGATTCAACCACCTATGTCATAATTCTCAAACAATTGTCATGTTTTTAGACTCAAATATTAACACAAATATTATTAAGTAATAGTATACTACATTTTAGAGTAAATATGAGTTAAAGAGAAACAAATATATCAACATTACATACAATGAACCGCATTTGGCACATAGATAAATTGTGCCCGATGGAGGATTAATCTGCTTGTTAAATAACTATATGCTTTCAGAACTATAAAAAAAAATCTGGATTTTCTCTAAGGAACAAAACTAAAAGATTATAACTAATATTACTATACTAGCACTTTGCCCGCTGCTTCGCTCGCATCATAATTGAGTTATATTCCATTATTATTTTTTATTTCCCATTTTCTTTTGAAGGCCACCGAACCAATCCCATGTGTTCATCAACTTCCGTAAGAAATGTAAGACGTAAATGATGTGTTTTCCCGTCCCGGCTTTGGCCGGAATTGAAAAGTTTTACGTGTATTTCGAGTTCGCTATTAAATGAAATTTAAAATTCCCTGTGATCTCGAAATGTAAATACATTAATATTTTACATTACTTCCTTTGTAACAATTTCTTTTCCTGCTTTATGAATGGAATGAAATAATAATGAAATATTAAAGATATGAGTAAGCTTATTTAAAACATCTTAATCTCAAAAATTAACTTTTAATTATGAAATCAAAATACAGAGTTAAAATACAAATATTTGCTATCAAACTAAATTATAAATTTAAAGATTTAAAGAAACGAATTATAAATAACTATATCTAAAACCTAAGCATCAAATAACTTAAATATCTTTAGAAAACATGAACTTTAATATACTTAATCAATGAATAAGTAGCGTAAAATCATATGTTTCACAAAAAAAGAAATAAAAGAAGAATTTTAAATATAATTATTTAGAAATTCTTTATATACAATATTGGCAGTTCTTCCTTCTGGTGCCAAAAGGATTAAGCTACTTGGAGAACTTACTCTGGAACAGTCAACGTAAAATTGTCCGTGGGGAAAACAGTCTTCACGTAGGTCGATTTTATGTATCATTATACCAATTGTTATCAAGCTGTTATCTTCGTAATTCATTTCAGGATCGTAAGAAATCCCATAACGAAACTTAATTTTCCATGGATGCAATCGTCTTTCTTTTTGGACCCCAAGGTGATGTTGCTCATATCGGGTTTGAATTGTCGATTATTTTGCTGGTATGTAGCTGCCGCTGCTCTACAGACCTCGGGATTATTTTTCTGGCATGTCGATGCCGCTGCCTTTGGCCTAGGCTGTTTTACCAGTTGTACGGATGAAATAATTCCTTTAAACTGTAAGCAGCTGCATAACTTAGTAACAAAACGGTAATAATTCTCCTTGAAAAAACAATATCTCTGTGTTAAAAAAAGCCGCCAAGAGGCAGATTCAAACCCGCATTCTTGCAGTCTGCAACCCGTTGACTTAATCGTTGCGCTATCAGCGCTGCGTAGAATAGCTACTCATTAATTCACTGACAAACATTCGTGTATGTAGGCCTATATACTGTTAATGTATTTTATTTTCATTAAGGACTTGGTTGATTACCGTCTTGAAATACATGGAAGCAGAGTAAATTAGTGCGTACTCTTATATGTTGGAAAGTGCCGCGGCCATTTTTGATTGGCTAAAGCCAAAGATTCATGTGCACAAGAGAAGTGTTTCATCTGAAAAATCTTGAAAAGAAATATATTTCCGTTGACTTTTCAAGAAATGCAAGATTTTTTTCTATACTACTGAGATGATTTTGAAGATTGAATGAATATGTACGTACAATATTTTTCACAAAAACGGAGATATTGAAGACAAATGTAAAACCACATTTCACCCCTTTTCACCCCTTTAAAATCGGTATTTTAAAACTTTCTTTTAAAATAGTATTTATAATATAAGAAGAGAAATAATTGAATGAATATAAGTACAATTTCTTCGCAAAAACGGAGATATTCAACAAAATTATAAAATCACATTTCACCCCTTTTCACCCCTTTAAAATAGTAATTTTTGAAAATCCTTCCTTAGTGCACATCTACACTACAGTAGGAACATGTCCTCAAATTTTCATTCAATTATCTCCAGTAGGTTTTGCTGTGCGTTGATTATCAGTCAGTCAGTCAGTCAGTCAGTCAGTCAGTCAGTCAGGATATCTTGCTTTATATATATAGATGAGTGGAAAGGAAAGTACTTGACTTGACTTAATTCCTCTCGTTCCCACTGGAACATAGGGCATCCGTGAAACATCTCCATTGTGGTCGTTGACTTGCCAATGCTTTAACTTCCTTCCAAGTCTTCCCTGCTTCAAGAGCCTCCTCTTTGACAGTCCTCCTCCAGGTCTTCCTAGGATGACCTCTCCTCCGTGCCCCTTGCGGATTCCATTCCAATGCTGTGCGTTCTATAGATCCCGCTGGCTTCCTCAAAGGATGACCTATCCATTTCCATTTCCTCCTCTTGATTTCCTCTGCGACTGGAACTTGGTTTGTTGTTCTCCATAGCTAATCATTGGATATAATTTCAGGCCATCTGATGTTTATGATGCGCCGTAAGCAACGGTTTATAAATGTCTGCAAGAGATTAGTGACAGTTCGTGTAACCTTCCAAGTTTCACAAGCATATAGAAGGACTGATTTAACATTTGTATTGAAATATTTTATTTTCGTTTTCCTTGAAATGTTGTTCTTCCATACTGTATACAGCTGCATGAAGGCTCCATTTGCTTTCCTTATTCTGGCTCTCACATCCTCTTCTGCCCCTCCTTCTCTTGTCACTACACTTCACAAGTAGGTAAATGTTTTAACCTCTTCAATCTCTTCTCCTGCCACAAACAATCATCAATTTTAGCATTTACTCTCATTTTCTTGGTCTTAACAACATTTATGTTGAGTCCTGCAGCCTCTGCTTCCTTCCGTAATCCTTCTAACTTGTGTTTCATATCACTAATTCTTGAAGGCAAAAGACAAATATCATCTGCAAATTCTAAATCTTCCAGTCTTTACGCCATTCCCCATTGTATTCCTCTTTTCCTTCCACCCAACATATTTCCCATAACATTATTGAGCACCACTAAAAAGAATGCTGGTGAAAGAACGCATCCCTGGCGAACTCCACTTGAGACATTCACATAATCTGAGAGCTTTCCCTCATGTACTACTTTACATCTATACCCTTCATACATTGCTTTCATGAGATTCAAGATCTTATCCGGTACTCCATATTTCACCAAGGTCTTCCACATTACGGTCCTATTTACTGAATCAAACGCTCTTTCGAAGTCTATGAATGTCAAGTACAATGTGGCCTGCCATTCAAAACTTTGCTCTAGAATTATTCTTAGCGCATTTATTAGATCAACGCAGCCGCATTGTCTACGGAAACCAGCTTGTTCTTTTCGAAGACGCTGCTCAATTGAGTCCTTTACTCTGTTTAGAATTATTCTAGAGAGAATTTTACTTGGTATGCACAGTAGTGTTATTCCTCTCCAATTCTTACACACTGTGGTGTCACCTCTTTTGGGGAGTTTCACAATCAAGCCCTCTTTCCAATCAGCTGGAATTTTCCCTTCTTTCCATATTTTCCCCAGTAATGGTAGCAGCAAATTAATGGTGGCCTCTTCATCCACTTTTAGTATTTCTGGATCTATATTATTGTAACGAGTTGGCAGGGTAGTAGGATCAATTAACACTAGACTGGTAGCTTCAATACTAAGATTTATTAGCTAGGCACTAAACTACACAACACTACACACAACTTTAGCTCATAACACACACTTACGCAGTTTGCACGCGCTCTCTCTCTCCCTTCGTTTCTCACTTGTTCTCACACTACACAGTTTTACACTCACACACAAGGTCCCACATCGCACGGCTACACGTTCTCTCCTTCGCCGACAGTCCGCACTGTAGCACACTAGTCCGATAACCACGGCAGTTCACATACTTCACTACACTGGCAGTCGCCCACGACTGAACCACACCAACTTCTAACTCAGTCTAACTCTCACTGACTGCAGGCAGGTCATTCCTCTCTTATATACCTGCGCTGGCCCTTCTAGAATCGTCCAGATGCTGGATGGATCCAGGAACATCGCGAGATGGAACACTCCAGATAATCGTGGAGTCATTTCCATACTCCTCTGCTATGGGACCGCGAGCGGAAGCAAGTGGGACTGGCCTAGCACTTAAGAGCTGCTTGCGATTGGCGCAGCTGAAGCGTAAGGGGTGGGCCTATACGATGCCGGACCGGGCCCACTGCCAGTTGGCATGGCGGACGCTATGACCATTACATTATCTATACCTGCTGCTTTACCATTCTTTGTTTCAATCCTAACCTAACTTCATGCCTTGTTGGGGGATCTAGCTTTATTCTTGAGTCTTCACTATCTAAGCCTTCATGAATATCCTGCTCATTTCCATCATCTATGTTTAAAATTTCTGAAAAATACTCTTGCCATCTTCTCAGTTGTTCTTCTTGTGACAACAGCATATTTCTTTGCTTATCCCACACTGGTTTACTCTTCCTATAACCTCCTCTTGACAACTTCCTTGAAATAGTGTAGAGTTTCATATCACCCTTCTTCTCAGCTTCCTCTGCATTTTGTGCCTGCTGGTCGATCCATCTTCTTTTATCGCTTCTCACACTCCTTTTAACCATTTTGTCAATTTCCGAATATTTCCTTTGGGCTTCTGACTTCTGCTGTCTTGTTCTGCTTTGGTTTACTATAGCTTTTGCCTCTTTTCGTTTTTCAATTAAGTCCCATGTTTCTTCAGACATCCAATCTTTCTGTTGATAGCTCCTATAACCAATTACTTTTTCACATGTTTGTATGTAAGTGTTCTTAACATTTTCCCAAGTTCTTTCCACACTCAACTCTTCCTCTTTTTCGAGATTTGAAAGGACTTTAAACCGATTTTTCAACTCTTTTTTCTTGTTGCAAACTTCTTCGATGCAGCCTTTATTTTCAATTTGAACTCAGCTACTACTAGAAGATGATCACTACCAACATCAGCTCCTCTTCTATTCCTCACATCTGTCAATGATCTTCTAAATTTCTTGCTAATAGCTACATGGTTGATCTGATTTTCTATTTTGTGATCTGGCGATACCAATGTAACCTTATGACACCTTTTGTGGGGAAAGATTGTCTCTCCAATCACCATTCCACAGTGGATCAAAATCGAAATCTAGGGGGAAAAAATTATTTTTACGTTTTAATCGTGAATTTAGAGTGAAAGCAACGTATATAATTTGTTTACTTCATAATAAACATCAGTTAAGACCTTTTTTAAGTTACATCTACATCTACACATGCAAGAAATTGTCTATGACTAGGAGTTGGATAGAGCCTAAACTACAATAAACTACAATAGATTGTACTCAGTTTACCTTTAATTTGGAAGACTGCAATTGTGGATAATTGCAGACAGCACTTCAGTCACTATCACTAATCACTCGATGACCCTGACCTTGATGACTCATAACATGTGTCATCTGCAGCATCATCGTCATTCACTGCCGCATGCTGTTCATGATGAGCCGGTACATCTGGTTCTTTCAGGAGTCACTGGATAATGCTCTTCTCGTTTTATGTTGAATTTTGGTTTTATGAGATATTACTGGGTCCGAAGATATCAGCAGCATATGTAATATGTCCTCATTTGTATGTTTTCGTGAGGATTTTCTAGAATATCCAAATCTGTATTTTCTCAAATCTTTGTTACGTGTTTCTTGGGCTTCTTATGACAATTACCCGATAGGTATAGTACAAAAATCAATTATATCTGCACCATGAATTAATGCTTTATGCACAGTGACTGGCATATAATACCATGGATACAGTTTGTTGTATCCTGGGTGTAGGTTTTGCAAGCGGGTGTATTTATAGGAAACTGACAAGAAAGAGCACACAAAATTGTAGAAAAACGTCTGATTACCTCTTCATTTATACCCGGCGAGCAGCGTTGCCATAATTTGAATTTCCGACGCCTCCTGATCTTGGTTTGTCAACATGCAGACCCATTTCTGATCGAAATTTATTTTGTATTACTTTCTTTCTGTTTTCTATTTTTGTCTTATCTTCATCCCCTCTTGCTTACAATTTCTTAATTTCTATTTTGTAAGATGTATGTAGCAGGCATTCAAACAAACGGATCCAACAATGGAGGGTAGATAATCCAAATTTATAGCTCTCTTCAGGACAAACTGTTTTTGTGAGTGTGTTATTCATTTCACTGGGACCAGCACCACACACATAACACCTCTGTGCTGATGAACCTGTAATAGAATTGCAGACTTTTCCATCCACCATGGTCAGCAATAGAGTTTGATTAATATATATGTATTGATCATCAATTTCTATTTTAATTGGTTGGAGGGACGTTATTTCAGTTTCAACTAATTAAACCTCTCGCCTAGTCAATTCTACAGTCTCCTTTTCAAACAATAATTTAAGAGGTCTGCAAAATCGTGTCGAAGAAGGTCGTGGGTTCTGCCATAACATTTTCTTTTCATTGTTGTTTTCTACATTTAAAGAATAGATTTGTAATGGAACAACTGAAACTACAAAAATATCATTGTCACTGCCGTCATCATCTGTAAATTTCTGTTTATACTGACTATGTCCGCTTGAACCATCACACCCCCATTTTAATATAATACGAACTGTATCATTGCTAGAAATAGACTGTTTCAAAACATCTTCTTGAACTACTGCCAGGCGCTCAATTGTATGGTTGACCAGTGATTGCAATGTTATTGTGGCACATGTTTCTGTTATTGTTATTGATACACTTGGTGGATAGCATTTCTGTTTTGTTTCTCTAATGATGTGGTAAGGTGGGAAAATATTACAGTTCCTATTTTTGCATTCAAGTCGCATATTCATATATTGGCTTTTGCTGCAATTGTTATCTACAAGGAATGATAGAGACTCTTCACCGGTAAGTGGTACAGGTTTTACAGCTGGTGATATATAGGATTTTTTAATTTTAGTAGCTCTATGTGGAGACTTAAGAGTTTCTTTAACCATTTTTGCAGACATGTGCAATGATACTAGTGTGGCATGAATAAGTTCTTGTTCTGAATGTGCAGAGAGTAGCGGTTGAATTTTTCGTCTCTTTGATTTTTCACTACTTTCTAGGCCTTCCGACTTTCGATGCGGATGGAATAGGAGGATTTAAATTTTCTGTTAATTTAGAATCATACACAATTTTCGAAAATGTTATCTTCTCTTTTAACCACTAGAATATTTTGAAATGAATTTTGCTCTACTTCTATGAACCTGCTTCCACCGCCTGGTAAAATTATCAACAAAATCCTTTAAATCTCCTTGTAGGCATTCAGTTATCTCTTCATAACAATTGTCTATCCCTAATTTACTTTTGACAAAGTCACAAAGTTCCACTTTTGACACAATCTTCGAACCCAGTGCTTCAAACAGTTGTAAACGTGGGAGAACTGGTTGCGCGGCATCTTCTAAAACGTAAAATAACTAAATAAGTTGCAAAAAGATGCAAAAATTCTTATAACAGGCGTAAACTACAAGACTTTATCTACATTTTAACATTAAGTAGACAGTGACGCAGAGTGACGCGACATACTAAACCTCTAACTGTAAAAATAATAGTTAAATATAACATGATGCAAATATAGCTAAAATTACGTAACAATTACGCCCATTAATAACTGAAACCCGTTACAAATGTAAAGATCATACCTTCAACTGCATGTTCCATCTTAAAGCATCACACTAACCTCAAAGACAACCAAACCACAGTCACTTACATTCACTCTCCAATTCAGACTGCGAGATACGCACGCACAGCGCGGGAGGTAAGATAAGATTCGACCTCGAACAGAGCTGACAGATTTACACTAAGATGCGTTTATATCCCAGAATAGTGTGCGGCAATTATATGAGAATGCTGTAGAAGTAACAAATTTTGATTTTTTAATTATGAAAAAAAATAATTTTGTCCTCCTAGATTTCGATTTTGACCCACTGTGCATTCCCTGGCTGGCACACAAATTTACAAATCTTTCTCCATTTCTAATCAATGTTTCCCTATCACATGCTCTAGTCCCTCATTATTTGATCCAATCTTCACATTCATATCACCCATAATAATAGCAATATCTCTTTTATTTATATTCTTTATAGTTTCATTCAACTGATGATAAAATTGATCCTTCATGTTACCATCAAATACTTCTGTTGATGCATAACAAACTACTATTGTTACATTTCGAATTTTACCTTGAAATCTAGCCGTCATCATTCTGTCTGAGATGGAACTCCATTCAATTAAACTGTTCTTGGATGTCCTATTTAGCAACATACCCACTCCATTTCTCCGTTCCGCATCCTCCCCAGACTGTCCAGAATAAATAAATGTATTCCCATTTTGCGTCATGATCACTCCAAAATCGCACCACCTCACTTCACTTAAACCAAGAATTTCCAAGCCATAATTTTGCATCTCTTTCTCAACCTGCTTTAGTTTACCTTCCTCTGTCAAAATTCTAACATTCCAACAACCAATTCTCATTTTCCGTTTTGGGCCAAAGTTCGTCATCAAGGTATCCATCCAGTTTCGTTTCACTTCAGTTTCTTTAATAAGTGGATTTAAAATGTGCGAGTTTTTAGCTCACAGCACCCAAGCTTGGTGGTGGGGCTGCCACCTGAGCCTCCAAGCCTGCCATTTTCTGTAGGGGTTGACCCCCTTAACCTTTGAAGATCCCTCTTCACCACAAGGCAGTGGTTTCCCCCATTTCTTCAACCCCAAGGGAAAAGGGTTGCTTCGTCTGCCAGATTTGCCGTTCCAAAGGTCTCCTTCTCCGCCGCATCTGTCATTGAGGACTTCACCAAAGCCCTGTTAGCCGTCACTTTTCAGTGTTCCTGAAGGGCCTTCACAGCTACCGTAGCGGCCCTGGGGCACACACAGTCCCCGCTGTACATCACCCCTACAGGTAATCCCCTACTTCATGCCGTTGCCCGCCTCCCACGACGTGGATGAGGGGTTGGACTTATGGGAGGCGGAAAGGAAAGTGACAATCATAAAACTTGTCTATTTCAAAACTACAGGTTTGGACTTGTTAATGTTTACTACAACTCCATCTCCCACTGTGGATCAATGGTAGTGTCGATCTATGCATCCCAAATCGTAGGTTTAAACCTGGCACAGGTAATCAGAATTCTGAACAGCGGATAAAAGTCCATTAAGCACTCTGTGCTGTATACAGTCAGTGAGCAGTGATGTAGTTTGTATTTAATTTTTAAAAAATTAATTAAAACTCAGTCACACATTGCCCTAGAGAGTTCTGGTTCATCTACCATCTAGCAGAAGAAATAGGAACACTGAAACTGACATATAGGCACCTAAATGGCACCAGACAACTCAGTAACTGAGGCCACATGTTGTTGTTGTTGTTGTTGTTGTTATATTAGCATTATTATTGCCAAACTACAACTCTATCAATACCACTACTACTCTGTCAACGAGTGTGTTAAGAACAGATCACTTCTGACAATGATAGAAAGTGAAAGGATCTACAAAAATGTCTGTTGGCATGGGTAGAGTCACGACAGCTGAACCTCTCCACATGCTTCGCTGAAGTTCGTGAAGTCTGCATGTAACCGATGCCATCACTGACATTACCCTGCTAGCTTCACTCGGGCTAATATCTTGTACGCAAAGTGGGCATACTTCCTGGATGACGTTTAGTAAATACAAAGATAATTATGTACTATTTGATTAGAGAATGTGTTGAAAATGACCTCATTGTGCCTGGATGTACTTTTGTGCATGCTGCAGCATATTGCCACACACTTGATTCAATTCAGTACCATCAATTCTTGGAACTTCAGTCTAAATATTTTCTTACAGATCAGAGGTATAGAACTAAATGAGGCCACAGCACTAGTTGCAAATAGAGGATTGTGGCGATGTTTAGTAAATTCACAGGGACTTGCAGACTGAATGCTGAAAGGCATAAGAGTCTATAATGATAATGTAATGTATGTATGTATGTATGTATGTATGTATGTATGTATGTATGTATGTATGTATGTATGTATGTATGTATGTATGTATGTATGTATGTATGTATGTATGTATGTATGTATCTTTCACAGTTCTTGGATTTTTTTTAAAATATACTTCCCCTTCAAAGCACTCCACAGATAAAAGTTCCATGTGGATAGGTGTGGCAATCGCAGTGGCCACACACCTTTACTAACAGACCATTCTTCCCTGAAGAGTTTGTGACGTGCAAGTCTGACTCGTTGGCTAAATGGTCAGCGTACTGGCCTTCGGTTCAGAGGGTCCAGGGTTCGATTCCCGGCCGGGTTGGGGGATTTTAACCTTAAATGTTTAATTCCAATGGCTCGGGGGATGGGTGTATGTGGCGTATTCAACATTAGAAATCATCCTGGGTAGGGCCCTCATCTTCACAGACAGGAAGGTCGCCTAATAGGCTGTCTACTAGAAAAAGACATGCAATGGGCCTCTCCAGAGGCCATACGCCATTATATTATATAGTGACATGCGATAAGAGTGACAAGTTGCTGTGTCCTGTTGAGAAAACATGTACTGGCATTCATGAGGTAGCAGTTGTGCGTAACATTCTTCAATAATTCCCATGTAAAGACATACTCCGATTTTAGGATAGTGTAAAGGTTGTTCATGGATAATGTGGGCTCTGTTCACTGATCAGTATCTAGTGTTTTGAGCAATCACATGTACTGACAGATAAGTAATGATGGCGCATGGCCTTCGAAGAGGCGTGGTGCAGGTCTTTCGAGCTGCCGCCGTATAGGCGACCTGCATGTCTATGAAGATGGGGCCCTACCTATGATGAATTCTAATAATGAACACAGCACACATACCCAGCCCTCAAGCCATCAGAACTAACCAATGAAGGTTAAATTCCCCAACCCGGCCGGGAATCACACGTGGGACCCCCTGGACCAAGAGCCAGACAGATGAAACCAGGCTTTATCAGCCGTGAAATAAAGCAGTGGATCCTATAGTCCATTCACAATTGTTTCCAGGAGCCACATGCAATAATGCACATGATTTTCTTTGCCTCTCTCTTGCAGCTCTTGGACACGTATCATCTTGAAGGCCTTCATGTGTAGAGAGCATAATGGACGTTGACTCGAACTATGAGACACTTGAAATTGTTGCTGCTATTTATGTGTTGATTTCCTCAGGCTTCTAAATATGTCTTGAATACTGGCAACCACAGTAGGTGTAAGAATGGATGAGACGCAGGTCCTTTTCGCGTTTGCAACTGATCCACTTTTTCACCGAATCCTGTACACTGCTCTTTGCATTTACACTACCACCAAGAAACTTAGCAGCACTCTTCCCAGGTTTCCTTTTACAACTGCCTTTACGTCACACAGACACAGACAGGTCTTATGGCGACAATGGGAGAGGAAAGGCCTTGGAGTTGGAAGGAAGCGGCCATGGCCTTAATTAAGGTACAGCCCCAGTATTTGCCTGGTATGAAAATGGGAAACCACGGAAAACCATCTTCAGGGCTGCCGACAGTAGGGTTCGAACCCACTATCTCCCAGATGCAAGCTCACAGCTGTGCGCCCCTAACCACATGGCCAACTCACCTGTTTCCATGTTTCCTTAATGGAACCAGTGTGCACATACACCTGCACAATAATATTACTAGTCTTTGCTGAAGAGAATATAATTATCTTGCATGGCATAGTTGCCAACACATTCTAATGGCTCAATTCACTTCCAAATACTAACAGATACAGTAGAAGTCCGTTATAGCGAGAATTCATAACGTCGGAAAATTTACTCGCTATAGCAGATTGTCGTTATATCCGATTTTTGTATAGAAGTCGGAAAACCCCCCATGCATTTTAAAATCAGTATGAAACGGCAATCAGTTTGTTCAAAACTTGCGTTTCCACAGATGTTATCCACACTACGGCTGGCTTGTTTGTTATTTTTCGAAATCTGATACTACGTGAAACTGTATGTTTAATTTCATTCTGAAAAAAATAGAGTACCGTATTTCTCCGAATCCAAGATGAACCCCACTTTTTTCTTCAAAAAATTTAAATCGGGCTCAAAAAGTACTTTGTAAAATCATATGAATGCCTTTGTTGTACAATAGGCCTACGCATTTTAAAACTATTTTTAGACGTCGAACATTGACTTTCGTCATGCCTTTTTTTGCGGCTGCACAATTATTCTTTATTTCCGCGGGTTTAAGGGCCATTAACTTAAAATTGGCATCATAATACCGAAGAGAACCCTTTGAAAATTTGCCAGCAGTACCTATTCCAAGCGTCTGTAGATTACGACGTTCCACCAGGAAACTATTCTTGCTGCCTATGAAACTGTTACTTTTACTCAGTGTCAGATGTAACCGGCTACCGCTACACGCACGTCTCGGTTGCCAGGTTCGGCCAACTTCAATGGCTAGCAATGTGTAGGCCTATTCGCGGACGTCGAAAGTCAACGAACGAGTTTATTGCGCCACGGTATGGCCATTCCGCTATTTGTCTTCACACTAACGCCAAATATTGGCTTTAGCTAGGCCTATGCCGAAAATATTCCTGCTGTCTATAAGACTTAATTTACCGAGCTCGATAGCTGCAGTCGCTTAAGTGCAGCCAGTATCCAGTAATCGGCAGATAGTGGGTTCGAGCCCCACTATCGGCAGCCCTGAGGATGGTTTTCCGTGGTTTCCCATTTTCACACCAGGCAAATGCCGGGGCTGTACCTCAATTAAGGCCACGGCTGCTTCCTTCCAATTCCTAGGCCTTTCCTATCCCATCGTCGCCATAAGACATATCCTTGTCGGTGCGACGTAAAGCAAATAGCAAAAAAATATATATATATGTAAGATTTAATTTTGCTAAGCGTCAAGTACAATAGAGGCGTTATAACTCTGCCACTGAGTAGCCATGGCCTTTCTAAGAATTCGAAGGCTCGCATGTTTTGATGTCGTTCTGCAGATTTGAAAAACGTTTTTGTAAACGCTAATAGAACGCCATACTCTCTTTACTATTTCCTGCGATCCTGTGCGTAACTTCACTGGCGATGTAGGCTATAGTAAGGAGGCGGTCGTTTGTCAACGAGTTTCGTGCGCGCGTGAAAAGAAGTAGCGTGGTTACCGCGGTAGTTGCCAGTGGTCTCCATTAACTTACTGTTAGGCCGCGAATGCAAGACAACCCTTAAGTTTTCGCATGAGATTCTGAGAAAAAAGTCTTGGGATTCTGAGAAATACGGTATCACTCCAAAGGCTTCTGTGGCAAACACTTCAGTTCTCTTCTTCAAACGGCGTCACCTAACCTAACCGTATATGTATCATGAAAACATATTTCAAACGCACGTAGAGAAATGATAACCACCTCGCGAAATATTTACATTTAAATAGCCTTTCCGAAATTTAACTAGACGCGAGAAGATATGAAATATCCTCTGAAATCTGTGATGTACTCTGCCATATCTAGAAGTGTATCACATTCTTACTTAATTTCCGTATATAACATTAAAATATATCGTTTAATTCAGTCTTTATTTTTAACGAGTTAACAACTGCTATCGGCCACGTTATTTACGCATTTATTACGAAACCTATTATCCTCTTTCATTTCAAATTTTCTATAGAGAACAGCAGTCGACGGGT
This sequence comes from Anabrus simplex, assembly GCF_040414725.1. Lineage (NCBI taxonomy): Eukaryota > Metazoa > Arthropoda > Insecta > Orthoptera > Tettigoniidae > Anabrus > Anabrus simplex. Next base: position 256,481,729 of record NC_090269.1, read on the forward strand.
ATTAGGTACTAATCAACTCCAACATCGCCTTTGAATGTCGACGAGAGAACTCGCAAATGCACAAAGTGAGAAAACTATACCGTACGGTACTGAAGAAGATCGATCGCATTTTGTTGCAAACGTTTCAGTTTGCTTATTCAAACAGCGTCACCTATCCTAACTTAACCGTACTATACGTATGATGAAAACACACTCCAAGCGCCAGTAGAGAAATGATAACATTCTCGATATACATTTTCATAATAGCCGTTCCGTAATTTAACCAGATATAAACTAACCTCTGAAATCCAAATTAAGCACTCTGCCATACCTCGAAGTGTATCCCTTACTACTTAATTGAGTATTTAGCCTCAAAATTAAGCGGTCGTTTAGCCCGCCTTAATTTTTAACGAGGTAACAACCGTTTATTTACCAGTATGCATTTATTACGAAAATATGTTCTCTTTCATTTCGAATTTTCTTTGCGGAACAGCAGTCGACAGGTATTACTATTCGACTACGACATCACCTTCGAATGTCGACGAGAGAACTCTCTTGTGCACATAGAGAAGAAACGATGCCAAAGGTAATCGGTCGTATGCAATATCATCGCTGGGGTGAATAAATTTCGCTTACGGAAAAAATCTCACGCGCTTAATCGCTCGTAATAACGGATGCGTCAGTGATATGGCCCTTGCTGTAACCGAAGGACGATACACAGTTTAATTTAGGAACTTTGAAGGGACAGAAAAAAGTCGTCGCTATATCGGAGTTCTCGTTATATGCCATACTCGCTATAGCGGACTTCTACTGTATGTTATAATGAGCACCTATTGGGCTGTGATACTACAACTTCCTTTAGGGTGATATCTGTGTTGGCCTTGGTTGTATGCAGGCTCGAGCAAAATGAGCAGGATAACATCAGCGTTGGCCTTGGTTGTATATAGATGCCAACAAAGCAAATGGGGACAGGCCTGTTTTTCCTAGACCACCCTATACATAAAGCAAAATGTAACCTCACCTGGCAGAAAGCTGCTGGATCAACAATGCCATCAATTAGTTTTGCCAATTTATCCACTTCATTCTTCCAGTGAAGCCACAGTGTTTTAAGGTAGATAATACAAGCTACCTTATTTGGCTCCAGATAGTAAGCTGTCACTGCAGGGACTAATTCAGGCTCGAGAGATTCCAAACTAGCTAGGCAGCTACGAATTCCAAGAACTCCTGACAACAGAAGTGGAAAAATATACAAAATTGTACTAAAAATGTGTGAAGATATAAATTTTGGTTACTAAAATCGGAAAAGACATTACTTCTTTTAAAACAATGTCTAATAATCTGACATTCAAAAATGTAAAATGTAATCAAAAGAGAAAGAACAATACACACTAGGCACAAAAAACTCAAAAACAACCAATAAATTTGGATTAAAAGCAAAATTAAACTACTATATGCTGTATATAGAAAACCAACTTAAATGTCATATTATATAATGAGCATTTGGAAACTCTGTTGCATTTAACTCCATTAGAATGGAATTCATTTCAACAGCACATGAACTTAAAAATTCAGAATATTTTATCTAAAAATAAAACACATTATATACAAGAAACATAATTTCAGAATAGTCCTCAGAACCAACAACACTAACTAACATATTTTACAACACACACACTATAAACATAAAACAAACAAGTCCTTAAACTCTAGAATTTACACATTAAAATTTCCACACTGCAAGGCAAGCTATGTTGGACAAACAGGTAGAAATTTTCGAACAAGGTACCTAGAATATTTAAATGCCAGACAAAAACACATTTTCAGCAATGAACCAACACATTGCAGATTTCAATCATTCTTTCACTTTCACATAAAGCAAGTTGCTTAACATTTATGAAAATATACAAACATATCTGGATCAGAAATAAAATCCAAACCTGGAATTAAATGAAATTTATGATATCAACATACTTTATAGAAATGTATTTAATATTACCAATAACTGTAAAACAAACACCCTTCCTAAACATCCAACACACTCCCAACAGCCTCCCCTTTAAACCCTACCACTCCCTCCCCTCACTAGTAATAACTCCATCCTTCACTTCACACAACAGCTGAGCTAGTCCACACACACCAACAATATCAACAAGGAGTAAGTACAGTTTGATTCCCAATTTCATACTCTGTTGTTCCTCTTGTCTCTGTTATCTTCCTTCTTTTTTATCTATTTTTCTTATTTCCAGACAATAATCACGAAGTCAGGTTTAACAGAATTTCACAAAAACAGGGCTCAACTTCACAAAATTCAATATGTTCTGTTTTGACATGTCCATCACAGTTGCGATTTTCTGTATTTTAATTCTACATTCAAAAAACCTAATATATCTAGTCAATTCTGAGGCATCCTTTCAGCTCAACATGAAGAAAATTTTAATTTTTGAATCTTTAACAACAAGAATATATTGCCAGTCTTTTGTGGTGAATTAAGATTTTTATAAGAACATTTGTTTGATAAATTAAGATTATGTGTTATTATTAGAGCTGCCAATTTATTTGATTGTTTGAAGCGATTAACAGATTAATCTAAAAATCCAATTAATTTATCATTGTGCTTAGCCAATTAAACAAAACAATTAAAACTGTAGTGTGGTGAAGGAAAAAAATAACTGTTTTGCATAGCACAAAACCTGCGTATTTTATTAGTATTTGCTCAGCTATTGTATGATTGAGCAGGTCATTAAAGTAAACTGATGTTCATGTCTTTCTTTTCGAAAGGTAAAAGCAATAGTAGCTCCTTAATTGCTTTGTTCTAAAACAAGGATTATGACTATTGCTTTTACTGACTGTTGGAAAGGAAATTACTGGACTAACTCAGTCAGGCGGCATAATGATTAGGGTTGGGGAAGGTACATGAAGAGGCTGTCATTAAAGACTTTACAGGAATTTCCATGTAATGTGTAAATGGACTTATACCATTTGGTAGAAAGACACAGTAGAAAATGACAATTTAAACCTCAGTTCATGTGTGGTTGTTATTCAGAAGGCAGTATATATTCACATTCAGTGTTTGTGAAATTCAATTACAAATATGACTTAAGAACCGATGCAACGAAAACTTCGTGAAAGTTTTGGATTTAAACTAAATGACTGTGGTAAGATGACAGACAGAAAGAGTGTTTTGTAAGAAATGCAGGAAATCATTCAGTTATACTGGAAGTACAAGTAGTCTTCAATATCATCTTAAACATATTCTCCTTTCCAAAATGTATCTGCATCTATCAATGTCCCTTGCTAGTTCATCTTCTCAGTCAACTTTGAAGCACTTAATAGTGAAGCCTGTGTCCTCTATGGGTAAGGAAACTGAAATAACGAATAAAGTAGTGGAGTAGACTGTGCGGCATAGTAAGCCGGTCAACATCACCTCTGATCGGGGTAATGAACAGGTTTTATAGGAAGCTCTCAATTCTAACACTTACCATCTTCCCTCTAGAGACACAATAACAAAACAAATTGACAAAGTTGTATGATGAAGAAAGGTTGAAATTATTAGATGAACTCAAACAAGCAGAATTTATTAGTCACAGAGAATATGTTTGGTCTTCCATATCTAACTGTAGTTACTTGGGGATTACAGCTCACTGAATTGATGCGAATTGGGAATATCGTAATTCAACGTTGCAAGGTAAACATGTTAGAGAAAACCACAATGTCACTAACTGCACATAAGAGTTTGAAGATGTAGTTTGTGAATGGGGGTTGGAAGATAAAGTTGTCGCTATTTGCACTGACAATGCAAGAAGTATCATTACAGGTGTACAGCTCACATTCTACAATTTAGTTTAAATAAAGCTATTACAGATGCTGCTATGGAAACATTACTTTCAATGTGCAGAAAAGTAGTGGGACATTTTAAACACAGCCCTTATGTGGAAAATCAGCTTGATACAAAACTTAAAGAATAAGGCCTTGATGCATGTTAATTAAAACAGAACATAATTACTCAATGGAATAGTACATTTTTCATGTTCGAGAGCCTTATGAAAGATAAAAGGGGTATTATAGATGAACTATCAATCCACTCTTCTAATATCAGACCTCTAACAATAATTGAATGGGAGATGATAGAAAAACTTATTGTGTGTCTTAAGGATTATTTTGAAATATCAGACCTCCTTGGTGGTAGCATATATGTGACAGGTAGTGTTGTGTTGCCTGCAGTAACACACTTGAAATTATCTTTATATTGCTCTGATGTTGATCCTGGATACATAACTAGATTTAAAAGGAATCTTGTAGAATATTTAATGGTTAGAATAAATGACTGATGTAATCTGAAGACATACCAGGAAGCTACTGTTTATAATCCTTTATTTAAATATCTTAGATCTATTGAAAAAACAGAAATCTATATGGAAAAGAATTTTGGAAAGAGATGTGGACAGAGTACAAGTTTCAGTAAAACCAAACAGCAAGAAGAGGAAACTGTATTTTGAAACCAACGAAGACAAACAGAATTCTGTTCATGCCATTTCAGTTTCGAGTTTGCAAATGTCTGTAGACACATTTGATAAATTACTACATAAACTGAAACCCATCTTGCAAAGAATGGAAGTGAATCACAGAAAAACCATCACAGCAGAAGAGAAGCTTGTTGTTACGTTGAGGTAAGTAAAATACTAGCATTAGTTCTATTGTATCTCCATCAATGAAAGTTATAAGATGGTCACTACTGTGTGAGTCTGTGATATCCGTAGTGGATAATGGTGTAAGATGCAGTGAAAAATGTGGCAAATGCAGAAGAGTAGGTAGTTAAAAAAGCGATTCTGTGTCGTAAGTGTGATGAATGGTACCATTTTCGTTGTGCAAATATTGTAAATAGGACTGATATTGAAGAAAGTGTGTGGCTGTGTCCCGAGTGTAAACAAACTGATAGTGAGGCAAAACAACAAGAAAGAGAGACTTACGAAACTATAATTAAGATTTTAGGAGTGCTACAAGAAGACTTATGCGCTCTGAAACATGAAAATGAAAGCTTAAAGGACAGAATAAAGAAACTGGAAGATAAAGAAGACATTGGAGAAGAAAGATCGCCGTGGACGGAAGTGACGCGTAGCCATTTTAGGCCTAATGTTAAACATATGGGAGAAACTACGTACAACTTAAAACAGGCAAAAAACTCTTTGCAGTGCCAAAATAGATATCAGTTATTGCAACAAGTTCCAGAAGAAGATGCACCCAAGTTTTCCAAATAATTTTAAAGCCAGTGGAGGTAATCTACAGAAGAAGAAAACCAACCGAAAGTCATGATCGCCAAAAATTCATCTCTACGCAGACAGTCAAGGGCGGGGTATGGCAGAAGGCATCAAGGACGAGCTGCAGAATCAAGAAACTGAGGTCTTAGGACTAATAAAACCAGGTGCCACAACTGAAGACGTCCTTTCAAGTTGCGATCCTGTGTTTGAGAAGGACAATTATGTGGTGATTGTGAGTGGTACAAATGGCATTGCTGCAAATGAAGGTGAGGAACTAATTACGACCCTCAGAGGTAAGATTTCCAAACTATCTGACTCAAAAGTAATTGTAGTTAATGTGCCACCCAGGTATGACCTTTTAGAGGACTCGTGTGTGAACAAAGCTGTACATGATGTAAATATAAAAATCAAGAGATTATGTAAGGGTTTTAGAAATGTCTATGTAGTAGATACTTTAGGTCTTGGCAGGCAAATGTTCACTAGGCATGGGTTACATCTGAATGGTAATGGAAAAGCAACTCTCTGTAGACAAATTGCTACAATTATCAACAGAGATTTGCAAACTAATCTGTACTTAAGAAAACCCATTCCACTAAACTGGCACATACAGGGAAACTTGCCAGAAAACCCAGATCCTTAAATCAAGATCTATGTACAAGGATCTGGGTTCCAGGGAAGTTCTCAACTCATGAGTCAAACGTTACCCAATTGCAACAGTCAAGTTTTAGGGAGGAAGGGGGTCTGAGATTGCTCTTGGTAAACTGTCAGTGTATAGTAAATAAACAATTAAAATTCGGTACATTGATGGAATCTTATGATACTGATGTGATGATAGGAGTGGAATTGTGGTTGAGAGAAGGGGTGAGTAATAGAGAAGTATTTATATACAGTCTATCGTAGAGACCGAGGAGATAAAAAGTAAGGGGGATTGTTTATTCTGGTGAAGGAAACTTATTGTTCACATGAATGGTTTACTGATGAAAGAGATGAAATATTAGGGATAAAATTAGTTTGTGATAATATGAAGGAGGTGGGAGTTATAGGAACATATAGGCCTGGAAGAGAGGAAAGAGACATGGAAATATTTGAGAAAATAATAAAACAAAAATGGTCTGGTAATAATTGGGGGAGATCTAAACTTGCCTGAAGTTGAATGGAATGGAGCTGCAAGTGAAGCCCATGAACAGAAACTGGCAAATAAGTTAATTTGGGAGGGAGGATTTACACAAGCAGTACAAGAACTGACTCGTCTCAATACCTTGCTAGATGTATTCTTGGTTAAACCATGGGAAATTGTTGATAAAACTGAGGTAATTGAAGGAATAGGTGACCATAAGGCTGTAATAATGGATGTAGGACTCGTACCAAAAATGCTTAATAAGAGGGTCACACAAGACAAGAAATTATACAGAAAAACTAAAGTTGATGAATTTGGGACTTACCTTAAATCACAATTCAGTTGTTGGATAAGTGGAGTAATGTGGATACACTTTGGGCTAAATTTAAAGGAATCATCTGAGAAGGAGAGAAGAGATTTGTACCTGTTAAGAAGGGTAAAATGACCTCAGACCCTGTTTATTATACAAGGGAAATAAGAAAATTAAAAAGAAAATGTAGAATAGTAAACAGAAAAATCAAAGAGGGTAGGGAGAATAGAGAAACTAGAAAACAGCTAATGAGGGAACTGAATAGAGTGAAAAAGGAAGCAAAAGAGAATTATATGAATGGCATACTTCAAGAGGGTAATGACCACAAATGGAAATGGAAAAAGCTGTATTCATATATTAGGAATCAAAAAGGAAAAGGAATCCAAATTCCTACAATGGTGGGAGAAGGGAGTGAACACTATTTAACAGATACTGAGAAAGCAAATCTATTTAGTAGGGAATTCAAAGATTCAGTAGAAGACTGTCAGGAGTTGGAAACCGTAACAGAAGGTAGAAAGGGAGAGAGACACAGGGAAACAAGAAGCTTCTCATTCACAAATGAAGATATTTTCAGAGAAATCCAACTGCTTCGGCAAGGAAAAGCAGCAGGAAGTGATCAAATTGCCGGGGAGGTATTAAAGACAATGGGGTGGTACATAGTGCCTTATTTAAAATTTATCTTTGACTATGTCATAAATAATAGTGTAATACCGAAGGAATGGAAGGAATCTATAATAATACCAATTTATAAAGGAAAGGGTGATAAAAGGAAACCAGAGAACTACAGACCAATCAGCCTGACCAGTATAGTTTGTAAAATACTGGAGAGTTTAATATCAAAGTACATCAGAGGGATATGTGATGATAAAAATTGGTTCATGAGGAGCCAGTATGGATTTAGAAAGAAATTTTCTTGTGAGGCACAACTGGTGGGATTTCAGCAGGACATATCAGATCAGTTGGATTCAGGAGGCCAGTTAGATTGCATAGCCATAGATCTTTCCAAAGCCTTTGATAGAGTGGAACACGGAATATTATTAAAGAAATTGGAGGGAATAGGATTGGACGTAAGGGTTATACGTTGGATAAGAACATTTCTAAATTCAAGGGTTCAGAAAGTCAAAGTAGGAAATAATATATCACAGGAAGAGAAAGTCTGGAAGGGAATTGCAAAGGGTAGTATAATCGGTCCGTTACTTTTCTTAATATACGCAAATGATTTAGGGAACAATATAACATCGAAAATAAGATTGTATGCAGATGACATAATTGTTTATAGGAAAATAAATAACATTGAGGATTGTTCAGAATTACAAAGGGACCTTGAGAGTATCCAACAATGGGTTGAAGAAAATAATATGAAGGTTAATGGACGCAAATCAACTGTTACAGCATTTACAAACAGGAGCTTTAAAACTGAATTTGAATATACTTTGGATGAGATAGTTATCCCAAAAGATGGCAAGTGCAAATACTTAGCTGTGAGATTTGAAAGTAATTTGCACTGGAAGGGTCATGTTGATGACATTGTTGGGAAAGCATACAGATCGTTACATGTCATAATGAGGCTACTTAAAGGATGCAACAAAGAATTAAGAGAAAAAAGTTACTTGAGTATGGTTCGTCCATTATTGGAATATGCAACAGTGTTTGCGATCCTCACCAAGAATACCTAATAAAAGAACTAGATGGTGTGCAGAGGAAAGCAGCAAGATTTGTAACAGGGGATTTCAGGAGAAAGAGTAGTGTATCAGAAATGTTAAAGGAACTTGGGTGGGAAACTTTAAGTAAGAGAAGGGAGAAAACTAGACTTATAGGATTATATAGAGCCTATACAGGAGAAGAAGCATGGAGAGAAATCCGTGAGAGGCTTCGGTTGGAAAATAATTATATTGGCAGGACTGACCAAAGTACAAAATTAGAAGGAATTTAGCCGAAGCGATTGGGGTAAATTTTCATTCATTGGGAAGGGCGTGAAAGAGTGGAACAGTTTACCAGGGCTAGTGTTTGATCCTTTTCCAAAATCTGTACAGATATTCAAGAAGAGAATGAACAGCAACAGAGAAAATAAATGAAATGTTAGAGGGCATTCGACCAGTGCAGGATATTGTAAATAAAAAATGTGTGTGATTAAATTAATTCCATACCCTGGTCTATGGAGTTTGGACAGCCCAAGTAGGGGACTGCCTATAGGGGTGAAGTACAGTGGGGACTTCGAGGGCCCTGGGACCGCTACGGTAGCTGTGAAGGCCCTTCAGGAACTCTGAAAAGTGGTGGCAAAAGGGGCTCTGGTTAAGACGCAGCAGGTCGTTATGCTACTTAGGTTCCAAAATTGGTAAAATATAAATATGTAAATAAATACAATGTGAATTTTAATCTTATACCAGTTGTATAGTATTATTAGAAGTAATTTCACATACTGTATATGAGTTGACTATGTTTGTAAGTACAGGAGATATTATAAGTAGAATTTTTTAAACAATATCAATTTATTAAGGATGATGTGTGTGTTTAATAGAAAAAATTATTAGTGTAAGTTGTATAATATTGTATTCTAGGAAAATTTTCTTCGTCTCTTGTTAATTTAAAATTTAGTGCTTGACAATAATGTATTTTAGTGTACCATTTGCCACCGAGGTAGACACCTCATTTGCAAATAAAGAGATTTGATTTGATTGATAGTATTTTATTGATTAACTAAAAGAAGCACAGTTTTGTATAAAGTAAGACAATACAGATATTAGATCATTAAAGAAGCATACTTTAGTATAAAAATAGAAAATGGATAAATTAAATAATTTATACTGTACATGGAACTTCGTCAAAAGAAAGGAAGTTAAACATTATACCATTAAATAGAGGAAACTAAATCCATAAGAAAATAACATTATATCACTACAGAAATTACTGCATTTTTTATTAACTGAAAGAAGCATAGTTTCATATAAAGGAAGGAACTACCTAAATTAGTATTGCCCATTGTTCTGAATATCATTAACACCTGTCAGGTCTGCCTACAGTACCTACTGGGTGGATTGAGTAGCTCAGTAGTTACTGTTGCCAGTACCAAGCCCAGGGAAAGGAGGAGGGTTGGCTCAATTCTGTAAAATAACAGCCAGAGAACATCTTGAGGCAAACACACATTTTTCATCAAATCATATTTCATTTATCACCTTTCCGGATCAGATCTGGAATTGCAAACCCTGACCACACAGTCAGACTCTTGATCATTGATCGATCAACCTAATATGGAAAGTCTTCTATTGAAAGAATCCACCGGTTTGGATAGCTATATAATTTTCCAAACAAAGACACCATTTGGATATGGTGGGGTGTCAGGTAGAGTATTGTGGCGAGTCGGAGCACCCAGAGACTTAATGATCAATCATGCAGATTAATCAAACTATGTATTTAAGTTCAATAAACCAGGAAAGTTTTCGTATTTGGCAACATTAAATATCAATTCATTGATGAAGGTTGGTAAGTTGAAACATCTAATAGATATTTTGAATCAAAATAAAATTGTGATCACAGCTCTTCAAGAATTACATAATACTGATCAGAACCCAATTGAAACAGGAGGGTATCCTCTCTATAAAGGACCTTCCAGGTGAAAGAGTCGTAAAGAATATTCCTCAATTCGGAGTTGGTTTCTTGATACAAAATAGAATTCTAGATTCCATTATTTTATTGAATTTTCCTCAAATTCATCAAGAGTAGCATTATTAACGATTAAAGTGAAAAAAAGATTTATACATTGATAAATGTTCATGCTCCAACAAATGAAAAGAACAGAAGTGACAAAGAGGGAACAGATCAATTTTGGTATGAACTTCATGAATTGGTAATGAATATACCTGATACTAACATTAAAATTCTCCTTGGAGATTTTGGGAGATTTTAATGCAAAGATTGGACGTGAGAGAAAATTTCATTTTGTGGTGGGACGATAGCCAGCCCATAAATTAACAAACAAAAATGATGAACGGTTAATTGAATTTTGTATTAACCATGGACTAATTTTAGAAACAACAAGGTTTAAAAGAAAACTGCATAAATGAATGACTTTGAAAAGTCCAAATGTTACATTGGGTGAATCCCAAATAGATCATGTGGCCATGGATCATAAATTTCATAAAGATTTCTAATGTTAAGATTCTGCGTGGTGTCGATGTTAATTCAGATCATTACATCTCCAAGATTAAATTTAAATTAACTCCTAAAAGTAAATATAAACCGCATAACCCTCCTAGGTCAGTCAGTAATAATCGAACATGCTTCGAGATATCCACAACACTTTTAAGTGATAGCTTGAGAACCACTATTAACAAACTATAAACCATAGCAGAGGAAGTTGCACCCATTAAAAAACGAAAAAAAAACATGCTTGGTGGAATGAAGCGTGTGATACAGCAATACCAGAGATGCCAACTTTCAAGAAAGGCAATTCGTAATGTAGCCGTTCGGGCACGGGAGGGGGGGGGGGGGGGGGGGGGGGTGACGGGCGAGGCGGCCGTAGAATTTTCTTTCTTCGAGATCTTACTAACGTACATATCATTGAAAAATTAATGAACGACATACAATTCAACCAAATATTCAAAGACTGACATATAAAGAGTGTATGATTCTTACCCGCTAAAGTAACAGGTGATCTGCAGTACATATCTGAGGTAGATTGAAGGATCATTTCTTTTGTTGAGTACTGCAGTTGCTGCCCTTAGCAGCTTGTAGTTGCTGTTTGGTAAACGTACACTGGTGACATGCTATTCCGTTTGATATCGTGTGCTTCCTCTGCACTAACAGAGCACTTAACAGTTCGGTGTTCAGGTTATGTAGCGCATACCTATCTACGAAATGCCACTGTAATATTTGTCCCAAATGGAACATAGTCATGAAGTGAAAATGAAGTGAAAAATCTGCTGTAAATTAAGCAATACCGTCGTTACTAGAGAAATATGTATACGTTCTTACGGGCTTTGGACAGGACTCACTTATGTTGTATTCCGCTTCTCATGCCGTCATTTGTTTCTTTCTTGAGGTCCAGGGAGTGCAATGTCTGTGAATTCTCATTATCTTTGTCCATATGACTAGCGCGGGCAGTTCAAACAGCAAAATAAATATATTACTTTTTTGTTGAAAGGAAAATAGCATGATCTCCGGACCAATAAATATATCATTTATGAGTGAGTTAGGGCACAAAACGAATGAGCAATATGAAGAAAACGACACCTAATTAATACAAACAACTTCAGTGAGCAAAGACATCACACACGAAGGTGTTGGACAAAAAAACACATACGGAAGCGCTACGACGTAGCAGAAAAAAATAGTTGTAAGGTAGTAAAGTATGTATCCATATCATTCTCTTCAAGTCAACCATTTCGTACTATTTCTTAATTTACCGCATATTTTCGAGTTTATTTATGTAAAAGCAATTATGTTCCATTTAGGGCAAATATTACAGTGACATTTCGTAGATAGGTATGCGCTACGTAACCCGGTGTTCATATTAGCACAGAACTCAGTCTTGTTCTTCGTCACCATACGCAACTGAAAATTTGCGGCTACACACACTACAAAAACACGCGTGAATGAGATTTTGAGGAACGCAATAAACAGGGCCATTCTTTCGAGTATTCCTCCCTAAAGTTTTGAACAACTTTTGGTTTATTACTAGCATCACTAATCACGGTAACGTCACCACACGTATTTTCCTGCACAATAAATCGCTTCATTATTTCAAACCTTTCGCATTTTGTAATACACGATTAGCATATATCCTACAAGAGCAATATATGTAAATTTGGCAACCAAAATCGCAATAAATATTTCAACAGTCACGCACGCAGTATCCACAATGATACGGAGTTTCTCACCACTTCGCCGCCAAAACAAAGGCAAAACAACTCGCATATTTCAAGGAAGTCTGGTCATGTGACGAACAAAGACAACAGCTCGGCAAGATATACCGCTTCACAGGTGCCGATTTCTCCGGTAATGTAAGCACACACTGAGTTCGGCGGGAGAAAACTCGAAATATTCTCAAATGAGGGACAGGAAAGGGGTATAAATGATTACCGAGAAGTCCAAAAATAATATTCTGAGAATTAAAGCTGTAATGGCATTCCTTGTCTGTACTTTTGAACACCTCATACACTTAGGTTTGAAAATCAACAAAAAATCGTAATTTGAGGTGTGTGATTCGTAAAGGCGTAATTGTGATGGGTAATTCGTAATTATTATGATTGAATCGTAATAGTTGGCATCTCTGAATGCTGGCATAAAGCCCGGTTGAATGATCAACAACAAAAAAACAGAAAGCTCTACAGAACTAATCCATGCTAGACGATTAATGGATAAAGAAATCAGGAGAGTTAAAAGAAATTATCAGAAGGAAACATTAAAATCTATTGATGAAACTTTCAATCGAAATGAAACAAGATACTATTATAGGACATTTAAACAATACCAAAAAATTAATACTCCCTCTACGCTTCTGATGAAAAATAAGAATAGAAAGGTGGCCCATAAAGATTATGACAAAGCAATAATTTTGGCTGAATACTTCAAAACATTACTTAATAGCGATGAACCCGAAAAATGTTTTGAATCCGATCTTTTTCCCAGAAATAAAACACCTATAAAGAAGGTCATACCACCAGTTTATGATGAAGTAAGTGCAGCTATTGATTCGCTGAAAAATTTTAAAGCAGCAGAAGAAAATCAACTAGGAGCGGAACTCTGGAAGAATGCAAATATACAAACTATTCAGAATTTACATAAACTTCTCATTGACATTTAGAATACAGAAAAATTGCCTGAAGAATGGAATGTTGCAATTATACACTCAATCCATACAAAGGTGAAAGATCAGATCCTAGTAAATATCGGGGAATTTCTTTGCTAGATATCACTTATAAATTTTTCTCTAAGATCCTATATTCCAGAATCTATGACCAGCTTGATAGTAAATTTGGTGAATATCAGGGTGGTTTTCGTCTAGGACAAAGTTGTCCAGATCAAATTATCAGTCTCAAATGGATCATAAAACGTCAATGCATTAGGAGCAAAAATTCAATGATCACTTTTGTTGATTTTCAAAAGGCTATGATACTAACTATCCATCGTGAATCATTACTACATATCCTTACTGAATTTGGTCTACATCAGAAACTTTTTAACCTTATTGCGGTCACTCTGAGAAACACAAAATCTAAAGTTCGGTTCAGAAATGAAATCTCTGAACCATTTGAAATTCATATTGGTCTTCGACAGGGAGATGGATTATCCCTATTGATGTTTAATTGTGTGCTGAAAAAAAATATGCGTGAATGGAGTAAGGTATGTCCTCCGACTGCTAAGATTGGAAGAAATATTCTACTAAATTGTCTTGCAATTGCTGATGATCTGGCGCTATTAGCAAATAGTATAGAAGAAGCAAAATTTAAAGTAGAGGAACTAGGAAGATTAGCAGTAAAGGTTGGGTTGAAAATATATTTTGAGAAAACAAAAATTATGCCATCCTTTAAAGTTGACACTCCACATATTATATTAAACAATACTCAGAAAATTATAGTTGTAAATAAATTTAAATACCTTGGTGAAATTGTCACTTGGAATGCTAAAGAAAAAGCATCCATAGATAATACAACTCTAAAATTGAGACGAGCACAACAAATTAAATGGCCGAGTTACAAAAAATAATATCTTTCAATTAATGCTAAATCTGACATCATCGTACAGGTTGACTGAATTAGCAGACGAAATAACACATAGTGTGCTGTGAGAAGCAGGATACACTTTGCGTATTTCTACTTTATGTTAGTGTCTGGTATAGTCATCAAACCAGAAGCAACATATGCAAGTGAAACATTATCCAAACTAAATACCAAAGCAACAACAAACAAACTGCAGAAAGTGGATAGAAGAATTCTCTGTACAATAGGGAACATGTGATCAGAATGTACAAATAATAACTCCAAACATGATAAAAATCTAAATTAAATTACACAAATGTCACGTGATGCAAGTATGCGATCTCATTGGTCTGACGTCATCGTACAGGTTGACTGAATTAGCAGACGAAATAACACATAGTGTGCTGTGAGAAGCAGGATACACTTTGTGTGTTTCTACTTTATGTTAGTGTCTGGTATAGTTAATTTCGAGGTCTATACATAGGATAATAATCTGAGTGGTATATTTTAGACTTAAAATGAATCCTGCGCAGACAGTGAGGCAGAAAACATAAATGGTGTATAGCTCCGATGTGCAATAGCACATCACATACCATCCCAAACAAATTGTTTATAAATGTTCCAAAGACGCTAAAACTAGGGAGAAATGGATTTTGGCGAGCCAGAGAAATACTGGTGATATATCAGAAAAGTCTACAGTTTGTTTTTTTGAATATCATTTTAACGTAAGTTGAATTTGTTTGAATTTTCAATCACTTTTCCATATCAGCTGTTCTAGTGGTAAAACTTTAAATTTCAATGTATGATGCTTTATTTGCTTCAATTACATTTTGGAATATGAAAGTAATAAATAGTGCATTAATTAACGCTGATTATTATAAAGTATTCTCCAAACCTAACCTATGTTTTGGGTGATCCATGTCAAGGTAATAAATCAAAGGGGTTATGAACCATATTGACAGCTCTAGTTATACCAATTTACCTTGGCATACGACAGTTATTTATGTCTTTATTGAAGAGCTTATATTTGTAAAGAAATTTAGGCTATAGCTAAATACTCTATAATATAACAAAAAATAGGCGTGTAGATCATGAAAGAAAACAACGTGAATTTAACAAATGTATAAAACCAATGCTTGTCTGTTGGAGTCTTATAAGTTAACAAACAATGCTCAATTATAATAATTATCATAATATTAATGAAATAAATAACATAATTGCACACAGGTGAAAATAGTGATGCTGGTGTTTAAAATATTATCCAACTCAGCCTAAGTTTTAGGTTATACAAGCCAAGTCAATAAACCGAAGGGTAAAAATACCGGGCGAGTTGGATGTGCGGTTAGGAGCGCGCAGCTGTGAGCTCGCATCCGGGGGATAGTGGGTTCGAACCCCACTGTCGGCAGCTATGAAGATGGTTTTCCGTGGTTTCCCACTTATCACACCAGGCAAATGCTAGGGCTGTACCTTAATTAAGGCCACGGCCGCTTCCTTCCCATTCCTAGGCCTTTCCTGTCCCGTCGTCACCATAAGACCTATCTGTGACGGTGCGATGTAAAGTAAATTGCAAAAAGAAAAAAGAAAAAAAAAAAAGTAAAAGTCACAGCACCCAAAGACATTCCTGTATTGAACGATTAAAATGTCACCAAGACACTTTTCTTGCCTGATATGCTCATCTTGTTAAAAGCCAAATGTAATTAATGTTATTGGCTTTACGCCCCGCTAACTACTTCTACAGTTTTCGGAGATGCCAATGTGGAGGAATTTAGTCCTGCAGGAGTTCTTTTACGTGCCAGTAAATCTACCGACACGAAGGTGACGTGTTTGAGCACCTTCAACTTCCACCGGACTGAACCAGGATCGAACCTGCCAAGTTGGGGTCAGAAGGCCAGCACCTCAACCGTCTGAACCACTCAGCCCGACTTGTGAAAACTGGATGAAGTCATATTTATCTTTATTTTTATCATGTTTAACTTTTTCCCTCCACCAACATATTTAATATTTCTCTTTCATGGGCCCCAGATGTGGGTAGGCCAGTTGCCCCAACCATAAATATATATTTTTTCGGGAATGATAGATTATAGACCTATAGTAGTATGATCTTTCTTTCTTTCTTTCCTTCTTTCTTAATCAGTTTATCCTTCAGGGTTGGTTTTCCCCTCGGACTCAGCGAGGGATTTCACCTCTACCACTTCAAGGGCAGTGTCCTGGAGTGTGAGACTTTGGGTATGGTGATACAACTGGAGAGGAGGGCCATTACCTCGCCCAGGCGGCCTCACCTGCTCTGCTCAACAGGGGCCTTGTTAGAGGATGGGAAGATCGGAAGGGATAGACAAGGAAGGAAACGGCCGTGGTCTTAGGTGCCTGGAGGAGAAATGGGAAAATACGAAAAACCACTTCGAGGATGGCTGAGGTGGGATTCGAAACCCCTCTACTCAGTTGACCTTACGAGGCTGAGTAGACCCCGTTCCAGCCCTCGTACTATTTGTTTTCAACTTTCATGGTAGAGCCGGGAATCGAAACCGGGCCTCCGGGGGTGGCAGCTAATCACATTAACCACTACACCACAGACGCGGACTAGTACTATAATGCTACCTATATGTTTATGTTAGTGCTGAAATCTGATTTCTTACTTTACTAATGCTGAAAGCCCGAAAATGTAATGTTATTCTTTAATACGGGAATCAGTCTAAAAGGAAATGTTGAAAGTGATGTGATTTCTATCCAGGTTCGTTGTTATCCTAATACTATGAGTTAGAGTACATTGCATGTATATAAAAGATGCCACTTACAAACTTGCTTTTATTCCGCGAAATTCTGCGCCCACAAAAGTTACTAGTTTTCAAGAATGATAACATCTACACATGGTAGATTGACTGTGCTGTTTTGAACCTTTCTTCTGTCATTTTGAAGTTATTCGCAATCACGAATAATAAACAATCGGCTTTTAGTAACGCTGATGCACAATGGCTGGTAGAGCTGCATGCGGTACTGGATCATGACGTCACAGCGCCGCTTAGGCCATTTCGCTCGCCTTGCGGAAAGGCACTTTTAAATATTTTTTTAATGGTAGAAAACAAGGCAACTTACCACAATGTAATATGTTTACATACTATTTCATTGGTGCACTTTTCAAAAAAAAATATTTTTGAAAATTATGCATGTTCCCTATTATTAACCCAATCGCATCATTTGACGACCCTAGCTCGTCATAGTTACTCGTGGCATATGAATCAAATGACGAGCTCTGCTCGCGGCGATGCACAGCTGTACATCAATCCATATAGTTCAGTCAATAACCCACAGACGCCACTTGTATGCATTCTGAGCTGAAGTTTACACATGTGGCTTCGGATTTTTTCCTTTCACCAGGTTCTTGCACACTTCCGGAACAAGAGATAAGAGAATCTTTTTTCACATAATTTCGCTCATGTCAGTTGCCATCATGCCGTCAAGCAGATATGCTGGTGTTGATGAAGAAGGAATACGAAAGCTAATAGATAGTGTTTTAGAGAGTGATATTGAAGGCAGTGATGTTTGTGACGATGAAATAGACCCTGAAGTCCTTAGTTCGAGTACTAGCGATGCGTATAATAGTTCTGATGACACGGAAAGTGAAGCAAATAACGACGGTGTGCCGAGTCTTTCGAAACGAGCTCGTACCTCGGCACAGACTAACTTGACTGACTGGAACTGGACAAAAAGTGACAATAAACCTGTTGTACATAAGTTTAGTGAATACAGTGGGGTTAGTGAAAATTTATTGAAAAAGTTTGATACGCAGCCACTATCTGAACTCTCAGTTTTTTGTGAATACATGAACCCTTTGTTTGACAATATATCTGTCGAGACAAATTCATATGCAGCAAAACAGTTGAGCAATCCTGACAGAAAAAAGTTGAAAGACGATGACAAATGGTTTGAGACTACACCCGACGAAATTAGGGCATATTTTGTGTTAGTTATACTAATGTCACAAGTGCGAAAGTCAAGAATACAGTTATACTGGAGTAAAAACAGGTGTATAAACACTCCTATTTTTCGTGAAACCATGAGCAGGGGAAGATTTATTATAATTTCACGATTTTTACATTTTGTTGACGATGAACAAGTCGATAGTAGTGACAAATTAAGAAAGATTAGGCCTATAATATAACATTTCTGCTCCAAATTTTCAGAATTATATTTACCTTCACAAGACATTGCTCTAGATGAAAGTCTAATGAAATTCAGAGGCCGCCTTTCATATGTCCAGTGTAATAGGTCTAAACGTTCTAGGTTTGGAATAAAAATTTACAAAATTTGTGAATCAAGTTCTGGCTACTGTCTGTCTTTCAAAATTTATGTAGGTGATGATGTAACGGATCCAAGTCTGCCAGCGAGTACAAACGTCGTGCTCAACATGTGTGAACCCTTGTTAGGCCGAGGACATACATTGTTTTTAGATAACTGGTATTCTTCCCCAGATTTATTCAAAAGGCTACACGACAAGCAGATGAATGTAATTGGAACTGTTAGACAGAACCGAAAAGACATGCCTCGCGATATCAGTAAGACGAAACTAAAACGTGGAGAGTATGAGACGTGGGCTGCCAACAGTATGTTGTGTGTGAAGTGGAAAGTTAATAAGGATGTTTGCTTTCTCACCACTAAACACAAATCAGCTGACATGACAGGGACAGGCAAACTCAGGCGAAAGAGAGGGCAAACTCCGAGGGAAGAAGTGATAAAGCCCAAGTGTGGCCTTGAATGCCAGAAGGGGGATGGGTGGTGTTGACCTTCAGGATCAGGTTACAGCTCTGTTCCCCGTCATGCGACGCACAGTGAAAGGATATAGGAAAATATTCTTTTATCTCCTAGATATGTGTATTTTCAATTCCTTCACTGTGTATCACAAGATCGCTGCTAACAGAAAGACGAGCTACACGGACTTCCGAACTAGCATTGTGCAGCAGCTACTAGAGACTGTTCAGTTGCCGGAGTACTCGGTTCGAGGTCGACCTTCAGTGAGCACCACCCCAACCAGATTACAAGCTAAATCATGGGCCCACTTTCCCATGCGTATTCCCCCTACAGAGAAGAAATCAAAAGTCACAAGAAGGTGTGCTGTGTGCTATAGCCGGGGTAAAAGAAGCGAAAGTTGCTGGCAGTGCAAAAAGTGTGGCGCAGCTCTTCACTTAGAAGAATGTTTTGAGGTGTACCACACCCAGCAGACGTACTAAAATAGCGGCATTGGTAAGTTTATTACTTCTTTATCATGCATGCAAATTTTCAGAAAGGAATATTTACTGGTTGGTTTTGTATGATTTTCTAAATAATAGTGTGATGACGACGGCCGCAGAGCGGTATTTAAATGTGATTTCTTAGTGAACTCCTATGGTATTTAAATGTGAGGCGAATGGGTTAATAAAAAAACATCAGGTTGATGGCCAATGGAGACTTTTACCTAATTCAGTAATTTACAGGGAAAGTGAATCAAATACTGACACAATGACAAAATGGAGGATTGCATTTTTTGGACACATACACTGTTTGCCAAATTTTAGACTCCTAAAACAGCTTTTAGATTTCTTTTGGAATAGTAAAACAAAAAACACTTGGTTTGAAGAAATACAAATGGATTTGGATGAATTGAAAATTACTACAGAGCAAACTGAAAATAGAGAAAAGAAGAAGATTCTAAACAACAAATATACAAAACTATCACTTAAAACATCAAAACATAAACAATATGTTACATCAGCAGAAGAACGGGCTGCAAGATCGTCTACAATGAAGAAGTTTTGGGAGAAGATATTATCAAGTATTAAAAAATGAGCTTATTTTTTGATGTACTTTATTTTGTGAAGATTTTATTGTATAAGGTTGATTTTGGTGCTCCATTGTGGGCGTAAACAGTGTAAATAAAATAAATAACACCTCTCAGATAACATTTCTGTCTTTAAAATATTTGAGAGATACATTCCACGGTAACAATCGTTTAAAAACTGATGAAATCAATTCCTCTGTTCCAAAAGACATGGTGAGCTTGGGACAACACGCTTACAGCTGAGCAGCAAGAAACAAACTGATCTGACTTGAAGTGGTATTGGGCATAAGTATGTGAGGAGTAGAGCCATTTCTGCTCTTTGTCTGGCCATGCCCAGGTTTAATCGCTGGCTTGATTCTACGCGCTCAACTGCTCAGCACCACTTGTTAATGCTTGCTGCTTCAAAAAGCTATCTGAGTGGCCTAACCCTTAGTTCTAAATATGTCAACTTCCTGACATGTCTGAAGTCCTGAAGCATCATTTGTCCTGAAGTATCATTAAATCATCAATATTGAAATATATTTAAAATACCTTAACTACTCATTTTTGTATTACAATTAAAATTTAAAATATAAAAAAAATATTTCTTTAAAGCATATCAAATTACAAAAATATATTATGCCAGGTGTTTTTCTCAAACTTATGCTGTGTGAACCTGATTAAAATTCAATTAACCAATCAAATGTTTTTAATCAATTGACAATTCTAATTATGTATTGCATCATCTATAATGTTTTGTAGCTAAAAAAAGGCCCATTAAGAGCCAAAACGTACTGTTTTTCTATTCTAATCACGACAAAAATCTTCAATTACATAAAATGAACTTCATTATAAAGCCCGTATTGTCGTAAGTATACTTTGAAGGTGGGTCAAATGTTCCACCTTTACAATACCATGATTCTTTATTATCTAATTATTTAAATATCATTTTTTTTAAATATGACGGGACATGTTTCGTCTAACTTGTAGACATCATCAGCCGCAAAAGTCTTTAAGAGAAAGCAACAAGGACAAGGACAAAGCAACACATTAAAATAATTCGGGTAGCCGAATACGTCAATTAAAATGGTGAAGAGTGTTCAGGATTGTTCAGAGCACAACACTTAAAAATATATTGTTGACATTAAAATTAAAATTGTCCATGTGGGATGATTCAGTAAAACTTGGCGTTAAAATTCTTCTTTTTGAGGTGCTGTGTTGACATACAATATTCTGTTGTGTCGGTGAAAGTTTGACAATGTGGTGTACAATGTTAAATCATAAAAATGATGTGTAAGGAATCCAGTGAGCGGATGTTAAGGTCGTCTTATTGGCATGATGTTGACATTTCTTGCTGAGAAGTTAGGTGGAATATTTGAACATAATAACGTGTGTGAAATGTGCAGTGAAGGGCCCTAGAACGAGAATAATGGCTGTTGTTAGTATTAAAATAGGCAAGTTTTTGTATCTTGTGATATAAACCAATAAATGAAAAAATATAAAGAGTGCGGCAAATCTGATTACTTACGTTCTCGCCTGTTCGAGAGCGACCAGTTCAGTGTGGACGATTGTGGCTGACTGGGGGCAAACTATGGAGATCGTGTGTGATGGGAGCTGGTATGAGGAGAAAGTAGGGGAAGGTTGGAATCAATAGGCGGGGAGCTATCACGTGGAAGCTTGTTTGTAAGTTTGTCAAAGTAGGAACTTTTAAGCAATGCCTCGAAAATTACGTTCGCAGTTTCTGAATTTTCATTAAAATTGTGAATGGTGTAGTATGTGGTGAGACGGAGAACTGCAATAGTGGAAATATAATTTTAAAGTTTTTATTTAAAGTGTCTGAAAGATTTCATTTTTGGTGGGAACTCTGGACTCTACTGGAATTATTTTATGTATTGAAATATGTGTGTAATAATTTCTCTTTTAGGCAATAGGCAAGAAATATTGAACTGTATGAACACTGCAAGATATGAGAATTGTTGTGAAGTGATTTTTTTTTGTATGTAAATTTTCGGGAATTGATAATTTAAATTAATGTCAGCAAGCAAAGACACTTGGGACGTTTTAACTCGAAGAATTATTTGAATTTTTTTTTTTTTTGTAATTATAGATATCAAAATTTATAATATGATGAAAATGTAAATGTAAAGGTGCTTTACTTTGGAAACAGTCTATACTGCACGCGCGGTTATGGGTGTTGAAATAGGTGTTGCAATAGGAAATCTCGAAGTTGCTAACTATCATAATATGACCATACATGGTCATGCAATTTCATTCGCTAGAACGAGATTTCCTATTGGCGAAAATAAAGGGAATCTAGTGGAAATTGTTTCCCATTGGTCGGTTGTGATCAGGCCATTTCCGGACTTTCTGCCGGCTTCAGAATTTTCATGTGTGTGCTCGGCGTCATTTACATCCGACCGCCCTAGCGAGTGCAAGCTCGAGGGCTTCCCTCGAGAACTCCTGCCTTTCTGCGGTAAGTGTTATTTCAATGTTAATCTCAATGTTTTCTGCTTTCGTTTAATGTAATTAATTTGGTTTTTCGGTATTTCCTTGCTTAATGCCATTTTTAAAGTTTTCAATTAAAGTATCAGCTGCTTTGTGATTTAACCTTGTTTTGTAATTTTTTGTTTGTTATTTTAATACAGTTGAGCTAGAGGGTGTTTCTTGTAAGTCTTTTCTCCCCCGTAACACCTTACATTCCCATGGACCTTGTAGGGCCCTCTCACCTTCCATCATCCTTTCTTAGTTGTCATTTTTAGGCCTGTAAGTGTTCCCTTGTATTTGATGTAAGTTTGCATATCGAAAGATACTCGTCACGTTTCCATGTTTTGATGTGAATTCACCGCCACTGCGTCATTTTTCTATCTCCTTATTCATATTATTAAGTATTATATTATTTACTACTGGTATTACTTTATTATTATTATTATTACTATTCTTATATTTTATTTCGCATTATTATTATTATTATTATTATTATTATTATTATTATTATTATGTGTAAGCGTAATTGTCCCGGTGCGGTTACATTTGTTACTAGAGCGTGTGTTATGAAAGGAGCTAAGGCTTACAATGATCATTCTCGGCTAACTTTTATAAAAATTAATTTTAAATCTTAGGTTGAATATAGCTTGTAAGTGTTCCGTGTGTATTCTTAATTCCCGGTTCTTGTTTTTCATGATTCTTGCGCTAGTTTTATGCACCACGTGTTTTTCGTTCCGTGATGTGCAGTCTTGTGTTGCTGTGTTTCAGCTTGTAATTAATTAACAGTTGGAGGAAATGGTGTGTCACTATTTGTAACAAGTTTTTTTGGTTTCGTTAATTTTAATAAATTTTCTTGTGTGGCAAGATTTCGCTTGACCACGTGTTTTGTAGTAAAGTGATATCTTCACATTTCGTGTGCTGTGTTCGCTTTCCGAAAGTCTTCTTTGACAAATTTCAATATGTTTGATTATGTCAAGTTTTTTTTCCGATACGTGTGTTTTGATCGTAACACTTGTGGGATTTCTTGTTGCTTTAAGCTATGTCATTAAATTATGCTACGTGCAGTACTTCAGTGCACGACCTAATGTTATCTCCCGAACAGCTGAGTTACGTATGTGTTGAAAACAGATGATTGCTTGACTTACTCCGAGATTATGAGCGCTCAATTCAATCTTATAAAAGTTTCTCGTGTCGTAATCATCTTATTTTTCTTCTTCCAGATACGTAAATTGTAGTGTGTGTTTTGGTCAAGTTTTAGCATGGAGTCTCCTTTGTTTTTCTGAAATGTTTGTCTCCGTAAATTAGCGGCAACAATTTTGAGGTTAAAGTTTCGTCTATTTCTTCAAGTGTTTTTCTGTTCGTAAATCTCGTGTTTCGGCAGATTATTTTCTAAATTTTGTTTCTTGTCGCCTAGTGTGTTACATTTGGCAGTATTCCACGTGTGTGTGATCTTCTAAAGTAATTTTTACGTTATGTTTTCCCTCGGTATGTGCTTAAATTTTCGGTCATGTTGTGTTGTTTCGGGTCTGTTGCTGTGTTTGTGTTCGTTTCTGAATAGGTATGGAACTATTTTGGGGACAGTTCCCGACCAGCTGCTAAATTCGAAAGTTTCCTAGTTTGTCTTGTGCTTTTCTATCGTGTAAGTGTCTGTTTCCTTGTCACATATATTTATTTACCCGTATGTTCCTATACTTGCTAGGAGGGTCTACGTTGACTGTGATAGTCTCGTAGGGTGAATCGTGCTCACCATATTATTAGACCAGCTAGGCTGAGGCTCATTTTGGGCAAATTTGATGGGTTACGGATCTGCACTTGTGCTCGTGACATGTTGGAAATCTAGCGTATCTGGTATGAGATTCCTCGTAATCCTTTTCTTGGTATTAGGTGCCTAGATGGAGAACGATGTCCCTTGTGATTGTAGAATGATTACTAGGAAGATTTTCTGCAAATGTTCATTTTGGTGTCCTTATGCTGAGCTATAAGTTGTTAAATTCATAGTAGGTCTGCAGGTTGTCAAGATTTTCCTTTCTGTTATTTTAAAATTTGTCACTGGTGAAATTCTGAAGGTACTGCGATTTAGCTATGCCAGTCAGTTAATTTTTCAGCTTGTTTGGTCTTGTTGAGAGAATAAGGCAAAAAGATTTATGTAAATTTGATGAAAGGAACATGAAAAGTCGTTCTTCATGTGACAATGCATGGCTCTTAGTGTCATAAGTAGTTTCATTTTTTTAGTGAAACTGATGACTGTCTTTTCCTTTTAACTGAGGAGTGAGGTGAAATATTATGACAATCCTTAACGTTTTCAGACAAACAAGACATCTGCACTTAAACTGTGCTTAGGAATTTTGTAAGTCTTCAAAGTTCCCATCTGAGAATCCTTACTCACAATTTCGCTCCTGAATAATGTAACCAAAGGGTCCCACTGAAGCAAAATCCTATCTAAACACCTTCTTAGTGATAACCATCGAGTAGGCAAATACTTCAGAATTTTCCTGATCTCTGTGTTGTGTAAAGTCTGAAATTCTCTGAACTTTTCTTTCCTCTTTGCACACCTTTCCAGATAATAAAATATATCAATTATACTTTCATCTACATTTACGGGCAAGCACGTCGCACCCTTCTCGGCAGCAAGATTAATTAGGTGACAAGAGCAGCCTACGATGATTATGTTACTATTTTCCCGCTTCAAACATCCTGCCACACCATTCTTTAATCCTACCACTACTGGAGCATTATCAGCACCAAGAGCTAGGCAGTTTTTTTAATGGAATGCAGAATTCCCGAAAAGTTGAGAGCAAAAGATTGGCAATGTTAGCTCCAGTAGCATCCCCTTCTAAATTAGGCACAGAGAGTAGACAACTCTGAATTTCACTGAGTTCAGGCTTAAAAAATGTTACAATAATGGGATAGGCCCATATCTTTAAATCACTTTTATTGCTACCATCAGTAGCAACAGAAAATGCATTCACCTGCAAATGTGATACAATTTTTGCCCTTTCTTCCATGCACATTTCTGTAATGATAGCTGCTGTTTTCGTTCTAGCACACCCACATTTTGCAAAACAAAGGTCGCGCGTGATCGGCTCAATTTACAGGCAGGTTATTTTCTACTATAAATGACGTAAATAACGCCTCGGCATTCGTCACAGGATTTACATCTTGGTTTTTACATGAAAAGTTCAGTTTCTGGTTTCTTTCTACACACAGAACACTCTCCTTATGTTTTTTCGTTTGCATGTGCTTGAGTATATCGCATTTCCCGCCATGTGCAACTGCAAAATCAAACCTACATATAGTACAGAATGTGAACGTTGGTCCCTTTCTGGATTCACTCAAACACGGAAACTCTTCCCTATAAGCACTTTTAAACACTTCATCATATTTCTTTTGTTTCACATTTTGGTGAAAACAAATATTAAGGCACAACATGAGCACTTCTGTAGGTCTTGCCCCGGGTAGAACGACTATGTTTCTGAGGTTAGGTTACTCCAAAGAGAATGTTACTTGCTTGACTCGCTTGCAAAGAGAATGACTGTATTATAGACCAAAGAGCAGCACATGACTGGCCACCGTGCACCGTACTGCCATCTAGTATCATTATTAGAACTGCTATCGACCAGCCATACTCAGCCATATATCGACAGAACGAGGAAATCTGCGGGAGTTTAAAATAATACGAAAATTACGGATATTGCTCTGAAAATCGGGAGATCGGACCCAGCGATCAGGAGATCGGGAGGAACGATGAAAAATCGGAAGTCTCCCGCTCAAATCGGGAGACTTGGCACGTCTGCTTATATCAGGGAGTTGGATTTCTGTATGTGCACTCTTGCATCGCTTTCGTTTTTCATTTCTGAGTTCCTGTTGGTAAAGTAATGTGATTTTGATTTGCTATTCTTGGCCTAATTGCGCCTTAATTTGACTGGTGTGACACGTAAATCGTAATGTGAGTTTATCTATGCAAAAATTTTATGAGTACATGACATGGTATAGCGACTTACTAACCTCAATTCATTTTTTTTTTTCTAGGGGCTTTATGTCGCACCGACACAGATAGGTCTTATGGCGACGATGGGATGGGAAAGGCCTAGGAGTTGGAAGGAAGTGGCCGTGGCCTTAATGAAGGTACAGCCCCAGCATTTGCCTGGTGTGAAAATGGGAAACCACGGAAAACCATCTTCAGGACTGCCGATAGTGGGATTCGAACCTACTATCTCCCGGATGCAAGCTCACAGCCGTGCGCCTCTACGCGCACGGCCAACTCGCCCGGTAACCTCAATTCATTGAAGGTGGTTGCAAGCTAACTTAATTTAGTACTTATTTCCCTGTTTTGAGATCCCTTGCAACTTTCTAAATTTTTTCTTTTTATTTGTTTGGTTCTTTCTTAACGTTGGGTGATTAAGAATGCACACCGTAACTAAATTTAGTAGTTATAAGGAATTTATTTAGTTATAAGCAAATTTTCTTTTGAAAAATGGCTGGCAATTTCCTGGATCTTATAGTTTAATTAAGACTATTAGTTGTAATTAGGAGGGTCGTTTGTGACCATATTAGGTAGATTTTAATGTTATGTATTTTGGGGTAAGATTAGAAGTTTATGCATGTGCTTAGTTAGGGATTTTGTAACGTTTTTGGTACTAGGGTAAACTCAGGCAGATTTTCTTTTAATTTTTTAACTTATCCTAAATTCTGAAATAACACTTGCCAAGGGGGGCTGGGGTATCCCAGATCTATAAGAGGGACCTCCCTAAGGAGTCTTGTTATTGTTATAAGAAAAATAAAAACAAAACCCACCCTCGAAACTCAAATTTTAAAGTCTTCGATAGGTTAGGCCAGTGGCCTTATTTCTTCAGCTCCAAGTTTCTGCTGCCTTTGTTTATGTTCCAGTGAATGCAATACTACTGACTCTGTTCACCTGGGGTATCTGTTGGGAGCCTGCAACGCACCTTTTGGCCGCTGTATCTGATGGTGGCATGGGAAGGTGGTTCTGATGGTGGCAGCATGCAATGTTGCGCCAAAAACCTTCGCCTGTTTTGGGCCAGTTCACTAAGCTGGTGGGCTGTGCTGAGGCTGTAAGAGAGCAATGGTGGGACTGTAATATGGATGGAGACGTTGCCCATCGGCAGCTGACAGCGCCTTCGTTTAACAGCGATACCAACGCTCTACTTGTTTTTGCCTGTATGGACGTTCCTGAAGAGAACAAAGATTTAAAAAATTTGTGGTGTGGTGCGATTGTGGCGTTGCAAGATTCTTCAAATGTCCATTTACGCCTCCCTTCACTTAAATTTTGTTATTTTTTTAAAATCTTTTTTGTCGAGCGGAGCCAGGCAGACCTTCGAAGACTCCTCCCCCAACAAGAATCAATGCCTCTCACTATCCCTCATACGTTGTTGCACCAGCACGCAAGGAAAACCCTTCTCAGCGATGTGTTGTGTGTTACCGAATGGGACAGAGACGAGAATCTAGGCATGAGTGTGAAGATTGCAAAGTAGCCCTGTGCGCCGCACCTTGCTTCCAGCGCTGCCACACAGTTGTGGACTTCTGAGGACTACTTTTATGGAAGTGGAAGCAATATTTCAAGACTGATGAACGTGAATAAAGTATTGTAAAGTAGAGAATAAGTCTTCTGATCGTAATACCTAAGACAATTTCTTTTATCCTGTAAGTAAATATGTTATTTGAAGAGGAGTTAGTAATGTAAAGCCCTGACTGAACTTTACTATGGAGGCTTCCGTGGAACTGTAATCATTTTTGGTAAGTTGATAATGAATGTGTAATATTTTAAATCTGATAAAATATTTGACTACACAAGAGTATGTTATTCTAGGTTTCTTGTTGCTTTCCTCACTGAACCAGATTCTCTTTCCTTGCCCGTGGCACTGTAATCATTTTAATAGCTTGATAGTGAGACTTTGTTTTTTTAAACCTGATGCAAATACCTGACCAATTAAAAGTATCTCACCATAAATTCTCGTTGCTTTTCTCAGCGAGCCAGACACCTTGCCCTTCGTACTATGATCATTTTTGACAACTTGATACATATTCTATACTTTCTGAACCTGACAAAAATACTATACTACACTATATGTTACTTCCCAGTACCTTATGGAAAATTTGCCACTGTGTTAGTAGCTACTCAAAAGAAATGTACCACTCGAAAGGTTAACAAAGTTCAGGAATCAATCCCGCGCTGTGGAGGGTCTTGAGGTAACACTTAAAATAAATTTATAACACATTAAAAGTGCCAAATATTATTGTTGTGAATAAGTGACTTAAAAGTCTGAGTGGTATACAACGAATTGAAAAAAATAACAGTCACACTCACTGAAGATTAAAATCGAATGGCAGCAAGATATTGCTAAAATTTGTAGATAAACTATATTGAATACTCCCTCGTAGTAAAAAGTGACCTGAGTAGGTCTTTAGTATGATAGCATATATAACATGAAAAATAAAATAAAATTTCAAAAAATAAACTTAATAGAGCATTCATTATATCATAATGCCTTACCTTCTAACAGTAATTTTCTGTAAATTCGTTAAAATTGTTTTCTCGTTCATTATTGTGATGAATAGGAGGTTAATATTAAGATTAAATTTTCCTTACATTGAAAATACTAACTTTTTATATCTTCTGAGCATGCCATTGCAAACAGCCCTATCTGCATAATGCGGTCCATCTGAAGATCAAATACTGCCACCATCTCCGAGAGATCCTGTACCTGACGAATGCCTTCAGGAATAGAATTATTACTGACAAAATTAAGCAGATTATTCAGGGGTTGATTGAAGTCACAGAATACCTGTAACATACAAATAAATTTAAATATAACAACATCAAGACTACTGATTAGTGAATAGAACTCGAAAAAAAAGAACAAGGCCAAATAGTAACACGTATTGATGGAATAGCTGAAATATGGAGAAAATACTTGTTATCTCTATCAAGGCACAAACCAATACCAAAGATGAACATCAGATAACGTAACCTGAAACCAGACATACTCAAATTCAAAGTAGAGAAAGTTATAGAGAATCCAAGCATTTGGAAAGCTCTTGGCACACATGGTGTTACCGCTGAGAAACTAAAGCCATTGACTCAGCTGGAACTGACATGACTGTCAGTTATATGGAAATTTGGAAAATGGCCAGAGGATTGGAGTGAATCCACACTGATACTACTACACAAGAAATGCACTCCAATGGACTATGAAAATTACAGAACTATTGCCCTAATTTCCCAAGCAAGCAATATCCAAGTGAACATCATCAACAACAGATTGACAGCTTTCCTTCATTCCCAACAACAAAAAGGATTTATGGCTGAGAAAGATACAAGAAATCAAATATTGAACACCCAACAACTGACAGAGAAAGCCAGAAAATTCAATGTAATTGCATTCATGTGCTTTATCAGTTACAAACAAGCCTCTGATAAAGTAAAGTTGGAAAAAATATGAATCATCCTTAGCAGTATGGGCACATCTTCGCAGCTGATCTGCCAGATAAAGCAACTTTTCAAAGGAAACACAGGAAAAATACGGTCAATCAAAACACTCTCCCAAACGTTCAACATTTGTAACACACCCTTACTGATGCTAATGCTCAAAACCTATAATATAACAGAGATAAAAGCAGTGGTAGCGTAATCGTGGACCCAAATTAGAGGTATGAGCAAAATGGTGAAGTATAAATACAGATTTGCAGATGCCCAACCATGACTAACTTAAGACAGTTTGAAATTGAACCGGTTCAGTTAAATTGAGATGTAAAATTATGACTAGCCTCAGTAACTAAAAGGAAACGAGAAGGATAAAGGGAAAATGCAACATTTATTCAAAGTGAAAATAAGGAAACAGATAAGGCACAAACAGGACCTAAGAATACTTTTCAATGAGGGCAGGAGTACTTGAAACATATTTACAGTTTTGTTGTACAATAGTTTTCAAGATGTCGCATTGATGTGGGCATTTGTCGTGCATTTACAATAACGTACCTGGTACCTTCCTTACAATAGCCATGTTCCATCACCTGCTTAAATATAATGCAATCAGAGGTTACTTGGTTGCACTCAATCATAAAATGAATCTTAATGTAAAATATTACTCGATAAAGTTCGAGTCAGGCAAGAGACCAACTCCCACACTCAAAAAAATTAGAACAACCTCTCATTATTGGGAGCAGGCCAAGAGTAATTAAAATGGAAAAAACGACATCATAGAGGTCCCGACAGGCAAAGATAACAAGGATACACTCACACATGAAGGGAAACCAAGATGTCAGTCCTAATGAAGAAAAGAACATGGGCAAACAAGGTCTGGTTACCAGGTAAACTCCAAACTTATAAACAAAGAGGAGCTGAAGAGACAACCAAGGTTAGAAAAACACACACACAGAAATAAAGATGGAAAAGTCTAAAACTGAGGCAAAATAAACTAAAAATCTCTTTCTTCAGTCAGTAATGGGCACGACTCATTCATCACACACACTCAACTGCCAGACAGAATAGCAATCTCAAAACATAAGTATCGTAATTTAATCATCATATGATACCAAAGGTTTCACAATTATCCAGCGATATGAGCCATCGATTTGCCCAAACACTCACCTTATCACCAGTGTTCGAAAACAAGAACACATTCCAAGCAATACTTATCCATCAATGTGTTGAACAAGCTTCGACAATGAAAATACCCAAATTTCCAAAGCAAGTTAATACATGTACGTCTTACTGGGGAACCACCAAGCTCAAATACGTCCCCGACAAAAGGACCAGGAGTCCATCCTCACAAAGGAACATTAAAAACACAACAGGCATCGAAACATGCAAAGATAAATCGCACCCAGTTACTAAACGAAGTGACATTAAAAGTAAGAAAATTTTACGTCGCCCCGACACAGATAGGTCTTATGGCGACGATGTAATAGGAAAGGGCTAGGAGTGGGAAGGAAGCGGCCATGGCCTTAATTGAGGTACAGTCCCAGCATTTGCCTGGTATGAAAACGGGAAACCACGGTAAACCATCTTCAGGACTGCCAACAGTGGGGTTGGAACCCACTATCTCCCGAATACTGGATACTGGCTGCACTTAAGCGACTGCAGCTATCGAGCTCGATCAAAGCAGAAATACAGAATGAAACGACGTGGCATGACGTCAATAAGCTAGAGTCCTAAGTTAAGAATGAAACTTAAAAAACATAATAGACTCCCACACATAATATACATAACCTAAATGTAACCACACCATGTAAATGAAAAGAAATAACTACAGCATTCAAAACCAAAAATATAAGGTAAATATTTATCAGATCAGACTTTATCAGAGAGATTCGATAAATTAAAAACCTTTAAATCAGTTAAAAACATGAATAGGAGAGGAAAGTGATTATTTGACTCAAGGCCTCTTATTTTACAAAACTGAGAGAGAAAATAAGAAAGTTAAAATCAAGGAACAGAGGAATTAATATCTATGATAAGAGATGGTACAACAAATGTCATCTAGCGGTACAAAAGAAGACCCTGTATAGAGGCAGTGAACCAGTTCAAAGTCATGGGGGGGGCCAAAATCCAGTAATCGGGAGATAGTGGGTTTGAGCCCCACTGTCGGCAGCCCTGAAGATGGTTTTCCGTGGTTTCCCATTTTCACACCAGACAAATGCCGGGGCTGTACCTTAATTAAGGCCACGGCCGCTTCCTTCTACTTCCTAGACCTTTCCTATCCCATCGTCGCCATAAGACATATCTGTGTCGGTGCGACGTTAAGCAAAATAGCAACAAATAAAGTCATAGGGCAAGATGGCATCGGGTGATAGTAGTGTGTGTGTGTTTGATCTAAATACAGAAAACAAGTGTTTTAAGACCAAAAAGTCGTAAGAAATGGTGTGGTGTGCAGTACTTGCTGAAAACGTTATTGTTTTAAGTGTGGTAATGTAGACAAAGGTGAAAATTATGATTATTCGTGTCAAGTTACAAGCAGAAGAAGGAGCACACAGATGATGGCGATATTGAAAATAGGCCTGTATGGCTTTCCAATTCAGTTGAGAGTTTAGTGAGTGAAAGCACACAAGATATGAATAGAAACAACACTTTGGCATAATTAGCAATTTTACAACATGACTTGAAAGTACTCAAGCTATTATTATTACAACTTCCTCCATAAGGAGGCTACCACAGGGACAAGTAAAATCAACACAGGGTTATGTATTGAAAGAGGAATAAAGAAATAGAAATGAAAGAAAATACAATAAATTGCTAGTTGCTTTACGTCGCACCGACACAGATAGGTCTTATGGCGATGATGGGACAGGAAAGGGCTAGTAGTGGGAAGGAAGCGGCCGTGGCCTTAATTAAGGTACAGCCCCAGCATTTGCCTGGTGTGAAACTGGGAAACCACGGAACACCATCTTCAGGGCTGCCGACAGTGGGGTTTGAACCCACTATCTCCCGAATACTTGATACTGGCCGCACTTAAGCGACTGCAGCTATCAAGCTCGGTACAATAAATTGTATATATGAAATGAAATGGCATATGGCTTATAGTACCAGGAGTGTCCAAAGACAAGTTTGAATTGCCAGATGGAGGTCTTTTGATTTGATGCCCGTTGGCAACCTGCGTGTCATGATGAGGATGAAAATGCTGATGAAGACGACACATACACCCAGCCCTGGTGCCATCAGAATTAACCAATTATGGTTAAAATTACCAACCCTGCTAGGAATTGAAACCGGGGCCCCTGTGACCAAAGGCCAGTACGCTAACCACTTAGCCATGAATGAAGTAGTACAAGAAGAAGATGAAGAAGTCGCCTGTGCACTACTGTGGCAAACTATTCAGATGACGCCAGAGTATGGTCGCTGATCCTCTGATGGCACTGATGGCGCCTTCGAATGTCGACGAGAGAACTATCCACCAGCTAACCTTGCCGTAGTACAGGGACAAGTATCATCTGGACAACAACTCTGTGCATGGATCATGTTCGGGGGACAATTACCAAATTCCTTATGGATTTCTGGAGTCGTCTGAAACTCAACCGGGCTCACTTGTACGGCATCCCACCTCTACCGCCTCACAGGCAGTGTACTGGAGTGTGAGACTTTGAGTCATGAAAACAACTGGGGAGTAGGACCAGTACCTTGTAAAGGCGGCCTCACATGCTATGCTAAAAAGTAAACTCGTGTCCTCATCCAAGATGGTGCAGCTAGTTTCAGGTACATCCCCAACGGAGGTGAGCTACACATACCATTTCAACCATGTACCAGCCCTCCTGCCATTCTTAAATTTCTGGCAGTACCAGGAATCGAACCCGGGCCCTCGAGGACAGCAGCTAATGACACTAACCATTACACTGTGGAGGCGGACTCATGCTATGCTGAATAGGGGCCTTGTGGGGAGATGGGAAGATTGGAAAGGATGAACAAGAAAGAGGGAAAGAAGTGGCCGTGGCCTTAAGTTATGTACCATCCCAGCATTTGCCTGGAGAAGTGAGAAACCACAGAAAACCACTTTAAAGATGGCTGAGGTGGAAATCGATCCCCACTCTGCTCAGTTGACCTCCAGAGGCTGAGTGGACTCCATTCTGGTCCTCATACCACTTTTCAAATTTTGTGGCGGAGCCGGGAATCAAACCCGGACCTCCAGGGGGTGGCAGCAGGGGGTGGTACAAACAACTACACCACAGAGGCAGACCCAAACACTACCATGAAGCCAAAGTAATAAGTATCATAAATCATAACTAACTGAACCACCCCACTTTTTTCCAATCCTCCAGAGTCCAATTAGCAACCTCATGATCCAAGTGAGACAATATGTGTATGACAGAGAGGACTTATTAGACAGACCCTAGACATAGTCACAAATCTCTTAAATTCTACCACTTTTATCATCATTATTAAAACACAAATTTCCACAAATCTAAAGTTAAATTCTTCACATGACAGCTCTATATCAACATTTTAACTCTGTCTTACCTCAAGAACCAACCTAAGTAAGGCTGTATTGACCCGTTGCTCCAAGCCCTCCAAGCTATCGGCAAGGCCATTCACATATAGGTTACGCACAGAGGGATTGCCACAAGAATTCTGATATTCCTTCTTCAAAACTTCTAGTGCTCGCAACACCTACACATAAAATAATGATGTAATCAAGTAAATTAAATTATAATGATTTCTGTAACATAGATAGAATATATAATGTAATACTGCCAAAGTGGAAAAAAAAAAAGTAAAGAGCAGTGATTTGCACAACAAATACTCAATAGATTAAATGTAACAAAAAATACTTCAAAATCAAGTCTTCATAAGTGCGAGTTAACAAAAACGACTGATGCAGAGTGAATTGGTGTGGCAGTTTTGTTGCCATTCTTTAGAGTCAAGAGTCACTCAAGGAAAATCTACTTACAATTTAAATACGAGTCTCACAGAAAACTATCTCTATCCTCCCAGAGTCTACTGAGAATCTGAACACCAGTTCATTCTGAAGTCCATGCTTTAAAATTAGATAACTTTCACTTTGACTACTCTCGACTCTGTTCATTCTTCTTGTCTTGTCTCAATTCTAACTTATGTTACCCATATTCTCTGATCTTTATCATACTATCATACAGCTTATAAATCTCAAATTTTGTCCCGTATTGGCTCAACACAACTAAGGTTATGTTACAAGGAGGTTCGGTGGTGGTGGTGGTGGTGATTATTTTAAGAGGAAGTACAACTAGGCAATCATCCTCTATTAAACACTAATCAGAGAGAAAAAATGGAAAGGGTCCGACACTTCAAAAAATGAAGGTATCGGCCAAAGGAAGACAAGGGCCACGAAGGGCATGAAAATGAAAGACTCCCTAGGCCCCCATACGTAATACCATTGGGGTCTGAAAAGAACAAGAGTTGACCAAGGGAGGTCGGATAGGAGAGATGAAAGTGAGGAGCCTGGCACAAGTAAGTGGAAGCAGTTTCTTATAGCTAGTTTATTATTTACATAACATAATCCAGGTTAATCTCTGAGTATAATACTAAATAGAACATGTTTCGTTCCAATTATGGAACATCTTCAGCTAAAAGCTTTAACAAAAATTGACAAGACAAATAAAACACTTGTGATGATGATGATGATGATGATGATGATGATGATGATGATGATAATAAGATAAAATGTTGGTTCATGTTAGGTTAAAAATTTCCAACAAGTCAATGTCCAAGTTAACGAATAAAATCGAAATAAGGGGTCTTCTTTTAAGGCTGCAGAAGTGCATGCTATCATAGCATTTCACATTACTCTAGTATCTTCTTCGGTTCACACCAAAACATCACTTTTTTTCTTTAGTTGTATATAGAACTGTCAATAGGAACACAAAATAAGATAAGCACAATGCCAATTCAGTGTGGGAAGAGGGAGTGGAAAGAGAAAAACAACGCATTGTTAAGGAATTAGAAGACAGAAAGGAATGCATTCCCTTACCAAGACTGAAGATACCGGTATGTAAAGGATATAAAGAAAGCCAAATAAACACAGGAAAAGGGACGAGACAAAGAACATTCAGGTGAAAACAGATGGTAAAAGATAGGAACATAAACACAGAAGAAAAAGAGCCCAGCAGTCAATATTAGTAATTCTAATGTGTGTTCCTACTGTCCTGTAATAAAAATTTAGTTTCATCAATTCTTTGTTCTTTCTCATTTTTTTAGTTTCTTTTTCTTTTTTACAAGTTGCTTTACATAGCACCGACATAGATAGGTCTTATGGCGACAATGGGACAGGAAAGGGCTAGGAGTGGGAAAGAAGAAACTACGGAAAACCATCTTCACGGGTGCCGACAGTGGGGCTCGAACCCACTATCTCCCGAAAACCGGATACTGGCTTTGTGCATTTCAATATTTTTCAATATTCAATAACAAAACTTTGCAAACTTTAGTTTTTCCTAAGTCATTTAGCAAAATAAATGCTGACAGCAATAGTGACTCAAATAAATATTCAAGTAATTCAACATACAATTGAATGCACCAAAATTTTGAAGATTCAAGCGAATGAATTGCAGAGAGTGAATTAGAATATCATCACGTCTCAACGCATATCTACAGACTGAGGGAGAGCCCTTTCAACACTTACTGTAATGGGGTAAGTTTTATCGTTTTTCTATCTGTTTTTCAGTATAATTACTGATTCATCGAAGGTAAGAAAGAAAGAAAGAAAGAAAGAAAGAAAGAAAGAAAGAAAGAAGATGAGTTACTAGGTTTGAAGTCAAAGAAGTGAAAAGTTGCTTGTCGAGGGTATGCAAATGGCAATATATATGAAATGGCATCAGTTTTTAATATTTTGCACTGAAAGATAATAATATAATTATGATTTTCTAATAATACTAACTGCATTATGTCTGGATTAGGGGTTTATATGAGTTTGCTTCATATTAAAGGATAGTACAGTAAAAGGAATGATTTAAATTAACTTTTTTTTTTTTTTTTTTAATAAGGAAGGAAACAACCATGGCCTTATCCCTAGTCACTTCACCATTAGGAAGTTCTACATTTTGGATAGATTCATTTTCAGTTCTTCTATTCTTAACGATTCTGGATAACAGTTTCTTATTCCCACCCTGTGTTTTTCTTGTAGCCATTTCTGCTTTTCAATTACAACCATCTGACCTGTAATTTTTTTTTTAATTGACAGCTTCTCCTCTATTGATCTGTCTGGCCCCCCGGTGTAGGGGGCAACGCGTATGCCTGTCACCCGGCGGCCCCGGGTTCGATTCCCGGCCGGGTCAGTGGTTTTTAATTGTAATGATTAATATCCCTAGCCTGGGGACTGGGTGTTTGTGACGTCCTTATCCTCCTTTCCTCACACACAACATTCCACAATACCACCATTCCAATTACATGCAGGTTCATACAATTGGTGCCAGTAAGGGCAAAAGATCCACATGGGTCGACGTCTCAAACAAATAGCATTTTTTTAAAAAACATATTGATCTCCCAGTGTTCTTGTTTGATATAGGGCTCTTCTTGCTCATTTTCTGTGAATGATGGCCTTTTTAATATCATCATTCCACCAGACAGTTTTTTTGTATTTGGCTCCTTCGTTCACACTCTTCTTCTGCTGTACCTACCACATCCTTCTTTAGAGTGTCCCATTCATCATCTAACAATTTCAGTTCTCCTCTCAGCAACAATATGCAGACATCTTGCCTGAATTCTTCCTTTACACTTGGCTCAGTAAGTTGCCAAGTTTTTATTTTTGGGAGATATTTTCTCTTTAATAACTGTAACAGTAGTCTACAGTCTTTGCCAAGGTCTTCACTTGGAATGACCTTGACATCATTCACATTCTTCTAAAATCATTTGGATCTATCAGAAAATAACCTATTACTGTACCCTTTTTATCATCCCAGCTATATCTTGTGATTTTATAGGAGACCCTTTTCTCGAACCAAGTGTTACTCACTATCAGGTTGTTTCTCAAGCACAGATCCAGCATATATTCTCCCTCTTCATTTCTATTTCCCATTCCATGAGGGCCCAGTGTGGATTCGTATCTTGTTTGTTGTGAATCAACTTGTGAATAAAAATTTCCCATTACAACTAGATTTTCATACTCTGTGTGTTCTTCCAAGTTAGTAGCTGTTACTTTCACCACGAGGAGGACAGTGTCATTTCTTGGCAGTTTTACAGACCATCTACAGTCATAGCAGATGTCAATAGTGTCTATGAAGAAAGTACGTATCATTACATGTCAATTGTGAAACCACGAGTGGGGAATTTTTACTAACATTTTTGTGAAAGTTTCAGTGCAAGGAAGCTGGACTTTTCCTCTTTTGAGCATCCTACCTGTAGGGCATAGACTTAGATACATTTTATTAAGTTCACAGATAACTTAATTACCCTTTAACGAACAAACTCGACTTGACTACAAACATCTATGTCTTTATGTATTAAAAATCCCACTCTGTTCTTAGGTTTCACTTCATTTCCAGACCAGTACAGACTATAGTCTAATCTGATATTGATTTTCTCGTTTTATTCCAATTTGTATCACTCAACCCCATAATCAGAAGTTTCCTCCTTTCCATGAGGTCAACCAGCTCTGAAGTGAGGATATTTAATGCTCCCACTCTGATCCTTTGTCTTCGTTGAGTTCACATAGCCGGTGTAACACCAG
The DNA here is from genome assembly GCF_040414725.1 of Anabrus simplex. Classification (NCBI taxonomy): domain Eukaryota; kingdom Metazoa; phylum Arthropoda; class Insecta; order Orthoptera; family Tettigoniidae; genus Anabrus; species Anabrus simplex. Next base: position 256,520,504 of record NC_090269.1, read on the forward strand.
GTTGTAAGCCATCATTCGAACCAAACTGATGTCGCTGTCTTGAATGCCTACATCCAAGGCCCACATCATTCTTGAAAATAATTTCCTAAATAATCCCTACGTTGACCTGCTGAGCCTAACATAGAAGGAGATTTTCTTTCCAGGTTTTCTCTCTTAGCCTTTGGTGTCCAGTCACCTCAACCTACAAGGCAGCAGGTTGTACTTATATTAATCCCTGAATACAGAGCTGCCTCTCCGCCATCTCCACCGTACCAAAGTCCACTTCCACTGTAGATGTCGTTGAGGTCTCCACTCGTAACCCTGAGCTGGGACCCTTATCAGATGCTACACACCGGATCAGTGTGCTCTGGGACTCGCATAGGCAGAGGCCCCACTCCTTGTCTAGGATTACCTCTGAAAAGGGTCACTACCTGCTACCTATCATATCATATATATCATACCAGTATCATATCAGAACATTGAAATATTAAACCAGAAACCTAGAGCAAAAAGCTCCATAGTAAAGGATAAAAATGGAAAAATATTAATAGATAATGAAGACATCAGTGCACGATGGAAGGAATACCTTCAACAACTGTATAATGGAGAAAATTTCAGAAGCCTTCACCAGAAGCAGATTGGCCATGACACCAAAGAAAGGAAGTAGTGTAGAATGCTCTGAACACAGAACCATAACTCTGTTCTCTCATACATCCAAAATACTACTATAAATAACAAATTAAACTTACAAATTTACAAATTGATCAGGACCAGTTTGGATTTAGGACAAGGATGGGAACAAGAGAATCAATCTTGCCTCTCCAAAAAAATTTATAAAGGAGTTTGGAGATGAGTAGAAACACCTATGTAGCATTTGTAGATACTAAAAAGGTTTTTGATAACGTCAGTTCAGACAAACAATTCAAAATTCTTAAAGCTACAGGTTTGGACTGGAAAGACAGAAGGCTGGACTGCGATTCTATGAAGGACAGACCAAAATGGTAAATACTGGAAGAAGTATCCAGACAGCAAAAATCAAAAAAAGGCTTAAGGCAGGGCTGCTCTCTTTCACAGTACCTCTTTAATGAATTCATTGAAGAAGCCATACAGAAGTTTACAGCAAATACAAAAGGAGTTAAAATAAATGGGCACCGTATGATGATATAGCAATTATAGCAGACTCTGACAAGGAGTTGTCCAAGATGCTGAATGTATTGTCATCAGCATTGTCAGATTCACGCTTAGACATCAACATTAAGAAGACCAAGGTATTAGTTGTGAGTAAATATCCTGAACAAATTCACACTAACATCAAGCTTATTGACAAGATGGTGGAACAAGAAACCAATTTCCCTTATCTAGGGAGTTTAATCACCAATGACAGCAAGTGCAGCAAAAGAGATTAGAAGGCAAATAGCGCTTGCAAACAGGCATTAGTAATAAGAGAAATCTTCTGATCATTAAATAATAATAATAATAATAATAATAATAATAATAATAATAATAATAATAATAATAATAATAATAATAATAATAATAATAATTGTACCGGGTGGTATACCTCTACGACTCAAGTTCAAATCTTGCGCCAATTGAAACTCCTCTACAGGAGAAGCTCTGAACTTTAAAAAAGGAATCAACTCTACTGGTTATCAGAAGATGTCATTGTGTGTTTTTGATTTGCTTTTGTTTTTCATTGATCAAGAAGTGTGGACATTCTCTAAAAGATGTCTCTACCAAAAACTATGATAACGCACTCTGGTGTAAAGGAATGAACCTTCTTGGAGAAATGTTGTATTCATAAGTTTTGTCTTTACTAAATTTTGTTCTATGGTTTGTGGGTTGGCAATATTAATCCTTTCCTTCTGCCTGTTTTGAATTTAGCCAATCAGTAATTTCTGTAATTAATTTTCCTCCAATCATATCTTTCTTCTTCGAATTTCCATGTGTAACTCTTAGTCAACCAATAAAAATTGAGTGGGTGTGTCTACTCATTCCTGAAAGGTCTCGAATTTTCCACAAGGGTATAAAACTGCTGATTTTCTTGTCTCCGGGCCACTCGTATAACATCTAATTCAGTGTGTGAATATGTAGCAGGGGGCGGGAAGCGCCTCTTTCTTCAGGCAGCAGCTCTTCAACCAGGTAATGGCCTTTTAACCTTTATTTCTTGCACAGCAGTTTAACTCTCAGGGAGGGTTCGAAACCTTTAATATGTAAACTATTAAACATGTAAACCCTTTTCCTGGTAAACTTCAGTTTTCTTGAACTTTAATTCGGGGATAGAGTGTGCTTTACCCTCTCGAGCTCCCCTTCATTTGAAATTGAGGTGACTACGTTTTCGTGACCGTTTCTTCTCTTCCTTAATGTATTAAAGTTTCTCATACGAGTCACCTCCCTAGCTTGGGATTAGCCCCTGTGTATAGGCCTAGCGTCACTTAGGTTTTAAATGTGTATTTAGGAGTGCAAGTTCACGCCTTCAGTCCTTTCTGTACTTTGGGCCAGTAACTTAACCCGAATTTTTTTTTGTTTTCTTCACGTGAAGGCCCTGTAGGTTGGGTACAAATACCCCTGTTTCTTTGTAAGTGTGCCTTGAGGGCAGTTAGAAGTAGTTTGTTGTGGCCTTTGATAGGCTTGTAAAATTGAGAGCAGGTCAGCTCTTTCTGGTATTTTGGAAGGTGCCTCTAGGAGGGTTGACATTACTAAGCGGGAGCAAAAGCTCCATGTAATTAACCCTCTACTGCATGAATTATTTTTCGTTTTCGTTTGGTGAAGAAAATTTCAAGCTTTAATGTTCAACATACGTTCAGTGTATTTGATGTACCAGCAATTCTTAACTGGGGCTAATAGCTTAACACTCATATGTGATGTGGATTGCCATAGTTGAATATATATACGACTTTTCACGATTTTACGCTAAGCTTTTAACATTCAAAGACCTACTGGCCATGGGTACGTACTGCAAGGCGCAAGTACAACTTGCAGAACCGTAGGTCGGTAATGTCTTTGAGGTTGAGTCAGAGGTACTCCTGAAGCCTGTGGTAATGTGATGGGGAGGGCCCACGTAAAATAAACAGTGGTTGGTTCGCGTGGATGTTGACGGGGTGGGAGGAGTACCTTTGGTTGTAGGGCTGTTTTGACTTATGTTATGTAAAAAAAAACAAGGCATCACTGGGATATGTGTTTAATTGATTGTACACTTGAAGGTGTGCCGTAAAACTACCTCTGTCTACAATATTTGTCCATTTATATAGGTGAAAAGTTATTTGTTGCCTAAAGGCAACAGTATGCAGTAGAGGGTTAAGGGTTTTCTGCCCTTTGGTATTTTGTGGTTGTGAGCTGAGAGCTCCAGGATTGATGAATGTGGGCCCGTAGCCCAGAATTTGTAAAGACCCCTTAACTGGTGCTTTCTTTGTAAAGTTTCATTGTACCTGATTTTCTTTGTTTCACCTAGTGGAAATTGTTAATTGTTAAAATTGTTATCAGTTGAAAATATAACCTTTATTTAAATTTTAAAATTCATCTTTCAGACTTGTAGTTAGACCCATTCCAGCCCGCACCTTCTTTCACCTCTGCTGTTCCACAGATACCTCGGAACAAATGGTAGCAGAGCATGGTTGAATGGGTCTCAATTTAGCCCCTTTTGACGGCTAAACATTGCTTTTGATTCAAACTCTAACAATTTTCTCAGTCGCTGGAATTTTTTTATTTTTCTGTCACTATGTCCGGCCCTCACGATGTCCTCCATCCCGGCTATTTGCAAAAGGAGGAATTGATTCACGAATTAACTATTAGAAATGTTCCATCTGGAGACACGGTTGCGGCTGATACCACTAAGCTTAAAGATTGAATTGCCTATTACCATCCCAACTTTGGGAGAGAAAGATATTGCCGATGCTCTCTCCACGATCACTGATAATGCTACTGAGCTAGCATTGGTAGTTAGTTTTTTTGAAGGGGGTGATCCATCACCTAATCAGCTCAAACGTGTACAAGCTAGATTGTACCATTTTTCCAATAGAGTTAACGATCTATTGTCTCTAAAGTTGAATGACATTCAAGGGAAGGAGGCTAGTGCTCTTCTCGAAAACCTTTCCAAATTGTCCAGTAAGGTTAGCCTATTGTTAACCGGGGCAGTCCCTCCCAAAACCGACCAACCCGCTACGGTAAACTTAGTTAGCGAGGAAGAGTCTTCTAAAGGAGAAGAAAATAGCAAATCTGTAGGAGCTCAACAAACTTCTGCCCCATTAGACAACGAATCTGAACGTCGTACCTCGTTGAATAATGCACCATCTGAAACAGCTTCTCCGCCACTTAGGCCTCTACCTACTATGTCACCTGGCTTCAGCAATTTGCCCCATCCTTTAGCAATGTTGCTCAGAGGTATTTCTAAGTTCTCCGTCAATTCCACCAGTGATGTCATTGCCTTTCTAAGATTTTTCGTTGAGTTTCAGGATCATGCTCTTGTTTTTTCTCTTTCTCCGTGTTAAATACTTCAAATTATTTACCCTTATTCCATTGGTGTCCTCTCAGACAAGATAGTTAGGGCAATTGCTGAACAATCATCCATAGAAGACTTCCACGCCCACCTGTTAGCTAATTTTATTCCGGCTCGAGCTTGCTCATCACTAATTCAGAAGTACTATTACCGAGTACAGCGGTTGGATGAAAACTTGGCAGATTTCATCCAAGATATTAAGTTCTACACTAGAGTATTTGCTCTCCATTTTCCCGAAGATCAAATTGTTCAGGCTATTGTAGAAGGAATTTCACCATCTTACAGGTCATATTTGTGCTTTGCGTCGCGTCCGCAAACTTTTGCCGAGCTGGAAGCTATGGCTGTTTCAGCCGAAGGGGTTAGATATGCCGACACCTTACGTGTCGTGAAGGAACCCCCTGCATCTTCAAGCAATTTTCGGCCTCCACCTCGCCGAACCTTCACTGCCCGCAAATGTTACGCTTCTGGGTCGGTAGATCATCTACGTAATAAGTGTCCATTAATTAAATCCAATGGGACAAACAAGGGAGCAGGGTCATCCCAAGGCTGTTTTAAATGTGGCGCTTTCTCCCATATTGCCAAGAACTGCCCTAATGCTAACAGCACCCCCACCTGCTCAACTTCTGGTGCAACTCCCACCAAGAATCAAAAGTGACTAGTGGCTTTGGCTGAGTCAGCAGATTCATCTTTTCAAGGCTCAGCCCCGGTTAAACCCGACGAAAATTCAGGGAAAAGTCAGAACTGTTCTACATTACCATTTGAATGTCCCAAAGAATGTCTTAGGATTGCGGCGGATACCCCCGCACCTGTTCCATTTCTCAAAATTGAATTGAATAATGAACCTGTAACTGCTCTATTAGATTCTGGCAGTATGTGTTCCATTATTTTGGCCGAGTGGTACTCCAAATTAAAATCTGTTTGTAAACTTCCCGATTATTGTTCGTCTTTGGTTCAATGTGTTTCGGCAAACTCATCTCCATTAAAAATTCCGCAAGCTACTCGAGGACTGTAAACAAACTTCGCATCCGCGGCGTGCTTCACCACGACTACCCCTCTCATAGTAGCGGGAGAGAGGTATCTCAGGGTACTTGAGGGGTCCGAGCGGCCTCCACTGGACACAGGTAGCGGCGGCAGGTCTTGCCGTCAAAATTAATCGGCAGCTAATGTACTTCAACAGTTACATGAACACTCTATATCTGCAATTAACACATTTTTGCTTCAAATCAACCTTTGGTGGACTTAGAAAAATATTACCCCCATGAATTAATGTTTTTGTTTTGCAATTCTACTACAACAAAGAAACTATAAAGCTGGACTTAAACTAGTTCCACCCATCTATAACAAATAACTTAAGAAACCTCCGACTTCTGAAAAATTGTAGTTTCTCTTCTAAATTCTTCTTCAGCTAATCAGCAACAAACTTGGACTTTTGTTTTGGAAAATCTTTTTTTTTTCTTTCAACATTCTTCTGTGTCACCCCTTGGAAGGACTTTTTGGGGGGGGGGGGGGGAGAGGTCTGTACCGGGCGGTACACCTCTACGACGCAAGTTCAAATCTTGTGCCAATTGAAACTCCTCTACAGGAGAAGCTCTGAACTTTAAAAAAGGAATCAACTCTACTGGTTATCAGAAGATGTCACTGTGTGTTTTTGATTTGCTTTTGTTTTTCATTGATCAAGAAGTGTGGACATTCTCTAACAGATGTCTCTACCAAAAACTATGATAACGCACTCTGGTGTAAAGGAATGAACCTTCTTGGAGAAATGTTGTATTCATAAGTTTTGTCTTTACTAAATTTTGTTCTGTGGTTTGTGGGTTGGCAATATTAATCCTTTCCTTCTGCCTGTTTTGAATTTAGCCAATCAGTAATTTCTGTAATTAATTTTCCTCCAATCATAGCTTTCTTCTTCGAATTTCCATGTGTAACTCTTAGTCAACCAATAAAAATTGAGTGGGTGTGTCTACTCATTCCTGAAAGGTCTCAAATTTTCCACGAGGGTATAAAACTGCTGATTTTCTTGTCTCCGGGCCACTCGTATAACATCTAATTCAGTGTGTGAATATGTAGCAGGGGGCGGGAAGCGCCTCTTTCTTCAGGCAGCAGCTCTTCAACCAGGTAATGGCCTTTTAACATCTTTATTTCTTGCTAGCTCAGCAGTTTAACTCTCGGGGAGGGTTCAAAACCTTTAATATGTAAACTATTAAACATGTAAACCCTTTTCCTGGTAAACTTCAGTTTTCTTGAACTTTAATTCGGGGATAGAGAGTGCTTTATCCTCTCGAGCTCCCCTTCATTTGAAATTGAGGTGACTACGTTTTCGTGACCGTTTCTTTTCTTCCTTAATGTATTAAAGTTTCTCATACGAGTCACCTCCCTAGCTTGGGATTAGCCCCTGTGTATAGGCCTAGCGCCACTTAGGTTTTAAATGTGTATTTAGGAGTGCAAGTTCACGCCTTCAGTCCTTTCTGTACTTTGGGCCAGTAACTTAACCCGAATTTTTTTTGTTTTCTTCACGTGAAGGCCCTGTAGGTTGGGTACAAATACCCCTGTTTCTTTGCAAGTGTGCCTTGAGGGCAGTTAGAAGTAGTTTGTTGTGGCCTTTGATAGGCTTGTAAAATTGAGAGCAGGTCAGCTCTTTTTGGTGTTTTGGAAGGTGCCTCTAGGAGGCTTGACATTACTAAGCGGGAGCAAGAGCTCCATGTAATTAAGGGTTTTCTGCCCTTTGGTATTTTGTGGTTGTGAGCTGAGAGCTCCAGGATTGATGAATGTGGGCCCGGAGCCCAGAATTTGTAAAGACCTCTTAACTGGTGCTTTCTTCGAAAAGTTTCATTGTACCTGATTTTCTTTGTTTCACCTAGTGGAAATTGTTAATTGTTAAAATTGTTATCAGTTGAAAATATAACCTTTATTTAAATTTTAAAACTCATCTTTCGGACTTGTAGTTAGGCCCATTCCAGCCCGCACCTTCTTTCACCTATGCTGTTCCACAGATACCTCGGAATAATAATAATAATAATAATAATAATAATAATAATAATAATAATAATAATAATAATAATAACAACAACAACAACAATAATAATAAAAATAATAATATATTTGCTTTATGTCCCACTAACTATTCTTTTATGGTTTTCAGAGACGCTGAGGTGCCGGAATCTAGTCCCGCAGGAGTTCTTTTACGTGCCAGTAAATCTACCGACACGAGGCTGATGTATTTGAGCACTTTCAAATACCACCGGACTGAGCCAGGATCGAATCGCCTTAACTGTCTGAGCCACTCAGCCTGACTCTTTTTATTGAAAATTGCAATTATAAGGTCAAATAAAGCATTGGATTTTTCTGATATGTCACTGAGATTAATGTTAGGACTGAAAGATTGGTCTAAATGAAATAATTCATTTATCAAGAAATTATAGATGAAATAATTCATAGATCCCCCTTCCAGCAATTACCTACTACTCCACATACCTCGACTCCGCCTCAGACAACCGCGCCTCTCCTTCCTCTCTACCCTCCCCCTTCCTCTTTTTCCCCTCAATTCCAAAACCAATCTGATCTACCCACTGTTGTCTTCACACAGCTGTAATAGTTATTGCTTTTATCATTGTTATTAGCCAATATACAGTTTAATATAAGAATTTTGAAGGGACAGAAAAAAGTCGTTGCTATAACGGAGTTCTTGTTATATGCTGTATTCGCTATAGCGAACTTTTCTACTGTACTGTTGCAGGATTCAACCTCCCTCCCCTCACTTTCCCTCTCCCAGTTCCCTACTTGTTTTTAGGTAATTCTTTTTTATATGCATCTCCGCTGGTAGGAAATGCTTTAATTGATACGCTTGTGTATTATTCAATTGTAATTCTCTGTGGCTGATTTGATCAATTGTGTAAACTCCTTTATGAGCATCCAATTCTCTCTTTGATACATGATATTCTTTCGATTTCAATGCTACTGAATTTGTTACTGCCTGTTGTCTTTTAAATACATGTTATCTTTTGTTATTGAGATTTGTGTATATTTTCTCAACCCCTTTATATTCACATATTTCTGAACCTACCATGCACCCCTCTGGGTTTCCAGCACTTTCCTGATATTCTGCTGTTGAATACTGGATCAGTTCTTTTAACGACAGAGCACAGCACGGTCATGGGTTTTCGACTTGCGTGTTTGAAAATATAATCTCAGAGGATCTTCTGAAGTTAACTTCCTCAATTCCATCGTACATAAAAAGTTTGAGACACACAGATACAAAGATATCATAGACCTGCATGCATGTAGACCAAAAGAATGCAGAAGGGTCAGACTTCTTGATTTCTGCCAGAGAAATCACCTTGTTGGTAATACATTTTCCTAGAAACAGAAAAATCATTAACTTAGGACTGGCAACAAGAGATGGTCACTTACTACATACAGGTGGCATATACATCAATAAAAGAGAAAATCAGATGCTAAAATGATACCGGGTATATCCCTGGGCTGTGATTACAGACTCTGATGATTTCTGAGTGAATAAGTTTAATTAAAACATCTTGTGTGCAACCATGACCTCTGATAAAAATTTCATCAGCATGCTGTAAAGTGTTGTTTGTTACAAATGCTGCTTAAGCCCGCCTACTGGCCATAATCATCTAGGCATCAAGTCTATATGGTCTGACACCATGGTTAGCCGGTTCGAGTCCTGTTGGTTGAAAAAATTTCACCATCGGAATGTTGGCCAGCAGGCTGGCAGAGATGGTGGTATACAATTTCTGAACACTAGATTGCATGCCAAAAGCCTGGATTCAAATCCAAACCTCTCCACAGTGTTCATAGGGAGTCAGAGTATATGACACCATTGATGGTGATTTGTCTGTCAGATGGAGACATAAAGCTTTGAGCAGACTCCTTGGTGTTATTTGACGGGAGTAGGCTACATGCCAACACCAGGTTTCACACTCTCCTTGCATCATTTTACCCATGGGTGTCAAATAAAAACACCTGCCAATAATCTAGATATTAGGCGCCTTTAAACAACAAGCATCATAAACATGATATAGGCTTTTTGGGCTTATGCCCTATCAAGAAAATAAGGTGAAATTCATTTCGCAGAGAACTTTGCTCTGCATCTTCAGAAGAAAATCACAACTGTTCACGAGGAAGACTTCTTCAGGAATGAAAGTTTGAATCTAGATGTTACTAATAGAAGTTTAAGTGGTACGTTCATTCATCACCAGATGGCTCACTGTACGTGGTACAGCGCTAGCATTCAAAGCGGAAGCTGACGGCACCATCAGAATCAGTCACATAGAGGGGGGGAGGACACATAACAGGTGTACACACATTATGAAAGTATGACACTGACACAAGCATGGAATGAAACATCTGGTGATGAGGAACGTACGAATTTGGAAAGCACCGAAGTGAGACAACAATAGTGAAGGGATAGGGAAGGAAACCACCTATGTAAATCCTCAATGTCTGGCAACCACGTATTACTTAATTGATAGCCAGTGTCCCTATTGAAATTGTTAGGATTTCTACGTATTTCCACAGTTTCCCGTATAATCCTGGACCTGTAGTGTCTACTGGGGGTAAGAGCTTGAGCATCTTGGAACACGACATCATGACCCGACAATAGGGCGTGCTCAGCCATTGCTGATTTGTCTGGCTGGTTGAGATGAATATTTTGTTTATGTTCTGTACCAATAGACTGGCATGTTTGGCCAATGTATACCTTGCCACAAGTGCAGGGAATTTTGTATACCCCAGGATGTAAAAGTGGGGAAAATTTGTCCTTAGTTTTACCTAGACTGCGAGTATTTAGTGATGGTACCAAACACTGTTTTTATAATGTGTTTGCGGAGGACCTTGGCAATTCGATCTGTAGTGTTGTGAATGTAAGGCAGGCAGGCAGGCAGGCAGGCAGGCAGGCAGGCAGGCAGGCAGGCAGGCAGTTACCTTCACTTCTTTCTGTGAGCATTGCTTGGTCGTCCTTGTGGGATGCAGGGCTCTATGAATCTACACATCTGTGTAACCATTACCCTTGAATGTGACTCTGAGTGTGTCCATCTCCTCCTGGATAGTTGATGGCTCACAAATTCTTATTGCCCTCTTGGTGAGTGTCGTGAAAACACCTTGTTTTTGTACTGAATGATGTAAGAATCCGCATGAAGATAGCGATTTGTGTGGGTAGGCTTACAATAGACCAGAGGTGCTCAGCTGGGCGCTCGTTGAGGCTAGTCCAGTGCGAATGGGCTGGCCTGACATAAATGTGGGCAGCTGACATAGAAAGCATACGTCACAGTGAAGCGAGAGAGCAAACAACAGTGAAGCGAGGGAACATTCATTCGATTGTGATTACGAAGCTCTCCTCCACTACTCAGACAAAATGCTGACTGGGGTACATTATTTAAAACATAAACAACAAAAATCTGACTTATCCTAAATATTCTGGTTTGATTTATACTGTGCTCAATAAAAAGTCAGTTTTCTTTTCTTATATTTAAACATTCAAAGAAAAATGACACAATTTTCATGTTACAATCTACAACAGTATAGGATTCAAATGTACAAGCTACGATTTACAATTCCTTGGATGAAAATGACATTATTTCCATTTAAAAAAGGTAAAATTCCTGTTATTCATTAACCCCTCAGCGCCAACCTCTATACGTGGTATAGACCCTCTTTTCTTCCGTAGCCGCCGACCTCTATACGTGGTAGAGACCCATACATGGTTTCGCATTTACGGCTATAGCGCGAAGAGTTTTCGAGTTATGGATATGCAAATTGTTTTGTTCCCAAGAAGACATTTTCGGGTTTATCTGTGTTGTAAATAAGAATTGAAAATCGTTAAAATGAAGTTGTTTTTGTAAGGATAAGTATTTGTCAAGTAAGTCTGAGCACTAATCTCTGCTTTTTTAAAAAGTCTGTTTGCTTCATTCTTTCCCACAGAATAAAATAAAGAAATGATATTATGAGAAGTTTGTCTTTTCGCGTGATGTTCTTTGCTCTAATTTTACATTAATGGTGTGGTTTATTTATTACATTTGTCTTTATTTCTAAGCTTGTAATATTTTCGTAACTCTCCACGAGCGCACTGTGTAGTCATGAGTTAGTGCTGCTTTCTGTCATACGATACGAGAACCAGTTGTTCATGGTATATATATCTCGCCTGAAAGACGATGTCTCGAGCTTTTGTCTGAAATATGTATCGAGTTCGTTTTTTTCATCATAAATGTTATTCCCCTCATTCAGTTTCATCCTGCTCTTTTCAGTCTCGCTGCAGCTTCATCAGTCCGTGTGACACGCCGCGCTCAGCCGTGGTTTGACTGACAGTAACGTGCTTGAAATATTATATAATTCAGATGAAAGTTTTGTCGGAAGTAGTAGTGACAGTATTACCAGTAGTGATAAGGAAATAGATGATGTGGCTGTGGCGGATGCAGTGGTAAATGATGAGAGTGACTATAAGGAGGAACCAGTACTTGGAAATTTCGTGTGGGAGGCTATGGATAATTATACAGATCAAAGGGAAGTTTTCAACAGCGATTTATGATTCCTGAATTCTCTAATAATATTCAGACTAATCACAGCGACAAACATGGAGCAGTTATCTTATCGGGTTCAGCTGATGGAAGGTTTGTTTAAAAAATACGCTCGCTCGGGTGGGGAACGAAATATTCAAGGCCGGCGCGCATCAGATTATTCAGTTCCAAGGTTGCAGAAAAGACATTTTATCAGGAAATTAGCACCCAAGAGTGAGAAATCCAAACCTAAGAGACGTATCGTATGTTCCAAACACGGCGAAAGGAAGACGTCGGTGTACTGCTGCCAGGAGTGTGACTTGGGTCTATATCTCGAAGAGTGCTTCGAACTCTATCACATGAAACTAAATTACTAAGGAAATGTGAAACAATTATGTAATTACCTGCATGTACATAGTTCTGTCATAAGGAATTCCAAATTTTGTGAATATCGAGCTACTCTCATACTTGTAACAACGCTTGAAGTGAATCAATGTAGTTCAGTCGCGCATAGTTGAAATCTCATCCGGCCGCGGGGTAGGAAGCTCTTTAAATGGCTGCGACGCTGAGGGGTTAAGCAAAAAGTAATATAATTACATAATGCAACAATTATTTTGCACAGTGTTGTAGTGTTGTGTGACTTTCCCTGTTCACTAAATTTCTGAAAATAGTATTTAAAACTTAACAGGCATCTAGTGATAATAGCTAGCCTCTAAATGGTGAGAGGGAGTTTCATCATCAGTAAGGACATGAATATTTACTATCCAAGATTGAAGTACAACAACAATGTAAAATTATCTATCAGATAGATGTACAGTATGCCTTCAAATAAATAACCTCACTGATTTTATTCCCAGTAAGCATGATTGGCTTGTTGGTGAGTTTATCAGATAGTTTAAACCCAAACAACCACAAGCCACAGCTTACCCACCTTAACTCTGTATTATATAAGAACTATTCTAAAGCACCTCTTAAAATGTAATAGTGAAAATTGTAATTCATTACGTACATTATAAAAATATTTGAGATTGTAGGCCTAACTCTTTATTTCATTTGGTCAAAATACATAAACTGCAATGAACATAAATAACTTATTTCTTACAACGTTAATTAAAGATGACGTGGATTTCTGCTATCTTTCTTTCACTATTTTCTGCCTCCATTTCAAACTCTGGTATCGCAGCAGTGATCAAGAGTGACTGAGATAACTTTGCCCAAACTTCACGGCCTGTGCCATAGCCACGTCACTGTGGTTGAATTGCATACACTCATCGCCTACCAGCCTACCAGCTTACAGTGCTGGGCACCTGCGGGAAGGAATGCCCAGCATGAGCATCTCTGCGATAAATGGTATGTCCGGTATGTTGTAAGGAGCTGTCCGATTTATTTCTTACTAGAACATCCACGAAAGGAAGGCATCCGTCCGACTTCATCTCCATCTCAGTTACATATTCTGAAATAAATATAGCCAGATACAACTGATCACTGAAGGCAAAATAGAAGGGAAATATTAGTGTAGATGAAGACGATTATGCTGGACGCAGAAACTCTAAACAGTGGTTCGATGTTCATGATACGGCAACTCTGATACAGGAAACACAAAATAGGAAATAATTACTCCATGATGGTTGCCAACCCATCATCATCAAGTGACCCGAACATGTTCTCGGAAAATAAATAAATAAATAAATAAATAAATAAATAAATAAATAAATAAATAAATAAATAAATAAATAAATAAATAAATAAGTAAGTAAGTAAGTAAATAAATAAATAAATAAATAAATAAATAAATAAATAAATAAATAAATAAATAAATAAATAAATAAATAAATAAATAAATAAATCAATCAATCAATCAATCAATCCTGCTTAACACTGTCAAAGGCTTCATCAATGAACCAACTCCAGGCCTTTGAAATGTGAATGTATCTCAGAATGTTCATGATCTCATGGGTAAACCATGTCACCAATCACCATGTCTCCATGTGAAGTTTTATCTTCTTTTTTTGTTTTTTTATTTTACAATTTTGCTTTACATCACACCGACACAGTGTAATAGACAAGAAAAATGTTCCACCGATCAATACATTTATTGTGAATTAATTATTGCACTAGTACCGGTTTCAGCCTATCTTGGCCATCATCAGCTAGCACACAAATTTACAGTCATTAGACAAAATTACAAAGATGTTACGTTAGAGCATCCGGATGTCTAATGTCATTAGATGCTCTAACGTAACATCTTTGTAATTTTGTCTAATGACTGTAAATTTGTGTGCTAGCTGATGATGGCCAAGATAGGCCGAAACCGGTACTAGTGCAATAATACCAATATAAATGGTCCGTTATTGGACATTATAAATTTTTCAGCTAACTCATTCTTGGTTGCCAGCGTTTCGCCCTCGTGTGCTAGGGTGGGCTCATCAGTTGGTACCTAGCACACCTACCAATACGCTGGCTAGTGCATACCGTGGAGGCCACTGCGTAGGCTAACTGGAGCCACCGGCAGTGCCAATGCACTAAGAGACTTTGTCTCATTATCAAAAATTGATGCCTGCTTGGCCATCAGATGATATAGATGTTGATTCCCATAGGGAATCTGAAATATTTGTCCTGAATGAGTAAATTTATAATACCAATATAAATGGTCCGTTATTGGACATTATATAGCCCCAGCATTTCAGGACAAATATTTCAGATTCCCTATGGGAATCAACATCCATATCATCTGATGGCCAAGCAGGCATCAATTTTTGATAATGAGACAAAGTCTCTTAGTGCATTGGCACTGCCGGTGGCTCCAGTTAGCCTACGCAGTGGCCTCCACGGTATGCACTAGCCAGCGTATTGGTAGGTGTGCTAGGTACCAACTGATGAGCCCACCCTAGCACACGAGGGCGAAACGCTGGCAACCAAGAATGAGTTAGCTGGAAAATTTATAATGTCCAATAACGGACCATTTATACTGGTATTATAAATTTACTCATTCAGGACAAATATTTCAGATTCCCTATGGGAATCAACATCTATATCAACTAGTGCAATAATTCATTCACAATAAATGTATTGATCGGTGGAACATTTTTCTTGTCTATTACATTGAATCCAATCAATACAGAATATGAAACATAAATAATAACACCGACACAGATCGGTCTTATGGCAACACTGGGATAGGAAAGGGTTAGGAATATGAAAGAAGCGGTCATGGCCTTAATTAAGGTATAGCCCCAGCATTTGCCTGGTGTGAAAATGGGAAACCACAGAAAACCATCTTCAGGGCTGCCAACAGTGGAGTTTGAACCCACTACCTCCCAAGTGGAAGCTCACAGCTGCGCGAGCCTAATCGCATGGCCTCATGGTAAGTCTTAACCCTTGCAAAACACAGAAAAGTACCACATTTCAGTTACATCTTCTGAAATAAATATAGCCAGATACAAATGATCATTGAAGGCAAAATAGAAGGGAAACATGAACGCAGATGAAGTCGATTATGCTGGACGCAGAAACTCTGAACAGTGGTTCGACATTCATGATACAGCAACTCTGATACCATACAGGAAACACAAAATAGGAATAATTACTTCATGATGTGTGCCAACCATCTGTGAAGAAGAAGAAGAAGAAGAAGAAGACGAAGAAGAAGAAGAAGAAGAAAAAGAAGAAGAAGAACTGCCAAGGAAGGAAACTTAAGATGTAGAACTAGATATAAGTCCAAAGAAGATGGCATCAATGTTAGATAAAGGAATGCAGAAAAATATTATCTCATCAGTGAAGAAAAAATGAAGTGATGGTGATCCACAGAAGTTGATGGCCTGTAGGCTCCAGTAAAGTGAAAGGAGAACAACTTAAAATCATTCTTTGAAGTATCTAGGAAGGATAATAATAACTGCAGGTACCACTGATGACAAACTCATCAACAGGATCCAAGCTAGAAGAAATTTGTGTAGAACTGTAAGAGCCCTTGTATGGAACAGGAAAGTCCCACTGAAGTGCAAACAAAATATCTGCAAAATTACTTAATACTAATCTTGACCTATGAGACACGGATCACAAGGATAAAAGATGTGAGCAGAATTAGGCAGCAGTAATGAGATTTCTCAGAAGCACGATCGGTGCAACGAGACACAATTAGGAGAGGAAACGTGAGGGACTTGGCTGAAGTTGACAGATTACAGGACAAAATAATCATACAGAGGCTGGTTCTGGTATTGTACGGGCACATGAAAAGAATGAGTCAGAACACATACCTAGCTACAGCTAAAAGACTGGCGTCTCAGATGACCACGGCTAAGAAAATTAAACTGGGATAAATTTGAGACGAAATGGAAAAATACCTAGGTAAAAGCTCGTGGAGGGGTTTCATTTGCGGTTATACCTTCACAATCCGATGCTACAGCCATTTGACCCATCTCCTTTCCTCAAATCTACTCCAGGTTAATTTTTTCACTGTATCCTCTTTTATGATGTCTTTATATCTTAGCCATGGTCATTACTGAGTCTAAATATTTTAGTTGTAGCTCATACAATTTTCTAGGTTTTCTTTCTGACTCATTATTTGCATATGCCCATACCATACAAGACTCTACACCCTATATGGTTATTATAATATGCAGTGCAAAATAGAATTTCAACTAAAATATTTTATACATTTTCAGCAATATTTTCAAATATTTTTTAAGATATTAACATTAAATTCAAAATATAAATTAGGATAGAATGATTACAATTAATTTTTCATGAGTGATCCCCAAGTGAAAATAAAACACAATACAATGTATTGAGATCCTAAGAAAAGCTAAGAATGTTCCAAAGAGTTTGTGCTAAACCTTAAACTGTTATTTTTTTTTTACTTCAAACTTAATAAACTATTAAGGAAGTTACCTTCCAGTATTTATTTATAATTGTATACTTGCTTGTTTCATTTCCATTAATAAAAATTATAATACATAACAACTTCATACTTCACAGATTATAAATCAACAAGGTTAAGAACGAAGTACCACAGTAATGAAAGAATTTTTACCTTCTGACAACTTGCTGTTATAACTTCACAATCCGATGCTACAGCCACTTGAGCAATTGACATAGCATGACACAGAACATCATCTATAACAGACTTTAGTTCAACTTCTGGGAGTTTCCCAGAACAAGATGTTAATATTTCAAGAGCCAAGTCCATTTTGTGTACAAATTGTCCTCCACAACCTTCACTTTCTTCCTTTGTACTTGGTCTGGGTGCATTGATGACAGTATTCAGTTCAGAAAAGCACCAGTTAATGCAGCTAAATATGTAGCGCTTGAGCAGCTTAATTTATGGAAAAAAAGAAACAAGGCAAAAGAATTAACAACAAGTATTACAAGTGAAGAACTAAATTATGCTGCTTACTACAAGATATACAAGATGACCCTCGATAATCCAGCAACTTCTCGTATGACATAAAATCAGATTTAGTAAGCTCTCAGTTTTATATTATCATTAACAAGAGTACAGAATCGGAGTTGTTCCTCAAAAAGTTGTAAAACTTCCTACTCAGAAAAATTATTTGGCAAAAACAAACGACAGTACTCTCCCAGTTAATCCTCTAAATTCACTTTTCTATGACACATTTCCTATGAAATTAGCCAAAATACATAGCAACCTTATGCCCTACGAATCATAACAGGCGCAATAAAAACCATGCCCGAATCAACAAACAACGAACGCATTTCTCAGCTTACAAAGACTACCACAAATGACCTGGGCAAAAAAAAACAGTTACTGGCCCCAATCTTAAAACCCAAAAAAATCCATTGAGTCTTACCAAAGAATACATTAATAAGAGCAATCTGCAAATAAAACATGAATCACTTTATATGCCAGTCAACCCCATTGAATATATGCAAGTGACTGCAGATCTGACTCTGCTAGAAGAGGCTGGCAAGAAAGACAGTTTGATCTAAAACAGCTGACCCTTTGTACAACAGAAGAAAGATATCTGTCTAATCAATGGCTAAAAATATATACAGATGGCTTACAGAACAAGGAAAATGGAACTGGGGCAGGAAAACATTCATCTCTCTTCTCACTCCACTTCCCAGTAGGCCAAAACAAAACAAATGTTGATGCAGAGATAAAAGCAATTTCCCATGCACTACAACAGTTACTGGGCAGAAACAATGATTACCAAAATTTTTTTATCTTTACAGATTCAAAAGCAGCCACTCTAGCCATCTCGTCAAATAATGTCTCAAAATAAAGAACTGAAAGAAATTCTATGTTTGTTAAAACCCTCCAAAGACTCCACAAACAGATCTCATTTCAGTGGATTCCTTCTCATGTTGGAATAACAGGTAATGAAGAGGCAGACAGATTAGCCAAAAAAGGTACCACTATAACAACCTGCCAGTCAGACTGATTTTATGTCAGCAAAAAGGATTCTGAAAAATACCATTAAAAACAGACATGAAGACATGGTAAAGAAAACAGCAGAAATCAAATTATGGAAGAATATTGATGCTAAATGAGATCAGTATAAAATAAAACCAAAAAGAGAAGCTGTAGCCTTCTTCAGACTTAACACTGACCACGAGTCTTGCAGGTCATCTGAAATGAATCAACATCCTGAGATCCGAAAAATGCACACTTTGCCATCACCCTGGAAGCAAAATGGATAAGGAACACCTGCTACATTGCAACAAACTTGATGTGACAGCCAGAACTTCAGGAAATCTCACTCAACTATACTGGAACACAAGAAAGCTGATGGATTGTAATCTGCATTAGCCATAAGATACAGCAACAACACACAGCAACCTCACAAACAACATTGTTGGTACATTCTCTATCAGCATGTGCAAACCTCTAGACCAGTACTCCACCACCTTGAACCTGATGAGCAAAGTCTAAGTGAAATTGGTGGCGGTGGTTGTGGTGGTTTTCGTTTAAGAGGAAGTACAACTAGGTAATCATCCTCTCTCTAACAAATTAGTGGAAAAGAAATTGAAAATAAAATAAAATAATTCATTCAACAAAGGAATTTGGAAACGCAGTACAAAATAAAACAAAAAATTATTGAATTAGGCCAAAAAATTTCTAATGAATCAAAAGGGATCATGCATTCCCTGAGTAACAGTACACTTGTAATATAAATACCCTTGATTAATACACTGTCGCACATAAAGCAGATGACAAGATCAGCAGTAGTCGCGTCATTGGCTAGTATACGTTCGAGTGTTTCCTGCAGGCCGAGGCTCCATCTTAGGCAAGGGAGATCGGCGCACTCTGTGAGGATGTGGGCCACGGTGAAGTCGGCACCACAAGAACACACTGGGGGGGGGGGGTGTTCAGGTGATTGTATACCTAACACAATCAACTCAACTGGAAGCTACTCGTCGTCATCATCATCATCATCATCATCATCGTCATCATCAACATTTCTTCACTCCAGCAAGCTGGATGCAGTTGTGTACAAGCCTCCTCCAATTTGTCCTGTCATCCATGGTTATTGTTCATATATGCATTGCAAGTTTAAATCTCTAATTTCAAGGTCCTTCAAAATCTGCTTCTCCCAACCATCACTAGATCTTCCTCTTGGTCTCTTCCCAGGAACCCTGCAGTCAAAGTATGCTTGAGGAGTCATCCTGTGGGGAGCCATTATTTTCATGTCATCATACCATTGTTATTTCTTCAGTTCTAAGGTCTCCAGCATGCTTTTTTTTTTTTTTTTCCAATCTAAGCTGCTATCAGATATCCACATTCCTTATTTTATCCATTTTTGATTTTTGTAGACAAGAATGGAGGAACTTCATTTCTGTTGCCTGAAGACAAAACTTTGTTGACCCAGTAAGTGCTGTTGCTTTCAGATCATACGTCAATATACGTATCACATATATTTTGTACAAGCTGATCTTGCAAACTAACAGAAATTTTTCAACCGGAAGTATGCAAAGTACAGCGTGATAGAATTTGGAAGCGTTCTGTATTCTGGTATTCTGTTGCTATTCATTTGATGTATGGTATTATCTGAGGACAGAATACTACCTAAGTACTGGAAGTTGTCAACAATATCTATCTCCTCATCCCCAATTCTTACATGAACAGTTGAAGAGTTTCTGCCCATCACCAAGCCTACTCTCTTGGTTTTGCTGATTTTTTTAAGAAGTAAGGCTGTAAAAGTTCCATGCCAAAGATCCAGTCTAGCTTGTACTTCCACTTCTATCTCACCCCTTACCATTACATCATCAGCAAAAACCAGGGCATTAGTTGTTGAATTTCTTCTTTTAACTGCTTCCAAAACTTCATCCATTATGATTATGAAGAGGAGTGGTGAAAGACAACTTCCTTGCTGGATTCCACTCTTCATTTCAAACCAACATGACCTTCCATCCTGCACCTGGACACAACTCTTAGTTTCATCATATAATCATTGTACTCGTGCTATTATGTCATTAGGCACATTTTTATGTCACAAACATTTCTCCCAATACTTCTCATACAGCATTCTGATGGCAAAAGTGAGGTTTATAGTTGATCTATAAGGTTTAAATCCATGTTGTTCCTCCTCAAGTGTAGGTTCAACATATTTTCTAATCCTGCTCTCTAATCCTCTGTAGTTGGTACATTTCTTTTTATCACCTTTTATCACTGGGTATTACATTCTCTCTCCAAATTCTATTCAGTACTCTCTATATATCCACTGTTATCCAAACTCTCCTAGTGCTTTGATTATCTCAACACTAAATTCATCTGATCCAGTTGACTTGGTTTTCTGTTTAGATACTGCTATCTTCACCTCCAATAATGTCAAACTATTGGTATTTCTGCACCCAAAATCATAAGATTCGCCATCTAATGAAGTGATCTTTCCATCACAGTTCAGTGTAGGGTGAACTCCTGTAATATTTTGGTCCTATACCTAGTCGCCTCACCATTAGGAAATTCTACCGATTTGATACATTCATTTTCAGTTCTTCTATTCTTAACGATTCTGTATAACGGTTTCTTATTCCCAACCTGTGTTTTTCTGGTAGCCAGATCTTCCTTACATTTCTGCTTTTCAGTTACAACCATCTGACCTATAATTTATTAATTTTTTTAATTGACATATTGACATAATACATATTGATCTCCCAGTGTTCTTGTTTGATACAGGGTTCTTTTTGCACAGTTCCTGTCATTGATGGCCTTTTTAATATCATTCTACCAGACAGTTTCTTTAGGTTTTCTTATTTGACTCTGTCATCCACATACTTTCTCTGGTGTACCTACCACAACCTTCTTTAGAGTGTTCTAGTCTTTATGTACCAATTTCAATTCTTCTCTCTGCAACAATCTGCGGACACCTTCCCTGAATTTTTCCTTTACACTTGGCTCAGTAAAGTTGCCAAGTTTCATGTTATCCACTGGAGGTCTCAGGAAATAAAATTTGCAGTGTCTGTTAGATCTTGCTACCGAAGAAGTAAGACAAGAAGACAACATGCTTGCCATTAAAAAGGTTTGCTCAAAACTCAGAAAGTGTGAATTTGATAAAGGGAGCATTCTACCTCACAAAGGAAAAGGGGTAACATTATTCAAGTAGTACACGCCAACGAATAATTAGCTATGAAATCACAATGGACTTTCATTGCAATAGGCCATTCAAATGACTGCCAATATCTCCACCGTTTGATCCATTCCAGGGAAGTCCCGGGATGGTAATCTCTGTAGGCGATGCCACAGAGAGAGATAGAAACCTTTGCACATGTCCTGGGATCATGCCCACATGAAGAAGTTCTGTAGTTACAATAACCGCACAACTGAGAGGAAAAGCATACCTGCCAACTTTCAAGAAGAGAAATCCAGAAGATCCTAAACGCGCATGCATTGCAAATTCTTGAGACATAGTGGAAAAGGACGGCAAGAGGGGAAGATTACAAACAATACTAATACAAGTCAAATACACCTCTGAAATTAAATACTTTCACAAAGTTACATCTTTATGAGGGGTCATCTGTTTTCACTCAACACTGGGAACAGTTCACACAGTACACAAAACAGTGTTTTTCTGCACTTTAATCTTGCAGGTCACAATATGAATGTCACCGTCAAAATTAAACTAACATGTACACTTATTTACAAACTTCTGTCAAGTTCACAGTATGCAGGCTATTATCCATCACAGGTTGAAGAGGACAGATGAGATGAGTAGCTTTCTTTGCTTTCTTCAGAAATTCTGGAGAAAACCAACTCAAGTAATATGGACCAGTACTTCTGATTTTCAAAACAGAAATAGAATCCAGAATTTCATTTGACATTGAGAACCTAAACTGATTCTGGTTCTTTTTCACCAAGCTGAACACACATTCACACTCAGTATTGCTGTGTGGTAGAGTCAGAACAGAAAGAATGAGCCTGGATATCCTATTATACTTAGGAACACCATCAGCTCCACAAATGTTCATCAAGCGAGCCCATTTGGTGTCGTCTGTCAGATTCTCACTCTCAACAGGAGCACAGCCATCAACCTGAAGAGCTACAAATTGGTTCTGAAGCACATTCATTGCATCCTCAACCGACTCACTGTCCTTCCTTGGCAGCAATGATGGAAATCTTTCTATAAAGAATTGTACAGAAGAAAACTGGGCATCTTCAATTTTCAAAACATCTGCAACCTTTGCATGTTTCAGTACTTCATCAGTGAGAGGGAACTTGTTAATAATATAATCACATGCTGTGCAGAAGCTCATCATTGTCTCTCTGATTCTCAATAGAATGGTACGGAACTTTTAATAAAAGGGAACTTTTGATAACTTTTGGTTTAACAAATCTGGAAAGCAGCTACTTTAACAGGTTTGTCATTAGTTCTAGCAGTTTAAGAATGTGAGGAGAAGCACTCTGAAGTGAAGAAGTGCGATTCTCAAATAAAGGAATGACAGCATAAAGGAAGGCACAGTATACCTTATTTAAGCCTGATGACAGAACCATAAAAATAATTTCTTCACAATTTTGAATAATGTTCTTATTCTTTAGCACAGCTGCCTCTGTGGATCCGTGGTAGAGTGTTGGACTCCGGATCCCAAGATCAAACCCAGCAGAGGTAGTCGGATTTTTGAAGGGCGGACAAAAGTCCATTCGACACTCCATGTCGTACGATGTCGGCATGTAAAAGATCTCTGGTGATACATTTGGTATTTACCCGACAAAATTAATTAAATCTCAGCCATAGACGCCCAAGAGAGATCCGGTTTACTCTGTCTGCCATCTAGCGGACCTAGAGTAAAACGGAACGTCGAAATTGACGAGCAGACAGCCAGATGGCGTCAGATCAAAATGTCTGCACACGGTAGCTGAGGCCATACGATTATTATTATTATTATTATTAGCACAGGAGAGTCAGATATTGAGCCACAATGTAAATCGTTTGAGAGTGATCCATTCTCA
Source organism: Anabrus simplex (assembly GCF_040414725.1). Classification (NCBI taxonomy): domain Eukaryota; kingdom Metazoa; phylum Arthropoda; class Insecta; order Orthoptera; family Tettigoniidae; genus Anabrus; species Anabrus simplex. The sequence continues at coordinate 256,543,890 of NC_090269.1, forward strand.
CGACACAGTAGCTTAACTCTTTACATGGTCTTTGGAATTACCAGGCTCGGCTTTTGGGATCGTAAATTATGTTACACTAGTAGTTGATGTACACTGAGCATTAACAAGCACCTCATCTTTAAAGAAACCCAGTAGTGGATCCCATTGCTCTAACAGCCTCTGCAGACACCTTCCTGACAATAGCCATCTTGTGCAAACATGTTTTAGTATCTTCTTTGTTTCCTTGTTGTGAAGCTCTTGGAATTTCTTAAGGCATTCCTTCCTCTTACAACTCTTTTCTAAATAATAGAAGATGTTAACTAATAGTTCATCAACTTAAACAGGCAAAGTGCTTGCACCTTTCTCAGCAGCCAAGTTAATCAAATGCCAACCCAGTACAAAGACAGATGACTGTGCTTTCCTTAAAACAGCATTCTTCTTTCCAATCATGACTGGAGTATTGTCGGAACAGAACACTGCACAATTTTGAATTGGTATTTTGAAATACTCTAACTGTGAAATTACCAACATTACGTCCCGTTGAATCACCCACCAAGCCTGAGACAGACAACACTGAGCTATCTTTTCCTCCTTTGCCACAAAACAGGTGACAAAAATAGGGTAAAGCTTGGCTTTACTATTATTGTTCCCATTTGTATCTAAAGAAAATGGTTCACGTTGCATGTAACCAACGAGTTCACTTCTTGAATCCGTAGCCATTTCTTTCAAAATGTGTGTGGTTTTCAGACGACCACCGCCATATTTTTTTTGCAATTTCTGGACCTGAAAACATTTTCCTAAACAGAGCACCAGCATGATCAGCAGCACCTAAATAATGGGATATTATGTTCAATTAAAAATGAAGTGAACAAACATTCCACTCTTACTATATCAAGGTCGGCTCCAGAAGAGGTAAAAAACGAATTAATTTTCTGACTGCCATCCTTAAATTTTGTATTGGAGACGTGTTTAACAGATTCAATGTGATTTACTAATTCTGTTCTACCTCTGTGAGGAACGCAAGTATGAAGAATGAGATTTCCACTTAATCAATACTTTATTACAAAATGTTTAAAGTTATCTACATTGAAACAGTACCGGTTTCAACCTGTAAAAAGGTCATCATCAGCTGTTGGTGAACCTGCTTAATAGCGATTGTACATAAAACATTACTAAAACTAATTTAACAAGAATGCCTTATTCTAATATAATATTACTATTAAGATATATACATATGGTACAATATGGGGCTTAGACTCGTTGGAGTTCCATTCAAAAATCTGTGCTGTTGCCAACATTATGTCAAACAATATACATATATACATATGGTGCAATAAAGGGCTTTGGCTTGCTGGAGTCCCTTGAATGCCACACACTCCAAAAATTGTATAACAGAGGTTGAAAATACAGTTCCTATAGAATAGAGGATCACTGAGGTTTCGGTGTCAAGTTGAAACGTCTATGCAGCATGTTGGCACTGAGACCAACCGCTGTGAATACACAATCAAGGTGCTTTGTTGGGCCGCAATTTTGCGGGGAGCGTAATCGACTGAGGTTCTGTAGCTTGTTCATTCTTAGTGTATGATGTTGCTGATAAATATTAGTTTCCAGGTTCCTTGTTGAGGCATGTCATGCTATGGATGAAGTTTTGAAATTAAAGAAAGGTTGATAGAGTTCCCCTCTTCACACTTGCATTTGTGCCCAGGAACCTGGAAACTAGTATTTATCAGCAACATCATACACTAAGAATAAACAAGCTACAGAACCTCAGTCGATTACGCTCCCCGCAAAATTGCGGCCCAACAAAGCACCTTGATTGTGTATTCACAACGGTTGGTCTCAGTGCCAACATGCTGCATAGACGTTTCAACTTGACACCGAAACCTCAGTGATCCTCTATTCTATAGGAACTGTATTTTCAACCTCTGTTATACAATTTCTGGAGTGTGTGGCATTCAAGGGACTCCAGCAAGCCAAAGCCCTTTATTGCACCATATGTATATATGTATATTGTTTGACATAATGTTGGCAACAGCACAGATTTTTGAATGGAACTCCAACGAGTCTAAGCCCCATATTGTACCATATGTATATATCTTAATAGTAATATTATATTAGAATAAGGCATTCTTGTTAAATTAGTTTTAGTAATGTTTTATGTACAATCGCTATTAAGCAGGTTCATCAACAGCTGATGATGACCTTTTTACAGGTCGAAACCGGTACTGTTTCAATGTAGATAACTTTAAACATTTTGTAATAAAGTACTGATTAGGTGGAAATCTCATTCTTCATACCTGCATTCTTCATTCATCAATACAGACAATGAAGCTGATAGATTATAATCTGTGAGGAACGTTTATATCACACGAGCACATGGAACAGAATGCGAATGTTTTGCCTTTCCATGATCGTATAAAACAAGGAAATTCAGTAGAATTTGTCTCCCTAAAAGTCTGATAATATTGTTTCATAGTTGAACTCATTACGAACACCACTAAAAATTCTAAATCGCTTACAAATTCGTCACACAATTCCACAAGTTTCAGAACAACTGCCAATGTTACTCATAACCTCATACCCACACATAAACAAAGCCTTTCAACTGATACGAAGCACAAACGCAGTTACTAAAGTTATAGATAAATTCACAGCTTGCTAATTTTCACTTATTTTTTTTCTTCAAAATCACAGCCTGCTACTTGTCTGGGAACATCTCAGTGAAGAGTGAATGAATTAGCATTTAAGGTCGAACAGGTGACAAAAGCACGATGATAATCGATAATGTGATTATCGATACATTTACCGGTTGAATTTCTGCTACTATCGAAAGTCAAACAAATCTGATTTGGACGCAGAAAGCGAAAACAAGCGTAGATATTCAAAATCTGTATAATAACGATGTTCATCAGTAAAACCGTAAAACATACTCAAAATCCATACATCCGTACTCAAAAAATCCGTACAGAGTTTCCTGCAAAGCGAATGCTTTTCAGCTTTCCCCAATGTTTGTTTGCATTTATAACCAAACGTTGGCGTCCTCAGCTCTGCAATTGATGTTGATGGTTGTGTTACAGGAAGTAACTGTTGATAAACCCTGAAGTTTTTTTCTGAGCTCTGTGTTTCTTCACCGATTCTCGTACCTGTTGGTGCCGTACGCGTAACTGGGCAGGAACTGAATCCTGTGGGCAGTGTGTTGCGGCAGCGGGGAACTTCCCGGTCGCCTGCTCAAGAACGCCGTAAACACACTACGTATTTTATAATCAGCTTTGTATGAACCCATTTGAAATCTTAAACGATTGATATAGCAGCATGAAAGGGTGTGCAGTATTGGCTTTGCATACTAAGTTTTATTCAAACAGCCACGCACTTTTCGTCTACAGAAACTTTTAAAGCTTTTTCGTCGTGTGTTTACATGGCCTGCAGCAATAAATTTGTCACTTTATTACACCTTATAAAAACTGCTAATAAACTAAATAAGTACTTTACTGCAAAGAGAAAGAGCATTAGAATTAAAATTTTAATTATTTTCATAACTTTTCATCATAATAAACAGGAATTCCTAAAACTATTGCAAAATATCAAATGAATTTAGCCTGTATATAAAGGTTCAATTAAGCATGCAATTAAAACCTGAAAGACATCAATAAATTAATACATATCATAAAATTAATAAAATGTCATGTTTTATCTATCTACAAAAACAAATTGTTCAGTGTTATTTTATTTCAGAATGTACAAAGAAGAGTTTTCTAATCCTTCCCTCAAACCACCACAATCTGATATTTGCAGGCTCTGTCATAAACTTCAATGCAGAGTAAAATCTTGCAAGTCTGTAGAAGAATCAAAACACAGCAATTTTTTTGCTTTTGATATGTTTAAACATGTTTTTCCCTGAGACCTTATTTATGATTAGGTATTCTGTTTAACAGACTTGTCTGTTTTGGACTCATCGACCAACAATCATTCTGAGAACCTTCATAATAATAAAAGGCAAAAATTCAAAACTTACTGGTAATGAAAAATCATAATTTAATCTAATCACCAAAAAAAAAAAAAAAAAAAATCAAAACATCAGTAAGTACCTGCATATCTTCCACTTTACCAATGAGAGCTATTCGTAACCAATGCAAACACTTTGCAATCTGGCTGGCACACAGCAAAATAACATGCTGCTGCTTTTTGCTCAGCAAGTCAGAGGCTCGTGCTCCAATCTCTGCCATGCAGGCACTCGTCAACATTCCAAATTGCTGCAGAGACAAAGAAATTACAGGAATTTTGACAGTAGGGAAAGGACAAAGAAATATATAAATAGGATTACATATGTATTGAAGAACTTCCAAGAATAAGCATAATTTAAAAGATTTTATACAAAAAGGAACACTTATTTTTCAGGATTAAAAACTACACAGTACCATCTTATTTGTAGAACTAGTAATGTACTCAAAGTTTCTGTGGTGTCAAATCAAAATCACTTTATTTGCAAATGAGGTGTCTATATCGGTGGCAAATGGTACATAAAAATACATTATTAACCAGCACTAAATGTTAAATTAACAAGAGAAGAAGACATTTTCCTAAAATACAGTATTATACAATTTACACTCACAATTTTATTATTAAGCAAACAGCTAATCCTTAATAAATTTACAATATTTACAAAATTCTATTCATAATATCTTCTGTACTTACAAACATAATCAACTCACATACATTACATGGAATTACTTCAAATAATACTATAAAACTGCTATATTTAAATTTACATTGCCTTTTTTTTTTTGTTCTCATTTGGTACCTAACAAGCATAACAATCTGTTGCGTCTTAAACAGAATCCCCTTTGCCACCACTTTTCAGAGTTCCTGAAGGGCCTTCACAGCTACCGTAGCTGTCCCAGGGCCCCCCCCCCTCGAAGTCCCCACTGCACTTCACCCCTACAGGCAGTCCGCTACTTTGGCTGTCCTCCACAGATCAGAGGATGGAATTAATTTATTCACAAAAATTCTTTATTTACAAAAACCTGCACAGGTCGAATGCCCACTAACATTTCTTTTTTTTTCTCTGCTGCTGTTTATTCTTTTCTTGAATATCTGTGCAGATTTTTTTTTTGGAAAAGGATCAAACCCTTCCCCCCTGGTAAACTGTTCCACTTCTTCATGCCCTTCCCAATGAATGAAAATTTACCCCAATCACTTCTGCTAAAATCCCTTTAATTTTATACTTGTGGTCAGCCCTGCCGATGTAATTATTTTTCCAACTGAAGCCTCTCACGGATTTCCCTCCATGTTTTCTCTCCTGTATAGGCCCTATATAATCCTGTAAGTCTAGTTTTCTCCCTTCTCTTACTTAAAGTTTCCCACCAAAGTTTCTCTAACATTTCCGATACACTACCTTTTCTCCTGAAATCCTGTTACAAATCTTGCCGCTTCCCTCTGCATGCCATCTATTCCTGGTGAGGATCCCAAACACTGTTTGCATATTCCAATAATGGACAAACTATACTTAAGTAACTTTTCTCTTTTAATTCTTTGTTGCATCCTTTAAGCAGCCTCATTATGACATGTGTCTGGCTCCATGGCTAAATGGTTAGCGTGCTGGCCTTTGGTCACAGGGGTCATGGGTTCAATTCCCGGCAGGGTCGGAAATTGTAACCATCATTGGTTAATTTTGCTGGCACGGAGGTTGGGTGTGTGTGTCTTCATCATCATTTTATCCTCATCACAACATGCAGGTCGCCTACGGGCGTCAAATCGAAAGACCTGTACCTGGCGAGCCGAACATGTCCTCGGATACTCCCAGCACTACAAGCCATACGCCATTTCATTATGACATGTAATGATCTGCATGCTTTCCCAACTATGTCATTAACATGACCCTTCCAGTGCAAATAAGTTTCAAATCTCACACCGAAGTATTTGCACTAGCCAGCTTTTGGAACAATTACCTCATCAAAGTATACCTAAATTCAGTTTTAAAGCTCCTGTACGTAAATGTTGTAACAGTTGATTTGCCTCCATTAACCTTCATATTATTCTCTTCAACCCATTGTTGGATACTGTCAAGGTCCCTTTGTAATTGTGAACAATCCTCAATGTTATTTATTTCCCTATAAACAATTATGTCTTTTTTTTACAACTTTCTTTACAATCAACAAATTAATCTAAAAAGCCACCCAATCGATACTTTATTTCTTTTGCCTTTGGCAAACTTAAAAATACATTAACAAACACAGTACATGTTTCGACCACTTAGTGGTCATCTTCAGCTGTATATAAAAAAATCTTAGATGATAACATTTAAAAGCAAGCACATTGGATCTTAAAACTCTATATCCCATGGGAATCCAAAAACTATTGTTCTAGATGCTTTAAATGAAATGGAAGATGGGGGGGGGTAAGGAGATTTATGTGAATGATACTTAAACTACAGTATCATTTACAATTGTGTTTAAAAACATATTTAAAATATTTAAAAGCGTCTATGGTAAAATTCTTTTTGATAACATTAGGTGGCGTGAATAAAAAGTTTGTGTTTGTAATAATCTTCAGGCATTTGTGAGAAAATAATAACTTAATTAAAATTCACGTCTGTGGTGATGTTAAACACTTTGTTTTTAATAAACATACTTTAAAATATTCTGAAGTGTCTATGGTAAGGCACTTATTCAAAAACACTTGTGCTTGAATGAGAGTTTATGTCATATGCACCAGTCTTCAGGTATTTATTGTTTATATTTAATAACTTCCTTGAGTGATATTCTTGTGGTTAAAAGGCCGTGTTGACTGTTTAACTTCCGAGAATTGCTCTTCGGAATGTGATAAAAGAAATTGTGTTAGTCGTTTAACTTGCTAAAAACAGATATAACATTCCTGAAAGAATGTTTGATTAACAACCTGGTTCCTAAATTCTTACAAGGGACACAAAGAAACAGTATACGCTCAGTATTCCAAATTTCAACCCAGAAAACAGTTAACCGTCTATGGCTTAAAAGAGAAATCAAATTTATGTATAGGAAGAAATCCTTCCTTAATCGGGAGAAGGATCTTCAGCGTAAAATTAGGCAAAACGACGTAGTTATAACAAAAGCCGACAAAGGAGGAACAGTGGTAATATTAAATGAAACCGAATACATTAAGAAAACAAACTTTTTTCAATAGTAACAAGTTTAAGGTAATTGAGAAAGACCCCACCCTAAAAATCCAAAGGAATTTGAAAGGAATACTGAAGCAATGCACCTTCCTTTTAAATGACCAAGAAGTCCACAAACTCATAAATATGAACCCTGGACTTCCTAAGGCAAGAGCTATGCCTAAATTACATAAAAAGGACGTACCTATTAGACCAGTAATTAATTTTCGGAAAAGTCCTACGTACAAAGCCTCCAATTTATTCATAAGTTTATGTCCCAAAACTATGTTTTTTATACCAAAACCTCGATAAAAAACTCTAAGGAGTTTTGTAAGGCCGCTAAAGATTTCAAATTAACTTGTTCTCACGTAACAAGTTCCTTCAACATTAAAGACATGTATACGAACATTCCTATAAAAGACACTATCAAGATTATAAAAACTAATTTATTAGACCACAAACACATCAGTAAACCTGAAATAGAAAACTTCATAACTATCCTGGAATTCGTATTGAACCATAATTTCTTTTCTTTTAATAATAAAATTTATCAGCAAGACGGACTACCTATGGGAGCACCGGCCTCCAGAATTTTAGCTAACATATACCTTGATCACTTGGAATACACTCAGATAGTAGGCCACATTAAAGGACTAGATTTCTGGGTACGCTTTGTTGACGATACTTTTGTCATTATAAACAAAGAACTTAATGACAGTCAAAGTATTCTAAATACCTTGAATACTTTAGACACAAACATTAAATTTACAGCGGAAGAAGAAGAAGAAGGTTCACTCAATTTTCTAGATATTCAAACAATTCGGATAAACAACCATTTCCAGTTTAAAATACACAGAAAACCCACTTTTACACCGACTACAATTAAAAGCGATTCTTTACATCCCACTTCACAAAAGAAATCCGCCTACTACGGTTTCGTCAACAGGGCCTTTGAAATCCCGTTAACAGATACAGACAGAAAGAAGGAACTATCTTTCATTCGTCAACAAGCCTTACATAACGGTTTCAGTTTGAAATTCATTAACAAAATCATTACTAAGTGCAAATATCAACAAATTAAACTAAAGCAACAATCGGAGAATGCAAAGAAATACGTCAAATTCACCTTTAATAACCCGAGGATTTATGAAATCACGAATTTGTTTAAGAAGCACAATACCAAAATAGCTTTCTCAACCAACAACAATACAAAACACAGATTTTTTAATCACAATAAAGTCAATAAACTTAAAGATGACGAATTCCAGGAATCTGGCATTTACAGACTGACATGTACCCAGTGCAAAAAAACATACGTGGGGCAATCTGGGAGGAGCTTTTAATTAGATATCAGGAACATGTTAATGCAGAGAAATACAGAAGATACCCTGCTATGGGAGCTCATATGAAGGAGGCAAATCACAATTTCACTAACATCAGACAAGATCTCCAAATTATCAGTAGGATTAATAAAGGAAGTTTAATGAATAATCTAGAAAACATCCACATTACTCTCGATAAACTAGAGAACAGGGAACGCAATCTTAACGGAACGAACCAAAAAAACCTCCTATACGAACAATTCAGTAAATACGTGGAAATGGTAAACAGTAAACAAACAAGACAAACAAATTAAATACTCGAACACGACGTCACTGAAACACAACCAGTAATCCCTCCCCCCTCACAAGACGTACTAGATGACAACACAACTCTACTTCCCCTTTCTCCGGAATATTCCACGAACAATCAGACCATGTCACACCGCTATCACACTAGGTCGTGCACGAAGGCAGTTCTCCAAGGCAACGCGGATTAAACATTTGCCAGATAAGGTAAGTCAAGGCCACGCAATCTCGAATACAAATATCTTCCCGCTATCTATTTAGAATTCGGAGCTTTTTACTTTTATCAAATGTCATATTTTAATATATTACGATCTCCTGCTGGTTACAGATCGCGAGGCAAGCTGCCCGAATCAGATCGCCATTTATATAACAGAAGCCACCACAGGGTTTTAGCAAGTTAAACGACTAACACAATTTCTTTCATCACATTCCGAAGAGCAATTCTCGGAAGTTAAACAGTCAACACAGCCTTTTTAACCACAAGAATATCACTCGAGGAAGTTATTAAATATAAACAATAAATACCTGAAGACTGGTGCATATGACATAAACTCTCATTCAAGCACAAGTGTTTTTGAATAAGTGCCTTACCATAGACACTTTAGAATATTTTAAAGTATGTTTATTAAAAACAAAGTGTTTAACATCACCACAGACGCGAATTTTAATTAGGTTATTATTTTCTCACAAATGCCTGAAGATTATTACAAACACAAACTTTTTATTCACGCCACCTAATGTTATCAAAAAGAATTTTACCATAGATGCTTTTAAATATTTTAAATATGTTTTCCATCATTTAAGTTTTTAAACACAATCGTAAACGATACTGTAGTTTAAGTATCATTCACATAAATCTCCTTACCCCCAATACCCCCCCCCCCCCCATCTTCCATTTCATTTAAAGCATCTAGAACAATAGTTTTTGGATTCCCATGGGATATAGTTTTAAGATCCAATGTGCTTGCTTTTAAATGTTATCATCTAAGATTTTTTTATATACAGCTGAAGATGACCACTAAGTGGTCGAAACATGTACTGTGTTTGTTAATGTATTTTTAAGTTTGCCAAAGGCAAAAGAAATAAAGTATCGATTAGGTGGCTTTTTAGATTAATTTGTTGATTATACTCATCGATACGGCCATGAAGTGGACAGCTTGCAAAACTTTCTTTACGTCGCACCAACACAGATAGGCCTTATGGCGATGATGGGATAGGAAAGGCCTAGAAGTGGGAAGGAAGCGGCCATGGCCTTAACTAAGGTACAGCACCAGCATTTGCCTGGTGTGAAAATGGGAAACCACGGAAAACCATCTTCAGGGCTACCGACAGTGGGGTTCGAACCCACTATCTCCCGGATGCAAGCTCACAGGTGCGTGCCCCTAGCCGCACAGCCAACTCACCCGGCATCTGCATACAATCTTATTTTTAATGTTATATCGTTCCCTAAATCGTGTGCGTATATATTAAGAAAAGTAATGGACCATTATACTTCCCTGTGCAATTCCCTTTCAAACTTTTACTTCCTGTTATACTTGGTTTCCTACTTTGACTTTCTGAACTCTTGAATTTAGAAATGTTCTTATCCAATGTGTAACCCTTATGTTCAATCCTATTCCCTCCAGTTTTTTTAATAATATTCCATATTCCACTCTGTCAAATGCTTTGGAAAGATCTATGGCTATGCAATCCAACTGGCCTCCTTAATCCAACTGATCTGACAAGTCCTGCTGAAATCCCACGAGTTGTGCCTCACAAGAAAATTTCTTTCTAAAACCATACTGACTCCTCATGAAATAATTTTTAACTTCACATACCCCTCTGATGTACTTTGCTATTAAACTCTCCAGTATTTTACAAACTTCACTGGTCAGGCTAACTGGTCTATAGTTCTCAAGTTTCCTTTTATTACCCTTTCCTTTATAAATTGGTATTATTATAAATTCTTTCCATTCCTTTGGTATTACACTATTATTTATGATATAGTCAAAGAGCAATTTTAAATAAGGCACTTAACACCCCATTGTCTTTAATACCTCCCCAGTAATTTAATCACTCCCTGCTGCTTTTCCTTGCTGAAGCAGTTGGATTTCTCTGAAAATATCCTCATTTATGAATGAAAAGCTTCTTGTTTCCTTATGTTTCTCTCCCTCTCTATCTTCTGTTTAAGTTTCCAACTCCTGACAATCTTCTAGTGAATCAATGAATTCCCTAATAAATAGATTTGCTTTCTCAATATCTGTTAAAAAGTGTTCACCCCCTTCTGCTACCATTGTGAGAGTTTGATTTCTAATATATGAATACAGCTTTTTCCATTTCCCTTTATGGTCATTACCCTCATGAAGTATGCCATTCATGTAATTCTCTTTTGCTTCCTTGTTCACTCTATTAAGTTCCCCCATTAACTGTTTTCTAGTTTTCTCTATTCCCTTTAACCTCTTTGATTTTCGTGTTTACTATTCTACATTTTCTTTTTTAATTTTCTTATTGCCCTGGTATAATAAACAGGGTCTAAGGTCATTTTACCCTTCTTACCAGGTACAAATCTCTTCTCTCTTTCCCAAATGATTCCTTTAAAGTTTGCCCAAAGTGTATCTACATTACTCCCTTCACTTATCCAACAACTGAATTGTGATTCAATGCAAGTCCCGAATTCATCAACTTTAGTTTTTTTGAACGATTTCTTCTTGTGTAACCCTCTTATTAAGCCTTTTTGCTACCAGTCCTCATCCATTATTACAGCCTTATAGTCACCTATTCCTTCAATTACCTCAGTTTTATCAACAATTTCCCATGGTTTAATCAGGAATACATCTAGTAAGTTATTGAGATGAGTTGGTGCTTGTACTACTTGTGTAAAACCTCCCTCCCAAATTAACATATTTGCCAGTTTCTGTTCATGGGCTTCACTTGCAGCTCCATTCCATTCAACTTCAGGCAAGTTTAGATCTCCCACAATTATTACCATATCATTATTATTGTTTTTATGAGTATAATCTACTATTTTCTCAAATATTTCCATGTTTCTTTCCTCTCTTCCAGGCCTATATGTTCCTATAATTCCCACTTCCTTCATATTACCACAAACTAATTTTATCCCTAATATTTCATCCCTTTCATCCGTAAACCATTCATGTGAGCAATAAGTTTCCTTCACCAGAATAAACACCCATGCTCCCATTTTATCTCCTTGGTCTCTACAATAGACTGTATAACCTTCTGGATATACTTCTCTATTACCCATCCCTTCTCTCAACCATGATTCCACTCCTATCACCACATTAATCTCATAAAATTCCATCAATGTACCGAATGTTAATTGCTTATTTACTACATTTTGACAGTTTACCAAGAGCAATCTCAGACCCCCTTCCTCCCTAAAACTTGACTGTTGCAATTGGGTAACTTGAAATTCCTTACTTTCCCGAGTTTCATTTTCTAGTTGACTGAGCCAGCTGTTAACAGTGCGTTTGTAAGTGTATATAGAGCTACAATTGACGATGGTTGACTGTGATTTGAAGAAAAAAGCCATTCCATTAGATATCTGAAGTGGAGAAGAAAAAGTAAGGAAAAGTAGGATTTGAAACCATATTCTACTCTTTGTCACATACCTATGAGTACTGTTACACAAGCATAACAGAGACCACAAGAATTGATCAGAATAAAGTTCTTAGTGAGATAACTAGGCTTGTTGTTTAAAGGGGCCTAACAACTAGGTCACTGGCCCATTCTAACCAGGTACCGGATCTTCATGCACTAAAAACGATAAAAATATGCATGCAATTATGCACTAAAAATGTAGAAAATATGCGTTAAAAACTGAAAAAATATGCACTTAAGAATAAGCCAATTTTTATTCACTCACTTCACACTTGTATCATTCAATGGAGAAAGAAGCATCACAATAGATAAACTGCAAGTTTTTCAATGTTTTCTGAAGACAAATTACGCCAGTTGTCTGTCAAATAAGTTTATAGGCCGAGAATAACCTTTCTACATCAACTGAAGTGATGGGACAAAATTTATACACTGGCACCAAAGGTTCCGAACATTCATCTGGCAAAGACACCCTGATTCCATTCAAGTACTGACTTCTTTAGTCCAGCATTCGAGTTTATCACCTTCTCTAACTTGCATTTAATTTTCTTTCCAATTTTACCTTGAATGGAATTCATTGAAGAAGCTGCTTTCTAAAAGATTTCAAATGAATTATGGAAGAATGCATCAGTAGTTCTAAACTCTTAATGGTTCTCGGAAGTGAAGAAAAATGCGTATGGATGAAATTCACATCTTGATGGATACACCATCATCTTAAAGTTTTGTAACTACTTCTTTTACTTGATTGAAATTCTCCTGATAGAATGAAACTGCAGATAACCATGTTCCTCACCTAGGACACATTCCGGTGGAAGAGTCGCTTCAGGTAGGCAATCGCTGTAGAACAGGATACAGACTGCTGATTTTAGAAACACCTTTTTTCCACTTGCAATGAAATAGTTAACAGTTGCAAATTACGTGTGTATTGTTGCCATTGATGCTTTCACGGCCCATACTTATAGACATGATACTGTATAGGCTTTCGGGCTTATGCCGTGTCAAGAAAATAAAGTTAAAATCTTTACGTTTCGCAGAGAACTGTGCTCTGCATCATCAGAAGAAAATCTTGACTGTCCACGAGAAAGGCTTCTTAGACAATGACTTTTTGAAATTTAGACGTTATAATAGAAGTGGAAATGGTACGTTCATTCATCACCAGATGGCTCCCCGGATATGGCACAGCGCTAGCGTTCGAAGAGGAAGCTAACCAAACCATCAGAATCAGTTTAATAAGAGGGTCATATAACGTGTATGTAACATATGACATTGAGAGGTGTATGACATTGACACAAGCCTGGAATGACACATCTGGCGATGAGGAACGCACGAATTTGGAAATCACCAAGATAAAATAACAACAGTGAAGGTACAGGGAAGGGAACTACCTACGTAAATCGTTAACGGCTGGCAACCAGGTATTACTTAATTGATAGTCAGTGTCCCTGTTGAAATTGTTAGGATTTCTACATATTTCCACAGCTTCGCGTATAATCCTGGACCTGTAGTGTCTAGTGTGGGTAAGAGCTCGAGCATCTTGGAACGATATCATGACCCGACGATAGAGCGTGCTCAGCTATTGCCAATTTGTCTGGCTGGTTGAGACGAATATTACGTTTATGTTCCTTGATACGGGTACCAATGGACCGGCATGTTTGGCCGATGTATACCTCACCGCAAGTACAGGGAATTTCGTATACCCCAGGATGTAAAAGTGGGGACAATTTGTCCTTGGTTTCACTCAGACTGTGAGCAATTTTACTGGCAGTGCCAAACATGGTTTTTGTATTGTGTTTGTGGAGGACTTTGGCAATTCGATCTGTGGTGTTGTGAATGTAAGTCAAGTAGGCAGTTTACTTCACTTCTTCCTTCTGTGAGCTTTGCTTGGTCATTTCTCTGGGATGCAGGACTCTATGAATCTGCAAATCGCTGTAACCATTACCCTTGAACGTGACTTTGAGCATGTCCATCTCCACCTGGATACTTATGGCTCACAAATTTGTCTCGCCTTCTTGGCGAGTGTCGTGAGAATGACTTGTTTTTGTGCTGGATGGTGGTGAGAATCTGCATGAAGATAGCAATTTGTGTGGGTAGGCTTACGATAGACGGTATGTCCTAAGGAGCCGTCCGTTTTCTTTCTTACTAGAACATCCAAAAAAGGAAGGCATCCGTCCGACTCCATCTCCACAGTGAATTTAATTGAAGGAGACATAACGTGAAATGAAGTACTGATTAGGTGGAGAACTCATCCTTCATACTTGTACTATATCATAGTTTGATGGGCGCTGAAGAAATAGCCTCCTCCTCAAAATGCTCCATAAAGGAATTAGCCACTACGACTGCAAAATGCCACAAAAAGCAAGAACAACCATGTACCATACCTACTTCATACGAATTCTCACAAATGGTTCAGAGGCATATACTCTACTAAACAATGAATACGACAGAATTCACTGCTTTGTGATACAACTTTCTGTTTAGCCACTAAATTACCACAGAACGAAGGTCTGCACCATCATTAAAAGTGCCTCCATATTTCAATATTTTTTGGAGCCAAAAAGTTACACTGCAACAGTCGGACAACATCCCCAAATTGCCCGCACTGCCAGCATCAAAATACTGACCTTACAGGAAGTAAGGGCCGAAACAAACAAGTGGAAGCGAATGTCACCTTTAAAAAAGAAGCACAACAACATAAGGAAAACAGAAGTTACTTACCCCAAACTGTGCAGGTGACCACAAACCATGGAAAGAAAATAAACGCGTCACTGTATGAATTTTAAATACTTCACAAGAAAGACAACACCATGGTTCTTTTCAAAATAATTAGGCAATTTTAATTTAAAATATTAATGGGACAATAAAATACTGAACACCTTCAAAAAACAAAATAATGATATTAAGCAAACTAACACCTTATTATTCATTGATCAGCTGATCCTGATTAATTAAATTGGGACCCAATTGCTTTTAAGTTACTAGATCAAAGAGTTAATCTTCATTAACAAACTTAAGAAACACATTACTTACAACCTTGGTGCTTTTTGTTTCAATTTAATTCAGTCTTAACATCAAATTTGTTATACTATTCGGTTGAAATTCAGTACTAAATGATAGTTTAAAACCTTTGAAGAATGTGTTTCAAACAAGTTTTAAAACCTTGGGTGCAGAAGAATTAAAATGTGGGAAGGTTGATTAATATCAGGAGTGCAATAATGGGATTTGAAGAATTATATCATCATCAAACTCAAATTACTCTCAGGTAATTAATTAGCTCAATCTTAAACCAGCATAAAACCAATTACTAACCAAACATTAATAAACAACACCATGACAACAACACGCCCACCTCCGAAAGGGTTGGGCCAATCCCCAAGCAGAAACGCAACAATGCAACAAAGATAGGGGCAAAAGAAAATCAGAAAAAGCACGTCCCCAAAAATGAAAAGGAAAAGGCAAATAAATTAATAACACAGAATCAAGGAGAAGGAATGGAACTTCCAACACATATATCTTGTGAAAACTGCCTCGCTTAATAACTTTCCATTTACCAATATTAAGCCCTCCACATGGGACTCGAAGCTTTACCAATATTATTATTATTATTATTATTATTATTAATATTTCCTTTTCCTTTCTGCCAGTTTTGAATCTAGCCAATCCCTAATTTCTGTAATTAATAATTAATAATAATAATAATACCGGGAGGTACACCCCAATGCCGCGCATTCAAATTCAGCACCTAAATGAACTCCTCTATTGGTAAAACAGTGAAACTGAAACTACACCAACTTAGAACTTTACTCAGAAGATGTCACCACAGAAATGTGATGTAATTTTGTTATTGTGCAGTTGCCTAAACCGAGTGAATTTCTCCTTGATTTTGTTTGCCTTTCATCAAGAAGTTGGGACATTCTGCCATAGATGACACTACCAAAAAAACAATGATCGTGCACCCTGGTGCATGGTGTAAGAAGTTATAATTTAAAGAAATTTTGAATTCATAATTTTTTTTTTTACTGACTGATGTTCATTTGTTTTTGGATTGGCAATATTTCCTTTTCCTTTCTGCCAGTTTTGAATCTAGCCAATTCCTAATTTCTGTAATTAATTTTCCACCTATCACAGGCTTCTTGTTCGATTTTGAGTGTTACTTTTGAATTTCACCAATAAAATTAAGAGGGTGTGTCCTGATTCATCTTGAATGATCTCGAACCTTCCCTGAGGGTTTATAAACTACAGCTTTTCACATTTCTTGGCCAATTGATCGACATCTATCTGAATGTGTGTGTTAAGCAGGAGGCGGGCGGCCTCTTTCGTCGGCAGCTAGAAGTGTTACAAGGTATGGCCACATAATTACATCTTTCTTGTTGAAGTAACCTCCACAGATTATTTCAAGGGGAAGGTCCGAATCATTAACCATGTAACCTACGTTTATAAAATGTAAATTTCTTCCGGCTAATGTAAAAATTTCATAAAATATTTAACTGTAAATCGGGGATAGAGAGTGATGTACCCTCTCGAGCTCCCCTTCATCTTGGTTTGAGGTGACTACATTTTGTACCGGTTTTTTCTTCGATAATGTGTTAAAGTAATTTCTATACGAGTCACCTCAGTAGTTTGGGAATAGCCCCTGTTCCATCAGCCTAGTGCCCTTTAGGTTTTTAAGTGTTCATATCTAGGAGTGCAAGTATAAGCCTCCATTCATTCTGTGTTCGGGCCATTAATTTACCCTGTTATTCTTATTCCATGAAGGCCCAGTAGGTTGGGTATTTAATACCCCTGTAATAATTAGTTCCATTTGTAAATGGTGGTTTGAGAAACCAGAGATTGATGCAATGTTACCTTGAATAGGCTTGAGAAAGTGAGAGCCTGTTAGCTCTTTTCCAAAATGTAATAACGAATGCCTCTGGAAGGCTAGATGTTGTATTTTGGGAGCAAGTGCTCCATGAATTAAGGGATTTCTGCCCTTAAACGAATTTGTGCTCTTTCGTAAATTTGAGCCTGGGAGCTCAGATATTGTAAAGAGTGGGGCTTGAAGCCCAGGATCTGTAAAATTTACTAATCTTGGATTTTTCTAGACTTGTTTCTAAATTGCCATTGTACCTGATGTTCACTGTTATGAAATATTGTTAAGTTTGAAGTCCTTTGTTAAAGTTTTAAATCTATTCTTGACATCGTAGTTAGACCCATTCCAACCCGCACCTTCTTTTACCTCTTTCTGCTCCACGGGTATCCCCGCAATAATAATAATAATAATAATAATAATAATAATAATAATAATAATAATAATAATAATAATAATAATAATAATAATAATTAATAATAACAACAATATGTTTTAGGATACCAATTTTGAATTGTAAGCTACCAAACCATCATATTCACATGGGAACCGATTTACAAAATTTCATTATACACCCAGAAAAGAAATTAATAATCTGCAAACACAAGCCCCCAGAATGTATTATACACAGATTTGAAATTCCGGAACATCCCATGCACAGGACTTCTCAGGTGGTAAATAACACTTCGTTGAAATAAAAGTAGATGTGTAACGGAGATGCTCCCGAAATAAAATCAGAATGGTCAAAACTTACAGTCTTGGAGATGTGGCAGGAATACCAAGGTACATGCCATAATTTACGGCGACGAGGCTTGAAGACGAACAAATTATTAAATGTAAGTAGATGAAGGTGTTTTTAAAAAAAAATTAACTTGAATTTGCTGGGGTATTAATCCCAGTGTATTAGTAAACTCAGCCAGCTTCCATAGGGTTAGATGGATTCACGGCGAGGCGTAAATATAATTCTCGTCCAGCGTCCATGCTTACCACAGAAGACTCAACGCTCGCACAAGCACTTCCAGTCTCGGTTACATTTGGCAGGAAAACCTGCGCGAGCAGGATGCGCAGTAGGTTAGAGCAAAGCAAGCAAGTTCAGGCCCCCTATGGGAGAGAGCAACATCAGCCTGAAACATTCGTTCCCGACAATATATAAGTAAAGTTCAAATGAGTTGAACCACGTTCTCAGATGCAGGAAATATGAACAGTTCGTGACTTCAAATCAGTCCACACCTTGGCAAAAGGTTTCCGTATAAAAATGTCTACGGTAATAAAACCGAGTTCCAAAAATGTCTATTAAGGGAGCTTATTTACGTTAATGACGTCATAACACAATTGAACATCTTGGAATTTTTCCTCAAAAGAGAGAGAGTCCAGTTTTTGGTATTAGCACTCACATAAATACAAAGAAATTAAGGAAGAAAGTAATACAGTTAAGAAAGTTGACATAATTGAAGATAGGATAATAACCGAGGACAGCCGGATAGGACAAATATGTAAGTACCAAGTGGATATATTGGGAAAATGAAATGTCCTCCATTAAACTGTGATGATATGATTTACGGATTTAAGAAAGTGGTACCAAAGGAGAAATTTAGGCGCAGGGATTCTTAGATAAGAAGATGACTTATGGTATTATTACTTAAGCTTAAAGAGGCAAGGTAGAGGCAAGAAATTAAAGCAGAAAACAGAGTAGAAGAGAAATACAGATAAAACCATAGCAAATGCCATAAAACATCTTACGGTGTGAAATAATGGGCTACGCTCTGCATACTGTTGAAATATTAACAACCACCCTTAGTACTATTCAAAGATGATTGTAACCATAAAACGGTATTCCGCAAGTATCCTGCGCAGCTTGACTTCTCTCTCACCTTCTACCCAATGAACATCCAAGAGTTTACAGGAATAATGATGAAAATGGCAATATGTTACTTCCATACTGGCAAGCAGCCAAAGACGTTGCCATGGTAACCAGTAGGTTCGTTGTTGGTCTGCGCGGGTGTCCGTCACTCGATGCAGAGCATGAAACCCACAGATAATAGCCATTTTCTCCGTCATTTGAAGAGTAGGCGAAATTATGAACATAACTGAAGTTGTTTAAAATGAAGGGACATTTCACATATAGTCTACAGATTTTACAGAAAATCAATAGTATAAGAGAAAACTGAAAAAAACCTGTTCTGGTCATCCTATAAACCCCCAGTCTATTCAGTGATTTTTAAATCATATGCATATCTAAACTTGCTCCTGGGTAAGTACACTTTAAATATGAAGTTTGGTCGAGATCTATCCAGCCATTTTGCCATGATGGTGGAACAGACAGACAGGCAAGAAAGCTAAAAACCACTCATGTGGTCTTGCGTTGACTTAAATGGATAAAAATTGAAAAATTAACAAAATAAGTGAAATTACAGACAGCAGACCCCTACAACTTTATTTATACTGATCAGCCACTTATCAATTTGGACCGATGACTGCAGACTGGATATGAAATCAAGGAATTACACACACACTAGAAAACTATAAAATTCTTACTAAAATTGCTGTTGGTTTAACTTGAATAAAGTTGACATATTCCATTGGCTGAGACATCCATCTAAAATGCGGTGTTTTCATTAGTTGATAACTGATGATACAATAAGAGTTAATCTCCTGTCATATTTTGTAGATTGCTGCACGTGTTTGTTGGGTTCCTCACTACATGTTCACAACAACAGAAAAGTGTGGCAACAACTTGTGTACACATCTGACCTGCCCATATAATAAAAATGATTGCTGCTTGAGGATGGGGTGGGATGGCAGCAACCATTTATAACACAACAATGTACCTTTCAAACTGTATGCGACATTGACAGTACAAGTTTATAAGCTATGCTACATTTGTAGTTTGATTAATGGGCATCTGTGATTTCAATAATAAACCACCATATTATTATATACATCATTAAATAATCAGGAAATATTTTGGAAACAAAAATATTTTTTGAAAGAAATCCAGGTTGGTGCCACTATAACTAAAAGGTGGTGGCATGGTTTCAAGATATTTTTAAAAAAAGAACCCGGATGCCATCCTGACACATCCCGCCCCAACTCAAGCACTGAGTAAAGGCTATTCTTTCTCTGCTGGCGCATCATATCACCCATATGTGAAGCTCCCATACATAAAACTTGTATTATTTTCAAAATGAATGTCTCTCAACACACAGACCAAGATATAATTAAGTGTATGAAAGTGATTAACTGAAAACTGCTAATCACTGAAAATATGGATTCATTTTCATCTTCTACAGATCTTGCACAATCCATTTCAGTAATGGATACTGTGGTTATAGACTGGCAACTTAAAATAATAATAATAATAATAATAATAATAATAATAATAATAATAATAATAATAATAATAATAATAATAATAATAATAATAATAATAATAATAATAATAATAATAATGTTATTTGCTTTACATCCCACTAACAACTTTTACGATTTTCGGAGACGCCGAGGTGCCGGAATTTAGTCCTGCAGGAGTTCTTTTACGTGCCAGTAAAGCTACCGACACGAGGCTGACGTATTTGAGCACCTTCAAAAACCACCGGACTGAGCCAAGTTGGGGTTAGAAGGCCAGCGCCTCAACCGTCTGAGCCACTCAGTCTGGCCAACTTAAAATAGAGCTCCAAGAAATATCTGAAACTGGAGGCTTCTCATCACCTCTCATACCTCACGTCAGAAGATCCACTGCTATTTGTTCCCGCAAAACTTGTGTCTTCCACACCACTGCGCACCACAAACCAATAGGAGTTAGTCACATGCAGCACTGTCAAATATTGTGTTATCCGCATTCCACTGCAAGCGTTCACAGAGTTAAGTCCCATAAGGCAAGCACTCCGGCTTGTCTGCTGCACGCTCTTGTGTTAAGAATCAGCAGTCTGGCACCACTGAACTGGCCTGGGAATACCCCTAAGTTACAGTTCCCTCTCGTGAGGGTAGAGTTAGCACTGACAGCGCCAGCAGTGCAGAGCTTTATTTCCATTTACCGAACTGTAGGCATATAAAATCCACTGTGCAGATTTCAAAGAAACCGTTATGTCCTGTTTCAAAAAGGTAGGAAAAATACAAAATGAAAACGAGGCCTAAAAATTATTCGCATGAACACATAAAACTCGTAGGTGTTTCCAATCGGTATATGCAACATCATACTAAACGCGGCAGAAAATTATCTGAATACAGACCTGAATGGTGTAGGCCTAACTAGGCTGATCTAGATGACTTGAGTAAAATCATCGGAAACTATCAGAAAGCGAATTAAATTACGATCAGAAAGATTATGACTGTCTTAAGGTAACTCTACAGAATAATATACTTCTTTTTTCATGTCTGTGAACTAATTTTGAATTTTTATCATTAAGAAAAACAAGCATGTTGGCAGAATACTGTGTCTGTCACATTCGGAGATCAATCCCACATAAATTTCACAATTACTTTGCAAATGAAGTCACACAAGATTGATGCTTTCATGGCCCATGATTATAAGCATGACAATTAGCATTTGAGCTTTTGCTGTGTCAAGAAAACAAGGTGAAATTATTTACATTTCGCAGATAACTTTGCTTTTTCACAAGAAAATCTTGTCTCTTCACGAGGAAGACTTCTCTTTTCAAGAAAGAGAATTTTAATATTTCTTTTTAAACTAACAACACCAATAGTCAATTATACTATAATCATCATAGCATCATCAGTAATAACAAAAGATTTCTTGATTCAGGAATATACAGGCTCAAATAAACCAGGAAAATGCTGGGGCTGTAGCTTAATTAAGGCCAAGGCCGCTTCCTTCAAACTCCCAGCCCTTTCCTATCCCATCGTCGCCAAAAGACCTATCTGTGTAGGTGCAACTTAAAAACAAATTGTAAATTGTTCTTAGCTACTACTGTAATTTGTTAATACGCTAGTATCCAAAAGTTAAGTATAAGTTACGAGTAAGCAGGGCAACAATCAATTGACCGCAAATCGCACAATATATGCGGCTACCAACCTTACATATTCGCTCTCCATAGGATACGAGTGTTCCCTGCTTTGACTAGCGGCGTAACCGCAAGGTAAACACAGCCAGTGCCTGCGCCCCATATTCCCTCAGTCGTGTTTGCCCTGTTATAGTGTGCGGAGTGTGGCCTCGTGGTGAACGTGACAATATCAAATTCTCTTCAAATCAAATCAAATTCTCTTTATTTGCAAATGAGGTGTCTACCTCAGTGGCAAATGGTACACTAAAATACATTATTGTCAAGCACTGAATATTAAATTAACAAGAGAAGAAAATTTTCCTATAATACAATATTATACAATTTACGCTAACAATTTTTTTCTATCAAACACACAGCTCATCCTTAATAAATTTATATTGTTTACAAAATTCTACTTATAATATCTCCTGTACTAGTTAAAAATATAGTCAACTGATATACAGTATGTGGAATTACTTCAAATGATACTATACAACTGGTATAAGATTAAAATTTACATTGCATTTATGTACTTTTTTTTTTTACCCATTCTGGAACCTAAGTAGCTTAACGACGTGCTGCGTCTTAACCAGAGCCCCTTTTGCCACCACTTTTCAGAGTTCCTGAAGGGCCTTCACAGCTACCGTAGCGGTCCCAGGGCCCTCGAAGTCCCCACTGTACTTCACCCCTACAGGCAGTCCCCTACTTTGGCTGTCCAAATTCCTTAGACCAGGGAATGGAATTAATTTATTCACACACATTTTTAAATTTTATTTACAATAACCTGCACTGGTCGAATGCCCTCTAACACTTCATTTATTTTCTCTATTGCTGTTTATTCTCTTCTTGAATATCTGTACAGATTTTGGAAAAGGATCAAATACTACCCCTGGTAAACTGTTCCACTCCTTCACACCCTTCCCAATGAATGAAAATTTACTCCAATCGCTTCTGCTAAAATTCCTTCTAATTTTATATTTGTGGTCAGTCCTGCCGATATAATTCCAATTCCAATTCCAACTGAAGCCTCTCACGGATATCTCCCCATGCTTCTTCTCCTGTATAGGCTCTATATAATTCTATAAGTCTAGTTTTCTCCCTTCTCTCACTTAAAGTTTCCCACCCAAGTTCCTTTAACATTTCTGATACACTACTCTTTCTCCTGAAATCCCCTGTTACAAATCTTGCTGCTTTCCACTGCACACTATCTATTTCTTTTATTAGGTAAGCTTGGTGAGGATCCCAAACACTGTTTGCATATTCCAATGATGGACGAACCATACTCAAGTAACTTTTTTTCTTTTAACTCTTTGTTGCATCCTTTAAGTAACCTCATTATGACATGTAACGATCTGTATGCTTTCCCAACAATGTCATCAACATGACCCTTCCAGTGCAAATTACATTCAAATCTCACACCTAAATATTTGCACTTGCCATCTTTTGGGATAACTACCTCATCCAAAGTATATTCAAATTCAGTTTTAAAGCTCCTGTTTGTAAAAGTTGTTACAGTTGATTTGCCTCCATTAACCTTCATATTATTTTCTTCAACCCATTGTTGGATACTTTCAAGGTCCCTTTGTAATTCTGAACAATCCTCAATGTTGTTTATTTCCCTATAAACAATTATGTCATCTGCATACAATCTTATTTTTGATGTTATATTGTTCCCTAAATCATTTGCATATATTAAGAAAAGTAACGGACCGATTATACTACCCTGTGCAATTCCCTTCCAAACTTTCTCTTCCTGCGATACATCATTTCCTACTTTGACTTTCTGAACCCTAGAATTTAGAAATGTTTTTATCCGTGTAACCCTTACGTCCAATCCTATTCCCTCCAATTTCTTTAATAATATTCCATGTTCCACTCTATCAAAGGCTTTGGAAAGATCTATGGCTATGCAATCTAACTGACCTCCTGAATCCAATTGATCTGATAAGTCCTGCTGAAATCCCATCAGTTGTGCCTCACAAGAAAATTTCTTTCTAAAGCCATACTGGCTCCTCATGAACAAATTTTTATCATTACATATCCCTCTGATGTACTTTGATATTAAACTCTCCAGTATTTTACAAACTATACTGGTCAGGCTGATTGGTCTGTAGTTCTCTGGTTTCCGTTTATCACTATTTCCTTTATAAATTGGTATTATTATAGTTTTCTTCTATTCCTTTGGTATTACATTATTATTTATGACATAGTCAAAGAGAAATTTTAAATAGAGCACTATGTACCACCCCATTGTCTTTAATACCTCCCCAGTAATATGATCACTTCCTGCTGCTTTTCCTTGCTGAAGCAGTTGAATTTCTCTGAGAATATCTTCATTTGTGAATGAGAAGCTTCTTGTTTCCCTCTGTCTCTCTCCCTCCCTATCTTCTTTTTCGGTTTCCAACTCCTGACAATCATCTACTGAATCTCTGAATTCCCTACTAAATAGGTTTGCTTTCTCAGTATCTGTTAAATAGTGTTCACCCCCTTCTCCCACCATTGTAGGAATTTGGATTCCTTTTCCTTTTTGATTCCTGATATATGAATACAGCTTTTTTCCATTTCCCTTTGTGGTCATTACCCTCTTGAAGTATGCCATTCATATAATTCTCTTTTGCTTCCTTTTTCACTCTATTCAGTTCCCTCATTAGCTGTTTTCCAGTTTCTCTACTCTCCCTACCCTCTTTGATTTTCTTGTTTACTATTCCACATTTTCTTTTTAATTTTCTTATTTCCCTTGTATAATAAACAGGGTCTGAGGTCATTTTACGCTTCTTCACAGGTACGAATCTCTTCTCTCCTTCCCAAATGATTCCTTTAAATTTAGCCCAAAGTGTATCCACATTACTCCCTTCACTTATCCAACAACTGAATTGTGATTTAAGGTAAGTCCCAAATTCATCAACTTTAGTTTTTCTGTACATTTTCTTGTCTTGTGTAACCCTCTTATTAAGCCTTTTTGGTACGAGTCCTACATCCATTATTACAGCCTTATGGTCTCCTATTCCTTCAATTACCTCAGTTTTATCAACAATTTCCCATGGTTTAAGCAAGAATACATCTAGTAAGTTATTGAGACGAGACGGTTCTTGTACTACTTGTGTAAATCCTCCCTCCCAAATTAACTTATTTGCCAGTTTCTGTTCATGGGCTTCACTTGCAGCTCCATTCCATTCAACTTCAGGCAAATTTAGATCTCCCCCAATTATTACCATATCATTATTATTGTTTTTATGAGTATAATCTATTATTTTCTCAAATGTTTCCATGTCTCTTTCCTCTCTTCCAGGCCTGTATGTTCCTATAATTCCCACCTCCTTCATATTATCACAAACTAATTTTATCCCTAGTATTTCATCCCTTTCATCGGTAAACCATTCATGTGAACAATAAGTTTCCTTCACCAGAATAAACACCCCCCCCCCCCCTCCCTTTTTATCTCCTCGGTCTCTACGATAGACTGTATACCCTTCTGGAAATACTTCTCCATTACCCACCCCTTCTCTCAACCACGATTCCACTCCTATCACCACATCAGTCTCATAAGATTCCATCAATGTACTGAATTTTAATTGTTTATTTACTACACTTTGACAGTTTACCAAGAGCAATCTCAGACCCCCTTCCTCCCTAAAACTTGACTGTTGCAATTGAGTAACTTGAAATTCCTTACTTTCCTGAGTTTCATTTTCTAGTTGACTGAGCCAGCTTGAAGTACAGCTGGCTCTTTCTACTAGTTTTCCTGGTCAGTATTATAACTCAAGGGAGTTGCCTTAATCTTAAGATTAATAAAATCTAGAACAATATTTGCTATCTTTTGTTTACCTGAATTGTTTAGATGGAGGCCATGTTTTGTATAACAGTATCTCTCAAAACTGCTGCATTCAATAACCTGAGTATTCCGAAAATGTTGACAAATTTTAACAATATCTGTATTGACCTTGTCCACTTCAATGTTTACACACGAGTCTCTACTCAAATCATGCCTGTGGGGCACGTTCACTACAAAGACGTTAATGTGGGTCAGCTTCCCTAGTGTATGTTTAAGTTGTGATCTTACATTCTTGACGTTGTCGTGAGCTACGCCGTTCGTCCCACCCATGATAAGCACTGCATCGCCGCTCCCGAAGTCCCTAGTTGCTTCTTCTACATTTTCCAGGCACTGCTGATAGAAGCTCCTGGATATATTTCTCCTGTTGCTGCTATATTCTCGTCGTTAATCACTCCCGCAATTCCCCTTCCTTGGCTATCACCAAACACAGCTACCTTTGCTGATTTAGGCCTAACTGGGTCTTGAATCTGAAATCTAGGCCTAAATTTTAACCTTGGCACGGCAACGGCAGCGGATTGCGATGATTTGGTTTCACGCGCGCTATCACTTTCTTCCAGAATTAAATTATTTAGGGCAGAAAACCTATTTCTGATGTTTATTTCTGGAAATTCAGTTGTAGATTTCTTCTTAGCCGGCCATCCACGAACTACTTGACACTACGTGCTCAAGTCTGTTACTGGTACCGGTATATCACTCGAAGAATGGTCAGTCCAAAATTCTAGCGATCGCAGTCTTTCTTTTAATTCTTGATTTGCAACTTTAAGAGCCTCATTGTCCTTTTGTAGAATGTTTATAATTTCTAATGCACTTTTATATTCCTCATCGATTGTTTTCGGTGCTTCATCGTCAACGCCGTCGCCAACTACAACATTCCGAACACACTGCTCACAAATCCAGTCAACATTTTCATTAGTTTTTACGTCTCTAGGGCAATTTCCGCACTTATAATGCCACCATCGGATCACATGAATCACACAACATTCCATTTTTCACTAATCTTCGACATTTTCCGCACTTTTCGTCACATTTTACGGTTAATTTACTCACTATAATGGCACAACGACACCATTTGGACCCCGTTTTGCAGGGTAGAATACTCGACCGCCTGGAAGCAGGCGAAACACAGACCAAAGTCGCCATATCCTTGAATGTGCCACAAAGTGTCATTTCCAGGCTATGGAGACGATTTCGAGACACAGGAGATGTTAGTCATAGGCCAGTACCAGGTCGACCAAGGGTAACCACCTCACAGCAGGACCGATATCTGAGCTTAATCAATTAGCTGTAAGCTAGTGTCATAAGTTACTTTATTATGAAGCTTTTTTAGCGGCTGAAATAATTTCAATACCGCCAGCCATGGCGATAAATGAATATAATTTTCTGTACTTTTCTATCTTATTGGAACATTCGAACTTTAAACCTTTTTGCTATAGCTAGAATTGTGACAGTCAATTTAATAACTTCAAGGCAGTGATTCAATTAAAGATTCTATTTAACTACAAACATTTCAAGTAAAAATCTTGGACTATGAGTCTTTTACTCTACTTTTTCTCAGTGTCAATTATGCTATTTGATTATCGTGCCTCGCAAGACATTCTTCAGGCGCTTCAAGTAAAATTTAGGACAATAAACTGAGGGCTCATTTTTTCTGCATCGGTCTGTATGTCTATGCTTTAATCTAATTTAAACAAAGTACCTAAATGTTCTGTGAACTCTTTTGCCTTTACTATTGTAGTGTACTGCAGTCAGTTTAGTCACAAATTTAAACACTTTGTTAAATTGTTGAATTTATGGTAAATATAACATTGCAACAAAAGTTACATTCTTTGGGTTTCTTCCCTGCTCATTTTCAATATCTACCATCTCTTCATCCCATCTTCTGGTAAGCTCTTACCTTTCTCATATTATCCCATCTTCTGAAAACTTGATTTACTCCTAGCCCTGGGTGTAATCCCGTATTATTCCAACATGAGAATGCCAAAAGAGATAATAAATATTAAGCAATGAGCTCTCATAAAACTGATTTTACTACTTTTATTCTACAATAGATCAGAACGTCACTATTTTACATGCGGCTAATACGGGCACTCTGATGAACATATATGGGAACATTTTTCACCTGCTTGGACCAAAGGTTCAATCCCAATTTCAACCTTAACGAGATAACTGATAAATATAATATCCTCTTCACAGAATTAATAAAATTTATCCTTTTATCTAATTAAACAAAAAGAGTGCAACAAACCCGAACTATTTCCTCCTTCCCTCAAAGCAGTTCTGCCCATTACATTCTCCTCCTCTATCATAACAGCTGCTCAATTTTCCATCCTAGCTTCTACTCAGCCACACCAACACTCTCACCAGTACAGCGGTACCTGCAGGCAAGTGAGTGCTTCTTACAATTACCATATTTATTTCTTAATTCCTTCCCATTCTACAACTCTTGTTCTAATACCCCTGTTTTCTTTTTTTTTTTATCTTTCTAGACTCCTTTCATAAGCATCCATTTGACTTTGCTTGATCTTCAAGTTAATTTCTATAGTGTTTCTGCTCATTACCAATTCAACGCTTTATGAGACGAACTTGTGTCTTCGTTTGCAGAAAAAGGAGCTCCCCTACGTTTACTAACTTTAAATTTAATGTAATATTCAACTTCCAATGAAATCATGATGCTTAAAAGACATTTTGTATCAGAAGACTTCAAGACTACTTTTAATGTGTTTTCTTCAGACTTTTTATCTTGGCCTTATTTTAATGAACATTGTCAACTATTTTATAATACTAGTCACTCTATACAGTTGGATTTGACAGGAAAGGACCAGAAAAGTCCTGCAGTGTTCCTATTATCGTGCCTACCTTATTATATACTTCTTATGGCCAATTTTATGTCTTTGAATATAGGATCTCTTGTAATTGTCTTCATCAGCTGAAGATGTCCCTAACTAGGGGATGAAACATGTACTGAAATGATGATGATGATTCTTGTTGTTTTAAGGGGCTTAACATCGAAGGTCATCGGCCCCTGTACTGAAATGATAAAGATTTTATAATAATACTTTTTTTAAATATTTAATGTATTGGAAAGGTGGACTCTTTCTCCTTTAAACAATATAGACTTCTCTAATAATGATGGTTTAAATTTAAGAATACTTTGCTGTCGGTCTACTGTAAGTGGTAACCTTGTCACCAGATGGCTCACTATGAACTAACCTTCCAGGTAGGAAGTGACATTGCCATCTTAGCTCCAATTTTGCAACATACATACCTAGGATTGAACAGAAACATCTTAATTGAGCTACAACAAGATGGTGTCATCATTTCCTATTCGGAAGGCTAGCCCATAGTGAGCCGTCTGGTGATGAACAAAAGCACCGCATACAGTAGACTAACAATAAAGTATTCCTCAATTCAAACTGTCATTATTAAACAAGTCTTGAACGTGAACAGATGAGATTTTCTCCTGAAGGTGCTGAGCAAAGTTTTCTTCAAAACGTAAAGAATTTCACCTTGTTTTCTTGACATAGCCAAAGCTAATTATCATATCTATACACACAAGTAATTGTTTACATACACTGATAACAACTGAATTGGAGATATCTGCTTAGTTGCATGTAGCAAGGTCAGATGACCTTAGGGACTAGGCAAGCATCGGCATTACCATGGAGTGCTCATTAAACCAATCAACCACAATTTGGGAGTGAGAGGATGGTACATTGTCTTACTGTACGTACAAGTCTACTGTAGTGTAGTGGAGGTGAAGAAATTAGTGGACATGTTCTGACAGTAGGTTCCTCTATTGTTCAGCACTGAGAGACATTGTCAGATGTACCAGGGGTCCCATTTGATTCCATGTGGAAAGTCCTCCTATGATGATACAACCACCTCTGGCCTGAACTGTACCCAGCTGACAAGAGAATCCACTGCCTCAAGTGCTTGGTGATGCACTCATACCCTACCATCGGTGTGTACAAACTGGTACCATGACTCATTTGTCAGTTCTGAGAGTTCAATGGTGATGTTCCTGTGCCAATGTCAATCTTTGTGACTTGTGACGTGCAGTGAGCAGTGGTGCCCGAGTGGGACCGTAGCTAATGTATCACACTGTGAGGAAGTGGTCCTGGATAGTATAGGTGCTCACACTTCATCGTTATCCAGCATCGAATTCACAAGTAATCTGTTGCACTGTGACCCGTCTGTCCACTCTTACCATCAAGTCAGAATACAGGCGACCCCTGTCAACAACACATTATACTCTTCAGCAGTTGACCCTGGAACTGTTAGTTTTTCCTGAATTTACGTACTCATGGTACACCCTGGACACAGTGACCCATGCAATGCCCATTACCTGCAAAATTTTGCAGATGAAACACCCCATAGGTATTGCACAAAAAATCTGGCCATGATCAAACATTCTGAGATCTAGTGGCTTACCCATCCTGTGCTCACCTGTGAGTCACACATCCAGTAGGAGGTCTAACGACATTGCAGTCATGTACCACTATAATCTATTAGCTTCATAGTACGTACAAGCGTATACTTGTGTGGTCATGTACCACGCTAAACTATTACATTCGCCGGGCCGACCACAGTGCTGCCATATTGCCAAAATGGCAGCCTCTCTAATTCAATTGCTCTTCAGTGTATAAAATTCTTCGGAAGCTGCAAAAGTATGAAAAGTTAATTCATCAACCATCAATACAGATTTAGGGCTGTTTCCCATGTGGCAGCTACCCTATCAGTTGTTTCTGAGTATTTCTCAAATGATTACAAAGAAGTTGGAAATTTATCAAACATCTCCCTTGGTAAAATATTCCAATCCCTAATTCCTCTTCATATAACCTAATATTAGCTGCAATTTTTCCTCTTGAATTCTAGCATTATCTTCATATTATGATCTCACCTATTTTTAAAAACTCCTTTCAAGTTTATTCATCTGCTAATATCATTCCATGCCACTGTTCCACTCACAGCTCGAAATATTTTACAATAATTTATTTTGTTAAGATCAATAAATTGAAATAAATGGTGGAAATTTGTGTACAACAGAAATAAACTGTGTTACCATGTAATTGCATTATGGATCTAAGTATCAAAGTACAATTTTCTCCCCCAACCTGACATTGTTATGGACATCATATCAAGGACTCTTACAAACATACCTTTAAATTCATCATTATCTCTTCACTGTTTGAGGCTTCTACAACTTTCACAAGAGAATCTTGACATTCTTTAATTGATATGCTGATTTTCTCAATCTCTAGAAAATCCTTCTTGACAGCAACATCATGAACAGCTAACAAAAGATTTTTGAAAACTTGGATACTGTTCTCATTGCATTTATTTTCAATCTAAAACACAAATCAGCAAAGATCAATATACATAAGGAGAGACACAATATAATGTACTAATACAGTAATATTTTATCACTGCTTAACCTGCCAATCATCCACAGCTGAACAGTACTCATCCAATGCAGTTCTAAGCTTTGTACTGCACTGGACATCATGACCAACACTTTGCAGTAGGGTGATGCATGTCTCTTTAATCTTATACAGCACATCATTATGAGGTAACTCCCCGTTCGACCTGTTTCTACTTGACGAAGAGCACTGCAGGACCTAAAGAAGAAAAAACATAGAAAGAAAGATATAAACAGTAAAACACAATTTTATAACAGCTATTACTATTATGCATAAAAGGCTAAATTGTGTTTTCCCTAGTCACAACTTTCTCCATGGTATTAATTACTATCTTGACCTAGCAGTACTCAAGTCGCATGGCTCAAGATGTTTTATCCATATTTGATAGCAATCCATTAATGCACTTCAGAGTTAGGGATGGCATTACACATTAAGAAATGTACAATGTAAGAATACTCATTTCTTAACACCCCGATGATCCTATATCATGTCCAAAATATTGACCTACCGAGCAAGTTGGCGACATTATTTGGGTCACGTAGCTGTGAGCTTGAATTTGAGAGATGGTAGGTTTGAACCCTTTTGTTGACAGTCCTGAAGATAGTTTTCTGTGGTTTTCCATTTTCCACCAGGCAAATGCTGGGGTTGTACTTCAGTTAAGGCTAGGTTGCTTCTTTCCCAATTCTAGCTCTTTCCTATCACATCATCACCATAAGACCTGTCTAGGACAGTGTAACTTAAAACGAATAGCAAATTTGACCTTTCAGCAATAGGTTACGGCTGTCATTATTATTATTTTTCTAGTGAAAATTCTCATTATTCACTATTAACATAAATGTACACTAGCTGTAACTATTACCAGAAGGCCTAAAACTTCAGACATAAGTTTTAAATTATAATTCACAGTCTAGCTATCTAGAGTAAGATATGCTACTGGCCTCTCAACTCTATTGACAAGATTCAACTACTGGAAGAAGCTAGTTTTCACTAGGTCCTGACTGTTGACCTTGATAGTGAATATGCTTGGGTTTGTTTCCAAGGAGAGAAACTCTTGAACATAGATTGAAACATTATAGTTCATAAATTTCTTGAAATTTAGGCACATGCCATATTGGCTCAGGTGGTCACTCCATCTTTGAACACTGCCCTGCAAGTCCACTTCGGTGGTGACTGCAAGTAGTAGTAGTAGTAGTAGTAGTAGTAGTAGTAGTAGTAGCAGCAGCAGCAGCAGCAGTAGTGGTAGTAGTAGTGGTAGTAGTAGTGGTGGTGGTGGTGGTGGTGGTAGTAGTAGTAGTAGTAGTAGTAGTAGTAGTAGTAGTAGTAGTAGTAGTAGTCATATGGCCTCAGCTACCATGTGCAGGCATTTTAATTTGACGCCATCTGGCTGTCTGCTCGTCAATTTTAATGTTTTGTTTTCCTCTAGGCCCACTAGATGGCAGACTGAGTAAACCAAAACACTCTTGGGTGTCTATGGCTGAGATGTAATGAATTTTGTCGGGTAAACACCAAATGTGTCACCAGAGATCTTTTACATGCCGACATCGTAAGGCATAGAGTGTCGAATGGACTTTTTCCTGTCCTCCAAAAATCAGACTACCTCTGCCGGGTTTGAACTCGCTATCTTGGCATCTGGAGGCCGATACTCTAACAATGATCCACAGAGTAGTATGTTACAGGCATAAAACAATGTCCAAGCAAACCTCTTATGCAGGTCACGCGAGATGGTATCTGCAACAAGTACGAAGAATATTGGTGACAACGCTGATCCCTGGGAAGCTCCCAGATGGTTGTATTGATTGCGAAGTGCATGCAAAAGTGAGTGGAACATGGCTTAGATGGAAAGGAGTCATGGGAGTGCCGTGTGAGAGATGGATGCCAGTTCAACTTAAATCAAAGATGGTCCATTTAGTGGCATTGTACAGGGCTGATGGTTGACCAGTCACCAAATGTGGCAAGCATCCTCTACACACCATGGAGATGGGCATGCTAAACTGCTCTTTAGGAATTTCTATCCCTGATCATATAACCAACGACACAATCTGGCAGAGGAGGGGAGTTATTACCAATCAGGAGGAAATGCAGGAGGGGTGCCAAAGAATGGTACGAGAACGTCCTGAGAGCAACCAGTAACATCACTTATGATGCCTACACAACTTCACCATCAAGAGCAACCACCCTCTTGGAAGGCCAAAACAATGATGGCAAGACACACTACTCACCAACATGAAGAGGTATGTTTGCCCAAGGTGTTGAGGCAGTATATATGGCTCTTAACCGTAACATATGCACTTGATCCCTGGCTTATCCATGGATTTTAACCCTTTTGGCTCCCGTGTCAGACTCAGTCTGACATTACTTATTTGCAGTTCAGGTCTAAATGTTGGACCTGGTAATGGTGGACTTGCTTCATGTTGTTTATAGCATAACTATTCTTTTGTACAGTGCCTACTTCTACAATTCATTTGTTTAATTTCAAAGTGTTATCTCAGAAAGTGCATCATCTATGTAATAGGCTAATATTTACATTCTGCAGCAACATGGCATCTACTAGCCGTGGCACGCACACCGACAACATTCATAATAATATTATTGATTTTCTAACTGGTAAGACAGGGACAACAGCCCCTAACCTTGCCAGGATAAATAAATTATCTATCTACTATTATGGTTTTTGAAGATGCTGAGGTACTGTAGTTTTTCACCATAAGAGTTCTTTTAAGTGCCAATAAATCTACCAACACACAGCTGACATATTTAAGCACCTGTAAATCCCACTGGACCGAGCCAGGATCAAACATCCCAAGTCAGGCTCAGAAGACCAGTGCTCTATTGTCTGATTTACTCAGTGCGGCCGGATGATATTTACGAGCAGTTATGTGACAGTAGTCATTCTGATGTTGATTTTTCTTCTCAGCGGGAAGCTAGACATCAATGATGCACAAGAGAACAAGAAAAGAATTAGGATGGTACCATATTTTCAGAGAGTAAAGTGAAGGCTAGTAGAAGAGAAACATCATTTTTCTGTGGAATCTGTCCAAGGAACCCAGGACTCTGTCCCAACAACTAATTCCCAAAGAACAACAAGATTTAAAAAAACTATTGCTAAGAGTAATGTAGAACGATCAACGAATTCAAAGCATTAATTTCATAAAATAAATATCTGTGCATTTCTTCCTATAATAATTTAATTTAAACAGGACCTGCAGGGAATGCAAGTGGAAATATAATTGGACTCCAAACAGTTAATTCAAGACTGGGGACTAGAATAGGGTTCGCTCAGCCTTGTAAGTTCAAATTAAGACCTGTCCGATATGAATCATTATTTTTATTTATCACTAGCTGTAGTACCCGACGTTGCCCGGATAGTTTTTTAATGTTTACTTTTAAGATTTGTATTGCCTGTTAATTATGTGTAAAGTGAACTTTTAAAAAATTCTTTATTGAGATGTTGACTGATATTTTACAATCTATTATGTCATTTTAGAGTTTTTTATATGTTACCAATATGAATGTATTATTTCATTTCCAAGTAAAACTTTGTCCTTGTGGAAGCCCGAACTGACTGGGAAATATTTGATCCTTTCAAAAAAAAAAAAAAAAAATTGAAAAGTTATCTATGTATTTACCCGTAATACTATAGATATGGTGTACGCAATTCCAACTCTCATTAAGACTGTTACTAATCAGCCTTGTGACACCAAAAACTGTGGATTCAACACTTATCTCAGTCATTTTAGACTATTTACTTTTCACCCCATCTCAATGGAGGCTAAACGTGGGCTCAAACGGTACCTACAGCATCACAATTCATCTCAGTGACACTAACAATGGATTTGACGTTTAATATCGGTCATTTTTCATTATTTTTACTTGTCATCCCCTCCCATTTCTCACCTCTAACGGTGGTAGGAAATTCTCACCTACATAGTATTTATTTTCTTTTTTTCCAGATAGTAAGTCATTATGTGTATCAAGTTTGATTGAGAGCTATGCTGTTAGATACATACATTCATACATACATACACATACATACATACATACATACATACATACATACGTACATACATACATACATACATACATACATACATACATACATACATACATAATTTACTGTACCACATCTACATGGTATTGTCATTTATTGAATACCTCATGCATATATTAAAACTAGTGCAAGGATGTGAACTAACGAAAGCGTGCCAGACCTAGGCCACCCACGACAGGGAAGAGCAGACTAGCGAAGGGAGAACCACGAGCAGGATTCACAGATTAGCCTCCAACTCTGCTAACCATGTAACCTAAGTGCCAACTACAAGTATAAAGAACGGGAAGAAACAGTAGTGGAATGCTTGTGAAATTAACAGATAATTGCGCCTAAGAATCACATGACGGAAAACTGGTACGACAGAAAATATTGACTGGATTTATCTAATGCCTTGATTTGATTAGATCTGTTATGTCCAATATTGGAATTTAGTCATATATAACATACCGTGGGAACCAAAGCCAAATCAACACAAAGAATTGGCACGGTTCTATCAGTGATAGGACCCCTGGTGAGACGTTACCTCACGTATGTGATAAAAGGGTGAGGAACCAAGGGACACTCTTTTTATTCTGACCCAGAACTCAACGCAGAAAGTTGTGCGTGTGACTTAGTGCAAGTCAATAGAACAATAGAAGTGTAGAACCGTACAACAACAGTGTAATAGTAATGGCAATTATCCAAAATAATCTCTGAACTGACTAGGAGATAAGAGTATTTAATTACAAGCATAATTGAAATTATGTAGGTGAATGCTAGGATAGGGCATGTGACTAGAGTGCAAAGCAGCGCTATAGGACAGTAAGAAAATAAAGCATGAAGGGAAGACTAGATAAAGGCGGACGGCAAAGCAGTTTTTCTGGCATGGTATTCATAAATTACTTGAGAGATCGGCGAAGTGTGTAGAAGCAGTAGGCCAATATTTTGAATAAACAAAAAATGAAAGTCCCTTGAAAATTACATGTTTTCTTTACCATAAAAACTGGCAAAAACTTACGTTCACACCTGGTACACATACTCACCTGTAATCTCTGTCATTTCCTACATTTTCTTTTTTCATGCCTTCTCACCCCCTATGCCATGGGGACTGAACTTGGACTTTACATTTATATATATAGAAGATACCTTTTAAGAAACACATACTGTTCAGCAGGCAACCCGGTGATCAGACTTGACTTGCGGTTTCCCACTTTCTTTTTCACCCCTTATCACCCCGTATGCCAACCTGCCCTTCAGATATTGTTCAAACCACTTCCAAATAATAACAACAAATTGTGAAATTTTCAGCAAAATCGGTCCAGTAGTTTCTGAGTCTATTAATCTCAAAATTTCCAACATCCACTTTTATATATATGGTTGGAAACAACATAAACCGGGTATATGAGCATTACAACATTGGTCATACCGATAAGTAATTTGAAAAATTACGTTAATATCTCGTGCCATTGTCATTTTATCAGCTGCTGACGTTATTATTATTATTATTATTATTTAATAAATTTATTTATTTATTTACTACAAATCATACAGATTATATGGATAGTCTAGCGAAAAAGGGCAAGCCCCATATAGGCCTACATTAGTTTCTTCACAGACCTAGTAACCTAATATATACAATAATTACATTATTCACATAATTACACTCGTACAGTAATTCATGCACTCGACACCATTTTCTCTCCCTTTCACTCCCGTCCATGTACACACACAGATTTACATCTTTTTACGTGTTTTTTTTATTTTAGGTGGTAGCTTATTCCAGAGACGTGAGGAGCGGCCATAGTAACCAGATTGGTAGGAGGTGGTGCGGGCAAATGGAGGGACAAGATTAATGCCTCTGCGGGCAGAGCGAAAGGAAGTTTGTTTAGATTTGTGACTGTGGTGGGACTCCAGGCAGGAAAACCATAGGTTAGTATGGGTCTTACCATACTGAGGTAGGCTGTTCGTAAGGCCCCTGATTTGAAGCCTTTTAGGTTCCTGCTAAGAAATCCCATGACTTTTATCACTTTTCGCCTTGCCTCCTCCGTCTGCAGCTTCCGTTTCAAACCCTTAGAAATAATAAATCCTAAAAGTTTGATATTTGCACGCTGCAGTATTACATTCTTATTTAGTTCATATGTGTTCTCTATGCAGTTTCTTGATCTACTTATCGTAATATATTTACATTTATGTTTAACCCATTCGCGGAACACCATACAGATAAATTTTGTAGGTCTGATTGTAGTTTTCAACTATGTTCTTTTATACAAGACACAGTGTCATCTGCATATTGTGCCGACTGTGTGTGGTTACACATCCGGGAAGATTGAGCACAAACACGACGTATAGCAGGGGACCGATCACAGAACCTTGAACTACTCCTGATGTCACTTTAATAGGTTGTGACCGGGCCCCTCCGTATACCACACACTGTGTTCGACCTTCAAGGAAGGACCTCACCCACATCAATAATCTGCCTCATATACCGAGCTGTTGTAGCTGTAACAGAAGTCGTTCATGTGGCACTTGGTCACAGGCTTTGCTCCAATAAAGTGACAAGCAGTCTACCTGAATCACATCTGGTTGATCCAAGTAACACTTTCCGTAAGAATTCAAACACGTTCCTTGCTACTAATCGTTCCATACTTTTACAAATGAGTTACATTATTGCCACCGGCCTATAATTGAATGGCTCACCCGAACAACGTTGTAACCAACAAATTTAGTGAAAATGAGATATATATGGAACAACGTTGTACTTGCCATGGTGGACATATTTGAAAAATATTAGGCTTTAAATCATTAAACAGGTAGCACTGTTTGAATTTGAAAATAGCGTTGTGAAGAACAACGTAGTAACTGCATGCAAAGTGGCGGGTCAGTTAGATGTGTCACTTACATTACATGAGCTGATAAAAAAAAAAAAAAGTCATATAAAGGGAAAAGAAGGAAGATATCATCGAGCTCGTGGAAAGATAATATTCGCAAATATCTTCGGGATACTGGATGTCCATATATCTCCAAGAGAAAGCAATGTTACTAAATCGTTAATAAGACAGCACACAGATTCTTTTCCAAAACAAGAGAATCATTACTCAAGACATGAAAGTAAAAGGTTTTCCTTAATTCTTAATTTGGAGTGTACAGATCGGGAAAGGGTAGCACTGACGCAGATTCGGAATTATTTGATAGGATAGTCAGCTATGTGGGAAACGACATGGATAGAAATGTGATTGTAGCGGGAGATCTGAATTTGCCATATGTCAATTCGGAAGGAAATGCGAACGACAGGAAGCATGACCAACAAATGGCAAATAAGTTAATATGGGAAGGACAGCTGATTCAGAAAGTGATGGAACCAACCAGAGGGAAAAATATCCTGGATGTCGTGCTGATAAAACCAGATGAGCTCTATAGGGAAACTGAAGTAATAGATGGTATTAGTGATCATGAAGCTGTTTTTGTGGTAGTTAAAAATAAATGTGATAGAAAGGAAGGTCTTAAAAGTAGGACTGTTAGGCAGTACCATATGGCTGATAAAGCAGGCATGAGGCAGTTTCTAAAAAGTAACTATGATCGGTGGAAAACGGTAAATAAAAATGTAAACAGACTCTGGGATGGGTTTAAAGAAATTGTTGAGGAATGCGAAAACAGGTTTGTACCATTAAGGGTGGTAAGGAATGGTAAAGACCCACCTTATTATAATAGATAATAAAGAGACTAAGAAGGAGGTGCAAACTGGAAAGAAATAGAGTTAGAAATGGCTGTGGAAGTAAGGAGAAATTGAAGGAACTTACTAGAAAATTGAATATAGCAAAGAAGGCAGCTAAGGATAACATGATGGCAAGCATAATTGGCAGTCATACAAATTTTAGTGAAAAATGGAAGGGTATGTATATGTATTTTAAGGCAGAAACAGGTTCCAAGAAGGACATTCCAGGAATAATTAATGAACAAGGGGAGTGTGTATGTGAGGATCATCAAAAGGCAGAAGTATTCAGTCAGCAGTATGTAAAGATTGTTGGTTACAAGGACAATGTCCAGACAGAGGAGGAGACTAAGGCCAGAGAAATAATAACATTTACATATGATAACAATGACATTTACAATAAGATACAAAAGTTGAAAACTAGAAAAGCGGCTGGAATTGATCAGATTTCTGGGGATATACTTAAAGACAATGGGTTGGAATATAGTACCATATCTGAAGTACTTATTTGATTATTGTTTGGTCGGAGGAGCTATACCAGATGAATGGAGAGTTGCTATAGTAGCCCCTGTGTATAAAGGAAAGGGTGATAGACATAAAGCTGAAAATTACAGGCCAGTAAGTTTGACATGCATTGTATGTAAGCTTTGGGAAGGCATTCTTTCTGATTATATTAGACATGTTTGTGAAATTAATAACTGGTTCGATAGAAGGCATTTCGGTTTTAGGAAAGGTTATTCCACTGAAGCTCAACTTGTAGGATTCCAGCAAGATATGGCAGATATCTTGGATTCTGGAGGTCAAATGGACTGTATCGTGATTGACCTGTCTAAAGCATTTGATGGGGTGGATCATGGGAGACTACTGGCAAAAATGAGTGCAATTGGACTAGACAAAAGAGTGACTGAATGGGTTGCTATATTTCTAGAAAACAGATCTCAGAGAATTAGAGTAGGTGAAGCTTTATCTGACCCTGTAATAATTAAGAGGGGAATTCCTCAAGGCAGTATTATCGGGCCTTTATGTTTTCTTATATATATAAATGATATGAGTAAAGGAGTGGAATCGGAGGTAAGGCTTTTAGCGGATGATGTTATTCTCTATAGAGTGATAAATAAGTTACAAGATTGTGAGCAACTGCAACGTGACCTCGAAAATGTTGTGAGATGGACAGCAGGCAATGGTATGTTGATAAACGGGGTTAAAAGTCAGGTTGTGAGTTTCACAAATAGGAAAAGTCCTCTCAGTTTTAATTACTGTGTTGATGGGGTGAAAGTTCCTTTTGGGGATCATTGTAAGTATCTAGGTGTTAATATAAGGAAAGATCTTCATTGGGGTAATCACATAAATATGATTGTAAATAAAGGGTACAGATCTCTGCACATGGTTATGAGGGTGTTTAGGGGTTGTAGTAAGGATGTAAAGGAGAGGGCATATAAGTCTCTGGTAAGACCCCAACTAGAGTATGGTTCCAGTGTATGGGACCCTCACCAGGATTACCTGATTCAAGAACTGGAAATCCAAAGAAAAGCAGCTCGATTTGTTCTGGGTGATTTCCGACAAAAGAGTAGCGTTACAAAAATGTTGCAATGTTTGGGTTGGGAAGAATTGAGAGAAAGAAGAAGAGCTGCTCGACTAAGTGGTATGTTCCGAGCTGTCAGCGGAGAGATGGCGTGGAATGATATTAGTAGACGAATAAGTTTGAATGGCGTTTATAAAAGTAGGAAAGATCACAATATGAAGATAAAGTTGGAATTCAAGAGGACAAACTGGGGCAAATATTAATTTATAGGAAGGGGAGTTAGGGATTGGAATAACTTACCAAGGGAAATGTTCAATAAATTTCCAATTTCTTTGAAATCATTTCGGAAAAGGCTAGGAAAGCAACAGATAGGGAATCTGCCACCTGGGCGACTGCCCTAAATGCAGATCAGTATTGATTGATTGATTGTACGTTGCAGTTTATCGTGCGAACGGAGCAGGAATACGTCCTCTTGTTGCTCTGTTACCATAATCACGCTCTAATTATTCTAGCCAGTAATGATGACATCAATGAATTAGTGGAACTTGATTGATTGATTGATTGATTGATTGATTGATTGATTGATTGATTGATTGATTGATTGATTGGTTTGACATTAAGAAAAATGTACAAACTTTTCTGTGAGCAGTACCCAGAAATTGAGTGTAAAGAAAGTACCTATAGGGATATTTTTAAGTCTGTCTTTAAGCTGAGATTTGGTCTTCCAAGATCCGATGCTTGTGTTTACTGTGATCGTCTTTTTATTCGCCTCATTTTAGCAGAATCAAATGATGAAATGCAAAAAATAGAGGAGGAAAGTCAACTTCACCATCGCAGATCTGAGGCAGTATATAAATCTTCGGCAACTGATACTGCTGTTAGTAAAGAAAACAAGGATGTTATAATGCTTTGTGTTGACTTAAAACAAGTTTTATTTCTGTCTCAATTTTCATCATTTATCTATATTATACCAAAGGCACTAGTCCTACTATAACCTTTCTATCCACAATACTGGCAATAATACTGCTTTTATGTGCTTCTGGCATGAAAGCATAGCCTAAAGGGGTTCTGTTCAGGTTTCTTCTTCAATATTGAAGTATATTGAGACTTTCCAACCACTGAAAATAGGTGAATCAAGGCATCTCATTATGCGGTCAGATAGATGTATAGGCCAAAACAGTAACTGGTGGATTATTGCTCTCTTCCAACATTTAAGTTAATACTGAAGAAATATTTCTCTATTGTTGAACAGTATTTATAATCACTGGTCATAGCTTCCTGCCCTGTGACCGGAATTTTGTCTTAGTGGAAAAGAAGAAAAAATCAGCAAAATTGTATGAACCTAATGACTGGGTGGAAGTCATAGCCAACACTAGCTCCCATTTTTAGTCTGTGTCATGGAAAAGGAGGATTTTAAAGATATGAGCATAGTTGAAAATTATTTCAGTAAGGGTTCATTCAAGATCATGAATGATGACCCAACAACCATTCGTGGAAGGAAAAGTCATAATATTCTCCAGCCATGGATTAGTCAGAGTATTGCGAAGAAGACGAGAGGTACTGGTTACAGAAATTTACCTCCAGTGAATGTCCACAGTTTTTCAAACGTGTATTCAAAGACCTCTGCCTATTACAGCTGCAAAAGAAGGACCTATTGGATATGTATAGATACATTCCAGTTAATTCTAGAAAATTCTATGAGGACCTGTTCTCATTAAATTTAATTTAATCGCAGAATTTTCAGCATTTTTTAATTTCTTAATAGTGACAAAATGTAATTGTCATCTTTTTTTGTTTCTCACATACCAGTACCTAACATAATAAGATATTTATTGATAATTATGACACTGTAACTAAGGGTATTAGGAATACATTAACAACTGGTAATGTTAAAAGTAAAAACAAAAAATATCTTTGTCAGTTACAACGTTGTTCTATTTTTAAAATATTTAATGCAATATTTTTTCAAAACGTAATTGTTGTATGAATATAATAACTACTTTACAACTTTTATATGAACATATAAAGTATAGCTAGCAGCAATTAGTTTGGAATTCTTTCAATATAAACAGTCAAGAAATGTTTTTCCCATCTCCTGTAAAATTTTCATTTTGTCAGTTACAACGTTGTTCGGGTGAGCCATTCAATTATCAATGTTATCTCTTCCTCCACTTTTGAAAATTGGTACTACGTTTGCACACTTCCATTCACTCGGTACACAGCCACTGTTAATTGATAAATTGAAAAGACGAACAAGGAGGGGACTAATGCTTCAGCACTTTGCACTAAAATAACAATGACCTGCGACTTTCCGAACATTGCAGGATGTTTACAAAGTGATCTTTTATATTTTGCGCATGCTAATTCCGGAACTGAAGTCAGTTTTCCCCTATCACATCAGGTTTTTGTACTAATTCAAAATGAAAATTTGATAAATGCACATGCAAGATTACTATTATCACATGTAAAGAACGCTCCTTTCTTATTATTTTCACCCACCTGAACACTCCTATCTTACACTGGTATACTTGTGTATGTGTGTTGGGTATTCAGCCCGAAGGCTGGTTTGATCCTCCACAGCTATGCCAACAGCTGTTATAGATGGCCTAGGCATCACTGAAGAGGCGTACTAGGGAAATGAGGAGGGAGGTAGCTTCCCAATGCTTTCCTCACCGAGCCAGAAGTTGCTCCCATATCAGTCTGCCAAGCCCACTGGGATGCACCCACCCACTGACCCTATGAGTGATATTTTCATACCATTCATAACAGCGACTGGCTGCATAAGGAATGGTATCACTAGCATCACACATACCTCAGTCACTTTCATATTGTCAAAGCCAAGGATGAGACTGAGATAGGTCAATGAAAGTAACAAATTTATTCTAGCCCATACCAGAAGACACTGTAAACACTACATCTCGCCAGCAAGGACATACTGGTATAGTTATGAACATAATATAAAGATATTTAGTGTATTGTGTTAACAATTTGTAGATAAACACAGCCAAATGGACCAAAATTTTCCACGCATTAAACCTCATAACGTACTGAGAATGGTAAGTCTACGGTTTCAATTTTATAATGTCCTACCTTAGTATAAGAAACGTCT
This sequence comes from Anabrus simplex, assembly GCF_040414725.1. NCBI lineage: Eukaryota > Metazoa > Arthropoda > Insecta > Orthoptera > Tettigoniidae > Anabrus > Anabrus simplex. Next base: position 256,587,685 of record NC_090269.1, read on the forward strand.
TTGCCTTGCTTTTCGTATGGTGAGGAGCAGTTGGACCTTCTCTCTTTAGTAACCAGCAGTAATCTGCCAGCATGTTTTTGTTCCATTTCCCTTGATATCTGCATTCCATTTCCTGTAGATCCTGATGGAATCTTTCTCCTTGCTCTTTGCTCAGCATTCCTAGGTTCTCAGGGAAATAGTCCAGATGTGAATGTAACATGTGCACTTTCAAGCTCATTTTTCAGCCTAAATCTTGGAAAGAAACAAGCAATCTATCCATCATTTGTTTGTAGTCTGAATCCTTTGTGTTTCCAAGAAAGTTTTTGACCACATTCCAGAATTCTGTCCATGCCGATCGCTCTGCAGCACACATAACATCTTCAAAATTAGCATCAAAAAGAAGTTTTCTGATATCTGGACCTCTGAAAATACCCTCCTTGATTTTGGAATTACTGATGCCTGGGAATCGATGACACAGGTACTGAAAGCATTCACCTTCATTGTTTAGGGCCTTAACAAATTGCTTCATAAGCCCTGCTTTGATATGAAGCGGAGGTAACAGTATTTTGCTCTTGTGAACAAGAGTTTCTTGTTTTATGTTTTTTGATCCTACAATCCATTGTCTATGTGGCCATTCCTTTTGAGTCCAGTGATGTAACCTTGCTTCACTGTCCCACTCACACAGAAAGCAGGGGTGCTTTGAAATCACCACACACTTGCCACTTGTGTTCCTAGTACTTCAGTTTACACAACAGCATTTTGAGATTTCCATATATTTCTCGCATAATAACTGAATGGGCAACGGATATGAATGCAAGTTTTTTTCATTGTGAAGAAGGATGCACTTCAAACTATGCTTGGAGGCGTCGATGAAAAGTCTCCAGTCAATAGGGTCAAACTGTGGTGCTCCTAGTTCTAAGATAACCTCCAAAATGTTGTTGCAGTAAACCAAAGCTCCCTCTTCAGAAAAAAAGGGTTTAAATTCTTGTTCGTGATGTCTGTACAAATAGTACGTCGTCCCTGATGCCAACATGTTCCTTTCACGAAGTCTAGACCTGAGTAACTCGGCAGATTCCTTTGTAAGGCCCAGGTCTCGAACGAAGTCATTTAATGCACTTTGCTCGAACAGTCTCAGTTCTTTTTCAACACATTCAGGGGAGAAATCACAGTCAGAGTTAGTGCCCGCCATTTCTGCGTCAGATTCAGAAGAGGGACAATCCTATAAATGTTCTGGACGCTGTGGTACTGGTGTATCAGGGCCATGAGGAACGGATAAAATTGCAGATCGAATATTGCTTGGATATACAATGTTACCTTTGTTGCTGCTGTTAAATCCCTTCACATTTACACATTCACAGAACAGAAGTAGCAGTGAGTACTGTGGTCTGGGGGTTCTCGCCACAACATTGGAATACTGAATGGCAACGCAGTTTGCTAACATTCACCCATTGCCATAACAGCTTGTCTTGGTCTCCAAAAGTTTCAAGCCAAAGTGGGCTAGCAGGCCTTTCTCACAAACTCGGTTATATTGCACCGCTGTCTCATCGACACAAAACTTCCACGTACACAGCAGAATATATCTGGATTGTTCTTGCAGCCACGTCGCGGTATGTTGATAAATGTAAGTTCAATAAAAATATTTACACAGTACGTCACTCACATATAGAATGCTTATGAAGACAAAAATCTCTTTTCACCAGCAAGCGAAACACAACTCAGACTATCGCGGATGAAGCACGAGAGAATGGCGCCACTCAGCCAAAACTGCGCGTTGCCGGCTATGTTGTACATAGTTGCCAGCTCTACACTCTGAGTGTGATAATACAGGATGAGATGGCTGGAGGACATTGAATTAATAAAATAATAAAATGAATTAATAAAATAATAAATTAATTAATAAAAGAATATGGAAATCTACATTAAAGCAATACTCTTCCTAACAACGTAAGAGGTGCATTAGTGCTTGTGATGAAATAAATGTAATATAGGATTTTTGAGAAGTGTGATGTGATGGGGAAAAATGAATATCGGATCCTGATTCAGGATGCAGAAGTCATCCTAAAAAGCAATACAGTATGGTGGCAACGAAACCATCGGAGGACAGTGTAATTGCAGGTATGTTGTCCGGCCCGGAAGCAGCAAGTGGTCGAGTCTTTCGGAGGCTGTTAATTACCTCGTACTCCGTCAAGTAAAGGTTGCAAAGAGAGAGGAGTGATGGCCGAGTGGTGTTCGGGTACATATTTGTACTTTTCCCTGGCTCATTAAAGTTCCCTTTAAATTTCTCCCTGAACGCTGTGGCAATAGCCTCGAGGGAGGTAACAGTTGTTCCGTTAGAGTAAAATGCATTTGGTGCTGAGTTGCCATGTTTTCTATTCAGGAATTTCCACATGTCTTTGCTGTTGCCACTATATTGTTTACGTATTTTTTGTATTCTTCACGGATGAGTTGCTTGGTTGTGTTCCTCACACATTTATATTCGTCCCACGTAAGATCATTGTATCCGGTTTCCATTTCCTATAAAGAGCATTCCTTTTGCGAATCATTTTGATTATTTCTTTTGTGATCCATGGAGAGTTTTTCTTCGTATCGATTTTTACGTCAGGCACCACTTTGTCAACACAGTGAAAGAAACTTTCTTGCCATCTAGACCGTACTGAATTTATGTCCACAGTTCTTAAAGATAATGGGTTGGGTAGATGTTTTCTGAGTAGGTATGATAGTAGTTTCCAGTCAGCTGTTTTGTAGTTATAGACTTTTACACTTTTTTTACTGGTGGCTTCTTATATTTTAGGGTGGCTGTAACTGCTAGGTGATCGGAAAAGCTGGGGATGACCTGTGCTTCTGGTCGAGATTGACAGCCATGCCAAGAAATGAGAATCAACCACTAAGATACCATGGGTTTCAGCCAATGCCACCATAGCGTGCTTGCTATGGGCTGAGCCTATTAGCAGGGATGTACTTGTTAAAGTCCCTCGCCTGGAAAATTTTATTTCTTCTATGGTGCTCTCAAGCCGGTCATACGCCACATGCAGATTTAGCAACACCACCTCATACAGCCCATATCAACTTGCCTGCGAAGAGATCTGATTGGCCAACTTCAGTAGTTGATAAAATTATAACGGAGCGAGATATCCATTTTTTTCCAATTATTTATCAGCATGATCAGCCCTCTAATGCTCATATACCCGGTTCACGCTGCTTCTGTCCACTCTGTATACAAGATAGATAAATACAGTATGTGTGTGTATATATATATGCACTATGAGAGACTCTGTCTCATTACCAAAAAACTGATGCTTGCTTAGCCATCAGATGATATAGATGTTGATTCCCATAGGGAACCCGGCACTGCCAGTGGCTCCAAGTAGCCTACGCACTGGCCTCCACGGTATGCACTAGCCATGCATCTTGGTGGGTGTGCTACGTACCAAATGATGAGCCCAACTTAGCCCACGGGGGTGAAGCGCTGGCAACCAGGAATGAGTTAACTGGAAAATATATAATGTCCAAAAATGGACCATTTTTATTGGTATTATAAATTTACTCACTCGGAACAAATATATTTGGGTTCCCTATGGAAATCAACATCTATATCATGAAAGTACATCTCAATCACGGCATGTTGGATTGCTATTTCCAAATCACAGGCACGGTCATGAACTTCCTAGCGAGAAAGGTACTTTATAATACATGGCTGTATGGTCCCATCCTCCTATATAGAGCATTTCTTACCAGACTATCATGACATAACGTAAGTTACTGTTGCCTAACGACAATCTGTCCATCAAGTCAATACAATCTTAGTGCCGTTTTGAAATTAAATTAATTTCATAAAATCAATCCAGCAGTTCTGGAATCCATGCCAGACAAACACACAAACAAACATACATACGGTAGTTTCACTTTTATAAATATGTGGCTTTCAGTGCCGAGTGTCCAACCTGCGCGTCTGAATCTGGGACGATGATGATAGCACTTAAGTTGAATAACACTATTAATAGTCATATGATAAATAAAACTAACCTCTCATTTTTTTTTCAATTTGTTTTACATTGCACCGACAAAGATAGGTCTTATGGCGACAATTGCTTAAGAAAGGCCTAGGAGTGGGAAGGAAGGAGTCGTGGCCTTAATTAAGGTACAGCCCCAGCATTTGCCTGGTGTGAAAATGGGAAACCACAGAAAAACATTGTCAGGGCTGCCGACAGTGGAGTTCGAACCCACTATCTCCCAGATGCAAGGTCATAGCTGCGCACCCCTAAATGCACAGCCAACTCACCCGGTCTTCTAATATCAAATAAATCCTCATTTGAACTCGCAAGACTCAAGGGGTAATTTTTAGAACGCCAGACAATATATCACTGTTTGGTACCTGTGAGTAAAGTGCCAGCAACGATATATCGTAGTTTGAACAGCACGCATTACTATCTGCATTTGGCATGATTACAAACAGCAGATGGCAATATCTTACATTTTGTTTCAAAAGAGTAAAGAACATTGTTTCTAATGTTATCACTACAAGGCCCATTTTTTCATTTATTTACACACATTGAACTGAATTTCACATTTCTTTTTTGGTCATGTGTCGATTGGCAGTTACGTTACGGTAATTACCTACTGAACTACTGAAAAGATACTTCTCAAATTTTCCATGTTTATTCACTTGAATGGCTGCATTGCAGGGAGATTACCACATTTTATCTGTAGTTTTAATTTTGAATTATTTTTACTGTAGGCCTATTGCTACCGTATTTTATAAATTTTATTTTTTTGTTTTCAAAATGTTCAGAAATATATTTTGAAACTTAACGGTATTGTAATCATTGTCGTAGTAAGTACATACCATCCTCAACCTTCCCCGCAAGTTTACAGTCTAAATATTCAAAGTTGTAAATTACGTGGCACTTTAAACAGGATCTTGCAAAATCCTATTAATCACCCTGGCATTCTTGACACATTCGCAGCATGACACTCAAGGGTAAATGTTGCGATCCAACAATGATCACCATCAATAGCACATTTGCCCTCACTCCGCATGACCACTACAGAGAGGTTTGGAATTGAATCGCCCAGCTGAATGGCTCAGACGGCTGAGGCGTTGATCTTCTGACCTCAATTTGGCAGGTTCGATCCTGGCTCAGTCGTAGTATTTGAAGGTGCTCAAATATGTCAGCCTCGTGTCAGTAGATTTACTGGCACATAAAAGAACTCCTGCGGGACTAAATTCCGGCACCCCGGCGACTACAAAAACTGTAAGAAAGCAGTTAGTGGGACATAAAGACAAATAACATTATTATTATTGTTATTTATTATTATTATTATTATTATTATTATTATTATTATTATTATTATTATTATTATTATTATTATTATTATTATTAATGAACTGAATCCAGGTCTTTGGCATGCAATTTAGAGATTAGACATTGTATGCCACCATCTCTCCTACCCTGCTGGCCAACATTCTGATGGTGAAAATATTTTCCACCAACGGGACTCGAACCACCAAACCATGGTGTTAGACTATATAGACTTGATGCCATAACGATCATGGCCCCCAGGCAGGCTGATATTAAAGGCAGCAGACACAATCAAGAAAGCCCAGTATTACAGCTGAGGGAGTCATCAGCCAGCTCATGTGACACTCCAACATATGCAGGCCATCTGACTAGGCAGCAGTTGTCTTACCAGGCCAGGGTCCTTACTGGGCTATAGCCTCTATGCCACTTTTTTGCTTCAAAATACTATCAGATAAAAGTAGGTAGCCAGGGGACTGGGATGCAGAGACTCTAGGCAAGAGGCAGGCATCAAAGAGTTGCAGTGTATAGCCACACATTGTAGGATATCAGATATTATATAGGCCACAGCACTATGACAGAGTTACAAAAATGATTTAATAGAATAAGAGTTGGAAATAAATAAAGGTAGGTGAAATAACTTTTTCTTTACTTATCCATACTTGGAAATAATGCATTAGCCTACATTTCTTCAAATTAAGCATTTTTTTTAACGTATAAATACATGTAGGTATCGGAGACATAATCACACTGCATGTAAGAAACGTTGTCATTTTCCAAAAACAGAGAAACAGTGTGAGCCTTTCATACACATAGACCTGGTAAACTGAGTAGGCCCCTACGACTTACTGCCTAAGCTTGGTTCAAGTTCAAAAAATCAAATCCTACAAAATAATAACGGACATCTCCACTCACTGCTCATTGCTATTACTTGACAGAAGCAGAACTTGTGCATTTGTCCCTTGGCACACATCAGAGTAAAATGTAGCTTCCAATTAAGACAATCATCAATCACCATTGATCTGCATTTAGGGCTTTTGGAAGAACCAACCAGCCTCCAGGGTAATGACGTTAATCACACAAGACAGGCATCTCCATTCAAAGTACTATTTAAAATGCACTTCACTCATAACATTTGGTTCGAAAAGAGTCATGGATAATATAGCAACTCAGATTTTCACTAAATAATGTACACTGAAGTCTCTCCAAGGTCTCAGACCTTGTATGAAACAATTACAGGCCCAAGCTGAGAACGTTATGGCAAGGTTGCAACCAATTATGCACCAGTAATCTGGAATTCATCTTTCCTATCTGGCTTCAAATTTTCAATTATTTTCCTCCTCCAACTCCACCACAGATTAGATTTGCCCTTGATAGCTCTCTCCCCCAATTCCACTGGATGTTTGTGCAAGTAACAATATTATGTACGTTTAGATCATTATCAAACTTAATTTGCTGATATTTAAGCATCAGGAAGTTCATTACGGCCTTCACTTACCTACAGTAATATTCCTCAAAGAGGCAGGCCTAAAGCTGTGCTTTCTTTCTTCAGAAACAACTGATAGAGACTGTCACCTGGGAGACTGCCATAAATGCAGATCAGTGGTGACTGAGCGAATAATAATCTCTTTGTGTTGCACACTTAAAAACCACGAATACAATATAAATATCTTAGATGACCGTAGAAGAACTTCATTTAGGCCAAGAAGCATTAACAAAACTAAAACAATACATTCTGCCCTTGTACAAACCTGATCTGCTAGGGGCTGTACAACTTTCACCATGGACTTAGTCTTCAAATCCCTAATATCCATCATTAGACATATGGATTAGTACCGAATACTAGGAAAACTTGCAATTATATTGGAATGGAACTTTTTGGTCGATGCTCGTATGCACTCATTAAAAAATAATATTAAAAAGTTGCGTGCCCTCCTCATACCCGCAGGCGTTTGGTGTTTGGCAGATTTGGCGCTGTAATTTCAAAATAACATAAACAACACAAGGAGTATTAACTTTAAACAAATTCGGCAGAGACAATACGCGACACTCGGCGAGATACCAAGGGACAGCCATTAGAGCTCTATCTAGCGGGTAGACCTGAGAACTACTGATTCAGTCATAAGAGCACGTGTATTTGTGTATGAAGTTTTGGTGTTATTTATGCGTTTTCAGTTAGTTGACAAAATAAAAAAAATTAGTAACGTGTGTCATTCCTTGATATCTCCTCTCAACATGAGGGGGAAGGTATGTGCTGTGTTTGGCTGCAGTAACTATGAAGTAGAGAAGAATGCGCGGTCTTTCTTTCGCTTCTCTCGTGACAAGAATGTGTAAGTAATATTGTGTTTGCATTATATATTCTTCCAGTTACAAAGAGATTTTTATAGTACTTCACTGCTTGAACCATATTTTAACTGGCTTAAAATATAATAGGCATATTTTATTGTATAGTGCAACAGTTAACCTTCAATACCGATGTGTTGTGGTAGGTGTGATCTGTGGGTTTTAAAATGTCACAAAAGTGATTTGGATAAGGTGTACAAGAAAGAAGGGACGTTACGCTTATATAAGAATTATATTATAAGATCTGTCCAGATCATTTCCAGGCCAGCGATCTTAGAAGTCCTCGACTATACAGCCAAGGCTATGTTACATTTTTACTCTAATTGTACGTAAATATTCCTCAAAGCATCACTGTCGACAACATTTTCATACTTTTCTTTCTTTTATTCATCTTCTCAGGTTAAAGCCGGGATTTTATAGATTTTCTTTCTGTTAGTAGGCTTCATGGTAAGAGGAAAATTGTCCAAATTTTAAATGTTAATTCATTGCTTCATCTGTGTAAGGAATGTGCCGATATTTTTATTGACAAATGTCATAATGTGATGATATATGTTTTTAATGAGAAAAAAGACAAATCTAACCGTAAAAGTTCAGGCAGGAATGCTAAAGCAAAAAAAAAAAGTCATGCATAAATGAAAGATCAAGCCATTTCACAGCAGTCCATTTCAAATCTTACTTATATGTCTAATTTCAGTCTTTAAGTACAGTGATAACCTTTTAAATAATTCTTCATTCATTTATCTAGAATTGCTTTGGCAACCTCGAAGTTAATATCTCAATAATGCTTTCTTTCTAGACGTAATTTATTTATCCATTTTCGTATTTGCATTTCCATTGATACTTGAATTTAGCGCGACATTTCAGGTCAAGTCACTAGGAGCGCCACCGTCGAATTGTCTCCCCTTTTAACAAGGCTAAATCCGTAAGTGTCGCATATTGTCTCTACTGTATTTGCTTTAAATTAGCTTAGGACCAAGGCATGTCTATAGGGATTCTTCTTCATCTTCTTCTTGAAAGGTGTGGTTGGACATACATATACACAAGGCAAAATCAAACTTTAAAGTCCATCTTTCTCAGCCATTCAGTTAAACCGGGTGTGAGAGCGAACAAATCGTCAGGAGTGCCAGGGTACGAATGAAGAGGACAGCATTGGACCAGATGCTCAATCGTCTGTTCTTCCAGGTTACAATCACACCAGTGGCGGTTTCTGGTATAGTGCAATGGAGCAATGAACCTCCAGTTTATATCAAATTGTACTTAACTACTTAATTTTCACAACTGCCTTGTCAATCTCGAAGCCTTTGCTAAGCCCATCTATCCGTAATATACTCGTACTGACTTTCAATTCAAGCGAGCCGCGCGAAGTCCTGGCTGGATACTCGTCTGAAATGCACCCCCCGTGCAAGGCCACATCTCCGTCCGTACCTTGGCGAAGGGTGTGGTGAGGTGTGGGGAGATGCCGACCAACACGTAGACAAGTCTAGGATATCGCAGAAACGAATATCCGTGATTTACGCATGCGCAATATGCCACTCTCACCCGTCTTCGTAATCGCAAATCGTGTTGTTCGGGTTAGAAAACTAGTACATGCCTGCCATCTGTTGCCCTTACAGGAATTTAACTACGGCAACAAAGAATAGTACATATAGTTAACACTAGTGTTGGAAAGCATCATAACTACCAAAAGTCACATTAAACTGCCAAATTCCGATTGATATTTTGTCCCGAACATATTACTAATACTTACTGAACATCTATTCATTTACCTTCTTTGGAGTAATTACTTCTTGGAGAGAAACTTACTTAAAAATCATTGAGACAAAAAATAGCGGGAAGATAATACCAATGAAAATGCTAACTGCCTAGCCCACACGAGTTCGTAAAGTTAAGTTATCAACGTTGTCAACAGTGCGAATACACATCCCTAAAGTTCCCTTCTGTTTTTCAAATGTGATACTAGTGTTTATAAAACTTTGCAGTATTTATCATAATTCGTTATATTATTGTACGCTGTGCAAGCGTGTCAGTGTACTATTGTGTAGTACAGAAACTTAATTTTTAAAACATAAAGAAGTTACAATCTTATGTCCGTGTGTGTATTTGTGTGCGCTGTGGTTGCGTCCACAATCTTTGTGCTCGGGAAAGGTAAGGAGCTACAAAATGAGTATGAACAGTGTCCAGATACCTAGGAAGACAACATTTTCTTCTCTCTCTCTTGAGCGCAAACTTGAGATTAAGAATGCCGGCCGCCCACTGCCTGATCTTGATATAACGATGCAGATTAAAAGTAAAGAAATCGTGCGTAAATTCAGAATGGATATAGGCCCTATGCAAAAGAATCGAGTGGATGTGTGGGTGCGAAATTACCAACAGGATGTTTTGTTTTCCCTTTTTATTTTTGTGAGTGATGAAAGCGAAGGGACTTGGACCAAAGTTGGAGTGGTAGTATGTGGGGGCGAAAGGGGGGGGGGGGCACAAGAAGTCTTCCTTCTGTTGAACCCCCAGTGACGAAAGTCACGCGCCGCCACTGAATCACACATTGGTGGACTAATCCAACCCGACTTGAACCTGAAGTAATTGCAACAACCATGTCCAGTCCTTAACCTGTTGATAAGGCACCAGAGATTTCCCAGTAGGTCAAAACCGTTTGGCTTTTTTTGTGGGATCAAGATGGTGGACACTTGTTCCCAATGTTTTTGTTGACCACTCATGCTTCCAGCTTTCATTTGGGTCAAATCCATCTGCAATGAGTTGCCTTGCAGTGACACTTGCTGGCTTCTTGATTGCAGTCGCTGCGGTGACGGATGACAGAATTCTTGGTGCAGTGGCAAAGAGGGTGATGCAAAGATTTTCTTGGCTTCCCTTAGTACAGCTTGCTTCCGCCTTAAGTGAGGTTCAATTTTGTATCCTTCAATTTTGTGTCTACCTACTTCACATGTACACTTTCCAACCAGACAGGAGCACAGGACTCAGCAGCCGAGTAGACAAGGCTGATGCCAGTTAAGCGTAGACAATCAGCAGAGGCTCCCCAGGAGGTACCACAGAGCTTATGCAAGTTGTTATTTCTTGCGGCGACTTTATGAGAAAGCTTAGTGATGTTGTCTTTGAAGTTCAGGATTCTATCTAAAGTAGACTGCAAGATATTTTGGGAAAGAATTGTACCCCAGCTTTCGTCCATTAAGCAGAACTCTTGATTTGTAGTTAGCAGCACGATTAACTAGATGGAAACAAGAGACTTCAGTTTTTGTTGTGTTGGGGATCAATCTCAAGGTCAATAAGACTGATGAGTGATGACACACGCAGCGGTTTTTGCCGAGTCGGGCGGGTCGGTCGCCGAGTCTGCCGCAGGCCGAGCCAGCGCATGTTTCTTCTTCTTCTCCTTGATCCTTATGAGCTCCTAGAATTCTGCCCAGTAAAAATCCTGAATTATATGAAAAACAATCCCAATATGTTTGTACCGAGGTAGACACTTCAATTATCAAATATAGTAGTCACGCACATATAGCACTACATGTATGATTCTAACAAGCAAAATTATGTACAGAAAACACTCGGTCAAAACTGATATTCTTTTTGATGATGAATGCGGGCTTCTGTATGGGGACCAGTAAAAGGTCCTGATTTATAGGAGAAACACTCGCAATGCTTATATCCTTCAGACAGCACAACACGTATTAATTTTGATGTACATTCACGAATAGCACCATAATGTTTATATCAAAATAAACAAAAAGTTGTACAGAAGACACGAGTGGAAGCAGGAGCGTCTGACCCGACGGGACGGGAAGAACGGTGCTTAGTATTACAATGCAATTTTGAATTGTCAAGAAAGTTATTGATCGCAGCAATTATAGCAGGGGTCGGATTTTATAGTAAACAGGAAATACTGGTTGGGAAAGGGTGTTTAAGACTGGCGAGTGGGCGCAAAAATGTCTGCCGAGCGGAATAATGTAACGGATATTGAAAAAAATAAATGATTGACATTTCCATCTCAGCCACACAACATGCGCAATCAGGCAGGTTGGTAATGTGAAATCTATACTTATAATTAGGGGAGTGAGTGCGTGATTGAATCGTAAACGATAAAGTTAGTAATATGTCGGTGGGATTAAGTACCTTTCATAAACCAAGGTTTTTGAGGGATAAGGGGTTGTAATTGATAATAAAATCGTTCTTTGTCTGTTACAGTATTATGCCACTCTGATTGACAGGCGTGATATGCGGCATCCATTAAAAAGGGGAAATAATCTGTCGGTGGTATGGGTACACGAAGGGGTAGCAGTCTAGCAGCACGTGTGGCGAAGAAATCCGCCTGCTCATTTCCGAAAATATCGGCGTGCTCGGGCAACCAAACTAATGTTAGATACATTCTGGATTGTTTTAACGTATAGATGAGATGCTTAACATTATAAAGATACCAGTTTGGAGAGAAAGAGAGAGAAGATAGAGATTGTAACACACTCAGGGCATCAGTATAAATAGTTGCTTTGGGGAAAGCATGGTTTTTTTATATATATATGAGAGCTTGCCGAATGGCAAATAATTCAGCTGAGTAAATTGAAAAGGTGCTAGGTAAGCGGTATCGTTCAGTTTCGTGGGAATGAGCCACAAAAAAGCCGCTCCGATCCCATGCTGAATCTTGGATCCATCCGTGTATATATATATGCCTCTCTCGGAGATGGTAAATCGTATTTTTTTCGTGGCCGGTTCTGTACATTGATGGACGTGGTTTGCTTGGCGGTAATCTATAGCGGATGGGATAATGATATTAGGCGTGAAAAATAGGCTGGCTGGTGAAAATGTGAAAGATGTGGTATAAGAGTTCTCAATAAAGCATCTCGATATACACGTAACGATACATATGCAAAATATTGCGCTGGCATTTGTTGGTTTCTTGGACGTTGCACTGCGTAATATTCGTGGAGAAGTTGCAATTTTGGGATAAGCGGATTGGCAACAAGTGCCAATTTTTAAGAATGTATTTTTTCGTTTGCATTTGTCGCCGTATCATTAACGGGGGCTCTCCTGATTCTACGAGAAGAGCATTAGTCGGAGTAGATTTGAGTGCTCCGAGACAGATACGTAGGGCTTGAAACTGTAACGTACTGAGGTGCGACAAAGTAGTGACAGAAGCAGTATCAATGATATGTGCCCCATAATCCATATTCGATATCATTGTAGCTCTATATAATGAGATCGCTGTAACAGGATCCGCTCCCCAATGCCAACGCGTGACATCTGCTTAGTGACGTAAATGTTGGAGATGTTAGTGCAAATTTAATTTATGATCTAGGATTATCCCAAGGTATTTGTGTTGGGTGGAGATTGGTATTGCATACTCATCAAATGAAATGGGGTGAGAACGATCATGACAACGAAGATGAGTGAATGTAATGCCGAACAATTTGAGATGGAGAGTTGAAGACCATTCGAATCTAATCATGACGCCACCTTGCCCAAGAGATTTGACATGGGTATTCTACATGTATGTATGTTATCATGGGAGAAGTAAATGACAAAATCATCAGCATAGGGAAGTATGCGAGATGAACGAACAATTAACTTTTCAAAATCGCTCATATATAAGGCAATGAGAATCCCACTGTAAATATCTCCCTGTGGAAGACCGCGTTATGCTTGGCGGCTTTAGATGAGGTGCTTTATTGATTTAACAATGAGCATGCGGTACGTAAGTAATTATCGTAATATATCTATAAAGCTGTTTGCGGTTCGATGTATGGAGAGGCGGTCCCAGGTAAGGTGAAGTGGTACCGGTACAGAAAAAAAAGGTCCTTGGATATCTAAAAAAATTGCAATAGTACTTTGTCTTCGGTATTTCGACAATAGTACATCAATTATGAAAGTATTAACGGCATCTTGTGAGCTACGCCCTTTAAAGTATGCATACTGGTATTTCGGAACAAGTTGGTAGTATTCTAACACCCACATGAATCGCTGTAGGAGTATTTTGAAGAACGTTTTTCTGAGACACGATCCTAATACAATTCCTCGATAGCTGTTAGGTTCAGCGACTATCTTGCGCTGTTTGAGTATGGAAAGGAGAAAGATGTCCTTTCTTTGTGGTGGTGTATCTGAGGTTGGCAAAATATTCAATGGGCACTTTTGTAGCACGAGGGGGTAGTAACTGGATCATCTTATACGTAATGTAGACGGGCCTGAGGCAGATTTGGAGGATGTAGTTAATACCGCTTCCAGTTCGTTGGAGTGAATGGGTTGCAGCAATATGGAGAAGTGGGTATTGGAGGGTGCAGGTAGAGAAACGGAAGCGGGGACAACGTAGTCGGGAATTATGGACGTAAAAAAGGGAGAAAGAACAGTGCTGGATATTGTCGCGGGCGTTACATGCTGTGAGACTCTTGTAAGAGCCCGAACTGCATTCCAAAGTTGGGTGGCAGTGATGTGAGTGTTTAAAGACGAGAAAAAGTCCGTCCATGCTTCTCGTCGTTTAGAATTAAAGACTCGCCGAGAGTAAGCGATATGATTTTTAAGGTGAAATAATTGTGGGGAGTTAAATTTTTGCGATACAGTTGAAACAATTGGCTTCGCTTTTGTATTATCTGATGACATTCGCCATCCCACCAGCGGACGCGCTGAGGTTGATTAGCGGGAAGGACGGTAGCTACCGAAAATGGGTGGTATATATTACCATAGTCGTGTAAAATTATTATAAGGGAAGAATACGTCAACATATTACCGGGCGGTGAGCTGAGTTGAGTGTTTATATAATTACTGAAGGTAGTTGCATCGAAATTTCTAAGAGAGCGCACGTTACATATACCAGTTGGGGCAACGGAAGACGGGTTCAGTCTCCCCACTCCATAAGTAATTAAGATCGGAAAATGGTCGCTTGAATAGGTGTCTGCTAGAGTATGCCATGCTGTTACGGGTACCTGGTGCTCCAACAAATGTTAGGTCCTTGGCATTTGGGGGAAATCCGGGCGGAGTTAGATGAGTGGGTGAACCATCATTAAGTATCGACAAGTCATGATGATGAGTCCCAGCCAGAATGTGGGTGCCCTTAAGCGTATCGGAGGAACTACCCCACATAATATGGTGACGATTATAATCTCTTAAGAGAAGGATCTTCGACACAGTATCAAACTGGTGAAAAAAGTTCCACCATTGGCTTTCAGTAATAGATAGAGTATGCTGACTGCCTTAGGAGAAACCAGCATGGTAAGGTTATTTCATTTAGTGTGCAAGATGTATGAGACAGGTGAAGTCCCATGCGATCTTCGGCAGAATGTAGTTATACCTACTCCCAAGAAAGCCGGTGCTGACAGATGTGAAAACTACCGCACCATTAGTTTAGTATCTCATGCCTGCAAAATTTTAACACGTATTATTTACAGAAGAATGGAAAAACAAGTTGAAGCTGAGTTGAGAGAAGATCAATTTGGCTTCAGAAGAAATGTAGGAACACGTGAAGCAATCCTGACTTCACGCCTGATCATAGAGGATCGAATCAAGAGGGACAAGCCCACGTACATGGCATTCGTAGATCTAGAAAAGGCATTCGATAATGTTGATTGGACCAAGTTATTTATGATTCTGAAGATGATAGGGATCAGATACCGTGAACGAAGAATCATCTACAATCGGTATAAAAATCAGTCTGCAGTGATAAGAATCGAGGGCTTTGTAAAAGAAGCAGCAATCCAGAAAGGAGTGAGGCAAGGCTGCAGTTTGTCCCCTCTCCTTTTCAATGTTTACATAGAACAGGCAGTAAAGGAAATCAAA
Organism: Anabrus simplex; assembly: GCF_040414725.1. Taxonomy (NCBI): domain Eukaryota; kingdom Metazoa; phylum Arthropoda; class Insecta; order Orthoptera; family Tettigoniidae; genus Anabrus; species Anabrus simplex. Next base: position 256,603,065 of record NC_090269.1, read on the forward strand.
AAGAGAAATTTGGAAAGGGAATCACAGTCCAAGGAGAGGAAATCAAAACCTTGAGATTTGCTGATGATATTGTTTATTTTATCTGAGACTGCAGAAGATCTCGAGAAGTTGCTGAATGGTATGGATGAAGTCTTGGGTGAGGAGTACAAGATGAAAATAAATAAGTCCAAAACAAAAGTAATGGAGTGCAGTCGAACGAAGGCAGGTGATGTAGGAAATATTAGATTAGGAAATGAAGTCTTAAAGGAAGTAGATGAATATTGTTACTTCGGTAGTAAAATAACTAACGATGGCACAAGTAAGGAGGACACAAAATACAGACTAGCACAAGCAAGGAAGAGCTTTCTTAAGAAAAGAAATTTGCTCACTTCAAACACTGATATCGGAATTAGAAAGATGTTTTTGAAGACTTTCGTGTGGAGCGTGGCATTGTATGGAAGTGAAACATGGACGATAACTAGCTCAGAAAGAAAGCGAATAGAAGCTTTTGTAATGTGGTGTTACAGAAGAATGCTGAAGGTGAGATGGATAGATCGATTAACGAATGAAGAGATACTGAATTGAATATTTGAGAGGAGATCGATTTGGCTAAATTTGACGAGAAGAAGAGATAGAATGATAGGACACCTCTTTAGACACCCAGGACTTGTTCAGTTGGTTTTTGAAGAAAGTGTAGGTGGAAAGAACGGTAGGGGTAGACCAAAGTATGAATATGAGAAGAAGATTAGAGCAGATGTAGGATGCATTAGTTACGTAGAAATGAAAAGGTTAGCACAGCATAGGGTGGCATGGAGGGCTGCATCAAACCAGTCTATGGACTGATGACTCAAACACAACACATGTCAGGAGGACAATTTATATTAACAATGTGGATGTTTTGATAAGTGATACCTATAATAAAGGTATTAGAGATCTGGTTAGGGATATTCAAGGGTTTGTATGACAATTTTTTATGAAAGATTATAGCGACTGCGCCATATCCCTGTCCATCACATCGTTCCATATTATACGCTTTGACGTGAATGTATTGATGAGATGAAAACCATGCTTCCTGTGGAGCTACAATATGGAGTGCAGTTTGAGCGAGAAGTAAATTTAGTTCATGCTGTATATCGAGGACGCTCCTGGCATTCCACGGTGTTAGTATGCTCATAGAAGGAAAGTATGTTATCTACACAGTCACGTAATTGATAAAATACATTTGACACCGGGGTGTTGTCATCCAAAAGTTGTATGAGTTGTACGCGGTTTTGGTGAATGTTGTTTTGTAAATGGACGCGTTGTCGTAAAATATTACTAGTTGTTGCAGGACGGGGGACACCACCAGACATGGCTCGTGCTCCCGAAGTATGAGGAGTGGGATGAGCTGGTGTATTTGAATGGGGCCGTAAAGAAGCGAGTTGAATTGCAGGAATTAGTGATGCCCAGTGTAAATTCAGACATCCTTCTCGGTCATATACAGGAAGAGGAGTAGGCCGGGGTTCTTGCATGATCACTTGTGTGAATTAGCGCTTTCGAGGGTGTTCCATTGTCGGGGGGGGGGGGAGGACGTTTCCCTAGTAAGTAGGAGGAAGAGTTGAGGGTTCTTCTCCGGATGAAATGCTGGGGGATGCAGTTTGGAATAAGCTTCGTGAAAAGTGGGATTGTCAGTACTCATTATTTTTCACTAAGGTCTGATATTGTGACGGGCAAGATGGGGAACCGGTTGAATGGGACCATTGACAATGTACAAATTTAATGCAGTTTTCTGTGCTTTCCGCCGTGGGATAGTAGTAGGGCTAGGCGGGTTCTGAGCCATCTCGACAGCATATATTGGGCTGAGTCAACACTCGAGGTCAATGACCACGGCCACGGTCATTGACCCCATGACGTCATGAACACGTGACCGTGACGTCATAACCAAGTGGCCTTGTTTGTAAACAAAAGCACGTGCTCCTGACGAACCCTAAACCCACTTTTTTAGACAAAACGTCGCTAACATCACTGCTGCCATCTTGACGGGTCCTAATCTCACTGCTGTTACCTTAACTACGTGGGGGCACGGAATTTAAAATCTTCGTGCTTTTAACTACGTGTTCTTGGATTTTTAACTTCGTGTGTTGACGGAGCATACCACGTAACCGTGACGTCACGACCACGTGCTCTTGTTTGTAAATTAAGCCACGTGATTTTTAACACCTGTTATCTTGACGGACACTAACCTCACATTTAAGGACAATAGAGCATCGCTAACCTCACTGCTGTCATCTTCACAGCGCTAAACCTCATATGCTCGTAGTGGCACTGCATTTAAAATCCAACAACAGAAGATCGCTAACCTCACTGCTACCATCTTGAAAAGGTCATTGTTCAAAAATAAAAAAACTATCAAGCAGATACTGATTTCTGTTAGAAAAACGCAACTCAGTGCACCACTAATAGGTCGTGGATTTTATTCTTTATTAGGTAATTCTAATAAGAAGTGACCCATGAGTTCCATTCCCTGTTCTGAACACAAAGTTTTAACTCATAATCATTAGCACGGTAAACTTTTTGTTTTAGGACGAGACATTTTTCGGTTCTTCCGCGTACTTGTAGTAAGAATAATACAAATGTTAAGCAATTTAGGTTGTAACTACTCATAGTATAAGGACTATAACAAAACCATAAGTCTGGTAGATCATTCAATGTAGTTGTTTATTGAAGAATAACCACAGATATACACAACACGAATAGATTACATTACTGTAAGATACATTGTAAACAGTTATTGATCATGAAATATAGAAGTAACACACCGTCGCGAGTATAAAGTTAGAAGAGAGTAACCATTTACCAATAGATATTAATCTGCTACATCTAACAAAGTAGAAGCGTTCTTGAGTAGTATAATGCAGGGATTCTGGCGCCTCCGCCGCATCCTCCGCCTCCTCCTCCTCCTCCGCCGCCGCCGCCGCCGCCCGCGGGAAATTTGAATTTTGGCGGGAAATTTGAATTTTGGCGGGAGATTTGAATGTGTAAACAAAGCCACGTGCTTTTTGACAGCTGTCATCGACAACAACGCATCGCTAACCTCAGTACTGCCATCTTGACGGGCCTAAACCTCACTAGTGCCAACTTAACCTAACTAGCATGAGGTAAACAAAGCCACATGTTTTTTGACAGCCACGTGCCTTTTGACAGACAACAACGCATCGCAAACCTCAGTACTACCATCTTGACGGGCCTAAACCTTAGTGGTACCAACTTAACCTAACTAGCATGAGGTAAACAAAGCCACGTGTTTTTTTGACAGCCACGTGCTTTTCGACAGATTTGTAAACAAAGCCACGTGCTTTTTGACAGACAACAACGCATCGCTAACCTCAGTACTGCCATCTTGACGGGCCTAAACCGCAGTAGTACCAACTTAACCTAACTAGCGCGAGATAAACAAAGCCACGTGCTTTTTGACATCCACGTGCTTTTTTGACAGCTGTCATCCGCCATCTTTAAACTACAGAGCACCGTGCTGCCCTCTTTCGTCACCTGTCATCGGCAGTGCTGCCATCTTGACGGGCCTAAACCTTAGTGCTACCAACTTAACCTCACTAGCTCGAGATAAACAAATCCACGTGCTTTTTGACAGCCACGTGCTTTTTTGATAGCTGTCATCCGCCATCTTTAATCTATAGAGCACTGTGCTGCCCTCTTTAGCTACTTACCTTTGAAATGTGGTGGCGGATAATTTGAAAAATGCTTTTCGACAAGCAGCCATCTTTAATCCAGAGAGAACAGTGCTGCCCTCTATGTGGTGGCGGCAAATTGAAAAATTCCACGTGCTCTTGTTTGAAAACAAACTCACGTGCTTTTTTGACAGCTGTCATCTGCCATCTTTAATCTATAGAGCACAGTGCTGCCCTCTTTAGTTTGAAATGTGGTGGTGGTAAATTCCACGTGCTCTTGTTTGGAAACAAAGCCATGTGCTTTTTTGACAGCTGTCATCCGCCATCTTTAATCAACAGAGCACTGTGCTACTATCATGCGGGCAATTTCATCACCTGTCATCCGCCATCTTTAATCCACAGAACACCATGCTGCCCTCTTTGTGGCTACTACCTTAAGCACGTAGTAGCGGGCAATTTGAAAAGTTCTGTTAGCTATCATCCGCCATCTTTAATCAAGAGAGCACTGTGCTGCCATCTTTAGCTAGATACCTTTGAAATGTGGTGGCGGCAAATTGAAAAATTCCACGTGCTCTTGTTTGGAAACAAACTCACGTGCTTTTTCGACAGTTACCATCCGCCATCTTTAATCAACAGAGCATAGTGCTACCCTCTTTAGTTTGAAATGTGATGGCGGCAAATTCCACGTGCTCTTGTTTGGTAAACATAGCCATGTGCTTTTTTGACAGCTGTCATCCGCCATCTTTAATACAGAGAGCACCGTGCTGCCCTCTTTATCGTAGTAGATGTAAATTCGTCACCTGTCATCCGCAGTGCTGCCATCTTTAGCTAGATACCTTTGAAAAGTGGTGGCGGATAATTTAAAAAGAAAAATTCTACAGCAGCCCTCTCTCGACGCTAATTGCATAAGATGGTGGCTATACATGACTCCTTAAGGGTGCTTACGCAAGATGGCTGCTATACACAGGTTCTTATGAGACTCCCTTGGGATGCTTGCGCAAGATGGCAGTTATACATGGCTCCTTATGAGATGCCCTAGGGATGCTTGCGCAAGATAGCGGCTGCTCTTATGGGACGGCTTAAGGGTCCTTGCACAAGATAGCTTGAGACGCCCTAAGGATGCTTGCGCAAGATGGCGGACACAAGATGGCGGCTATACACAACTCCTTATGAGACGCTTTAAGGGTGCTTGCGCAAGATGGTTGCTACTCTTAGCTTAGAGGCTAACGTGTCGTGATAGTTCGATTCATTAAATTTAGGGCTTAAATGCAAAATGTTAAATATATCGAAAACGGTGCACCGTAGAGCAAAACGGACAAAATTTTTCTGCCTAATACCTAGGTTCGTAGTATGAGGAACAAGAAAATCATAGTCTAATGATGGGATCAACGGTCCGGTTCCTACTTAGGCCCTTTGGCATTTGCTCTGTTTTAGCTTGTATTGAAGCGAGTCTTCGTAACATGATCAGGTCTAGCTATGGTAGAGAGTATAACGTACCGTGCAGGTTCGATTCATTAAATTTGGAGGCTTAAATGCAAAATGTTAAATATCTCGAAAACGATGCATCGTAGAGCAAAACGGACAAAATTTTTCCGCCTAATACGTAGGTTCTTAGTATCAGGAACAAGAAAAAACATAGTCTAATGATGAGATCAACGGTTCGATTCCTAATTAAGCCCTTTGCCATTCGCAGCTATCTATTTCTACAGGATGGTGGCTGCTCTTATGAGAAACAAGATGCCTTGAGACGTCCTAGGGATGCTTACGCAAGATGGCAGACACAAAATAGTGACTATACATAGCTCCTTATGAGACGGCCTAGGGGTGCTCGCACAAGATGGCGGCTACTCTTATGAAGAAAGCTAGCTTAGAGGCTACTGCGCAAGATAACAGCTGCTGTTATGCATGTGGTGGAGGGCAATTTGAAATTCTATGTGCTTAATCAACAGAGCACCCTGCTGCCCTCTTTAGCTGAAATGTGGTGGTGGATAATTTGAAAAATTCTTTTGACAGCTATCATCTTTAAACAAAGGCGACTATACATAGGCTGTTAAGGCCTTATCATTCTCCTCCTCCTCCTCCTCCTCCTCCTCCTCCTCCCCCTCCTCCTCCTCCTTCTCTACCTCCTCCGCCTCTTATGTCAAGGCATAGCTTTATATCGAACAAGTTTAAACCTGCATCGCGAAGGCAAGCGTGTGCAGCGATAACATTATTGTGCATGTTTAGACTTTCGAAACATAAGAAGAGTAGAATCAAACGCTGTACTCGATACGACATGTGATCAGAACATTGATTGATGCGTTCAGAAAACAAAATAAGTGATCAAGACTAGAATCGAACAATGTACTCAATACATCATGTGTTTAGAATATGTCAGGGGATACGCTTGTTCTAAGAAGATCAGATTGAAACATAACAAGACTAGAATAGAACACTGTAATCGATGTTGTTAACTTCAACATGTGATCAGAACATTGATTGATGTGTTCAGAACACAAAATAAGTGATCATGACTAGAATCGAACACTGTACTCGATACAACATGTGATCAGAACATTGATCGATGTGTTCAGAACACGAAATAAGTGATCAAGACTAGAATCGAACACTGTACTCAATACAACATGTGTTTAGAACATGTTAGGGGGTACCCTTGTTCTAAGAAGATCAGAATGAAACATAACAAGACTAGAATCGAACACTGTAATCGATGTTGTTAACCTCAACATATGATCAGAACATTGTTTGATGTGTTCAGAGCAAAAGTACAATTTTGATGATTTGCGCAGCTAACTCGCTCGGTAAACGATATAGCCAAAGTATATCTTCAAATTATTTACCTCCCATCATTCGTCTTGTGTGTAAAAATCAGTCGAACAAGTTATCGCATAAACATGGCTGAAAAAAAATCGTGATAGGGTATGGAACCCAGGGGTTACATCTTATCAGAAGGGCAAAAAGGATGAAAGGACTCTTCCTCCTCCTTACCGCACATTCCTTGGCTAAAGGGCTAATAGGCTAAAGGGCTAATGAGCTAAAGGGCTAAAGGGCTAATGGGCTAAAGGGCTAAAGGGCTAAAGGTGCAACAACCTCATCGATCGCTATCAGCAAGAACGCTTGTACTTTGTTAAGTGTAGAAAATTAATCTTTATTGGTAAATGGTTTTATGTTCAGAACAAGGAATGGAACCTAGGTGTTACGTCTTACCTAATAAAATCCCCGAGGTGCGATGAGTTACGTTTTTCGAACTAGTGTTTGGAACACTGAACTTTTCAAGATGGCAAGAGTGAGGTTAGCAATGTTCTCTTGTTGGATTTTAAATTCCGCGCTACAACATTCATAAGGTGGCAGCCCTTGAGGTTTACTCCCGTAAAGATGGCAAGAGTGAGGTTAGCAATGTTCCGTTGTTGGATTTTTAAAATTCCCCGCTATAACATGCAAAAGGTGGCAGCCTTGAGGTTTACCGCCGTAAAGATGGCAGCAGTGAGGTTAGCGACGCTCCATTGTCCTTCAAAGTGAGGTTAGGGTTCGTCAAGAAGACAGCTGTCAAAAAAGCACGTGGCTATGTTTACCAAACAAGAGCACGTGGTCGTGACGTCACGGTCACGTAATCAATCCTTAGCTCGACGTCGCTAAGAGCAGCATTAGGATTAGCTATTCTTAAAAGTCTTGGGAACAGACCAGCAGTATGAATTGCTATGTTTCAAAGCGTGTACACATCACCTATCGATTTTACATACATCGACCATCGAACTAAACTTCATCCGCTAGATCGTGCTGCTATCTTAGCATGACTTTAAAGTACAATGAATAGCCATGTTTCAAAGCGTGTACACATTACCTATCGATTTTGCACGCATCGACTCTCGTACTAAACTTCTTCCGCTAGATTGTGCTGCTATCTTAGCATGACTAAGATGCATGAACTGAAAGTACGAAGAATAACCATGTTTTAAAGCGTGTACACATTACCTATCGACTTTGCATGTATCGTCTCTCGTACTAAACTTCTGCAGGTAGATTGTGCTGCTATCTTAGCATAACTTATACGCATGAACTTAAAGTACAGAGAATAGCTATGTCTCAGAGCGTGTACACATTACTTATTGATTTTGCATGCAACAAATATCGTACTAAACTTCTTCCTCTAGATTGTACTGCTATCTTAGCATAACTTATACACATGAACTTAAAAGTAGAAAGAATAGCCATGTTTCAAAGCGTGTACACATTACTTATTGATTTTGCATGCATCAAATATCGTACTAAACTCCTTCCGCTAGATTGTGCTGCTATCTTAACACAACCTATACGCATGACCTTAAAGTAAAAAGGTGTGTACACATCACCTATCGATTTTGTATGCATCGAATCTCGTACTGAACTTCGTCCGCTAGATTGTGCTGGTATCTTAGCATAACTTATACACATGAACTTAAAAGTACAAAGAATAGCCATGTTTCAAAGCGTGTACACATCAACTATCGAATTTGCATGTATTGACTCTCATACTTAACTCCTTCCGCTAGATCGTGCTGCTATCTTAGCATAACCAATACGCATGACCTTAAATTAAAAAGAATAGCCATGTTTCAAAGTGTGTACACATTACCTATCGACTTTGCATGCAACAAATATTGTACTAAACTTCTTCCGCTAGGTTGTGCTGCTATCTTAGCATAACCTGTACGCATGAACTTAAAGTACAAAGAATAGCCATGTTTCAAAGCGTGTACACATTACTTATTGATTTTGCATGCATCAAATCTCGTACTAAATTTATTCCGCTAGATTGTGCTGCTATCTTAGCATAACCTATACCAATGAACTTAAAGTACAATGATTAGTCATGTTTCAAAGCGTGTACACATCAACTATCGAATTTGCATGTATTGACTCTCGTACTAAACTCCTTCCGCTAGATCGTGCTGCTATCTTAGCATAACCAATACGCATGACCTTAAAGTAAAAAGAATAGCCATGTTTCAAAGTGTGTACACATTACCTATCGATTTTACAAGCATCGACTCTCGTACTAAACTTCTTCCGCTAGATTGTGCTGGTATCTTAGCATAACCTATACGCATGGCCTTAAGGTACAAAGAATAGCCATGTTTCAAAGCGTGTACACATTACCTATCGATTTTGCATGCATTGACTCTCGTACTAAACTTCTTCCGCTAGATTGTGCTGGCATCTTAGGATAACTTATACACATGAACATAAAAGTACAAAGAATAGCCATGTTTCAAAGCATGTACACATTACCTATGGATTTTGCATGCATTGACTCTCGTACTAATCTCCTCCCGCTAGATTGTGCTGCTATCCTAGCATAACCTATACGCATGACCTTAAAGTAAAAAGAATAGCCATGTTTCAAAGTGTGTACACATCACCTATCGATTTGCATGCAACAAATATCGTACTAAACTTCTTCCGCTAGAATGTGCTGCTATCTTAGCATAACTATGATGCATGAACTGAAAGTACGAAGAATAACCATGTTTTAAAGCGTGTACTCATTACTTATCGATTTTACATACATCGACTCTCGTACTAAACTTCTTGCGCTAGATTGTGCCGCTATCTTAGCATAACCTGTACGCATGAACTTAAAGTACAAAGAATAGCCTTGTTTCGAAGCGTTTACACATTACCTAATGATTTTGCACGAAACGACTATCATACTAAACTTTTCCCACTAGATTGTGCTAAAATCATGTAAGTGTGCTGCTATCTTAGCATAACCTATCGATTTTACATGCATCTACTATCGTACTAGACTTCTTCCGCTAGAGCATGTAGCAATCGCTTTTGTGCATCCCTAACCCATGTGCACGAACTTAAAGCATAAAGATGAGCTATGTTCTAAAGCGTGTACACATCACCTATCGATAATGTATGTATCGAATATCGTACTAAACTTCTCCTGCTAGAGCGTACGAGTATCGCGAGTGCGTGCACGAACTTAAAGCATAAAGAATAGCAATGTATAAAAATCTTGTAAACAAAGCAGCAGCATTACGTATAGTCAAGATTAAATGCGTGCACACATCATGTATCCATGACGCACACAGTACTAAACTTATTCCATTAGAATGTACAAAGTTCGCATGTGTTTGTGCTGCTATCTTAGCATAGCCTATGTGAATGAACTTAAAGCATAAAGAATAGTGATGTATAAAAATCTTGTGAACATAGCAGAGTGTTAACTACGTAGGTGTAGACATTGAACTTTGCATGCTGAGGCAGCATACTACGTGACCGTGACGTCACGACCACGTGCTCTTGTTTGGTAAACATAGCCACGTGCTTTTTTGACAGCTGTCTTCTTGACGAACCCTAACCTCACTTTGAAGGACAATGGAGCGTCGCTAACCTCACTGCTGCCATCTTTACGGCGGTAAACCTCAAGGCTGCCACCTTTTGCATGTTATAGCGGGGAATTTTAAAAATCCAACAACGGAACATTGCTAACCTCACTCTTGCCATCTTTACGGGAGTAAACCTCAAGGGCTGCCACCTTATGCATGTTGTAGCGCGGAATTTAAAATCCAACAACAGAACATTGCTAACCTCACTCTTGCCATCTTGAAAAGTTCAGTGTTCCAAACACTAGTTCGAAAAACGTAACTCATCGCACCTCGGGGATTTTATTAGGTAAGACGTAACCCCTAGGTTCCATTCCTTGTTCTGAACATAAAACCATTTACCAATAAAGATTAATTTTCTACACTTAACAAAGTACAAGCGTTCTTGCTGATAGCGATCGATGAGGTTGTTGCACCTTTAGCCCTTTAGCCCTTTAGCCCATTAGCCCTTTAGCCCTTTAGCTCATTAGCCCTTTAGCCTATTAGCCCTTTAGCCAAGGAATGTGCGGTAAGGAGGAGGAAGAGTCCTTTCATCCTTTTTGCCCTTCTGATAAGATGTAACCCCTGGGTTCCATACCCTATCACGATTTTTTTTCAGCCATGTTTATGCGATAACTTGTTCGACTGATTTTTACACACAAGACGAATGATGGGAGGTAAATAATTTGAAGATATACTTTGGCTATATCGTTTACCGAGCGAGTTAGCTGCGCAAATCATCAAAATTGTACTTTTGCTCTGAACACATCAAACAATGTTCTGATCATATGTTGAGGTTAACAACATCGATTACAGTGTTCGATTCTAGTCTTGTTATGTTTCATTCTGATCTTCTTAGAACAAGGGTACCCCCTAACATGTTCTAAACACATGTTGTATTGAGTACAGTGTTCGATTCTAGTCTTGATCACTTATTTCGTGTTCTGAACACATCGATCAATGTTCTGATCACATGTTGTATCGAGTACAGTGTTCGATTCTAGTCATGATCACTTATTTTGTGTTCTGAACACATCAATCAATGTTCTGATCACATGTTGAAGTTAACAACATCGATTACAGTGTTCTATTCTAGTCTTGTTATGTTTCAATCTGATCTTCTTAGAACAAGCGTATCCCCTGACATATTCTAAACACATGATGTATTGAGTACATTGTTCGATTCTAGTCTTGATCACTTATTTTGTTTTCTGAACGCATCAATCAATGTTCTGATCACATGTCGTATCGAGTACAGCGTTTGATTCTACTCTTCTTATGTTTCGAAAGTCTAAACATGCACAATAATGTTATCGCTGCACACGCTTGCCTTCGCGATGCAGGTTTAAACTTGTTCGATATAAAGCTATGCCTTGACATAAGAGGCGGAGGAGGTAGAGAAGGAGGAGGAGGAGGGGGAGGAGGAGGAGGAGGAGGAGGAGGAGGAGGAGAATGATAAGGCCTTAACAGCCTATGTATAGTCGCCTTTGTTTAAAGATGATAGCTGTCAAAAGAATTTTTCAAATTATCCACCACCACATTTCAGCTAAAGAGGGCAGCAGGGTGCTCTGTTGATTAAGCACATAGAATTTCAAATTGCCCTCCACCACATGCATAACAGCAGCTGTTATCTTGCGCAGTAGCCTCTAAGCTAGCTTTCTTCATAAGAGTAGCCGCCATCTTGTGCGAGCACCCCTAGGCCGTCTCATAAGGAGCTATGTATAGTCACTATTTTGTGTCTGCCATCTTGCGTAAGCATCCCTAGGACGTCTCAAGGCATCTTGTTTCTCATAAGAGCAGCCACCATCCTGTAGAAATAGATAGCTGCGAATGGCAAAGGGCTTAAGTAGGAATCGAACCGTTGATCTCATCATTAGACTATGTTTTTTCTTGTTCCTGATACTAAGAACCTACGTATTAGGCGGAAAAATTTTGTCCGTTTTGCTCTACGATGCATCGTTTTCGAGATATTTAACATTTTGCATTTAAGCCTCCAAATTTAATGAATCGAACCTGCACGGTACGTTATACTCTCTACCATAGCTAGACCTGATCATGTTACGAAGACTCGCTTCAATACAAGCTAAAACAGAGCAAATGCCAAAGGGCCTAAGTAGGAACCGAACCGTTGATCCCATCATTAGACTATGATTTTCTTGTTCCTCATACTGCGAACCTAGGTATTAGGCAGAAAAATTTTGTCCGTTTTGCTCTACGGTGCACCGTTTTCGATATATTTAACATTTTGCATTTAAGCCCTAAATTTAATGAATCGAACTATCACGACACGTTAGCCTCTAAGCTAAGAGTAGCAACCATCTTGCGCAAGCACCCTTAAAGCGTCTCATAAGGAGTTGTGTATAGCCGCCATCTTGTGTCCGCCATCTTGCGCAAGCATCCTTAGGGTGTCTCAAGCTATCTTGTGCAAGGACCCTTAAGCCGTCCCATAAGAGCAGCCGCTATCTTGCGCAAGCATCCCTAGGGCATCTCATAAGGAGCCATGTATAACTGCCATCTTGCGCAAGCATCCCAAGGGAGTCTCATAAGAACCTGTGTATAGCAGCCATCTTGCGTAAGCACCCTTAAGGAGTCATGTATAGCCACCATCTTATGCAATTAGCGTCGAGAGAGGGCTGCTGTAGAATTTTTCTTTTTAAATTATCCGCCACCACTTTTCAAAGGTATCTAGCTAAAGATGGCAGCACTGCGGATGACAGGTGACGAATTTACATCTACTACGATAAAGAGGGCAGCACGGTGCTCTCTGTATTAAAGATGGCGGATGACAGCTGTCAAAAAAGCACATGGCTATGTTTACCAAACAAGAGCACGTGGAATTTGCCGCCATCACATTTCAAACTAAAGAGGGTAGCACTATGCTCTGTTGATTAAAGATGGCGGATGGTAGCTGTCGAAAAAGCACGTGAGTTTGTTTCCAAACAAGAGCACGTGGAATTTTTCAATTTGCCGCCACCACATTTCAAAGGTATCTAGCTAAAGATGGCAGCACAGTGCTCTCTTGATTAAAGATGACGGATGATAGCTAACAGAACTTTTCAAATTGCCCGCTACTACGTGCTTAAGGTAGTAGCCACAAAGAGGGCAGCATGGTGTTCTGTGGATTAAAGATGGCGGATGACAGGTGATGAAATTGCCCGCATGATAGTAGCACAGTGCTCTGTTGATTAAAGATGGCGGATGACAGCTGTCAAAAAAGCACATGGCTTTGTTTCCAAACAAGAGCACGTGGAATTTACCACCACCACATTTCAAACTAAAGAGGGCAGCACTGTGCTCTATAGATTAAAGATGGCAGATGACAGCTGTCAAAAAAGCACGTGAGTTTGTTTTCAAACAAGAGCACGTGAAATTTTTCAATTTGCCGCCACCACATAGAGGGCAGCACTGTTCTCTCTGGATTAAAGATGGCTGCTTGTCGAAAAGCATTTTTCAAATTATCCGCCACCACATTTCAAAGGTAAGTAGCTAAAGAGGGCAGCACTGTGCTCTATAGATTAAAGATGGCGGATGACAGCTATCAAAAAAGCACGTGGCTGTCAAAAAGCACGTGGATTTGTTTATCTCGAGCTAGTGAGGTTAAGTTGGTAGCACTAAGGTTTAGGCCCGTCAAGATGGCAGCACTGCCGATGACAGGTGACGAAAGAGGGCAGCACGGTGCTCTGTAGTTTAAAGATGGCGGATGACAGCTGTCAAAAAAGCACGTGGCTGTCAAAAAGCACGTGGCTTTGTTTATCTCGCGCTAGTTAGGTTAAGTTGGTACTACTGCGGTTTAGGCCCGTCAAGATGGCAGTACTGAGGTTAGCGATGCGTTGTTGTCTGTCAAAAAGCACGTGGCTTTGTTTAAAAATCTGTCGAAAAGCACGTGGCTGTCAAAAAGCACGTGGCTTTGTTTACCTCATGCTAGTGAGGTTAAGTTGGTACCACTAAGGTTAGGCCCGTCAAGATGGCAGTACTGAGGTTAGCGATGCGTTGTTGTCTGTCAAAAAGCACGTGGCTGTCAAAAAACACGTGGCTTTGTTTACCTCGCGCTAGTGAGGTTAAGTTGGCACTAGTGAGGTTTAGGCCCGTCAGGATGGCAGCAGTGAGGTTAGCGTTGCGTTGTTGGCGATGACAGCTGTCAAAAAGCACGTGGCTTTGTTTACAAATTCAAATCTCCCGCCAAAATTCAAATTTCCCGCTAAAATTCAAATTTCCCGCGGGCGGCGGCGGCGGAGGCGGCGGCGGCGGAGGCGGCGGCGGCGGAGGAGGAGGCGGAGGAGGCGTCGGGAGGAGGAGGAGGCGGCCGAACCCGCTTATTATACTACTTTCTTGCAGATAACAATCGATGCGGGTGTAGCTGTTGTCAAAATGTGCCAACTTAAGCTAACTCCTTCTGGGAGGAGGAGGTCGCAGTATGGTAGAAGAGGAGGAGGACCACTTCAGCCCGTTAGCCCTTCAGCTACAGCCTTAGGAGGAGCCCATTAGCCCTTTAGCCCTAGGAGGAGGAGGAGGCGGAGGAGTCTTTTCCCTTTTTCATGTAAGTGTGTGTGTTTTTACTGTGCAGTGATAATAATTTACACGTCAACGCCTACGAAAACTGGATGCATCTTGTTTAGTTTTACGGTGCAGAATAATAGTAAGCAGTGATTATTGTGTTACCGTTTATGCACATGCTACTGCATGTAGCTATCCGCTTGCAGTGGGCAGATTCGAAACGCACCAGGCAAATAATAGAAGATGTATCTTAGCTTTAATCAACTTTAAATTGTAGGGTTGGCAACGTTTTAGCCTCCGGATCGTAAGATATACAGTTCAAACTGTAATCTCAGCTTGCTAAAGGAAGAGCAGCTCAGTAAGTATGTTGAGAATGCAATTTTTTCTACAAAGATATCTCTCTGAACAGAGTTCTCTTCTTCGATTCTAAGTTTTGTTTTTCTACAAAAGTATATCTTCCAATGCAGTAAAACTTGTTCTGATCACTTGCTGTAGGTAACGACGTGGTCTGTCGTATGCGATATATTTCTTTAGTGTTCTCAACACCCACTACATAAACTAAAGAATGTAATTCTAGTCTTGATATGTTTGTTGTTGTAAGTAACGGCATGTAATTCTAGTCATGATATGTTCTGAACAGCAGCTTCGTAAGTATGTGATCAAGTCTAAGCATGCAAAACTATGATGATGTCATCGCTGAAGGTTAAAAACACGTGCACACTCTTGCCTTAGCGATGCATGTTTAAACTTGTTCGATAGAAATATGCCTTGACGGAGGAGGAGGAGAACGACATCGAGTAGTGTTCAATTCTATTCTTGTTATGATTCAATCACTTCTTTTGAAACCTTCAAGTCTAAACATGCACAAATCTGATGACGTCATCGCTGCAGGTTAAAAACACGTGCACACTCTTGCCTTCGCGATGCATGTTTAAACTTGTTCGATAAAGCTATGCCTTGACAAAGGCTGAGGAGGAGGAGGAGGAAGAGGAGGAGGTCATAACAGCCTATGTGGAATTTTTCAAATTACCCACCACCACGTGTCCAAGGATAAAGTTTAGTAGCGTTAAGATAGCAGAACTGAGGTTAGCGATGAAAGATGGCGGATGACAGCTATCAAAAAGCACGTGGCTTTGTTTACAAACAAGAGCACGTGGAATTTTTTAAATTGCCCGCCACCTCATGCACAAGGATAAGGTTTAGTGCGGTTAAGATAGCAGCACTGATGTTAGCGATGCAAGATGGCGGATAACAGCTGTTAAAAGAGCACGTGGAATTTTTCAAATTGTCCGCAACCAGGTACCTAAGGTAGTAGCTAAAGATGGCAGCAGGGTGCTCTGTTGATTAAATATGGCCACTGACAGCTGTCAAAAAGCACATGGCTTTGTTTAAAAACAAGATACGTGGAATTTTTCAAATTGTCCACCACAGCATGCATAAGGATCTCTATAACAGCACCCGCCATTTTGTGCATTAGCCTCTAAGCTATCTTTCTTCATAAGAACCCATGTATAGCCGCCATATTGCGCAAGCGTTCCTAGGGAGTCTCATAAGGGCCCATGTACAACAGCCATCTTGTGAAAGCGTCCTTAAGCCATCTCATAAGGCGCAATGTATAGCTGCCGACTTGTAGAATTAGGTAGCCGCCATCTTGTGCAAGCGCCCCTAGGGAGTCTCATAAGAGCATATGTATAGCAGCCATCTTGCGAAAGCGCCCTTAAGCTGTCTCATAAGAAGCTATGTATAGCAGCCATCTTGTAGAATTAGATAGCCGCCATCTTGCACAAGCGCCCCTAGGGTGTCTCAGCAGCCATCTTGCTCAAGCGCCCTTAAGCCGTTTCAGAAGAAGCTATGTATAGCAGCCATCTTGGCGTCTTGGAAGACCAGCAGCCATCTTGCGCAAGTACCCCTAGGCATCTCATAAGGAGCTGTGTATAGCAATTGTGCAATTGGCGTCGAGAAGGCCATCTCGCCGTAAAACTAAGGATAGTCCCCTTCACGATGGCGTATATGAGGTTAGGCTTGATCTTAGGCGTCGGGTAGGGCAACTAGCCGTTCAAGTAATGTTACGCCCCTCAAGACAGCGACTGTAAGGTTAGGCTCGCACTCTTATTCAAAATCCACAAATCGATATTGCTCACCTACTATACTAGGGTTCAATGATCTTGCATTGGTACCTGCATTGCTACACTAATAGACCTCGGGTGCTGTCTCTGAAAACAAGTATTGACTCATTTCCCACTGCTCCCCTCAGTAGATAGCAGGAGTTGCGCGCGCACATGTTGATCTAAGCATTCTCTAGGTATAAATACGAGTGTAAGACAATGCATCCTTGCTTGCCTCGTAAGAGGCAGCCGTGCCCTTGCCCCCCAGGGCAATCTTTTTTGTAGAGGAGACATCGCTAGGGCGGTAGACTTTTAGGGAGAAAGTATTCCCCGAAGTCGATAAAGCATAACCATTTACTTAAGTTAGCCTAAGATAAGAGCCGTCCAATTTCAAATTTCGTGCGCCGACGTGCCTAAGGTAGCATACATAAGGATTTTGCCTCGTCAAAATGCCAGCACTGAGGTTAGCGATGCAAGATGGCGGATGACAGCTGTTAAAAAGCTCGTGGAATTTTTCAAATTGCCCGCCACCACGTGAATGAGTATGAGTTTTAGTGCCGTAAGGATGGCAGCACTGAGGATAGCGAAGCAGGATGGTCGCTGTCAGAAAGCACGTGGCTTTGAAAAGCACGTGGCTTGGTTTAAAGATGGCCCTTGACAGCTGTCAAGAGCACGTGGAATTTTTCAAATTAATCGCCACCACGTGCCTAACTTAGCAACTATGAGATTTAGTGCCGTAAAGATGGCAGCACAATGCTCTGTTTATTAAAGATTGCCGCTGTCAAAAACTACGTGGAATTTCTAATTGCCCGCGACCACATACCTAAGGATGAGGTTTAGCTCCGTCAAGATGGCGCCACTTAGGTTAGCGATGCGTTGTTGTTTAAAGATGGCGGATTACAACTGTCAAAAGCACGTGGCATTGTTTACAAACAAGAGCGCGTGGTGATGACGTCACGGGGCCAATGATCTTGGCCGGGTCAATGACCTTGCTGACGTCAGCAGATGACGTCACGGTCACTGACGTCGGGTTGGGCAGCCTGCTGAGGAGGAGGAGGAGGAGGAGGAAGAGACTCCAGAACTCTCACAAAACAACTACTCATTGGCTACGTTCCCAATCCTAGCTCATTCCCATCCTTCTTTCACCGAAAAACTTCGATTTGTTCGTGCGACGTAAAACAAGTAGTAAAAATAAGTAAATAAATAAATATATTAAACAATTATAGTGGTACTCGTGGGAATGCAGCACTTTTAAATATATGATCAAAATGAGTTTATCATATCGTAGGTCCCTTTCGTTTTAAGGACTTCCTTCATATATACCGGTACTCATTTATATCCACGGTTTTTACTGTAATTTGCGCTTAACAACAAAAGCCCAACAGGGTAACGCTCGTGTTCCGATTTCGTGTTCGTATGTCACAGTATAACGTTTCTCCATGTACCCTTTTCGATCTACCCTACAATCAGCTAATTGTAATGTTCGCCTCGAGCAGCAAAATGGATGAAGTGGCACTATTTAAACTCTTTGATTATAGATGCTGCAAGCTTTCAGCTAACGGTCTTTAATTTTGCAGCAGTGATTCCATAATGTGAATTTTAATTTTTTTTCTGTATTCGACAGCCACATCCCCTTGTTTATGTGACCACCGGAAACATGGCGGACGTTCCTTCAGTTAGCTTCAACCTGGCAGCGCATGTACCTCTCTATGTTGTTCTATCTCGTTGAATGACCTATTATAACTCATCGTCGTCAACCTCTGAGGAGGACCAGGATCGTACAATAACCCTCAAAAGATAGTATAAATTCGAGAGAGTATCGTTCAAGTTAAAAATACTAACAAATTCTTCGCTATGAGTTCTATAGGTAGACCTATATATTTTGTCAAATGACCGGGGACTCTTTGAACCCCACATGGCACCATCAAATGTGCGGGTAACTAGTTTGTAATTCGTGTGCATGATAACTCCGTTCCAGTGGTTCTATCTTCTCATCAAGACGGACGAGGCTTGAATCGCAGTCGATACATGAAACATTTTTAAAATAGGAAGTCACGATCTAATGATTTGGATTCTACTTAAAACACCAGATACCGTCCCTTACCTTTCTTTAGTACTTTTGAGCCATAACAGCATCATTTATGGTGGTGTATTTTGAGTATCCAACCATTCTTCGGTCTTACTTTGTACATTAAATGGTAAGTGGATGCAGTGGCGTACCCTTCAGTGGGTGGGATACGAGTCCAGGCTATAGCGTGAATACAAATTTTCCTTGGAAAGGGTCTGAAAAGATTCTTCCTATCTGCAGGTCTAACTTTACGCTGACCACGCATTACCTCTCAGGTCTTCGAGATAAACTTGGAACAAGATGGCGGCTATCAGGCTTAAGATGTATGCTTTTAGACTTCAAGTTCGACACCCGGGCTAACTGCAGGCCTAAACGTTACGCTGACCAGGCGTTACATCCCAGGTCTTGGAGCTGAACTTGGAAAAGATGGAGGCTATAAGGCATAATACGTATGCTTTATTCATAGGGGCGTAACATAATGATAGATCACTGACGCAGGGGCTAATGCGCAAGATGGCCGCTATACAAGTGCTCTTATGCGACCTACTCCGAGCAATTACACATACACCACATATCAAGGTGTCAGTCAACGCAGGAGGGTAGATTTCATCAGAAATATATCAACATATTATTAATATGAACTGTTACCGTGTTTTGGTGGTAGTTATGCATGAAAGAAGGTGCTGGGTGGTGAATAGGTCTCAAGCTACTAAAGTGAAATTAATTTTAAAATTTAACAAGGTTATATTTTCTTTTCAAAATTAGGTAACAACAAATAGAACAGGTACTTAGTAGCCGAAACACGATTGAAAAATACATTTACATAGGTTCCCCCTTTGGGGCTTCAAAAGTCAGAAACATAATTCTTGAGCAATGAGCCCAACCTTACAATGAACACCATACAACAAAGGGGCCGAAAACCCCCAAACATGCCAGAAACATTTGCTTCCAATTACACCCAAAAGCCTCCTTGAGGCAGAGACACAATTTTCAATAAAGGGCAACTTCCCCTTAAAATCCAAGCCTATCATAGGCCACTCCAAACTCCACTTTTAAGCTGTCCTCCAAGGACGTATACACAGGGGTAAAATACCCAACCTACTGAGGTCTGTTAAATGACAAGAAGGTTAATACATGACCTCTAAAATACAATTTGAGAGGAGGCGAATTTGCACTCCTAATACACTTTGCTTAAGACCTACTTGGCACTAGGCCATTAATACAAGGGCTAATCCCATACTACAGAGGTGACTTAATAACAATTTACATTACATTACGGAAGAATTGGTTGAGAAAAATAAGTTCACCTCAAGACGATGTAAGTGGGAGCTCGAGAGGGTTAAGCACTCTCTATCCCGATATGTCGTTTGAAAGATAGAATAGATACCAGTAGTTTTTACATTTTAAAGGAAAGTTACATGGTAGAAGGCCTAGAACCCGCCCCGAAAGTTAAACTGCTGAGCTAGCAAAGAAGGAATTTATTAATCGGCCATTACCTTATTGTTGACCGCTGCCGGAGAAAGAGGCGCTTCCCGCCTCCTGCTATGTACTTAATACACTGAAAGATGGAACAGAAGTGGCCCGGAGACCCGAAAATCAGCAGTTTATATCCTCTCGCGGAAGGTTCTAGGCGTTAGGGGAAAGAAAACACCCTCCCACAAACTCTTTATTGGGTAGGACCCCGCAACAGATTCAAGTTGGGGGAAGATACACCAGATTGGTCAGAAATTAATAGAAGAAATTCGGGATTGGATACATTCATAACAAGGGGAAGAAAGGGGTAAATATTGCCAACTTAAACAATGACCGAAAGAAATTTAACAAAGAACAAACTCTTGAAATTAAATTTTCTCCAAAAAAAATAGTTCTTTGACACCGCACTAGGTTGCACTATTGTAGATCTTCAGTAGTGTCCTCTAGAAGAGAAAGTTCACACTTCTTACTTCAAGCGAAACAAAAACACATCAAAAGTGACACAGTTCTAAAACTCCAAAATTTACAGGTAGTGACATCTTCTGAGAAGGTAGAAAATTAATACCGTCAATAAAGTTCAGACTTCCTCCAGCAGAGGAGTTTTAACTGGCGCGCATTTAAATTAGCGGCGTGGAGGTGTACCACCCGGTACATGAACTATAACGGCAAGGCTATGTGCCATGAAAATTTACCATCAAAATTATGTTTACACTTTTACCATCATCAGATCATCAATATCAGTGCCAAAGAGTTAATTTCTAAACAATTGCAGCTAAACACTATATCACTGTGTCAATCGAAGCTGGAGACTTGATTTCATCAGAAATATGTCAACAGATTTCCTAAACGAACCATAACGGCAAGGCAATGAGCCTGAAAGTGCCAAAATGTTAACTCCGAAATAATTGCAGCTACACCCTATATCAAGGTGTCAATCTACGCAGGAGGCTCGGTTTCATCATAAATATGTCTGCTTATTGCTTATATGAACCATAACGGAAAGGCTATCAGCCTTCAGAATTTCTAAAATGTTAACATCTAAACAATTGCAGAAATACCCTATATCAAGGTTTCAATCGACGCAGGAGGCTCGATTTCATCATAAATATGTCAACATATTGCTTATATGAACCATAACGGCAAGGCTACCAGCCTTCAGTAGTTCTAAAATGTTAACTTCTAAACAATTGCAGGTACACCCTATATCAAGGTGTCAATCGACGCAGGAGGCTCGATTTCATCAGAAATATGTCAGCATATTGCATGTTTGAACCATAACGGCAAGGCTATAAGCCTTTAAAATGCTAAAATGTTAAATTCTTAACTATTGCATGTACACGCTATATCAAGGTGTCAATCGACGCAGGAAGCTCTATTCCATCATAAATATGTCAATACATTGCCAATGTCAACTATACTGGCAAGGCTATCAGCCTTTAAATTTCCAAAATGTTAACTTAAATTCTACACAATTGCATGTACACGCTATATCAAGGTGTCAATCGACGCTGGAGACTCTATTCCCTCAGATATATGTCAACACATTGCCAATAATGAACTACACTGGAAAGGCTATCAGCATTATATTTCCAAAATGTTAACTTCTAAACAATTACAGATACACACTATATCAATGTGTCAATCGACGCAAGAGGCTCGGTCTGATCAGAAATATATCAAAATATTTCTTACATAAATCATAACGGTCTCCAAAATTAAATCAGTACGTGTTTCATAGTTTTTAGTGGTTGGAACATTGAAATTTTTGATTTTCACATTTCATACTTTCAACTCTAGAGACTTTCAAATGCCTACTGTAACGTTTCTTAGAGGTTAACACTTTGTGTTCAGAACCGAAGAAAATTCATGCTACACACATGACAGAGAATTGAACCCAGGGCTCACGTCTTATCAGAATTACCTAATAAAGAATAAAATCCCCGACCCATTACTGGTGCGCTGAGGTGCGTTTTCTAAAAGAAATCAGTATCTGCTTGAGAGTTTTTAGTGTTTGGAACACTGAATTTTTGATTTTTACGTTTCATGCTCACAGATTTGAACTCTGGAGACTTTCAGTTGCCTACTGACATCACTTAGAGATTAAAACTTTGTGTTCAGACAGGAAAAATTTTGTGCTACACACATGAAAGGGAATGGAACCCAGAGCTCACGTCTTATCATTAGGGCAAAAGGACTCATCCGTCTCCTCCCCCTCATCCGCATGGCAATAAAGTAATAGGGTTCCTTCTCCTTCTCATTCGCGTGGCAAAATGGCAAACGGGCTCCTTCTCCTCCTCCTCCTCCCCTCCCACCATCATCATAGACTTAGTAGCATATATCTTCCTCCTGTGTGCAAGTTTTACCTAACAGGCACGGATTCGACCCTAGACGTTAGGAGGAGGAGGAGGAGGAGGAGGAGGAGGAGGAGGAGGAGGAGTTCTGACTCTATAAGGAGGAAGAATAGGTTGCTATACGCCACTAGGTTTATGAGAAACCGAAAAAGAACAACCTGCAGCTTTGTGAAATGAGCAGGTATACCTAGGTGAGAATGAAGGAAACATGGTAGAAAAGACCTTAGGGGTCGACGCTAATTAGGAAGAAATATTTAGATGCCCCATGTAGAAAAAAAGAGGAAGAAGAAGGTTTATGTGGAGGGGTATATTTAGATAGATGTAAGGAAGTATAGACTTCTTTCTCCTTATCGTCCTCCTCCTCATAGTGCTAGAAGTGCCTAGAGCTGAACTTGGGACAAGATGATGACACGGGACGAGGAAGATGGTGTAAGGTTTGTTGTTGTTGCTTGTTGATTTACGTTGCACCGACACAGATAGGTCATACGGCGACGATGGGACAGGAAAGGGCTAGGAGTGAGGAGGAAGCGGCCGTGGCCTTAATTAAGGTACAGCCCCAGCATTTGCCTGGTGTGAAAATGGGAAACCACGGAAAACCATTTTCAGGGCTACCAACAGTGGGGTTCGAGGTGTAAGGTTTACTACCTGTGCTTCATTCATAGGGACAGCGGCCACACCTTGTACTGATAGGACTAGGGAGATGGTGTAAAACTTAATACATGCGCTTTATTGATAGGGACATACTTTAACTCTAAAAGCTATTTCTAGTTCTTGAAGCCGAGCGGCTGCAGAGTCAAAGATGCTAACGCGTGAGGTGTTGCGAAACGCTATTGGTTTTGGTGTTTGGAACACTGAATTTTTTATTATAATATTTTGAGCTTATATATATTTGAACTCTAGAGACTTTCAATTGTCTACTGTAATGTTGACAACAGTTACAGATTAAAACTTAAAACTTGCCTTCTATGCAACACTTTCGCACCTCCTCTATCTTTCCATCTAAATGAACTAGTGTTTCCTATGTGAGTATATTATCTGTAAATATCTGGTCGAATCGCCGGTTAGTGTTCCCTGCCATTTTAGTTAAATGTTATGTTGTATTTTGCTCTGCTTCGAATAACTGTTCTCTAGTAATTTGTTTCATCTCGGCCGCAAGTTCATCATTTTTTCTTGCATTTTTGCTAATTGTTATCTAGTGTTCTGCGCCACTTCGTCTAATTGTTCTCTGCTACTTTGCGCCGCCTCTTCCATCCTACCTAATAAAACCTCTAGCGTCACTACCATGACAATTCCTTATTTTGAAAAATCGCCGTTCCGTTGAGCGCTTCGGCATATCAATCAATCAATCAATCAATCAATCAATCAATCAATCAATCAATCAATCAATCAATCAATCAATCAATCAATCAATCAATCAATCAATCAATCAATCAATCAATCAATTAATCAATCAAACAATCAACCAATCAATCAATACTGATCTGCATTTAGGGGAGTCGCCCAGATGGCAGATTCCCTATCTGTTGTTTTTCTAGAGTTTTCCTAAATGATTTCAAAGAAACTGGAAATATATTGAACATCACCCTTGGTAAGTTATTCCAATCCCTAACTCCCCTTCCTATAAATAAATATTTATCCCAGTTTGTCCTCTTGAATTCCAACTTTATCTTCATATTGTGATCTTTCCTACTTCTATAAACGCCACTCAAACTTATTCGTCCACTAATGTCACTCCACGCCATCTCTCCGCTGAGAGCTCGGAACATACCACTTGGACGAGCAGCTCGTCTCCTTTCTCCCAAGTCTTCCCAGTCCAAATTTTCCAACATTTTTGTAACGCTACTCTTTTGTCGGAAATCACCCAGAACAAATCGGGCCGTTTTCTTGGATTTTTCCAGGTCTTGAGTCAGGTAAACCTGGTGAGGGACCCATAAGCTGGAACCATACTCTAGTTGGGGTCTTACCGGAGACATATATGCCATCTCCTTTACATCCTTACTACAACCCCTAAACACCCTCATAATCATGTGCAGAGATCTGTACCCTTTATTTAAAATCCCATTTATGTGATTACCCCAATGAAGATCTTTCCTTCTATTAACACCTAGATACTTACAATGATCCCCAAAGGGAACTTTCAGCCTATCAATGCAGTAATTAAAACTGAGAGGGCTTTTCCTATTTGTGAAATTAGCAACCTGATTTTTAACCCCGTTTATCATAATACCATTACCTGCTGTCCATCTCACAACATTTTCAAGGTCACGTTGCAGTAACTCAGAATCTTGTAACTTATTTATTACTCTATCGGAATAAAATCATCCGCAAAAAGCCTTATCTCTGATTCCACTTCTTTACTCATATCATTTATATATATATAAGAAAACATAAAGGTCCAATAATACTGCCTTGAGGATTTCCCCACTTAATTATTACAGGGTCAGATAAAGCTTCGCCTACTCTAATTCTCTGAGATCTATTTTCTAGAAATATAGCAACCCATTCAGTCACTCTTTTGTCCAGTCCAATTGCACTCATTTTGGCCAGTAGTCTCCCATGGTCCACCCTATCAAATGCTTTAGACAGGTCAATCGCGATACAGTCCATTTGACCTCCAGAATCCAAGATAATTGCTATATCTTGCTGGAATCCTACAAGTTGGGCTTGAGTGGAATAACCTTTCCTAAAACCGAACTGCCTTCTATCGAACCAGTTATTAATTTTGCAAACATGTCTAATATAATCAGAAAGAATGCCTTCTCAAAGTTTACATGCAATGCATGTCAAACTTACTGGCCTGTAATTTTTGGCGTTATGTCTATCACACTTTCCTTTAGCAACTCTCCATTCATTTGGTATAACTCCTTCAACCAAACAACAATCAAATAAGTACTTCAAATATGGTACTATATCCCAACCCATTGTCTATAGTATATCCCCAGAAATCTGATCAATTCCAGCTGCTTTTCTAGTCACTTTTGTATCTTATTGTAAATGTCATTGTTATCATAGGTAAATTTTAACGTTAGTCTCCTCCTCTATCTGGACATTATCCTTGTAACGAACAATCTTTACATACTGCTGACTGAATGCTTCTGCCTTTTGAGGATCCTCACATACAAACTCCCCTTGTTCATTAATTATTCCTGGAATGTCCTCCTTGGATCTGTTTCTGCCTTAAAATACCTATACGTACTTTTCCATTTTTCATTAAAATTTATATGACTACCAATTTTGCTTGCCATCATGTTATCCTTTGCTGCCTTCTTTCTAGATTCAATTTTCTCCTAAGTTCCTTCAATATCTCCTTACTTTCACAGCCATTACTAACTCTATTCCTTTCCAGTCTGCACCTCCTTAGTCTCTTTATTTCTCCATTATAATAAGGTGGGTATTTACCATACCTTACTACACTTAAGGGTACAAACCTGTTTTCACATTCCTCAACAACTGCTTCAAACCCATCCCAGAGTCTGTTTACATTTTTATTTACCGTTTTCCACTGATCATAGTTACTTTTTAGAAACTGCATCATGCCTGCTTTATCAGCCATATGGTGCTGCCTAATATTCCTACTTTTAAAACCTTCCTTTCTATCATAATTATTCTTAACTACGACAAAAACAGCTTAATTATCGCTAATACCATCCATCACTTTCTGAATCAGCTGTCCGTCCCATATTAACTTATTTGCCATTTGTTGGTCATGCTTCCTGTCGTCCGCATTTCCTTCCCAATTGACATTTGGTAAATTCAGGTCTCCCGCTACAATCACATTCCTTTCCATGTCGTTTCCCCCATAGCTGATTATCTTATCAAATAATTCTGAATCCGTGTCTGCGCTCCCTTTTCCCGGTCTGTACACTCCAAATATATCAAGTTGCCTATTATCTTTAGAAATGAGCCTTACACCTAGAATTTCATGTGTCTCATCTTTAACTTTTTCGTTGCTTACAAATTCGTCTTTCACCAGAATGAATAATATAGTAATACAATAACTCCTTATTCCTCTTACACGCTACTTTACTCTTAACTTTACCTGCTTCTGCTTATTTACGTTAACGAAATTGTGTGTATCGAAAACTCACGTGTATAGGTGTAACTATAAATCAAGTGTTTAAAAAATCAGGAGTGAGTGTTAGTATAAGGGACTGTGTGCTTTAACTCAGCAAAAGAAAAGACGTTTGTGAGTGAATTCCCCTAGCTAACGGATATCCGAGCTGGGGAAGTCAGAGGGTGTGTCTGGGCATGGCTGGTATTAGACGGCTGAGTTCCTATCCGACGGAGAATGTTGGGATGTGTGATATAATAATTCCGATATAAATGATCCGTTATTGGATATTATAAATTTTCCAGCTCACTCATTCCTGGTTGCTAGCGTTACGCCCCCGTTTGCTAAGTTGGGCTCATCAGTTGGTACTTCACCAAGACGCATGGCTAGCGCATACCGTGGAGGCCACTGCGTAGGCTACTTGTAGCCACCGGCAGTACCAATGCACTCTGAGGGAGTTTGTTTCATTACCAAAAATTGATGCCTGCTTGGCCATCAGATGATATAGATAAACCCGCGGACACAGCTGTACTGGGCGTGGGAAGACGGTGTTGGCTGCGATGATGCAACTGCTTCAGAGTGTGTAGCAGGCGGACAGATGTTTCGCCTTCGGGTCGAGAAGATGGCGGTGGCGAGACGGTAATGCGAGCGTGGCATATGCTGCATCAGGTTGCGGGGATAATATTCACCGAGGGCTAGGTTGTCATGGGGTTGGAAGTAGAAGGAGAGATGAAGTCACAATTGGGGAAGGATGTAATGTTACGACAGTAGTGATAGGAATGCGGGAAATTCAGGGGCAGATATTGTGGTAGTAGTGGTGGTGGTAGTGCAGGAGGACGGAGGCTGTTGACACAGTGAAGGTGTGGCTGCAGCGAGAGTGGCAGACTTGTCATCAGGTTGTGGTGATGGGGTATACCACAGAGTAGATTCAACTTTATGTTGGTGTCTGTATATATGCGCCGTTGCTGACAAGGTTCAGGACGTCTTCTTTGGTGGCGAGCTGTAGACTGGCCAGAAGAGTTGGGCCAGAGCCGTTCATTATCGTGGACACACTGCGAGCTGGGACGCCCTCTGCGTGGAGTTCGCTGAGGATATCGTTCTCAGAGTAGGCAGGATTAACGTCGACAATGATGCAGGTATACATGATAGGGAAGCCGCCCTCCAGCTTGGTGTCTGCCAATATGGGTTGTTAGTTCGGCGGGGTGCTAGATAAAGATGTGGAGTCACCTGGAAGATCAAAAAGAAGAGGTCGCGTTGTGGAATATATAACAGTCCACTATACAGAGATCGACTCTCTTGATTTGTGCTTTGCCTTGGAGGTGGCGGGTGTGGGAAGATTTTCATTCCCCTTCCCGCTATCGAGAGGCCGACCAACTAGTATGTAACGCCTTCCCTCTGGCCAGGAGATTCGGCGGGTTTGGAGACTTGATAAAGTGGGAAGATATGTTTGAATTTGTGGAGGAAGTGGTGGTTGTTGCGGCCTCTTGACGAGGTGGTTTATTGAGCATTATCTTTGTACATTTTTGAATTACAGTACATGATTAGACAATGTTCTGTTTACATTTCATTTATGTTTATGTCGTGTAGTTGTTATTCCCTTGAGTTACATTTACAATTGTTGGATTACAGTTTAGTATAAGTAATTACAATGGTATTACAGTGATATTTTATTGTTACCGTGTTGCATGTTATAATTGTTATAATTTACCGGTTTTGCCAGCAATAGTGGAATTTTCTACAAATATCATGAGCATTACATGGCACAATTTTGGATTACATGTTCTGATAGTGTTGTGTTTACATTTCATTTCTGCTTTTACCATGTAGTTGAGTTACATTGATTATATAGTTGATTGTTTACAATATGGTATGCGTTGTTACAATGGTGTTTCAGTATTATTTAGGTTGTTACATTGTTCCAATTGTATGTTTTGTTTTTTTTTGCTAGGGGTTTTACGTCGCACCGACACAGATAGGTCTTATGGCGACGATGGGATTGGAAAGGCTTAGGAGTTGGAAGGAAGCGGCCGTGGCCTTAATTAAGGTACAGCCCCAGCATTTGCCTGGTGTGAAAATGGGAAACGACGGAAAACCATTTTCAGGGCTGCCGATAGTGGGATTCGAATCTACTATCTCCCGGATGCAAGCTCACAGCCGCGCGCCTCTACGCGCACGGCCAACTCGCCACGTCAATTTTATGTTAATATTGTTATCATTCACCCTGGTTTTTCAGCAATAACGGGGTTTTGAAAATACATAATGACTTTTACCATTATGAGGTTTTATATCATTGGAATTTCTTAATATGTGTAATTATATATATGAATGGTGGAATTCTCCAAAGTGGTGTGGGATTTTTACAATTCGAATTACATGTTATGACAGTATTCTGTTTACACTTAATTTCTGCTCTTGCCATGTAGTTGAGTTTCCTTGAGTATACAATTGCTTGTTTACAAACCGTATGAGATGTTACAATGGTGTTTCAGTACTATTGGGTTGTTGCAATGTACCAAATATAAGTTAATTTTTCCCTGATTTTGCAGCAATAATGGGACTTTTACAATAGATAATGAGTTTTACCATTATGCGGTTTTCCAATGTATTGGATATGAATAGTGGAATTTTCGATGTGGTGTGGGGTTTTGACAATTTTACCATATTTACAGTTTTATAGAAAATTTTACAATATGTCCGCAGTTTTCCATTGCGTTTACCATTTTAAAAATATTTACACAGTTTTACAGTTATGTATTTACAGTTTTTCAGTATATAATTTAAACAATATTGTGTTGCCAAAAGGTATTTACAATATTTAGAGTATATAGCTGTTAAGCTGTTGGGCATCTTGGGCTGAAGGGTACCTGCTTCTGCTACAGATTAGATTATATCAGTACATTGCTTTTAGTGTGGTTATTGGTTGTATTGAGGGGAGGGAAGAGGTCGACGTTGGTTCACTTATTTTATGATTTGCTGTTTTTGGGTGTGTGTGGGGTGGAGATTCTGGATATTCAAGGAATTATGGGAGATGGGGTGATGGGTTTGATGTCACAGCTTCCATATTTCCCTATGTGGCATCACTTTCGTGTGGGGGGAGAGCCCGGAAAAGGTGATATGGCGTTTGAGTGAAGTGAGGTTTGGGAGAGAGGGTCCACGGAGGAGTTGGTTGAGGGAAGGTTTGTCGCGGTCTAGGGCTCAGCGAAAGGATCGTTGGAATTGGGTGAGGATGTAGGAGTTGAGTGGTGGGAAGGGGAAGATTTCCAGTAGGTCGGATGTGGGATAGCGAAATGGGAGTCGAGGCCCGTGGCGGACTGTGCGGTGTTCGATGGAAAGTAGGGGGTGGTATAGGCTCGGGTTGGAGTTGGAAAGGGCTGTCCAGGTGGTGAGGCCATAGGTTATGGGGGTCGGATGCATGTTTTGTAGGTGTGGAGCAGGAAAGTGGGTTTAAGGCACCACCGGGTCCCGGCTAGACGATGCACTAGTCGGGCTCGGGTGGCAATCTTGGTTTTAAGGTGCTGGAAGTGGAGGCTGAAAGTTAGGTGTTGGTCGAATATGATACCTAGGTATTTCAGAGTGGGTTGTGTTCGGATAGGGTAGTTGCGGATCTGGAGTAGGAGGTGTTCTGGATTGCGGGATATACTGGTTTTCAACGTCTGCGCCAGAAGAAGGTGGCCTGGGTCTTGTCGGGTTCAGTTTTAGGTGCCACCGGTCGCACCAGGAGAGGAAGGTGTTGAGGTAGATTTGGATGGAGCGGTACATGGCTTGGACTGAAGATAAAGGGGCGAGGATGGCAGTGTCATCGGCGAATTGATGGAGTTGGACACGGGGTGGTGGTTTGGGGATATCGGCTTCGAAAAGGATGAATAGTAATGGGGGTAAGGGTGATCATTGTGGGACGCCGTGTGTGAGAGGGAAGGAGGGGAGAGTTGGTTGTTGATGGAAATCTGAGTTGAGCGATTCGATAGATAGGAAGAGATGAAGCGGACATAGGATATGGGGAGGGCGGAGAACCTGTGCTTGAATAGTAGGGCGGGGTGCCAGACGGAGTATTCAGTGGAATGTTTTGGGCGGAAGCCGAACTGGGAATGTGGTAGCACATGGTGGGATTGTAGGTGTGGGTAATGAAATATCGTATGGCTTCTAGTGCCGGGATATACCAGGACAGGTGCAGGTCTTGCTATATGACGCCTCGTAGGCGACGTGCGCGTCGTGATGAGGATGAAATGATGATGAAGACAACACATACACCCAGCCCCCGTGCCATTGGAATTAACCAATTAAGGTTAAAATCCCCGAATCGGCCGGGAATCGAAACCGGGGCCGTCTGAATCGAAGGCCAGTACGCTGACCGTTCAGCCAGCGAGTCAGACGTAGGTGGGGATGAAGGCGGTGGACTAGGATTTTTGCCAGGACTGCTATCAGGATTATGGGGTGATAGGAGCTTAGGTGGGCTGGGGGTTTGCCTGGTTTGGGAATAGGAGTATTGTGGTGTGTTTCCAGGAGGAAGGGTAGATTCCTCTGAGGAGGATGAGGGTGTAGAGATTTGGTGGGGATAATAGGATAGATGGGGCATGGCGGATATGGAGGTAGCGAGTTTTGTCTGGGCCAGGGAATGTGTTGCGGGATTTGGAGACTACAGTTTGGATTTCAGTTGGGGGTGATGGGCACGTCGAAAGGATGGTTCGAGAAGGTATACTTGTTGGAGGGGATGAGAGGAAGTGATGAGGCATGGTTTAGGTACAGTTGGGTGTCAGATTTGTCAAATAAGGGGTATCTGTGGTTGCTAAAACGGTGGCGGAATTAGTGGGCAAAGGCTTCCAGCTTTTCCTTAGTGTTTGCTGGAGCTATGCCTCTGTGGATGATGGGGTAATTGGGGGGGGGGGGTGATTTGGTGCCGAGGAGGCTGTTGGTTTTGGTCTAGAAATTGGAGGGGTGGTTTTGTAGGCCACTGAGTTTGGAGCAGGTTTAGGACCAGGAGCGACGGGAGTGGGCTGCTAAGTACGGATCTCGGGAGCGCATGAATTCGCTGTGGTAGGAATGGGATAGTTTATGGAGGTGGACGTGGGGGAAGGTGGGGCTGAGACGGGGATATAAGCGTGGTGGGGATACTGGATCCTGAGGTTGAGGA
Source organism: Anabrus simplex (assembly GCF_040414725.1). NCBI lineage: Eukaryota > Metazoa > Arthropoda > Insecta > Orthoptera > Tettigoniidae > Anabrus > Anabrus simplex. Next base: position 256,634,732 of record NC_090269.1, read on the forward strand.
TATGGCAGAGAGTATGAATGTGTTTAGGCTGTCTTCGGACGTTTGATCTGAGGGTGGGTGAGGGGAGTTCTCGAGGGCTTGATTAAGTGTGGTTTGGTAGGCGGGCCAGTCGGCTTTGGAAAAGTTCAGGATTCGCATAGGGGGAGGAGGAGGGGGTCGTGGGGTGGTGGATGGGATTTGGAGAAGGGCTGGGAGGTTGCCACTTCCAATGCTGGGGAGTAGTTGTATCCTGATGATGTAGGTTAGGGAGTTGTGCGCTATTAGGTCATCAGGAGTGGTGTTGGAGGTGGGCGTGTGTGGCCGGGAAAAGGTATCAGGGAGAAGTTGCGATCGCTCAGATGCTTTTGGAGTTCGTTCATTGCTCGGTGGGTTCTGTGGGTGAGATTAAGGTAGGCTATGAGGATGAAGGGGGGAAGGCAACACTGTGGTAGGTTATGAAGTCGAGGGGGAGGGGAATGTTGGACCCGTAGTATATGGTTGCCATGTGAAGGTTCCCGGAGCGGAAGTATACTGTGGTGATTACAGCTTCTGGGAAGTTGAAGGGGTGGGGTGGGTTGTGGAGGCGGGTGGGGAGAGTTGAACGGATGACTATGGCTGATCCCCCGTGACCTGTATTTTCGGCGTGATTGGCTCGGTGGATGGTGAAGCCAGGGAGTTATGAGGACTGATGGTGATGAAGCATTGTTTCGTTAAGGAGAATGGCGAGGATGGAGTGTTGTGTGGTGAGGGCTTTGAGGTGTGGTCTTTTGGATTGAAAGGACTGAATGTTGAGGAGGAGAATGAAGATAGGGTCCGGAGGCCGGGTGCGTCGGGTTGTATTATTGTCCATGGTTACACTAAGGTTTCTGGGCGGGTAAAGTGAAAGTGGGTGTTTAGGCCGGAGTGGGAGGTTTGGAAGTGGGCGTTGAGGGTCTGGTTGGCCGCTGTCTGGAGTTGGCTAGGACGAGTGGTCGGTGGAATGGGTGGATGTTCAAAAGGGAGATTGTAACAAATCGGATATTGTCTTTGGGGGATGGGGGAGGGAAAATGGATTGAGTAGGTAGGGTGGGAAGTCAATGGTTCGGATTGGGGCGACGAGTTCTGGGCGGTTTTCGGGTGGTTGGGGCGGTATTTGCATTTGAGGGAGTAGTTGGGGTGGGGTTCTCCTTAGGTATTACATTTCGGTGGGAGTTGGGCTTTAGGGCATCGGGAGGTGGGGGTGGAATTGGGAACAGTGGTTCCACACCGTATGATCAGCGGTGCAGTTTGTTGTGTCGTGTTGATTATAGGTTAGATACCGCTCGCATCTAATGGGCTGGGGTGCTGTTGCGCGGGAGGGTTTCACGCTATGGTGGTGTCTGAATATGGATACCCCATTAGCAAGGACCCAATCAGCGTCCTGGGGAATGTGTGGGAGTTTCCGAAGCATGAAGGTGGGCCCCGCGTGCTTCCTAATGCGGAAGGCTTTCTGGACTGGGATGCCCTCCGCATTCAGCTCCTGGCCAATAATGTCTTCTGGGATATCGTAGTCCACCCCACGAACCACGCAGCTGAATAGGCTGTGACGGGGGGTGGGTGAGGGGTTTTGATTTTTGGTGGAGGGCTTTCACGGGTGCGGCTGAGCCGAATAGGGCTGATCCCACCGAACCCGTGAGCCGACGTGCGTAATCCTCCCCATTGATCTTTATGATAACCCCATTATTGGTGAGTCTGATGTCCGCTATTTCTTCCCTATTAAAGTTGAATTGAAGGAGTTTGTGGAAAATTTTCCGTGGATTTCGGAATTCGGGTGGTGGCTGTAGGAGAAGGAAGGCATGGGTTCCGGAGGGTTTTTTGAAGGGTCCGAGGGTTTTAGATGGGTCGTCGGGCCCCTGAGAGGGGGAATTCAGTGCTGGATGAGGTGTTGTGAGGGGCAGGGGGGATTGGTGTTAATGGCGTTTGATGACTGCTCCCTCGCTGGTATTTTTGTTCACGATTCTTGGTCCCTGTTTTCGTTGGGGCTGGAGATTGGGCGTTTGGGAACGGGGTGGGAAAATTCACGCGAGGTGACTGGGGTTATAGGAAGGTGGCGGTATCTGGATATTGAGAAGGGCTCGCTACTGGAGCACATAACTGGGTTGGAGTGCGCCTGGCTATATGTGCTGTAGTCCACAGCAACCTGTGAGATGGTGGTGGTGATCATGGTGATGTTGGAGCACGTGGTGGTGATAGACATTCCGGAATGTACTGATTCTCAGCTTACTTCTTCAGAATATATATTCACTCTCCACTAGACACTTGCTCTGAACTGATTTTACGGCGGGGCTTATGAGCCGCCTTGATCGAAATGTGGTGCTACGAGAGGTTGGCAACTATGAGGGCCCTTAGGTGCACCCAGTGGGGACTCCTCCAACCGCCCCCTATGAACACTACACTAAACACTACTGTCCTGGGGTGAGACTCCCCGAGAGGCCGCTCAGTCCACCTGTCTGAACGCGTTTTAAAGCACCTCCGGGGAGCCGCACCAGCTGAAGGTGTAAGTGCCCTTGGTGGACGGAGAGAGAACAGGCAGGAGACAGCTTACCATGCCTACCGAATTTTGCCGTAGCGCTGCTGTCTGCTGCGGTGAGGCGTAGCAGTACCGGACATCCCGCTGGCTGACGCGTGTATTTCGGAGTAGTCCGCTAGACCGCTCTGGCTGGCGAGAATCAGAAGGTAATGCCTTCTCTCTGGCCAGGAGATTTGTGGGAATTTGATGGGTTGCGGGAGTAGGTTTCTGGGAGGTGAGGATTGACTTGTAGAGGAGGGGGAGGGGAATTTTTCTTATCAGTTATTTTCCTTAGTTATATTAAAAAGTTGATAGTACAAAGCTTTAACTTGGTGTTGGAGAGGTACATTAGTGGGTTCACAAAACGTCATTGCAATATAATACAGTACAGTGTGCTACTACAACATTTACAATACAATAATAATTCATAGTTCAGTGTTTAAATTGATGTTGGTGAGTTACATTGGCAGGTTAACAAAACGCTATTGCAACAATTTACAATACAATGTGTTACAATACTTACAATACGATATATACAGATAGCTCATTGCATTTTAAGTCGCAATTGATTTCTGTAAAAAAATGACATACTTGGTCATAAGTGTCCATTACATTACAATGTATGCTGTCTGTTGTTCTACTACGGAATGATGCAAATTTAATACTTGACTGTTTATAAAATTAGAAAAATAAAATTTTTACACAGAAATTAAATAGAATACAGTATGTTCATAGCGGTTCATTATATTATAGTACATATTACATTATGTACAGTGGTTGGTTGATTAATACAGAATTAGTCCTCTTGTTTATAAGGTAAAACATAAGATGATTACACAGAAATTAAATAGAATACGGTATGTTCATAGGGATTCATTATATTACAGTACATCTTACAATATGTACAGATGTTGGTTGATTAATACAAAATTAGTACTTCATGTTTAAAGGGTAGAACAATAAAATGATTACATAGAATTTTAATACAATGCAATGTGGTCATCAGGGTTCATTTTGTTACGTTATCATATATACAGATGTTAGTTTTTCTACTACAGCTTAATACAGAATTAATAGTTAATTATTTGTAGATTGGAAAAACAAAATGAAAACAATAGACACAGGATTTTTGGTTGCAATGTGGTAAATCGAAAGATGTATAGAGTAAATAAAAAACATTTGGCTGTGATGTGGATTCTGTGCACGGGGCTGGAGGACATCGGATTGAAGGAAGAGTGGTGACGACGTGTGTGCGTTTTCACAAGTGTGTCATGTAATGTAAGTATTTCTAATGGGGGATGGGGGCTGCTGTGGTTGGTGAGGTGGGGTTGGAGAGTGGAAGGAGGTGTAGTGCGGTCACAGTCCTCAGGGTGGCATCACTTCAGGATGGGGGCAGGGATCGGTATAAGTGGAAAGGTGTTTGGATGAAATGTGGGGAGGGGGCCATTGAGGAGTTGGTTAAGGGAGGGGTGGTCGCAGTCGAGGGCTCGTCGGTAGGCGCGCTGGAATTGGGTGAGGACGTAGGAGTCAAGTTTGGGGAATGTGAATATGTCGTGGAGTTCCGATGTGGGATAGCGGAATGGGAGACGGAGGGCTTGGCGTACGGTCCGCCGTTCCATGGAAAGGAGGGGGCGATAGAGGTTAGGGTTGGATTTAGCTATAGCTGCCCAGGTGGTGAGTCCGTAGGTAATGGGATATCCGACAAATGTCTTGTATGTGTGGAGGAGGAGGGAAGATTGGAGACCCCACCGTGTGCCGGCCAGGCGGCGCACCAGTCGGGCACGGGAGGCCGTCTTGGACTTGAAGTTTTGGAAGTGGGAGAGGAAGTTTAGGTGCTGGTCAAAGAGGATGCTGAGGTATTTTAAGGTGGTTTGGTTGCGGGTGCGGGTGTCCCGGATTTTGAGGTTGAGGTGGTCGGGTTTGCGAGTGGTTCTGGATTTGCCACGGTTGCGGCGGGAGAGGATGACTTGGGTTTTATCTGGGTTTATTTTTGGTGCCACCGGTCGCACAAGGAGATGAAGGTGTCGAGGTAAGGTTGGATGGTTTGGACGGAGTATAGGGGGAAAGGATTGCTGTATCGTCTATAAACTGTAGGAGTTAGGTGGGGGCAGGGGTTAGCGGGATATCAGCTACGAAGGGGATAAAGAGTAGAGGGGAGAGGGGCAATCTTGGGGGACTCATAGAGTGAGAGAAAAGGGTGGGGAGATTTGGCTGTTTATGGATATCTGGGTATTGCGGTTGGTTAGGTATGAGGATATCAGGCGGATGTAGGAGATGGGAAAGGCGAAGAACCTTAGTTTAAAGAGGAGCGAGAGGTGCCAGACAGAGTCGAAGGCCAATTGGATGTCAAACGTGATTGGGAGCGTGGGACGAGCTCGGTTAAAGTTATTGGATGTGGTTTGGATGAGACGGAGGAGTTGGTCTTCAGTGGAAAGTTTGGGCCGGAAACCAAATTGTGAGGGGGGTAGGAGATGGTTGGTTTGCAGGTGAGAGTGGAGGTGGCGGACTAGGATTTCATCCAGGTTTTTGGACTAGGACTGCGATCAAGGTAATAGGGCGGTAGGAATCGAGTTCAGAGGGGGGTTTAGCAGATTTTGGGAACAGGAGCATTGTGGCATATTTCCAGGCAGTGGAATAGAACCCTGTGCGAAGGATGTAGGTGTAGAGTTCGGCCAGTAGGCTGAGGAGAGATAGCGGGGCATGTCGGATGTGGAGGTAGCGGTTTTTGTCGGGTCCAGGTTCTGTGAAACGGGATTTGGACAGGACATTGGATTTCGGTAGGTGTGATGGAGGTGTCAGAGGCGTTGCGGGAGAGGGTGTGGTTGTTTGAAGGGGTGAATGGGGGGAGGAGGCTAAGGAAAGATATAGTGGGGTATCAGTTTTGTCGAAGTTGGAGTCGAGGTGGGTATTAAATCGATGGGAGGAATGCTCAGCGAAGATTTCCAGTTTCTCCTTGGTGTTGGCTGGAGCTACTCCGAAATGGGTTATGGGGTATTGGGGGATGGATTTCGTTCCGAGGAGGGCCGTAGTGGGTCTTCTTCTTCTTGAGAAGTTTTCATTCCCCGCCCGAAGCTCGGGGCAGTCCCCCTAGAGGGTTACGCTTTATCTCGGGCCAGGAGGTGTGAAGAGAGTAGGTAAGTGTGATAGATGAGTAAGATGGGTAATGGGGCTACGTTGTAAGGAATTAGCTTGGCTAGGAAAATGAAAGAAAGTGAGGATTTATACAGGAGTACAGAGATGGAAGTTGCGGGAGGGGATAAGGTGGTGTAGTGTAGAAGCTATGCGGGAAAGTACAGTCGTGAGTTGTCGTAGATGGTCTAGTTTAGGTGGGGGGAATGAGATATGAACAAAGGGGGTAAGTGGACGGACGTGTTGTGTACGGTAAAAGGGAGGATGTTCGAGCCGGGTTTGATGACGAGATTTGGAACTGGGATTTCTAGCGTGGGGAAGGGAATGAGAAGGTTCGACAGTATGGCGACGGCCGTAGAGTATGACACCATGAGAGACAAGATGGTCAACCGCTGCTGCGCTGGTGAGTTGGAGACGGATTGCATAGGTTGGGCCGTGGGTGTTAAAGATGCGAAACGCCCTCAATATGGACGAGATGAGGGGGTTGACGCCGCGAACGACGCAACTGAACAGAGCGGGTAGAGTTGATATCGATGGCGTTGGGCGGTCGGCGGCTGATGCAGATGCGGCTGAAGATGGTGGTAACACTTTATGACGGTAACGGAGGTTGACAGTCTGTTGCTGGTGACACTGGGGATAGCGGCAACGAAGGTTGACTGGCTTCTGCTGGTGTAGCTGAATGTGGTGGTGACATAGCAGATGCCGATACAGATGGAGTTGGCTAAGACAGTCGGTAGATGCGATGGGAGTCGGGGAGGATTGACGTGGAAAGGAAGGTTGACACAACAAGCGATGGATGGGACGATGTAGTAGTGGTGAGGGAATGGGAAGAGTGTGATAACAGGAGGCTATGGTGGTGGTGATTGAGGTTGTAGGCATTTTGGGGGAAGGTATTAGGGAGGCTAACGTCCAACGAGGACTCGGCCTATATGCTTTGTTGAATCGGCGCGAGCGGATAGTAAAGATGTGTAGCCACCCGGCCGATCAAAAATAGCAGGAGAGTCTTCTGCGACGAGTTGCGTAGTCCAGTTGAGAGACATCGATGTAAAGACCCCGTAGTGGGTACTGGGTAGGGTACTTGGAGCCGCCGGCAGTGCCAATGCATTATGAGATACTTTGTCTTATTACCAGAAATGATGCCTGCTTGGCCGTCAGATGATATAGATGTTGATTCCCACCTGAACCTGAAATATTTGTCCCGAATGAGTAACTTACTTACTTCTAATGTTTTCATTCCCCACCCTGAAGGGGTGGGGCGGGCCACCTAGAGGGTAACGCCCTCTCTCTGGCCAGGAGATTAGACGGGGTTGGAATGAATTGAGAGAAGAGTGAGATGGGTAAAAGGCGGTATGAAGAAGTTGAGGTGATGAGAATAAAGGATGTGCAGGTTATCTAGTGCTTTATGGACAGATTTACAAATAGTTGTATAGGAGAGAATGCAAGAAGGGAGGGTTTATCCAAGGTTGCAAGGGATAAGATGAGGTGCAAGGATGTGATAGAAGGAGGAGAAGTTAACAAGAGCAGTGAGTAGGAGGCTAAGGAGATGAGAGTTTGGCGATGGTGGCCAAAAGTAACGGGGTGAGTGTGGATAAGGTCGGAGATGTGGACTAGGTGGTTGAGGAGGAGGGGCAGGTCGGGGACGGCGACGAGTTGTGGTATGTCGGGGCGAGGTTTGGGGAGGAGAGCGAGATGGTTCAACTCGATGGTGGCGGCCATAGAGGTTTATCCCATTGTCGATGAGGCATTGAGCGTCTTCGGATGTTGGAAGATGGAGTCTGACTAAGAAGGTCGGACCGTCGACGTTGTGGATGCGAAACGCTCTTCGCACGAGCAGTCCTGACTGGCGGAGTTCCTGGGCGATTACGTCAGCTGGTATACTTGGTTCCACACCGCGAACGACGCAGCTATACTGTACCGGTAACGGCGGTACAGACTAAGTCCCCGTTATGAAAATCTTAAACTTACGTGTTATGCTCCGGAACGCTTACGAAGAACTGACCGGGCAGCGAGCAACAGCTGCGCGCGTGTGACGTAGTGAGCGGGTGACGTCACAGCATGCCTCGCTGCACTACAAAACCTGGATTGATGTAGAATGTTCTACGAGTTTCGGATCAAATATAAATACGTGCTGCTTCGCTCAGCAGATCAGTGAATGTGAGTGTGTGTTGCAGCATGTTATAGTGAGCAGCAGTGCGCTGCAGAATGTGATACCAGTTTGTGGCCGGGATTTCTATAAGCACATTAGACTGTAGTATTCGCACCGTCAGTTCGCGGGTGTGGTAATCGAGCGTGAAGCCGCTGCTAAGTTTCAAGTTCGTGGACTTTAATATAGTCACGTTGAATGTGGACTTATTCAGATTTCCTTATATTGTGACAACCTTTTACTCCGATAGGACGTGAGGTGAATTGTGTATCGTCTGGACATTATTTATTGACTGTTACTCTATACGAGTGTCCGAGACCCGCAAACATTTTCGAGTGTTCGAAATTGAAAATTTATGGACTTGAATCTGATTGCTCCTTGCCGAGGACTCGATACTTTAAGTTATAAACTGTGTTTAATCCAAATTTAATTTACCAATCCGTAAGCTGTGGTCATGAACTGTGAACTGTGCAGGTGTGAACAGCGCATCTCTATTTTAATGAACAGTGCATTTCCATTCTAATGAACAGTGTACATTTAGTTTATGGACAGTCAAACCAAGGACTGTCAGTACTCAGTTAATTTCGTCTTTTGGTTTCAACACGTGAACGAGTTTGATTCACGAGCGGAACATCTTTATTTCATTTAAATTGAACAGTGCTTCAATGAACTTACTTCATGTTGTCATAGGTGCAACAAACTTTAAGTAACTTTAAACTGGACAATCAGTTCCGAGTGGACTTTATTTTGTGAATGTTTCTTTCACTTGACACGTGATAAAGTTAAGTGACATTTCACCGAGACATTTGTGTTTGGACTTTGTTAAAAGCATTTATAAACACTCTATCATCTGTGCAGAAGCAGCCTTTGCACTAACTCGCCCAGAGCTGAACGATGTTCATTCATGTTCACCATTTACAAGGACTACCTCGACGCCATGGATCTACAAAGCACCGAATAGATCTTCTAGAACTTCCATCGGGGGACGAATGGTGGTTCGCTGCTATGGAAATGGAGCTGCCGGAATCTAAGGACATCGCCAGCCATAAGACGAGGAACGTTTTCAACTGTATACGCTGTACAGAGGTGATATTAATTTCAATTTTTTAATAAACTCTGAAACAAAAGTTTTTAAGATTTCTTTTAAACAAACCCTCTCCCTCTGTATGCACTTCAGCGACTGGTACACGCCCTGCGTCTCATCTCTACCAAAGTACCAAATTTACTGTTACAGAGGAGAGGGGTAGAAATTGGCGCCCCAGTCGTATCGGGGCCGATTTGGAGTGCAGTAAAATTAGAAATTAGCGCTTCAGCAATATCAGAACTTAATTATGAGTGCAGTAGACATTAAATTGACACTTAACCATTCTAGACTCAATGTTGAAGTACTAGTAATAATTAAGAAGTGCAGTGATAGACAAAATCGCACTAAATCGTGTGACTTAGTAATTTAATTCAGATACATTTCCAGTGCTTTATGTGGAATAACTATTAATATTACAGTGAACTTTCTAACAAGGTTTAACTTCTCTATAATAAGAAGTGTTATTAATGATATGGGATCATTTTTGTGTGTTAAATGTCTTGGAGATTTTTCTTTTGAGAATGTTTGAATGACTTTGAACATGAACTTTAACCATTGGACAATAATGGTGATATCTGAATTCTTTTCAAGTGATTTATGATTTTCTTGTTGCTTGGTTTAAATACATTACCGTCAAAATGGAAAATATTTTAGCTGCTATTGAAGCTCTTAAGATTAGCTTAAATGAACGTATTGCCAAATCAGAGGCTCAATTAGGTACTCGTGTTACTGAGATTAATACTCGTATTGATGAGGCCAATGCCGTAACTGCTCAATTAGGTACTACTTTAGAAGCTCGCATTAACGAATCTAAGGTTGGAACTACAGCCAACTTAGAAAGTCGTATCACACAAGTAACTAAAATAATTAATACCAAGTTTACCGAAGTTAATGCTAATTTGGAAAATAGGCTTACTAAAGCTGGTTCCGAGATTGAAAAACGATTCTCAGAAACTAATGCGAAGATTAATTCTAAGTTTACGGAAATAAACGAACGCCTCACCCATGACTTAGAAACAGTAAAACAGGACCTTAAACTACAAATAGTTGAAGACTTAAAAGCTTCTTTTCCCACCTCACATCAATTGATTAAGGAAGTTGAAAGCTTAAAGGCAGAATTTAAAGAATCTCATGGTCAGTTATCACAGGCACAAGCAAAAATAGCCTCTATTCAGGATAACATCCATGAATCTTTTAAGACTAACTTTCAGAAAATAAGTAATGAAGTCAATTTACTTAAAACAAGGCAGGAGGAAACAGATAAGCTTGTAAAAAACCAATTAGATAGCGCACATACTCAAATCATTCGCATAGGCCGCGATGTAAATGAAGTGAAGCAGGACCTCGAAAAGGAAGTCCAGAGCGTGGAAAACTCCATCCGTGGGCAAGTTAAGACTATCAAGGTCGAATTGCAAGGAAAAATAGAGACGATTGATAATAGAATCTCTCAGGTGGAGAAGGAGGTGTCTACACACCAGTGTCAAGGGTCTAGTGGAGATACTTCTAGCATTTCCACAGTTTTAAAATTATCAGACGATAAACCTGCAAAATTTTCCGGAAAGGAAGAGTACACAGCGAAAGAATTCCTTCTCAATATTGAAGAGTACTTTCAAGAGAATAAAGTACGATCCGATCATCAATTGAGGATAGCTTCTAGATTATTGGAAGGGAAAGCACTAAATTGGTACACAGCATTTAAATTCAACATTAAAACCTATGATGAATTCAAGGAAGCCTTGTTGAAGAGGTTTTGGAATTCGGAAATTCAACACTTGATTAAGTTACAATTATACTCTAGGAGATACAACACAGCTATTAATTCTTCACGATATTCTGATTTTCTCATTTCCCAATTAAAGAAGATGCAGTTCTTTGATCCTCCTTTGCCAGAACAGGAGTTAATACAGGTAATAACTTTACAATTTCCGGCGCATGTACAAGAAATTCTTGTGGCAGCCAATGTTCAAGACCTAGAACAACTTGATGATTTATTAAGGAAACTTGACACTGCACATACACAAAATCTACCTAGGGTTACTAAGACGAAAGAGGTTGCAACTAACCATGTCGAAGTTAATAACCCGCCAAGATCGAATCCCGAACCCCGTGAGGAAGTAGAACCACGGAGAGATCCGTTATCTCATTTCCGACGATTCAGGAGACGTCCATACAGGCAAAGTGCGCCTTATAGACGTAATCAAACGTGGAAGAAACCTACCGAATCACTTACTCGAGATAGAGATTCGCCGAGAGCCGAGATCGAAAGAAGATGGAGAGAAACTCGCGAATATATCCAGAATCGAAACCGGGATGAAGGATTACCTGGCGCTACCTCTTTAGAATATCAAGAGCATGCCAGAAGACAGAACACGACGCCTGCGACCAACCTCGAATCGACAGGCGCAATTAAAAAAAAAACTTCGACAACACAACAATAAGATTGCCTGAAAACCGTAGTAGAGGGGAAATAATTTGTGTCACTAATATTAATTACTGGTACTTGGATGACTCAGATCTCTTGTATGAAGATCCCACTCCTACAACACCGAAGGTCCAACGAAGCCTTCCAGTTATTAATATTACTTTGGATACCCTTTATGTAACTGCCTTAATCGATTCTGGAGCTCAAGCTTCATTGATGTCTGAGAGGTTAATTGAAATGTTGAAGGGAGGAGAAGACATGTTATTGATACCCGTCGCACAGATTAAAATTAAAGGGATAGTACCGGACAGGCATATCAAATGTAAATTTCAAGCTTTTGTTACATTTGACATTGAAGGTGTCCAGTTCGAGCATATATTCCTAGTTATTTCGCCAATGAAATTCAACGTCATCCTAGAGTCAGATTTCCTAGCCAAGTATGGGGGAATCATTGATTATCCTGCCAACGTCATACGATTTTTTAATATCGACTCTGTAGAGTTGCAGCTGGTAGACTGTAATAATTTGAAGTGCCAAGGTCTGGGTACCCCATTCATAGAAACCGGAGGCAAGATGAGCGATGCTTTGCCTGCCGATGAAATAAATTGCGAAGAGGGTAGACCCGGTCAAGAGGGACCCGTCGAGGGCCAGGAAGTGCCCATTGTTGAGGATGTGTTCGACGAAGGTCGTGATCACTTCATATTTCTCACCAGTGCGGCTGAAAGCCCAGAGTTCGATTCCCGCGTGGCAGAAGCAACTCGACAAATATTTGAGAAATTCCCTGAAGTTTTTGATGACAAACCAGGCGTTATTAGAGATTTTGAATACCAATTGAATGTCAAGGACACCTCTCCTTATAAAAAACGGCCCTATCCAGTTCCTGAGAAGTACCGAGAAGAAGCCAGGACTGTGATAAAGGAAATGGAAAATAATGGTATCATTTCTAAATGTGTCACTCCGTATCTAAATCCCTTGCCTATTGTAAAAAAAAACGAATGGCAGTCTGCGTTTCGACAACCACTTAGGGTCAATGATTATGTTTTGATAAGAAAACCAGCTGTTTCACATCCTGAACTTCGCATTTATGCAAAGTTTTGCCCGCTTTATGTAGGACCATATAGGATTGCAGAGGTTCTCGAGAACGGGGCATACAAAATTAAGAAATTGGATGGAAGCATCGAGGGCATTTACAATGCAGCCAACCTAAAGAAATATTTCAGGAGAGAATATCATTAAAAGAAAATCCTATCGAATTTTCTTTTCCCCAGGAGGAGGGGGAGATGTACCGGTAACGGCGGTACAGACTAAGTCCCCGTTATGAAAATCTTAAACTTACGTGTTATGCTCCGGAACGCTTACGAAGAACTGACCGGGCAGCGAGCAACAGCTGCGCGCGTGTGACGTAGTGAGCGGGTGACGTCACAGCATGCCTCGCTGCACTACAAAACCTGGATTGATGTAGAATGTTCTACGAGTTTCGGATCAAATATAAATGCGTGCTGCTTCGCTCAGCAGATCAGTGAATGTGAGTGTGTGTTGCAGCATGTTATAGCAAATACAGTAGAGACAATACACGACACTGAGCGAGATATCGAGGGACAGCTATTGGAGCTCACTCTAGCGGATAGACCTGAACGGTACTGATTCTGTCATAAGAGCACGTGTATTTTTGTGTGAAGTTTTTGGTGTTATTTATGCGTTTTCAGTGAGTTGACATGATTAAATAGTAGCGTGTGTCATTCCTTGATATCTCCTCTCAACATGAGGGGAAAGGTATGTGCTGTGTTTGGCTGCAGTAATTACGAAGTAGAGAAAAATGCGCGCTCGTTCTTCAGGTTCCCTCGTGACAAGAACATGTAAGTAATATTGTGTTTGCATATATATTCTTCCAGTGACAGAGATTTTTATAGTACTTCATAATCTTCTGACCTGCTCGACCCATGTTTTAACGGGCTTAAAATATAATACGCATATTTTATTGTATAGTGCAGCAGTTAACCTTCAATACCGATGTGTTGTTGTAGGTGTGATCTGTGGGTTTTGAAATGTCACAGAAGCGATTTGGATAAAGTGTACAAGAAAGAAGGGACGTTACGCTTGTATAAGAATTATAAGATCTGTTCAGATCATTTCCAGGCCAGCGACTTTAAAAATCCTCGACTATACAGCCAAGGGTATGTTACATTTTTACTCTAATTGTACGTAAATATTCCTCAAAGCATCATTATCGACAACATTTTCAAACTTTTCTTTCTTTTATCCCTCTTCTCAGATTAAAGCCGGGATTTTATAGATTTTCTTTCTGTTAGTAGGCTTCATGTTAAGAGGAAAATTGTCCAGCTATTAAATGTTAATTCATTGCATCATATGTGTAAGAAATGTGCCGATATTTTTATTGACAAATGTCTTAATGTGATGATACATTGTTTTTAAATGAGGAAAAAAGACAAATTCAACCGTAAGATTTCAGGCAGGTATGCTAAAGCTAAAAAAGTAATGCATAAATGAAAGATCAAGCCATTTCACAGCAGTCCATTTCACACCTTGTTTATATGTCTAATTTCAGTCTTTGGATAATAACCTTTTAAATAATTCTTCATTCATTTATCCAGAATTGCTTTAGCAACTTCGAAGTTAATATTTCAATACCACTGTCTTTCTAGACGTAATTTATTTATCCATTTCCGTATATACATTTCCATTGATATTTGAATTTAGCGCGATTTGTTCAGGTCAAGTCACCAGGAGCGCCACCGTCGAATTGTCTCCCATTTTAGCAAGGCGAAATCCGTAAGTGTCGTGTATTGTCTCTACTGTATTTGGTTATAGTGAGCAGCAGTGCGCTGCAGAATGTGATACCAGTTTGTGGCCGGGATTTCTATAAGCACATTAGACTGTAGTATTCGCACCGTCAGTTCGCGGGTGTGGTAATCGAGCGTGAAGCCGCTGCTAAGTTTCAAGTTCGTGGACTTTAATATAGTCACGTTGAATGTGGACTTATTCAGATTTCCTTATATTGTGACAACCTTTTACTCCGATAGGACGTGAGGTGAATTGTGTATCGTCTGGACATTATTTATTGACTGTTACTCTATACGAGTGTCCGAGACCCGCAAACATTTTCGAGTGTTCGAAATTGAAAATTTATGGACTTGAATCTGATTGCTCCTTGCCGAGGACTCGATACTTTAAGTTATAAACTGTGTTTAATCCAAATTTAATTTACCAATCCGTAAGCTGTGGTCATGAACTGTGAACTGTGCAGGTGTGAACAGCGCATCTCTATTTTAATGAACAGTGCATTTCCATTCTAATGAACAGTGTACATTTAGTTTATGGACAGTCAAACCAAGGACTGTCAGTACTCAGTTAATTTCGTCTTTTGGTTTCAACACGTGAACGAGTTTGATTCACGAGCGGAACATCTTTATTTCATTTAAATTGAACAGTGCTTCAATGAACTTACTTCATGTTGTCATAGGTGCAACAAACTTTAAGTAACTTTAAACTGGACAATCAGTTCCGAGTGGACTTTATTTTGTGAATGTTTCTTTCACTTGACACGTGATAAAGTTAAGTGACATTTCACCGAGACATTTGTGTTTGGACTTTGTTAAAAGCATTTATAAACACTCTATCATCTGTGCAGAAGCAGCCTTTGCACTAACTCGCCCAGAGCTGAACGATGTTCATTCATGTTCACCATTTACAAGGACTACCTCGACGCCATGGATCTACAAAGCACCGAATAGATCTTCTAGAACTTCCATCGGGGGACGAATGGTGGTTCGCTGCTATGGAAATGGAGCTGCCGGAATCTAAGGACATCGCCAGCCATAAGACGAGGAACGTTTTCAACTGTATACGCTGTACAGAGGTGATATTAATTTCAATTTTTTAATAAACTCTGAAACAAAAGTTTTTAAGATTTCTTTTAAACAAACCCCCTCCCTCTGTATGCACTTCAGCGACTGGTACACGCCCTGCGTCTCATCTCTACCAAAGTACCAAATTTACTGTTACAATACAGGATATTACGGTCCGAAGGCGGTGTCGTCGATGGTGGACGTAACATACTTCCAGGAGTATCAGGAGTAATGGTTCCCTCGGCAGGTGGCTGATGAGATGTGCTCTGGGAACTTAGTAGATCGGTGGTGGGAGGGATGGGGGAAGGGGGAAAAGATAGGACATTGTTCTGGTGGTAATAGGAGTGTTGAGTGAGGTGAGCGCAGAGGTGGGAGTGGTGGTGGTGGTAGTAGTAATGGTAGTAACGGGGGTGGTGTAGCTAGAGGACAACGGTGCTGGTGGAGACGGGGATGGAGTGGTTGCGATGGGCGAAGCGGCTGTAACAGGTGCGTTGTCCATGAGCTGGGCGAAGACGTTGGGAGGAGTAGATTCCACACGGTGATGGCGTTGTTGGATGAACGCACCATTATCGTGAATATTGAAGGAGGCATCTGCAGAATCGATATACAGAAGTACATCCGGTGATGTTGCGGGGCCGTCGTAGAGTCGGGCGGCACTATGAACGGCGAGCATGCGGAGATCGGTCTGGAGATTGCAAGGTCAACATCACGGACTATACAAGTATAATACTTGGCGGGAAGGCCGACTTCCAACTTGGTGTCTGGCCGATATGTTTGTTGGGTCGGCTAGGTGCGAATCAAAAATTGTTTGGGATGAGGTAAAGGAGAAGACAGTCCACTGTAGAGACAGACGACTAAAGCGTGTTGTCGAGAAGTGATCCCTCCAGCAGCCCTGTTGCCGAATGAGTAAATTTATAAAAACAATATCAATGGTCCGTGTTTGAACATTATACATATAAATTTTCCAGCTAATTCATTCCTCGTTGCGAGTGTTTAGCCCCCGTGTGCTAAGTATGTATAATAATAATAATTCGCCTCGTCGGCTGAATTGTCAGCAGACTGGCCTTCGGTTGAGAGGATCTCGGGTTCATTTCCACATCGCGCTATTAACCACTACAGGGTATTCGTCGCTCAACATAGTGCTCGTATCAGGAAAGAAATCTGGCCGAAAACTAGGCCAAATCCACATCGACTGCTGACCCCGATTAATTGAGAAAAATGTCAGAATTAATAATAATAATAATAATAATAATAATAATAATAATAATAATAATAATAATAATAATAATAATAATAATAATAATAATAATAATAATTGTAATAATAATAATAATAGTAGATCCATATTGTTGACAATATTTCTTTTAATATGAAAATATATTTTATGTTACTACACCGCCAACTTTCATTAGTTTTGTTACCCTGCGCTACGAGCGTATGCAGTCTATTTCATGATAAAAGTCTAGTAATCTTATCACTAATAATCGATTTTCGAAATCGAATGTAAATTCATCTAGTTCGTGGTCGTTTTGATTTTAAAATTACTTGCAATAAATGCCGCATTCTTACTTTTTAAATCCCCTATTCTCGAGGAAAAGCAGATGCTACTTTTTCATATAATGGCATACCATACTCATTACCTTACATCGTTGAAGGCCCGGCACACTGTAGAGCGTGCAAGCTCCATACCATTTCGCAATATGGTTGGGAGAGTGTGAGAGGACCCTGGAAGAAAGATACTTGTTAGATCTTTCCCGTATCATAATTAGCTATGCAGAATACGATTTTAGTTTCAGTGTAAAAACACAATCACCATTCATCGATCCCGATAGAAAGCAATTATGTTGTGGGAGGAAGTGTGAGTGACACGGATGCATGGTCGTTCCAACATAAATTTTGCAGGTGGTAACCCATAGATTACATCAAAATTTGGGAGAATGGTTAAGTACTTTGAAAATTCGACACTTTTTCAGTTTAGTTGGGATCAGGTAGCTTCGGGATATTGGAAAAGATATCCTAATCCGCACAGGTAAGCAATCGTTAAGAGGTTATGAACATGCTGCTAAGTAGTTATGGTATGCAAATAATCCTATATCAGTTTCTTTAGAAATAGACATTTGGGATAATGTTCCATTTACGTGTGTCTTTTGTGGATGATTGTTGAATTAGTATTAACGTTCACTCTCTTTTTTCAGCTCTCATGTATTGTCCGAAGACACAGTATTCCGAGAGCTGAGAGGACACAAGTTATACACCAAACGTCTCCTTACAAAAACTAATAGAGTTCCAAAGTGGGGTGAACGATTCATTAGTTCCAGAACCGTGAAGATCGTGGAAGAATCCATTGTTGATCCGAAGGAAAAAGTTCTAGTTACTTACACTAGAAACATAGGTTATGTTAGGGTGATGGTGAGTTTCAAATTTTCTTAAAAGTATATATATATATATATATATATATATATATATATATATATTTTGTTTGTTACTGGGCGAGTTGGCTGTCCGGTTAGGGGCGCGCAGCTGTGAGCTCGCATCCGGGAGATAGTGGGTTCGAATCCCACTGTCGGCAGCCCTGAAGATGGTTTTCCATGGTTTCCATTTTTCACACCAGGCAAATGCTGGGGCTGTACCTTAGTTAAGGCCACGGCCGCTTCCTTCCTATTACTAGGTCTTTCCTGTCCCATCGTCGCCATAAGGCCTATCTGTGTCGGTGCGACGTAAAGCAAAATAGCAAAAGAAAAAGGTAATTTTTAGAAGGTGGGCTTTTTAAGTTTTCTGTGTGAGGATCCTTAATAAACAGATTTTGTTTTCAGTCATTGTAGAATATTATGCATTTTTAGATGCATTTATAGACAAGGATGTTAAGTATTCATACAGTCACTAGGAAACAACCAAAATATTTGTGCAACTCTCATTGTGAACAGACATAAATACTTTTGGTATACATAAGGATAACTAATTGCTTGAATATATAGATACAATATTAACGTTCTTCACACAAAAAAATAAACATTTCTCAATCAGAGTTTTAAACTGGATGAAAGTATTTGTACAGTCACGTAACATTAATCTTCTCAAATGAAAAACAATGGTGAATTCTGTCCTTCAATACTCGGTGTGCTTATGTTCATACTGTGCACCAGATTCCCATTTGTATCTGCTCCAGTATTATGACTTTCCTTCAGAAGCAATTCTAGAAATGTGGTGTTTGTGTACCCTTCCATTCAGTTCACTCCAGATGTGCTCAATAGGATTGAGATCGGGGAACTGTGCTGGGGTTTTTAAGATGTAAGGCTTATTAACCCCACAAGTGCCAATGCTACATTCTGTAGTGCCATGTATTCAATAGATCAATCAATTGATCAATACTGATCTGCATTTAGGGCAGTTGCCCAGGTGGCAGATTCCCTATCTGTTGTTTTCCTAGTCTTTTCTTAAATGATTTCAAAGAAATTGGAAATTTATTGAACATCTCCCTTGGTAAGTTGTTCCAGTCCCAAACTCCCCTTCCCATAAATAAATATTTGCCCCAATTTGTCTTCTTGAATTCCAACTTTGTCTTCATATTTTGATCTTTCCTACTTTTAAAGACGCCACTCAAACTTATTCGTCTACTAATGTCATTGCACGCCATCTCTCTGCTGACAGCTCGGAACATACCAGATATAAAAAATAATAAAGGTGTTCTTTAATCCACGTATTCAATACTTTAAACTGTAAATTTTCAATACGGACCAAAAATGAGATTTATAAAATGTAACATACTACATAGTCAAGCAGCTCATCTTCTTTCTCTCAGTTCTTCCCAGCCCAAACTTTGCAACATTTTTGTAACGCTACTCTTTTCTCGGAAATCACCCAGAACAAATCGAACTGCTTTTCTTTGGATTTTTTCCAGTTCTTGAATCGAGTAATCCTGGTGAGAGTCCCATACTCTAGTTGGGGTCTTACCAGAGACTTATATGCATGCCCTCTCCTTTACATCCTTACTACAACCCGTAAACACCCTCATAACCATGTGCAGAGATCTGTACCCTTTATTTACGATCATATTTACGTGATTACCCCAATGAAGATCTTTCCTTATATTAACACCTAGATACTTACAATGATCCCCAAAAGGAACTTTCACCCCATCAACACAGTAATTAAAACTGAGAGGACTTTTCCTATTTGTGAAACTCACAACCTGACTTTTAACCCCGTTTATCAACATACCATTGCCTGCTGTCCATCTCACAACATTTTCGAGGTCACGTTGCAGTTGCTCACAATCTTGTAACTTATTTATCACTCTATAGAGAATAACATCGTCCACAAAAAGCCTTACCTCCGATTCCACTCCTTTACTCATATCATTTATATATATATAAGAAAACATAAAGGTCCGATAATACTGCCTTGAGGAATTCCCCTCTTAATCATTACAGGGTCAGATAAAGCTTCGCCTACTCTATTTCTCTGAGATCTATTTTCTAGAAATATAGCAACCCATTCAGTCACTCGTTTGTGTAATCCAGTTGCACTCATTTTTGGCAGTAGTCTCCCATGGTCCACCCTATCAAATGCTTTAGACAGGTCAATCGCGATACAGTCCATTTGACCTCCAGAATCCAAGATATTTGCTATATCTTGCTGGAATCCTACAAGTTGGGCTTCAGTGGAATAACATTTCCTAAAACCGAACTGCCTTCTATCGAACCAGTTATTAATTTTGCAAACATGTCTAATATAATCAGAAAGAATGCCTTCTTAAAGCTTGCATGCAATGCATGTCAAACTTACTGGCCTGTAATTTTTGGCTTTATGTCTATCACCCTTTCCTTTATACACAGGGGCTACTATAGCAACTCTCCATTCATCTGGTATAACTCCTTCAACCAAACAACAATCAAATAAGTACTTCAGATATCGTACTATATCCCAACCCGTTGTCTTTAGTATATCCCCAGAAATCTGATCAATTCCAGCTGCTTTTCTAGTTTTCAGCTTTTCTATCTTATTGTAAATGTCATTGTTATTATATGTAAATTTTAATACTTCTTTAACATTAGTTTCCTCCTCTATCTGGAGATTATCCTTGTAACCAACAATCTTTACATACTGCTGACTGAATACTTCTGCCTTTGAAGATCCTCACATACACACTCCCCTTGTTCATTAATTATTCCTGGAATGTCCTCCTTGGAACCTGTTTCTGCCTTAAAATAGATACATACACTTCCATTTTTCACTAAAATTTGTATGACTGCCAATTATGCTTGCCATCATGTTATCATTAACTGCCTTCTTTGCTAGATTCAGTTTCCTAGTAAGTTCCTTCAATATCTCCTTACTTCCACAGCCATTTCTAACTCTATTTATTTCCAATCTGCACCTCCTTCTTAGTCTCTTTATTTCTCTATTATAATAAGGTGGGTCTTTAACATTTCTTACCACCTTCAGAGGTACAAACCTGTTTTTCACATTCCTCAGCAATTGCTTTAAATCCATCCCAGAGTCTGTTTACATTTTTATTTACCATTTTCCACTGATCATAGTTACTTTTTAGAAACTGCTTCATGCCTGCCTTATCAGCCATATGGTACTGCCTAATAGTCCTACTTTTAAGACCTTCCTTTTTATCACATTTATTTTTAACTATGGTAAAAACAGCTTCATGATCACTAATGCCATGTATTACTTTGGTTTCCCTATAGAGCTCATCTAGTTTTACCAGCTCCACATCCAGGATATTTTTCCCTCTAGTTGGTTCCATCACTTTCTGAATCAGCTGCCCTTCCCATATTAACTTATTTGGCATTTGCCATCCTGTCGTTCGCATTTCCTTCCCAATTGACATTTGGTAAATTCAGATCCCTCGCTACAATCACATTTCTTTCCATGTCGTTTCGCACATAGCTAATTATCTTATCAAATAATTCTGAATCCATGTCAGCGCTACCCTTTCCCAGTCTGTACTCTCCAAAAACATCAAGTTGCCTATTATTATTCGAAATGAGCCTTACACCTAGAATTTCATGTTTCTCATCTTTAACTTTTTCGTAGCTTATGAATTCTTATTTCACCAGAATGAATACTCCCCCTCCCCCCATTCCTATCCAATCTCTACGAAACACTCTCCATTACTGCGAGAAAATTTCTGCATCCATTATATCATTTCTCAGCCACGATTCAACTCCTTTTACAATATCTGGTAAATACATATCTATTAAATTACTTAATTCTATTCCTTTCTTTACAAAACTTCTACATTTCAGTACTAACATTTTTGTGTTCCCTACTTGGCTTCCAAATCTCTGTACCCTTATCACCGCTCCCTAGAAAATCCCGTTTCCCTGAATGTACCTCCCTATTACCCTTCCAAACAAATTTCCTAACTTATACGTACCACTGCGGTTTAAGTGAAAGCCATCTGAGCGCAGATCCCTATCTCGTACCCACCCATTAGGATCTAGAAATTTCACGCCCAGTTTCCCACATACCCACTCCATAGTCTCATTTAAATCCGCAATCACCCTCCAGTCAGTATCCGTCCTACACAGTATTCCATTGATAACAATCTCCGCTTCCTTAAACTTCACCCATGCTGCATTTACCAGATCACACACATCCCTAACTATGTTGGTATTATATCAGCTTGCCTTACGTTGTTGGTACCAACGTGAAACACTACCACCTTCTCCTTCTCTTCTACTTTCCTCAACATCTGTCTCAACCTAATTCCTGGATAACACTCTATCCTGGTTCCCTTTCCTCCACACACTTTCCCTACATGTCTAACGATGGAATCCCCCATGACCAGAGCCTCAACCCTACCCAACTCATTTGATCCCCTCCCCTCCTGGTCAGCCCTATCTTTCCTGATAGCTGCAGAAGCTACTTCCTCCTCCCTTTTCTCCTTCCCAGGACCCTATTCCATCTGTCTTTTCCTATCCTCTACTCTACATTTCTGTTTCCTACCTTTTAGCTTCCTCTTACTTCCACACATCTCAGCAACAGTTCCCTGTTTCTCATCTTCCCTCTGTTGCTCTACCTCGAGTGGCTCGTACCGATTTTGCACAGATGCCTGTCCTGAATTCTGATCCTGAATAGAGCCCTTAGCCTGCAATCTCCTTCCCCTTAGAACATTAGACCACCAGTCTTCTATGACTCCCCCGTTTCCTTCCTCTCCCTCTTGTACACCTACTGTAACCTGTACATTGTTTGAGGGAGGCCTATCTTCCTTCCTATATTCTGTGAGAATCCTAATTATCTCCCTCAAACTCTCAAACTCCTCCCTCATACTCCTCAATGCCTTGCCACACCCACAGTTCCTACATTTGCACTCCTTAGCCATTCTTTCCGGAAAAAATGAATTTATGTGCAAAAAAATGAACGGAGGGATATATTGTCTGGGATAGTACTAAAAAATCGCACGACAATGAGGTAATTAATGTACGACTACACTACTTTTATCCTACAACACCCTAACAGGATAAAAACTGCTGTTAATTACTGAATACCGAAAGGAATACACAAGAATTACACAGTTCTAAACTGCAATTAAGCCTATCCTAATTACAACAACAGAATTTTAGTAAGATTTTCTACGGATATCTCTAATATAATAAATAACACTAGTATGTTTTTATTGTTCACCTACCTATCCAATACAATACAATCTTAAAAATTAGGACTTTGTCCTTATTAAAAAAGTTAACCAAAAATTAATATATTGGATGGTACATGTTTTGCCTATTGATAGTAGGCATCATCAGCCATATTTTTTACCTTAAGAACAGATCAGGTACCTGATTGGAAATGACTTATGAATGCTGTTAAAAACTATGTCTTGTAAAATGGATTAGAGATCATTAAACAACTATTACAATATAAAATGTAGTATACTATTACTTAACAATATTTGTGTTAATATTTGAGTCTAGAAACATGACAATTATTTGAGGATTATGACATAGGTGGTTGGTTCTTGAAGTTAATAAGTATTGATTTTCATTTATATGCTTATAAATTTTGAAGAATTTTCATATGGCCAGGTTCTTTTTGAGCTATTATTAGTTGGAATTACAGAATTTCATCATACACTTGGCTACCCACCAATTGACAACAACGTTCCCTTTCGAATAGTACGCTCGCCTCAACACGTCCAACAGCAAACAAACTATTTCCACAAGTACTACACCAAAGAAGATGGCATAATGACGTCTACACAAACTTCAATATAGCCTACAGCACCAGCAATTCCAACTAATAATATCTCAAAAAGAACATGGCCATATGAAAATTCTTCAAAATTTAAAAGCATATAAATGAAAATCAATACTTATTAACTTCAAGAACCAACGACCATTACCAATGCTCAACTTTCCTCAAAATTTTTAACAACACGCCATTTGACAATTAAATGGAATGTGCTTTTTGATTTTTATCTTTATTGTAATATCTTTTAATATCAAGAACCAACCACCTACGTCATAATCCTCAAATAATTGTCATGTTTTTAGACTCAAATATTAACACAAATATTGTTAAGTAATAGTATACTACATTGTATATTGTAATAGTTGTTTAATGATCTCTAATCCATTTTACAAGACATAGTTTTTAACAGCATTCATAAGTTATTTCCAATCAGGTACTTGATCTATTCTTAAGGTAAAAAAGATGACTGATGATGCCTACTATCAATAGGCGAAACATGTACCATCCAATGTATTAATTTTATGTTAACAATTTTAATAAGGACAAAGTCCTAATTTTTAAGATTGTATTGTATTGGATAGGTGGGTGAACAATAAAAACATACTAGTGTTATTTATTACAAAACTTTCAATACGGACCCAAAAATGAATTTTATCGCATGCAATACCTCTACTATACCAGTACTACAGAAATATTTTACAATAATAAAATAAGCACGCTATATTCTAATAAGATATTACTTGTATACTACTGTACAGTACACTACAATAATTTTAAACTACGTTCAGACGTATCCTAATTACAATACCGGTACCGTATGTCACTACTAAGCACAAACAGAAATGAAAAATGCAAGTTTGAAGTTTGCAAGAACTACTGTACTCAAATATTACAAACTAAGCTCAATGCTTAGACAGGTTATTATTTGTTCTATGCTCTAATAGATACACATGAAAGATACAAATGAATATAGCAGGCAAGATATGGTACTATCTAAATATGCTGTATGTACACTACGATTCTCAGCTGAAATGTGGTTATATGAATTTTTACCGCTGGTGGATTACTATTATTTTCCCTACTACGCAGGACGGAGAATAAAAGTGTCCTTAAATGCTGAAAAATAAGAGGTTGTCTACAATAATTTCTGTCAAAACTACGCCGGGGGCTTGAACTGCAATATTATTGGGATATGGGAATTTGATTATTAACTTTTACTCGATGAATAAATGAAGGTAGAAAGTACAAAGTATGCAGGAAACTGAAACTGCTGAAATGCTGAAACTGTAGTGGTTTAGAATTTTTTTTTTATAAAATTGGTAAATATTATCAGAAACCAGCAATATATGCACCATTTTGATCAGAAAGAGTTGTTTCACAATAAAAAGATATATAAAAACTGAAAATATTGGAACAAAAGATCCTTTATGGAAAGCAGACTTTTTGTTGGTTTGAATGTTTTTCTGGAAAACACAAAGTGAAATTGCACAAAAAAAGTCATCATAACAAAAAAAAACAGAAATATCCAAAATGTCCCTCATACAATGCTGAAATAACCCTAAAAGTTTCAAGAAAATCTGTACATAATTAGCACCTATAACACTTTGTGTCACAATAGGGGAAAAAGAAAACATTCACTTTTTCCTTGCAGCTTATTCTGATTCTACTTCTTTTTGCTGGGCTTTCTTTCTTTTGTGTCCCCTTGCTCTGAAGAAGTGCTCTAATTGATCCAGCATGCTTCATGGACTCCCACATTACATCCTGGATACCAATGTCTGGATTTCCCTCTCTTTTCTGTTGTTGCACATACAGCGCACTTCCTCAGTTGTCTGCAATGGTGTATCGTCATCTGACAAATTATCCAGATTTCCTCCAACCTCACCTAGATTTTCAATGTCCTCAGAATCAATTTCACTGAAGTCACCACCCTCATAAAAAGGTTGTAAAATATCCGATTCAGTTAGCAATGTTTTTGATTTGAATGCTGCCATGTTTGTTTACTACAGTCACATGGCAACTATTAGATACAAGATTTGTATAGACATGAACCTCAAACAAATACTATCAAAAGCGTCAATGGTGATAAGTGTGAACTACAGACACTCAAGTTGATGTAGTATGAATGTTGCACCAACAGATGACATAACAGTCAAGAAAAAACACATTTACTAAGGATCTCAAAAAGCGATCTTTGCACCACAGGGAGGCGCAGTGAGCCACTTTTAGAGATCCTTGGCACTTCTGGGTTAATAAAGCACGTATACCGAGCTCGATAGCTGCAGTCGCAGTGCGGCCAGTATCCTGCATTCGGGAGATAGTAGGTTCGTACCCCACTGTCGGCAGCCCTGAAAATGGTTTTCTGTGGTTTTCCATTTTCACACCAGGCAAATGCTGGGGCTATACCTTAAGGCCACGGCCGCTTCCTTCCCACTCCTAGCCCTTTCCTGTCCCACTGTCGCCGTAAGACCTATCTGTATTACATACTAACCACTTCATTCCGTATCGATATTGTAATCAAGATAACAATTAAGTAAAAAGGTTCCACCTGATCGATACTTTTTTATTATTTAGCCTTCGGCTAAATTTATGTCATTAAAAACTTGCAGAACATGTTTCGATTGCTTAGCAATCATCATCAGCTGTTTCGCTTAAAGCTTAGGTGAAAAAGCATATAACATTTCATAGTTAAAATTAAAATGTGTTAGTAAGGGACGTTTTAAGTGGTGAGGGAGGATGGATGGGGTGGGGGGGTTTGTGTTTGTTAGTTAAGATTAAAATTATACAAATTAAATCTATTCTAAACTTAAAAACATCTTTGATTTCATTCATTGTCACTTGCACTGGTTCATTATTAAGTTCGGCAGTTTTCCGTTAATGCTCTTGCACACTTGTCTTGATGGTATAGTGTTCCTTCTTTTTCTAGACCTTTTTTACTGTCCGGTGGAGATGATTATATAGATTGTTATTCGAATTGTTCAGTTTTCATTTAGTTGGATAGTTTGGAGTACGATTCCTATCCAAATATTCGTTGTACGAATTTTATTCGGAATCATTGAGTCGGAAAGTTTGGTGTACTACCCCTGTCCAATTCGTTCTTGTTCCGATGTTTACACGTTTTTACACATAAACATCGGAACAAGAATGAATTGGACAGGGGTAATACACCAAACTTCCAGACTTAATGATTCCGAATAAAATTCGTACAACGAATAATTGGATAGGAATCGTACTCCAAACTATCCAACTAAATGGAAACTGAACAATTCGACCACAATCTACATAATCTTCTCCACCGGACAGTAAAAAAGGTCTAGAAAAAGAAGGAACACTATACCATCAAGACAAGTGTGCAAGAGCATTAATGGAAAACTGCCGAACTCAATAATGAACCAGTGCAAGTGACAACGAATGAAATCAAAGATGTTTTAGTTTAGAATAGTTTTTAATTTGTATAATTTTAATCTTAACTAACAAACACCCCCCCCATCCATCCATCCTCCCTCACCACTTAAACGTCCCTTACTAACACATTTTAATTTTAATTATGAAATGTTTTATGCTTTTTCACCTAAGCTTTAAGCGAAACAGCTGATGATGATTGCTAAGCAATCGAAACATGTTCTGGAAGTTTTTAATGACATAAATTTAGCCGAAGACTAAATAATAAAAAAAAGTATCGATCAGGTGGAACCTTTTTACTTAATTGTTATCTTGATTAAACCTATCTGTGTCGGTGCAATGTAAAACAACTAGCAAAAAAAAAAAAAAAAAAAAAAAAAAAGCACGTATAGTCAAACAATCTTGGCTGTATGTTTGAGAATGTTGTTATGCTGGAAATATAGTAATAGTTTCCCAAACACAGTTTCTCTACATTCTTCCAATTTTCTTTCTGAATGAGTAAATAAGCAAACATGTGCAGAGTTCCCTCAATGAAAACTAGCTCCCCGACAGCGGTTGCGTCCATACACCCCTTGATCATAATGCACCTCCACCATACTTCACAGAAGCTTGAAGATTCCAGGTGTCGAGAGCAGAATTGGGCCTCGTCCAAACCAAAATGCGACCATCGTTATGAAGCATATTGAACTTACTTTTGTCCAAAAAAATAATGCTGTTCCAGAAATCAAGGTCATTTCAGATTCTTATTGCTAATGTAGGGCTTCTTTCTGGGTACCCTAACACTGTATCTTGCACAATTGATAGACCTCATATTTCTCAGGGAGTTGCTTGTTTTCCGAATTGTTCTTCAACAGAAGCAAATATTGCACTACATGTACAAATGAGAAGTATCACATTCTTATTTAATTCCCGTATCTACTATCAAAATTAAGCAATTGTTTACTCAGCCTTTATTTCTAACAAGTTAAAACTGCCGTTGGCCAAATTATTTATGCATTTATTGTGACAACATGTTTTGCACTACACTTTTTATAATTTGATTTACGTCGCTCCGACACTATGTCTTATTGTGACGATGAGAACGGAAAGGGTTAGGATTAGGAAGGATGCATCCGTGGCCTTGATCAAGGTACAGTCCCAACATTTGCCTGGTGTGAAAATGGGAAACCACAGAAAACCATCTTCAGGGCTGCTTACAGTGATTCAAGCACACTATCTCCCCACTCTCTCTTGAATGCAAGCTGACTACTACATGACCGAAACCATGCGGCCTCTTGCTTGGTCGTTTTGAACTTCATTGAATGTTTCAAAAAGAGTATTAATCAATGTTGTTTAATAAAAAGTGCGATATCAACAGTTTTATAAATATGTGTTATATATGTTTATCTCAGGAAAATGTCTGGAATCAAACTGCAAAAAGGGACTTATCATATTCTAAATGGCATTGAAGATATTGATGTATAAAAGTGCTTTGTCAAGAGTGGTGGCAACCTATTTAACACAAGTCACTTATTACCACATAACATAGCAGTCTTGGTTGATAGATATTGGTAACTTCCTTCTAGATAACTTGTAACTGATAGATAGTGGCCTCTTCTAGACAACAGAGAAACTGGTAACATTAGTTTTCTCTATTAACCCACTACAAGAACTCATTCTACCTGCTGCATACTGAAAATCTGATCTGTACAGCTCCTTTACGGTCTGAAACCACACTGGTTTTCATCCAACTTGCTCTCAACCCTCCCTTCCAAAATCCCACTGAACACCTTGCCTTGTATACTGATCAAGGAGATACCTCGAGAGTTGTTGCAAATAAAGAGATTTTGATTTGATTTGATTTGATTTGATTTGATTTGATTTGATTTGATTTGATTTGATTCTTGTTCCCTTGTTTATAGATAGGTGCAATTAGTGCTTTTTGTCCTGTCAAAGATACCTCACCAACACTCCATGCTAATCTTATTACTCTATGATGCCATTTCATCCCTGTCATCCCACCATATTTTACCATTTCAGATCTCATTTCATCTATTCCTGCTGCTTTATGACAGTGGAGTTTATTTACCATACTTTTCACTTCCTCAAGCGTAATTTCACTATCATTGTCATCCTCCCACAGAGCCTGGTTGTTTGTGACATCAGGAAGATTTCCTTTTTCATTGAGAAGATTTTCAAAATATTCCTGCCACCTGTCCAGTGATTCTCTGGGATCTATTATGAGTTCACCTGATTCACCCAAAACACTATTCATTTCCTTTTTGGTCGACACCTTGGCTGAATGGTCAGCATTGAGGCCTTCGATTCAGAGGGTTCCGGGTTCAATTCCTGCCCTGGTCGGAGATTTTAATCGCTTCTGATTAATTCTTCTGGCTTGGGGACTGGGTGTTTGTGTTTGTCCCAACACTCCTCTTCATATTCATACAACATACTACACTACCAACCACCACAGAAAACACACAATAGTGATTACATCCCTCCATATAGTGTTGGTGTCAGAAAGGGCATCCGGGCATAAAACAGGGCCAGATCCACATGTGCGGCACAGTTCACATCCGCAACCCCACAACTGTGGGGAAAAAGCGGTAGAAGAAGAAGACAATTAATTTCCTTTTTCCCTCCCTTTCGATGCTTCTTTATAACTGTCCAGAAAGCTTTCCCTGCTGATTGACCTAGCCTTTCCAGGTTATTACCAAAATTTTCGCAAGACTTCTTCTTGGATTGAATAACTATTTGTTTCCCTCTGCTACTTTCGTCTACGTCTGCATCAGTCCTTGTTTGGAGCAGTGTCAGATGTGCAGTCTTTATACATTTACACACCAGGCAAGTTGGCCGTGCGCGGAGAGGCGCGCGGCTGTGAGCTTGCACCCCGGAGATAGTAGGTTCGAATCCCACTATCGGCAGCCCTAAAAATGGTTTTCCGTGGTTTCCCATTTTCACACCAGGCGAATGCTGGGGCTATACCTTAATTAAGGCCACGGCCGCTTCCTTCCAACTCCTAGGCCTTTCCTATCCCATCGTCGCCATAAGACCTATCTGTGTCGGCGCGACGTAAAGCCCCTAGCAAAAAAAAAATATACATTTACAAGTGGAGGCACTTCTGATACGCGTTCTTTTAAAGTTTATGAGCTGCTCTCGCTTTATCATTCCATCAAGATAAATAAAATTCAGGAAACTCAATCGTCAAAAGTTGCCATTATTGCGTCCCAGTGTGGCATGGGCTCATCAGTTGGATACGGCACTTTCCCAGGACACTGGCCAGCACACCAGTAGCGACACCACTGCAGGCCATCCTGTGATAAGCAGAAATGCGGTGCCGACGTACTAGGGTTACATCTACACTTGCTATATATGCCATCCCGGGCTAGCATGAAGGTGTGTATAGGTACTTTTAAGGCAGAAACAGGTTCCAAGGACATTTCAGGAATCATTAATGAACAAGGGGACTGTGTATGCGAGGATCTTCAAAAGGCAGAAGTATTCAGTTAGCATCATGTAAAGATTGTTGGTTACAAGGATAATGACAGATGAATTATACCATCTGTTTGTATTCTGATCTCTAATACGGTTTATAATGAGGATTATAACTTGTAATACAAAGATAATATCCAGATGGAAGAGGTGATTAATACTAAAGAAGTATTAAAATTTACCTATGATAGCAAAATTTACAATAAGATACAAAATTTGAAAACTAGAAAAGCAGCTGGAATTGATAAGATTTCTGGGTTGTGATATATTACCATATCTGAAGAACTTATTTGATTGTTTGCATGGAGGAGCTAGACCATATGAATGGAGAGTTGCTATAGTAGCCCCTGTGTATAAAGGAAAGGGTGATAGACATAAAGCTGAACATTACAAGCCAGGTAGTTTGACATGCATTGCATGTAAGCTTTAGGAAAGCATTCTTTCTGATCATATTAGACATATTTGCAAAATTAATAACTGGTTCGATAGAAGGCAGTTCGGGTTTAGGAAAGGTTATTCCACTGAAGCTCAACTAGTAGGATTCCAACAGGATATAGCAGATATCATTGATTCAAGAGGTCAAATGGATTGTATCGTAATAGACCTATCTAAGGTATTTGAGAGGGTAGATCATGGGAGACTACTGGCAAAAATTAGTGCAGTTGGACTAGACAAAAGAGTGACTGAATGGGTTGCTATACTTCTAGAAAATAGATCTCGGAGAATTAGAGTAGGTGAAGCTTTATCTGACCCTTTAATAATTAAGAGGGGAATTCGTCGAGGTAGCATTATTTGACCTTTATGTTTTCTTATATATAAATGATATGAGTAAAGAAGTGGAATTAGAGATAAGGCCTTTTGCAGATGATGTTATACTGTATAGAGTAATAAGTTACAGCATTGTGAGCAACTGCAAAAGACCTCGATAATATTGTGAGATGGACAGTAGGCAATGGTATGATAAACAGGGTTAAAAGTCAGGTTGTAAGTTTCACAGATAGGAAAAGTCCTCTCAGTTTTAATTACTGCTTTGATGGGGTGCAAGTTCCTTTTTGGAGATCTATGTAAGTACCTAAGTGTTAATAGGTATAAAGAAAGATCTTCATTGGGGTAATAACATAATTGAGATTGTAAATAAAGGGTACAGATCTCTGCACATGGTTATGAGGGTATTTAGGGGTTGTAGTAAGGATGTAAAGGAGAGGGCATATAAGTCTCTGGTAAGACCCCGAACTAGAGTATGGTTCCAGTGTATGGGACCCTCACTAGGATTACTTGATTCAAGAACAGGAAAAAATCCAAAGAAAAGCAGCTTGATTTGTTCTGGGTGATTTCCAACAAAAGAACAGCATTACAAAAATGTTGCAAAGTTTGGACTGGGAAGACTTGGGAGAAAGGATGCGAGTTGCTGGACTAAGTGGTATGCTCCAAGCTGTCAATGGAGAAATGGCGTGGAATGGCATCAGTTGACAAATAAGTTTCAGTTGTGTCTTTCACAGTAAGAACGATCACAATATGAAGATAAAATTGGAATTCAAGAGTACAAATTGGGGCAAATATTCATTTAAAGGAAGGGGAGTTAAGGATTGGAATAACTTACTAAGGGAGATGTTTAATAAATTTCCAATTTATTTGCAGTCATTTAAAAAAAGGTTAGAAAAACAACAGATAGAGAATCTGCCACCTGGGTGACTGCCTTAAATGCAGATCAATAGTGAGATTGAGTGGGGCGAAACACTGGTAATTTTGGACGATTAAATTTCCTGAATTTTAATTTTATTTAGCTATCTCTGTCACAAGCCATATATTTGGTCATTCCGCTAAGATGTTTGCTTTCTTTCTTTTTTTTTTAGAACTTGCTTTACGTCGCACCGACACAGTTAGGTCTTATGGCGACGATGGGATATGAAAGGCCTGGGAGTTGTAAAGAATCGGCCGTGGCCTTAATTAAGGTTCAGCCCCAGCATTTGCCTGGTGTGAAAATGGCAAACCACGGAAAACCATCTTCAGGGCTGTCGACAATGGGATTCAAACCAACTATCTCCCGGATGCAAGTTCGCAGCTGCACGCCCCTAACCGCATGGCCGACTCACCCGGTTTTCTCATCTTTACACATAGTTGTTCCTAGGCATTCCCTTGCTACATCATCCCTGTACGCTACTCATTCCCTTTTTATATCGTGATCCTGTGCACTGTCCATTGTTTGGAACTTTACTCTAATCATATCCATGTACTTAAAATTTCCTTGTCGTGGAGATGTTTTACCTTATTCGTTCGCAGACGTCCTAGGGCTAGAGATACTAGTGCACTACAGATCAGATAATGGTCTGTATCGTCGAGAAATCCCCAGAAAAGCTGCACATTTCTGATTTCCTGAATTCAAAGTCTGTTAAGATAGTTTATTATGGATCTGGTGACTCTCCCATGTGTAGCGGTGAATAGCCTTTTGCTTGAAGAAAATATTCGTAACTGCTAATCCCAGACTAGCATACAAGTCCAGCAAACTCTTCGCATTTTATTAGCTACCAAATCTTCCCCACATTTACCAGTCACCCTTTCATATCCTTCAGTTCTATTTCCAACTCTCACATTGAAATCTCCCATTAGCAATATCCTATCCTTGCTGTTGACCCTGACTACGGTGTCACTCAATGCGTTATAAAACTTGTCAACTTGATCCTCAAAGTGCCCACATCATTTGCTCATTTATGTGCCTAACAGAAACTATGTTGAGTGCAATAGTATTCCTGATAAACTTGTTTTACCCCACACTCTGCCCTTCCCTTTTTAACACCCATCAAGTACACGTTATCTCCTATCTCTTCCTCGTTATCTCCCCTTACCTGAATGTCATTAACTTCTAACGCATCCAGACGGTTCCTCTTTGCTGACTCAGCCAGTTCTATTTTCTTTCTTCCATAAGCTCCATTAATATTGATAGCTTCCCATTGAATTCCATTTTCTTCACAAAGTTGTTTCCAAGAAGTCCCTACCTGTCAAATGGGAATGGAACTCCATTGCTGCCATAGGTTCGAGGTGTGCTTGAATCATTCTGAGCATTAGCGGTGAAAATTCTGTGAAGCAGGATTCTACCCTTACTTACACATAGTCCCAGTGAGAATCTCCCCTTTAACGGGATAGGAACCACGGTGGATTATATAGTCCTGGTTGCCTGTGCACAAGGAGAGCCATGATTCAGAATATGTCTGAGATGTCCACTCCCATGCCATAGCAACTGGTATCCTAAAACTAAGGATCACTTACTAGGCCACTCAGCCATTGCCCATGGTTCACAAACTAGGACGCGACTACAGTAACCCACACTACGAACCATGTAGATTAAGTAAAATAGAAATTAATATTTTGATAAATCTTATAGACATGATACTGTGTAGGCTTTTGGCTTATGCCGTGTCAAGAAAATATCTATAAAAAATGTCCGTAAGTACGGGCCGTGAAAGCATCAGTGGCAACATTGATAAATCTTCTCAAATTTGGTCTAGTGATAATTACTTTTCTTTTAGTAACACACTAGTTGTAAACAAGATGGATTACCTGTGGGTTCCCCTGCATCTGGCATTCTGGCTAACATTTACTTGGACAATCTAGAGAATACTAAAATTATTAATAAACATCAAGGAATTGTTTTCTGGGCTTGGTATATAAACTCAATTTTTACCATAATTGACCAGCGATACACTAAGGAAGAAGCATTACTCCAACATCTAAATTCAATAGATCCATACAGTAAATTCACGTTGAAATCAGAGGTTAATAACTCGTTAAATTACTTGGATCTTAATATAACTAGACATGCTTATGAGGATTATAGAAAAAAAGCAGCTTTACATAGTTTAATTCACAGAGCTATCAATATTCCCCTGTTAAAGTTTTGGAAATGGAATTAACAATATTTATAACATTGCTATTAGCAGTGGGTACACCAAGAGTTTTGTTGATAAAATAATAAATTGAAAACAAACCTGATACTATGTTCATGAGCAAGTCAAAAACTAAAAAGAAATATCTCTCTTTCACATATTATAATAATAATTTTGAGATCACTAGGTCTAATGTATTCAACACTGTCGGCAGTCCCGAAGATTGTTTTCCATAGTTTTCCCATTTTCACACCAGGTAGATGTCGGGGCTGTATCTTAATTAAGGCCATGGCCGCTCGCCTCCCACTCCTTGCCCTTTCGTATCCCATCCTTGCTGTAAGACCTCTCTGTGTTGTTGCAGCATAAAGCAAATTGTAAAAAAAGAACCAACCCTAATTCTTTCAAGAGGCAAAATTTTCAATATATCGTTTAGAACTAACAACACAAATGCTAAGATTTTTTATAATCCTGGCTGCCTGTGCACAAGGAGGGCCTTGACTCAGAATATGTCTGAGATGCCCACTCCCGTTCCATAGCAGCTTGTATCCCAAAACCTAGAATCACTTGCATACCCTGTTGACAATATTAATCAGTTTTCTAATTTGGGTGTTTATGAATTGAAGGGTAACAGTTGAGAAGGGTCTGTTCAAAAGGTGCTGTTTCCACCTTAAAGTTGTGGAAAAGCACAAGAAATGTAAAATAAAAGGAACATGGAACATATCCATGATCGGGTTTGGTACAACTTTTAAGGAATTAAATCTTTCTGGTCTGTTTGTTCATGGCAATCGACAATATTCAACTTCTGTAATGCATGTGGATGAAATACTGATATATATTTTTTAGAAGTGGAAATAGCACCTTTTGAACAGGCACTCTTCAATTGTAATTCAAGTTATATTGGTCAAACAGGGAGGAATTTCAAATAAGATATTAAGAGAATGTTAATGCTATAAAGCATAACAGTTTCCAGCTATGGGCGAGCAAATTATAGATTTTAAGCATCAGTTTACTTCTATTGACAAGAATGTAGTAATCTTGCATAGAGCAGAGAAGGGCAATTTACTCAATATTTATGAGAATATATTTTTTTCAAGTGGATCAGAGGTATAACCTTAATCTCAATTAAATATCTGAGCAAACCACTGTGCTTTTTGAGACATTATTTGAAATTTTTAAGAAACAAAAGATAAAAGGTGTGCTTCCAAATTATATGACGTCTCATATGCTTTCCCCACCTATGCCACCCTTTTTGTCTCTTCCTCCACAGTCCAATACAGGCAGCTGACTTGTTTTGGCAGTTTTGCAGCTTTGTTATAGTGTACACACGAGCAGGTTAACAAACAGATCCGCATGGCAACGTGGAGTGAGTTTCCATTCAATTGACCTATAGTTTTTGCTTTGTTTTTGATTGCATGTTCTCATAATATTTCTTAATTTCTCTTTTTTCTTTTTTATAGATTTTTTCATGAGTACTACTAGTTTTATTTACGTAATGTTTACATTGTTCCGTGTTGTTGGTATTCTCTAAATTTTAAATTTGGATCAACAATTTTCAAAGTTTCTGGTGAGCCTTTAACTTATAAGCATAAGGTTATATCCATTCCAATAATTCACAACAGTTTTTAGTTAATGTATACTGTTAAAGTTTAATTCATCTAGTCAATATAGGCATATTGGGACAGTTTAGTATAAGAAGACTATTTTATGTAGACTATTTTCTAGTGAAATTAGTATGGATATATTTTATATACAATGTCTGTTGTTTTAAAAAATATCTTAATATCAATTTTTATCAAGTGTAATGGCTGAAGAAGTCCTGTAATAAGAACAAAAGATGTACCAAAAGAGTGTGTGATTTTGTTAATAATAATAATAATAATAATAATAATAATAATAATAATAAAGTTAAGGATTTTAATAATCTGGTTAGTATTGAATTAGGTGGAACCAAAATTATTTCTTTTTGGGGTGATTATATGAAGAAAAAATAATGCGCTAAATCACTGTTCTGTGATTACTCGTCATAACAGATGAATATATTCCTTGGGATGGATGAGTGAAAGGGTTCTCATTGTAATTGCAGAATATTACACAGGTTAATATAGGAATTATCAAGATGCTTTAAACTTGTTACAATGAGGTTCTCACTATATGCTGTATATACTCGCTATAGTGGACTACTCCTGTAATGTGGTGTTTTTATTACTTATAAAGAGTTTGAAATTAGTAATGTTGTGATGCATTTGCTAAAATTTAATAAGACTGATCAGGTAAGCCTGTTACTCCCTCCCTCAAATTTTGCCGTTAGAAAATCTGGGTGCAGGTTTTATTCAGTGGTGGGTGGTATTCAGGATTATATGGGAAATAAGAAAAACTGTTCCTTTCGGATCATCTCCTTGACCTCGACCAAAGTGTGTCTCAAATGAAACCAACCTACTTAACAAAGTGTTTCATCATGCTTCTTGTTTCAGATATTTAGGCCAGCCTTCTTCCATTATGCTACTAGTGCTTTACATGAGCTTATTGTGTCTTTTACTTAAATAAGCTCTGGCTGTGATATCAAGAAATCTGACCTAAATATACGTTTTGGCAGTGAGTAAGGTACGACAATCACAACTGCACAATGGTCTAGTGAATCCTTTTAACTCTGCAGCATTATTAGAGCTGTGGTCTATCACAAATCACATAGACTTTACATACTCAGGAATGAATAGAGCAGCAAAGAAGCTAATAAGGTCAGAAAATGGAATGATAGAGAGTACCCTGTTTTCCGTTTGCTAGGTTTTGTTAATAATGGATACTAAGGGTAGGAAACAAGAGCATTTGTCTCAAATCTTGATGCCTTCCTGATGAGGTACTTCTTACAAGACTCTCAAGAAGTCTAAGCACACTTCCAACATCACGCGATACACTGAGAATGATATCGCACTGTGACGCCTGTCAACCAGATGAGTCAGGTTGGCCTTCTGTTCACTGCAGATAGCATAGATGTATGTGTAAGCTGGAAGAAAGGTGGTAGTTCTGATTTACCCTAGTCAGCCTATGAGACAGATAGCAGAATATGTCATTTCATTTGAGCCTGAGCTTTTGATGTTTATGGTGAATGGGAAGAGGTCTTCACCCTCCTGCTCGTAATTTATTGAATGTAATTTTTTCAGCGCAAACTCATGGTGACCAAGAGTAATTTCTGGACCCAGAAGTATTTCACAGAAGTCTTCAGAAAGTGCAATGTTGTGTTGTATTTGTTCTCGGTATGTTACTTTTGAAAGCAAAAGTACATCTGGCATAATTTGTTATTTGAAGGGACAGCTGCATTTGTGGCTTACACTACATTCTGTTCTTGTTCTTTCCTTTTGTGTGAATAAGTAGTTATAACATTACAGTTGAAGATTAAGTTTGTATAAAAATAAAATAAATGGATAAAATAAACAATCATAATTCAAAGGAATTACAATTCAATTTTTATTTAATTGCAAACATATTTTTTTCCTTTTTTTTCCTGAAAAGCTCCTAAACAGGAATTTAGCCTATTACATTCTGCTAATAAACAGTTAAAGTTAACAAACAAGATCCAATATATGGTATCTGAAGACGAAGAATTCTAAGATGACGTTTCACAGATTAACAAAAAATACAATACTTTAAAACAGCTTGAGTTCTGCACTTTGACAGAGACAGGTTTATGGCACATTGTGATTCTCTCACACACTCGGAGAGCACAGCACTATTCACTTCAACTCAAGAGGGATCATGAGATTATCCATATTTTGGCTGCTACTTCGTGACTCGAGCGAAAATAATTCCCGTTCCTGATACTGTGACAGTATTTCGTTTGCTACCCATTGTGGCTACTAAAGCTAATAATTCTTTGACTACCTTTTAAAATCCTAAGCCTTGAACAGTAGAGAGAGGAATATCCTCGCTGCATGAGCACCACTGCGTCTCTTAACAGTTCGCTTTTCTGGCCACATGATGTACGGTTAAGATTGCTCTGCATCCTATGTTCATTTGATGGAACAAACTTTTTTTCCTATTGTACACGTAGGTACATCCACATTGTTTACATAATACAGATTTTGTATGCTTTTCGTCTTAAGTATGGACTGTGTCATCAGAAATTTTTTGTGCATCATTCTTTTTCACTTCATCTATATTTGCAGTTTAATAAATATTGCATAAGTCGTACCTCACACCATCCATGGTCTCGGTTTAATCCTGACCTTGATGGTCCCCCATATTATAATTTTATCATTACACAGGACATTGTAATACACACTGACCTTTCATACTAAGCACGGCTGCATTCCCACAGGCTGAATATGACTATTTAGTGCAATTGGAGCAAGGAATGTACTTGCAACCCCTTCGCTTCATGCATAAACAGCCCAGAACACTGGGCTCATACTCTTGGTTTCTGATCTTGAGAGAGAGAGAGAGAGAGAGACCAAGCGAGTGGCTGCATGGTTTGAGTCATGTAACTGTCAGCTTACGTTCAGGAGATAATGGGTTTGACCCCACCGTCGGCAACCCTGAAGATGGTTTTTCATGGTTTTTAATTTTTACACCAGGCAGATGCTGGGGCTGTACCTTAATTAAGGCCATGGTCGCTTCCTTTCTACTCCTAGCCCTTACCTATCCCATCGTCGCCTTAAAACCTATCTGTGTTGGTTCATGTTTAGCAAATTTTAGTTGTCCATATCGGGAGAAATCCGAATTCATATTATACCGTAAACCGGGGTTACTTTGTGACTGCAGGGGTTACTTTGTGACAGGTGCGTGCCAAATAATAATTTCATATTTCGCGGGATATGCATCGATGGTCTGATAATGAACACTGTATGTTTTCACACCTCAATAATGCTGCTACCTGTGTATACAATGATAATGTCCTAAGTGTTGGACTGTTGGCAACAGAGAGCCTTTTGGTATATTGTACTGAGCACGTGATTTTGTGAATAGCGGGAAACTTTTGTCGGCGACAGAAAACCTTAATGAGGTACACTCATCAAAGGGAGTGGAAATCTTAATTTCATGTTTCCTGATAAAAATGTGCGAATCTCGTGTCGCTTTGAGTTTTCTTTCATTTATTTATGCTAAAATAAAATAAAGAGGAGAAGTTTAAGGGGTAACTTTGTGACAACAATGACTCTGCCACAAAGTAACCCCAGTGTTCTAAAATTGCCTCTTTTAGTAATGGGGAGTCTGAAAACGATGTTCGACTATATTGAAGCAAGAATGTCCATCTCTTGTTAAGATCTAATTGAGAACTAGTTGAAAATGGTCTGAATAATCTACGTTCTTGATACAGGAAATGTAGTATTTGCCCTGTAAGCCAGGAAGAAGTGCTGAAGCACATGTATAACAGGGCTATGGATGTAGAAGGTGACACTGTGAAACAAGCTGTAAGTAAGTTTCATTGAGCACCTGAATCTCAAAAGTGGCAAGGTAACAAATAATGCCTGAAGAAAGGGGAGATGCATAGATGTGCCATCCGGAAGAGGTATGACAGTTTCAGATTTGGACACTGTAGATGAGATTCCTAGCTGTAGTGGCACCGACGGGAACTGTCCCTCAAAGAACACTAAACACACCCGAAGCGAAAATTCAAGTAAAAATGACAAAGATGACATCTGTACTGAGTCAAAAGACAACTCATTGCATGAAGAAGAATTTAATTCTGATTTTGAAGAACTTCCTATTCATGAAAATCGTATCTTGGAATCCGATGATAAGATTGTTGCGACACGCGTAACTGCACTGTCCAGGA
The DNA here is from genome assembly GCF_040414725.1 of Anabrus simplex. Classification (NCBI taxonomy): domain Eukaryota; kingdom Metazoa; phylum Arthropoda; class Insecta; order Orthoptera; family Tettigoniidae; genus Anabrus; species Anabrus simplex. Next base: position 256,674,605 of record NC_090269.1, read on the forward strand.
ATCGTAGCGAAAGTATACAATCAAGGTGCAGTTGTCAGTGCTATGGATAGCACCGTGAAGTGGGCGGATATCAAGGATGAAATATAGTAAGCAGGTGACAAAATATGGTGTAAAATTAGTCCAACCATGCAAAGGAGAAAACTTGAAATCTGTGACATTCCAGAACTCGCAAAACACAGCGAAAAGTAAACAGTTTGTAAACTATTCACTCTTGTATGATGCAGATATTTCAAGTGATTATATCTGAGGGTTTAAAAATATAGTATGTTGTATTATCATGGTTATGAAAGAAATTCTCCTTTTATATTTAGCCAGAGTCTTAAGTAACAACTTAATGAGGGTAACTTTGTGACATCTGCATCAAACATGGAAATACAATGGTAAAAAGATTGTCACAAAGTAACCCCACCTAACGGGGTAACATTGTGACAAGTTCTTCTTGAAATATTAAGTGATTAAATGAAAATACACATATAAAAACCATTTCAGAACATAAAAAAAAGGATGAAAGCATACGACAATATAGATAAACCTTAATATATAATTATATTATTCTGATTATATTGAAGAAATCGTGAAAACTGTCACAAAGTAACCCCAGTTTACAGTAATATTACATTTTTTAAAATGCTAAATCTTTGCAGCCTTTTAGTACATAATTGTGTAGTAGATTTATGAAGAATTGGAGTCATACATTTCTGCAATATTTAATCTTGTGTTAAATTCATTAAAATATCTTCAGTGTTTCATGTTTTGGTGAGCTGTTCATAAAAATAATTTAATGTAGGTCTTGATTGCTATATGATGTTATTAACCTGTATAGAGCTAGAGGTGTGGTGTAGAGTTAGTAGCTGCTCTGTTGTTTAAACAAAGTAGAATGGTGCTACTGCCATCTTATTTGTCAAACTGAAAACATGAGAAGCAGTGCAACAATAGGTTGTTGATAGCTTTTGAAATCAATATTTGAGATAAGAATTGACCAAGTCATGCTGCAGATTTTGGTTCAGGTAGACCATCATACATCTCATAGGAGCAGATGTACAGTTCTGCTGGTAGCTGCTGTGAGAAAGTAGCTAGTATTTGTCTGTATGCAGTTTTGTTTCTGTACCATTTGATAGTAATGTTGTACCTCTTTAGTAGGTAAAGGAAATTTGGTCCTCTTAACTATATTTCCATTTACAGAGTATTGTCGAGAAAGTGACGTACCGGGTCAGTGAAGAGAATGTGAATTGGACTCTTGCCACACGTTCTGCCTGGATTGATTCTCAGGTATTTGGTTTTGGTCGTGCCATTCAAGCATTTGGATTAGAACGATTCCGCAAGAATTGTCATAAGATGGTAGGAGGCTTCAACTATGTCCTGCGTAATATGTTTCCTGGCACAAGTAGTTCCCAGGATGACTCCAACCTTCAGCCTCCTTCAACTATGAAGGAAACCTTTAAAGACACTGCCAAGAAAGCATCAGAACTTGCAAAGTCAAAGACGGGACCAATATATGCATCATGCCAACCAAATCAAACTTAAGTATTTATAAGAAATTGACAACACATTTCCTGATAGTCCATTCAATACAGTTAATGCAAAACATTTGCCTTTTTCACCACAAAAACTTGCTGAAATATGTAAGAAGCAAGATATAGAATAGGCTTTAAATGTGGTGCTGTATTATTACTTGCTAAGGACTACCTCATAGAGATATTCTCTGTTTATTACATTCAAGTAATTTGTGCTAATATTTGTGGAGGAAAAGATCAGTTTGAAGTAGTTGATCCTAATAAAAGTTCAGGATAGATTTTGTCATCTCACAGTACTTCCTACTTCTGGAGATGTAAATCATTCAGATACATTTGACTCAGCATTTTTATTGTAACAATTTAAGTTTTAAAAGTTATTCCATGTAGACTAGATTTTTTAATATAAAATCTTTCCAAATTTACTACAAGAATATAATACATGCCTTGTAAAGTTAGCAAGAATGTTGAGATTTATAGAATGTTTTATTTTTATTTTGTTATTTGTTAATTATTGTTGTTGGGCCGGATGAATTTATGTAAAGATATGTAAATATTAATATAAATAAACTGGAAAGATCTAAGTGATGCATTGTTGTGTGTTCTTTTGTACACTGGTGAACAAAAATGTGGATCACTTTCATTCAAGAGCAAAAACTATATTTATCATAAGCCTTGCTTTTTCTTCATTCCTACAACATATTATTATAAAATGAAGTTAACCAGTGCTCTGCATACTTCGTACTGATTATTGAAGTTCTTTTATTAATTTTTTTAAAAAGGTTATCCAGACAGTTCTTAGATGCTGTAATTTATGAAAATGTTATTACCTTAAATTAACATTGCATTATACTGAGCAAACTTATGAACATACCTCTGAAAGTTTTCTTGATGACACACTACACTTATCTTGCCTTAGTATTGGGTGGTAACACTTCTGGTGACAATTATGGCCTCCATCCTTAGCGGCATGCTAGCTAGAAGGTCCTGGATCCTATCCTGGGGGTGAGCGCCCACTTATTCAGTAGTATTGCCTGCATTTCATCGAGGGTGTCAAATTTGTGATGCCGGACATTTTGTTGCAATTTACAAACTTCATCATATAGGTCCATACTGATACAGCTTAATTAAGATCTAGTATTGTGAAAGACGTCTCGGTTTTAAACAAATTCAATACTGACAGTGATCACCAACTTGTAAGAGCAAGAATTGAAATCAATGTAAGAGATAAAGGAAAAAAAACTAATAAAAAGGAAGAGAAAAATCAATCTCAAAAATTTAGAAGAAAACAAAGAAGAATTCCAAAAAGGCATCCAAAGAAAGTTTCAGGTAACAAAGGAAGAAGACCTAGCACAAATGTTAGTTGTAAGTGCATAAGAAGTAGGTGGCTTACGTAAGAATAACGACCAACCAAATAAATTCAGTGACAAAACCAAAGACCTGCTACAGAGGAGAAGAGAAATGAAAATTCGAACTGATCAGGACACAATAGAATATTCTGAGCTTTGTAAGACCTTAAGGCTCCTTTTATACTTACATGCCACATGCTTGAAGCCAGACATGTGGCGTTCGCACTTGGAAAGGACCCTTTTATAGTTTCGTATCTGTCGAGCAGGTACAATGGCAGATTTTACATCTAAAGTATTCGCAGCTGCATACCTCTGCGAGATAATGGCAGTAAAAAAAGAGGAAAAGGCATTTCAGTTTTCATCCTCTGAACATTCAAATATACAGTATATGATAGGAGCTTTCAAAACCCTTTACACTGACCTACGAGAGGACGAAACAATATTTTTAATTATTTTAGGATGACCCCAAAATCATTTGATGAATTTGGGAAAATAGAATGTCAGTTCCATATTACAAGAAAACACTTCCTGTCCATTCGTCCAATAGAGCGGTTCTGTGAAACTACAATCTACAGATGTATTAAATACAAAGAACATTATATAAAATACCATGTAAACAACTAAATGTAAATTATTTCTAACATTATGTTTGTAACTTTAGCTTTGAGTAACGTTAATGTCCTTTGTATATTGCTGACTAGTCATTTCACATTTAAAACTATTCAGAACTTGCTGATTTCCAAGAATGTGTAGATTCATCTAGGCAAATATATGATGGCCGGCGTTGATGTGGATCATTATAGTAAATTTGGAATTGCCCTGTATCAGACAAAGATGTAGAAGGTTGGTTTGGGAGGACATCGTTCAATTGGGACTGACCCGAATCGGTTTGGTTTCGAGAGTGTGCATTATATGAATCTTTCTTCATACGTAGGGGTGATAACGCTGCAGATTTACTCCCACGCCTTATTCCGGAGATCTCTATTTTTGTAGTCTTCGTTACCTGGATCCCATAATACTGTTCTACACTGCATTCGCTAATGAGCAGTTCTGTATCTAATCCAGCATCCATTGTCCTGGTTAGCACTAGACTACACCACAAACTGTACTGAACCGCCCGGCATGAAGCGTCAACTATAAACATTCCCATAAGGTTTTGGTCCCACCCGCGCGGCGTGACATGTCAGGCGTGGCGGCCACCTGCTCGTCCCGACCCGCCTCAGTCACATGCCTGGCGGGAGGAAGCGACCGCGAGACGGGAGCAGGTAAGTATAAAGTGGTCCCATTTAAACAATGTTAATTCACATGCTTGGCGTGTGGCGTGTGGCATGTAACTATAAAAGGAGCCTAAGAAGAGAAATGCAAGCTGATACACAGAAGTTCAGTGAAGAAACCTTAAGAACAAGTATAGAGAACAAGACAAGCTTAAAGGCAGCTAAACGTAAACTCACAATTGGTAAAAAACAGATCATAGCAATTGATGGAGGCAATGGTCAAATTACTGAAAAGGAGGATATTTTGAATTTTATTAGAGACTTTTGTAGCAGTTCTGTATAGTAAAACAAAGGAAATTTCGATAGCACCTGACCTAAAAAATGTAATAAAGTTCCAAATATACTTCCTTCGGAAGTCAGATATGCTATAGACAACGTGAAGAAGGGAACTGTTGCCGGTGATGATATTTCTGTTGATATTCTGAGGCTTACAGGTGATGAAACAGTAAACCACTTGGCTAAAATCTTCACTTCTTGTTTACACAATTCTTCAATCCCAGCATCATGGAATAAAGCAAAGACAGTATTATTACATAAAAAAGGAAGTATTCATGATATCCAAAAATATCGCCCTATAAGCTTGCTTTCTGTTTTGTACAAACTTTTTATGAAGATCTTACACAGACCTTGACTCAGCCCAGCCAGTTGAACAAGCAGGATTCCGCAGCAACTTTAGCACAGTGGACTACATTCTGGCTCTGCGTGAAGTGATTAGAAGAGCAAATGAATACCAGATGCCTCTGTGCATAGCCTTTGTTGATTTTGAAAAGGCATTTGATACATTTAGCTATCTTACAAGCCTTAAATGAGCAGGGAGTTGAAGTGTTCTCAATAACATCTATAAGACCTCTTCAGCCTTTGTTAATATCAGTGAAGCAACTTCAGAATTCCCTATCAGAAGAGGTGTTAAACAAGGTGATCCAATATCTCCAAAGCTATTCTCAGCTGTTTTGGAGATGGCAATGTCAAAGTTAAATTGGGAAGGAAATGGTGTTAGAATCAATGGCAGAAGGCTTAACAACTTGAGATTTTCTGATGACATTGCATTACTGGCAAAAGACAATGACGAACTCCAGACATTAGTTACTGATCTTGCCATGGAATGTGAGTTAGTCGGCTTGAAGATGAACCTTTCCAAAACAAAAGTCGTCCAACAAGTGGGTCACAGCAGGAATTGTGAACATCAACAACATGCTGTTAGAGAAGGTCAATGAATATATCTATCTGGGCCAGTTGATGAATATGAAAGGTGATGTAAGACCAGAAATTTTTTGACGCATTAAGCTAGGATGGCAGGTGTATGGAAGAAACTCAACTGTCTTCAGATCAAATATACCAGTAAATCTGAAGAAAATAGTTTATGATCAGTGCTGACTAATGGCTGTGAGACCTGGACATTGAACAAATTTACGAAAGGGAAACTTAGGACAGCGCAGAGAAGCATGTAAAGGTCAATGCCGGGTTTTACAAGGTAAGATAAGAAGAGAGCAGATGACATCAGATCAATCGCTAAATTTAATGACATTCTTGAGAGAATAGCCACCTTAAAATGGCAATGGACTGGACATATTGCTCGAAGGGAAGATGACGGATGGACAAAGCTAGTGTTAGAATGGAGTCCAAGAGATCATCAAAGGCCTAGAGGAAGACTGCCAGACAGGTGGGACAAAGACCTCAAGAGAATAGCTGGTGTACCTGGCAGAGAACTGCTCGAGACCGTTCTACCTGGCGAGTTCTGCTAAAGACTTACCCGAGTTCAAGACTTAGAGGCCACATCATGAAATGATAGAATTGGCTGATGATGATTAGGTTTAATGGTCGACCCAATCAATACAATTCACTTTACAGGTGAGAACACATTCAATGTTGAAATATGTTATGCATTTTTTGGTACATGTTTTGTCTTCTTTAGTCATAATGCCTCGTATCTAATTAAAATGCATAATTATGAGTCTAATAATTTAAAATGGATGAACCCATGTCCTTTCTAAAATGTTTTAAAATACACTAAAAGCAATACACACTGTTTTTCCATAAAACTGTCCATTACTGTCTTACAAAAATTCTCCTACATGTTGAAATTTGATTCTGAATAATATTTCTTGAGTACTAAGTTAGAAATAATTTGAACTTTGGCCTCGGAAATGGGAGAATGGGACCTTATCATCAACTGAAGAATACTGAAGCTTTTAATCTAATGAATTTTTTTTTTTCAAAAGATAAGGTCCTCAAAATTGGTGTACTTCCCTACAGCCGGTTCCTATCAGAGCCTAGTTCTGACCTGCTTCTCACCATGCTAGAGGACCTTGTCTTTTGAAAAAGAAAAAAAAGAAAAAAGTTCATTAGATTAAGATCTTCAGTATTCTTCAGTTGATAAGGTCCCATTCTCCCATTTCCGAGGTCAAAGTTCACATTCTACCTTGGTTAGTACAATGAAGCTACTGTATGTAAAATCTCAAGAAATATTATTTAGAATCAAATTTCAACATGCAGAAGAATTTTTGTAATAAAGTGATGGACACTTTTATGGCAAAACAGTGTTATTTTTAAACATTTTAGAAGACATGGGTTCATCCATTTTAAATTATTAGACAGTAATAAATCATCATCATCATTTCCCATTATCCAGCTGTAGCCGGGTAGGGGTAAATATGGTTCCTCTCCACTTTCTTCGGTCTTTCCACCACTCTTCCTCGAACACCGTGTCCCAGTCCAGGTTTCTTTCTCTAACACTGCGTTAGATTGTGTCCTTCCATCTCAATCATGGTCGTCCGCGGCCTCTCCTTCCTTGCATTTGCATTTCCATCACCTTTTTTGGCATTCTTTCATCACTCATTAGCTTTATGTGCCCAAACCACCTTAGTCGGCTCTTCTATCATTCATTTTTCCACTCCAATTCCCAGATTTTCTCATTCCTTATTTTGTCTCTTCTACTCTTCTGTATCATACTCCTCAAAGACAGTAATAATTATAATAAATAAAACATTTATTGCAGCAAAATAGCCATACATTAGTGAAAGGTGTTATAACTATTTAACAAGTGCACATTGGTCGCATAGTGTCTGATTGATCTAGTCCTCTTGTTGCAGAATTCTAAGTGATATCGTTCACATAAATGTCCGCATAATGTACACTTGCATGAGTTTGACGGTTCGTGGTATGTTGGGTTTTCGCAAATGACATGGTGGAATCCATGTACTGCAAGTCTTGTAAACGCGTGCCTCGTCTCAAAATTTGCTGCTGTCCATGTACGGTCGATCATGGCCCCAGTTCCATAGAATTCCGTGGGAACTTCTTCTCTTTTCCTTATTATACCAAGATCCAGATTAGTCTACATTCTCGTGCGGGAAACTTTCCTCATAGAGGATTTAAGGACAATGCCTTTTTCACCACAAAATCTTGCTGAAATCTTAGGCGTCTTGTCAAATGTGGAAGAGAAACTGAAGGAAAAATGTTCCTTTGTGAGGGATATTGTGTTATTGCATGAAATTGCATCAGGATAACATTTTTACCAACTGAGGTAGCATAGGGGATTACATGTTCTGTTAAGGCTGTGCAGTCGAAAAATGAAATTTTTATCCTTTTTTTACTCTCCAAAGAACTAGAGAAATGCCTTTTGGTCTCGGTTTCAATGACTGTGAAATCCTGACATTCACCTCCCCGTGGTAGAGAGGGGGCAATGGTTGTATGTATATATATTACATACAGGCGGCTAATGAATGCAGGGACTAAGTATCTCTCGGTATAAGGAGACCACCTTCTACCAAATGCCAATGGCCTCCTAGGAGGGCAGATGAGCGAAACATCGCGGCACACATATTCATTGCTATTTACATTCAAAACAATCGGACATCATTCCAGTCCCACAATATTAAAATTCACTGGCAACCTGCTACCTCTGGGTAATCGTACAACATGCCTTAACATCTATAAAATTTACAAGAAACATACCTAAGTCAGACAAACATCTCTGGAGCAATTCTAATATGTGAAACATGCTCCCATACAATCAATCAAGGACACTTCAAGAACTTGAACAAGACAAATTCAACCCTAATTTACTCTACCGGTACTAAAATAAAATAATAAAAAATATTATATGAGTGCTTGATATAATTATTTACATATTAATTTGTCCCTTTGTCTACCTATATCTGAATTAGACGAGCCGGGGTCAAGTTACTATAATTAAAGAATATGATTCTCCCATTAACGTTAGCAATCTACATAATTAAACTGATATGGTACTCATCTCAGCCTGTAGTCTGCTAGACCGGACGAAAAGCCTCATGGCCCTTCTCCGTCTAGCACTGCATTCTGTTAGCTGTCATGTCAGCTTGAAGAAGTAATCCAATGCACTTTGGAACTTAACACATTTTTACATATTACAATTTCAACATATGACAATTTTACACTCAGAACTTATTTAAATGTGATGGTGTTGTAGAAGTGATATGCCTTGCGTTTGTCACTAAATCAGATTTGAGAGAAGAGGGACTAACAAACAAACAAAAAAGATGATGATGATTTGTGCCTGGAACTTTTAGAAGGAAATTTGCAATTGAAACGAAGCCACAACTACTTCTTTCAGGTTCAAGATCAATTGAATATGAAAATCCACAGCTTGTTTCCAGTCGTTCGTCCAGGTCAGGAATGGAATCTAGCGGCGAGTATAGGAATTGTGCCTGCTGCCAAAGCCTGTAGCACTCCTCTGGGGCAATGATTAATGACTGATAGATGAAATGAATTGATACTGAAGAGTGTTGCTGGAATGAAAAATGACAGGGAAAACCGGAGTACCCAGAGAAAAACCTGTCCCACCTTTGCTTTGTCCAGCACAAATCTCGCATGGAGTGACCAGGATTTGAACCATTTGAGAGGCTGATGCCCTGCCGCTTAGGCCACGGAGGCTCTTCAAGGTCAGTTGAATATCACCAGGAGAAAATGGTGTGATTTTGTAGTGTACACAAGAAAAGAAAACTCAATATAAATGGTCCGTTATTGGACATTGGAATGTACTCATTCGGAACAAATATTTCAGATTCCCTATGGGAATCAACATCTATATCAAAAATAAAACTCTTCATAGAGAGAATAGAAAAGGATGAATTGTTATGTCAAACGAAGATTCTTCCACAATTAGTACAATTTTATAAGGAGTGCATTTTACCAGAAAGTCTAGACAGTCTAATTGTTCGAAGCATGAAAATTCGAGATCCCACCTTTGTGTTAGAGGCACAACGACAAAAGCAGGCAGCAGATATCAACAATGAAACAAGAGGAAGAGATCAGACACCATCAAAAGGGCAACAAATCAGCATAAGTTTAGCTATTACGGTCGGGTGATATTTGTACGTACATTGTTCAGAAAATGATGTGGGACCGAGGAAAATGTCTCAAATATTATTACAATATATTTTTAAGTCCACCTGTTCAATACAATATTGTTCAATACAATACAATACAATACAATACCTGTATTGAACAGGTGGACTTAAAAATATATTGTAATAATATTCGAGACATACGTCATCTTCAGTACGGAACCAAAATGAGAATAGTTACTTGTAACCGAAGAAAATGTCGACCCCTGCATGAGCGGTATAATATGGTGAAGAAGGTGTAAGTCAGTGAAACTCTATTGTTCTGAGATGGTTAGTACTGAAAGTTTCTTTTTAATATAGCACAGTCTTTTTCTACCGCTCATCCCACATCTGTGAGCTTGCAAATGCGAACTATGTTGCACAGGTGGATTTGGTCCTGTTTTATGGATGGATGCCCTCCCTGATGCCAGGAGGGATGTAATCACTCCTGCGTGTTTCTGTGGTGGTTGGTAGTGTAGTACGTTGTCTTAATGTGAAGAAGAAAGTGTTGGGACAAATACAAAATACCCAGTCCCCAAGTCGGAAGAATTAATCAGACGCGATTAAAATCCCTGACACGGCGAGAATCAAACCCGGGACCCTCCAAACCGAAGACCTCAACGTTGACCATTCAGCGAATGAGTCGGATGTAATATAGCACAATATGAAATGTAAATATGTAAATAAAGTAATAAAATAATTTTTCAGGAAAATATTTGCTCGTAATAACTTGTGTGTTTTGTTACATAATGTTACAAATTATTTTTCTTTCTTTCTTAAACCATTTACCCTCTAGGGTTGGTTTTTCCCTCGGACTTAGCAAAGGATCCCACCTCCTACCGCCTCAAGAGCAGTGCCCTGGAGCGTGAGACTTTGGGTCGGGTGGATACAACTGGGAAATAGGACCAGTACCTTGCCCAAGCGGCCTCACCTGCTATGCTGAACAGGGGCCTTGTTGGTGATGGGAAGATCGGAAGGGATAGACAAGGTACGGGGAAGGAAGCGACCGTGGCCTTAAGTTAGGTACCATTCCAGCATTTGCCTGGAAGAGAAGTGGGAAACCACGGAAAACCACTTCGAGGATGGCTTAGGAGGGAATCAACCTCCATCTACTCAGTTGACCTTCCGAGGCTAAGTGGACACCGTTCCAGCCCTCGTAACACTTTTCAAATTTCGTGGTAGAGTCGGGAAACAAACCCAGGCCTCCGGGGGTGGCACCTAATCACAATGACCACTATACTACAAAGGCGGACTAAAAATTATTATACTTATAGAATTCTGTAAGATATAATCACAGAATAAAATAATGTTTATGATCAATAGAACTTTATTAAGAGTTGTAATCTTCAAAACATATCATAATACATGCCGATCTCTTTTTATTGGGGTGGATGGCGAGAGAGTGCCTAGTCCACAAATTGGTCATACGGCTCGGAAAGCAGGTTTAGTGTATGACTCAGAAGCAAGGCAAAGCAAACGCAGATATAGAGACAGACATTGGGGGTGGAGGAGAAGCAGTAGGGGGTAAGGGAAGGATTGTGCAAGTCACTAACACACATGCAGCGGCTGGCGAGCGGAAACAGTGCTGCCATCTCTTGCCTTGCGATTGACAGCGGAACTGATCGCTCTCAGCCTTAACACCTCTATGATGTAACGATGTGCATTCAGAGCACCTGCATTAATGAAAAAAATTTCTGTCTGGGCCTCAAAGCTGATACTGGCCCATAACACGATGGATCCACCCCAAATTGTGACTTCATGAAGATTTGCAAGGCGAATATCACTCCCCACGCCTTCTCCACACTGTCTCTCTCTCTTCTATTAGGTGACCAGAGGCATAATCATGACTCATCTGTGCACAGTACCGTAGACCACTGCTCCACAGTCCAATTCCGATGTTGATGTGCAAACTGTAATCGAGCTGCTCTGTACTGGGGCGTAAGCTGAGGTCCAGTTGCAGGTCTTCTTGAGGTCAAATTGCCTTCTCAGAGTCTTTATCTGACAACCCTCACAGTCACAGTGACATTTCTTACTGCCTCAAGTCGATTTGGATGGCGGTAGTTTGGCGTTCGCTCGGATAACTAGAAACCTATCGTCCCTAGCAGATGCAGACCTCCGACGGCCTGATCCAGTTCATCTGTAGTAGGTACTGAGTTTACAAAATCATCTCAGAGCAAGCTGGATGCTTCCATATAATGCACCAATGGCATTAACCGCATAACAAATACTGCGTCCATTATCCACCTATTCAACTGCACTTGCAGCGTTTTCTGGGCTAAGAGGTGTGTTGTCAAATGTGAAGGAGAAACTGAAGGGAAAATGTTCCTTTGTGACGGATATTGTGTTGCACACTGATAATCCATCAATAGCTTCCACCCCAGTATCGTAAAACATAAAAGGTGTTATTGCTAGTCGATGCAATAAAATTAAGTGCCTCGCTCTTTGGGATGAGAAGTGCCTCCTTAAGTTTATTTATGATCTCTAAACATCATATTCTTCTCCAAAACTGCAGAATATACATCAGAAACTCCCTAATGGAACAATTCCCTCTAACAACTGGTGTTTAACAATTACAATTTTGTTTTTACAAAGTGATCCGATTTTTTTGTCTGCCAGTGTATTTATAATCAAAGTGTGAAGTAATTCATATTTGGGGTGTATGTATGCCAAAGGTATTTTGTAAACCATCTCTGTACCTCAGAAAGTGATGGTAACCTGGAGGGTAATAGTCTCCAACTTTAGGATGAAGAGGTTGAGGGTCAGATTGCACAGTGTACTGTTGAAAGTAATTTATAAATTTTTTTTAAGTACAGTAGTATATTTTTTACAGCAGAATAAAGAAAGATGAGAATACACACTGCTCATTTTACAAAATACCGTGTAGATTACTTTCAAATTTAGATATTCTAACTAATAGAATTTAATTCAAATACCCATCTGATAATGAACAACCAGTATTTTGGTATAAGTAATGGAAAGGAACACACAATAGGATTTAAACCAATGGCAGGTGAATGTGGCTGAGGGAACAACAGAAAGAGGAGACAAGGGCAAATATAAAATCACTAAGCAACAAGGAGTCTCCACATCATCATCATCATCTTCAAATAGATTGGCTCTCTCATCATTGATCTTAATTCTTCTACACCCTTTTCTTCTCAGCTCAACAGGCTTGTTTCCACTTCCCAGCTTCATCAGAAAGACACTTCTTGAGGAGCCATCTTGACAGGGCTTCATTTTTGTTATGGGAAGTGTGGGATAAGAAGAAAACCAGAGGAAGATAGGAAAATATATTTAAAAAAGTAAAAAGTAAAAAATGAATACTGGTGATAAAAGACAAGGAACATGGAACAAAAGAAGCCCAATAGGTCATCATACGTAATGGAAAGGAAAACACAATTGAACAAAGACAAGGCCAGGGCTGGGCAGTGTAGAAGAGGAGACAAGGATAAACCTGGCAAACAGCAAGTCAAGGATAATCTTAGCATTTCCTCTTCAGCCTTGATGTGGAGAATGAAGGATAAGAAGAAAGCTGGATAGGGAAGAGAAGGAAGAGAGAAAAGTTAATGCAGGTGAATACAGAAGGCTCCTCATCATGTTAATGCCTGCACACTCAATAGAAGTAGAAATGAAGTTGTCAGCCAGAATCCAGTTAACACCAGCCACATGAGTATTCTTTAAGAATTCATCTTTCTGTCTTTCTGTAAAATATCTGTAAAACGTAGCCTTACCTTATTCATTTAGATTTTCTATTAGTTTAGCAGTAGTTTGATTTTTCATTCTTCTTTCCTCGGTGGGAGGTAGTTTGTACTCTGGAATGAATGTGTATTCGGTTCTATTAGTTAGAGATAAGAGTGAATGTCATCGAGAGAGACCTCAACTGTCCTAAAAATTTTAGACGGCAGGAGAAATAAAAGTAAATGACCTCCGCGTTAATCTTGAATGATTTTGAAATAGTTTGAAAATTAATTGAGACAGATTAGGACAGTGTTCTAGTGTTTTTCTAAGTGTCAAATTTCATTCTACAATTATACGACATTTCTGTGGACTTTAGTTCGTTTAGAGTCATCTGAATAATTTCGTACGATAGCTTTGCAAGTGTGATTAGGCACGGTCAATAAATATAATAATAATAGAGTAAAAATAATTAAACCTAATTACGGGCAAAAATTTGAATAAGGTCATGGTTTTAATGTTGGTTTGTTCTTGGAAAGAATTATCGTGTGTTCACTTTATGTAAAGTAGGCCTGGAACATGGCAATCCTCCGGACGGAGTAATGATGAATTATACGTATATTTTACTGTGCTATTAATTTGATTATGACTTGCAGATGGACATTATATTTTGTGTGATAATTTATGCATCCATTAGAGTCATTTTTGGAAGAAATGTGTCACTGGACATGATTTCTTCGAGCTTGAGCGCAGATTAATCGAGAGCCACGATATAGTAGGAGAATAAGAATAAATGCCGCAACTCATGTACCGTAAGCGCGTATTCTAATATTTTGACCTGTGCTGTAGGTATTTTACTTGCTTATTTTGAATGATTTCTGTTTAAAGGATTCCCTTGAACATTGTTGTATAATTAATTTCTGCATAAAAGTGATAACCTCAACTCTATCACGTCCTAGATCGATACCTGGAATATACATGATATTGTCATCTAGAGAATGATTTCCCTAATTTGGAATAAATTCAAAATTTAATAATAATGGGTTAGTGTTCGTGTAAATAATATTGTAATATTGTCGTGTACCTATGTGTGAATGTGTGATGTGTGATTTGATTATATTGTGTTTTGTGAATTTTCTTGAATGGTTTTATGATGATGTTCTCCACTGCGCGCGTCAAATTTTGACCGATTTACGTTATTTTTGCGTGTCCGTGATTTGATGAATTATGAATCTTTAGAAGATTTTATTATAATTTAAGGTAGATTAGGATCTAATTCACTAAAATAAATTGAATAAGGGAAGGCAATGTCCGTGGATTGATGTCACGAGGCTGAATTTTTAGTTATTGTACAGTCACTTATTGCATAACAATGAGTAACGTTTAGGTTGATATGAGATCAAATAAGAATTAATTATGAGAAGTTCAGTCACTTAATAAGTATAAAAATGAATTGATTGATGAAGGGAAAGTCTAAGGAAGACTTATTAACCACAATTTCTTGAATTAAACATTTTTCAATAATTTTAATAAGGGAAAGAAAATGATCATTTTCTTGTAGAATTAAGTGAGATCCAGAAGGAATATTTTAATTTAAGCAATTTAATTATCATTATTAGAGAGAGTGATACCAGATAGTATTTTGATTTTCAATCCAGTTTATAGTAAATTAATGATCCCTATTATTATTATTACAGACAAGAACATTCGTTGAGCTTTAATTTGATCAAGATTCCTTATAGACGATAGCACGAGGAGAAGAGATTTTCAAGAATTAGTCCCAGATTTTGTAAATTTAATTGTTTATTGAAAGAGTGATAGTTTTTAATAAATGTATAAACCTATTTTAGCTTCTTTTCATTTGTCGCTAGTCCTTCATCTATTCCTGCCTTTAAAATTTTCTGCACAGCCGATAAGCGAATGGTCTACCTCTGAGACTCTCGCTCACCGGCGAGCTGAGCCCGGCATGATGGGGGCAGGTTTAGATTTGGCGGCCAACGTGGTTAGGCCCGATTTATTGGCTGTACCAATAAAAGGACTTGATCTCGTAGTCCAGAATTTGGACAAAAACAAGATGCGGCGACAAATAAAAATTTTTCCAGGTTATTTTTGAGACATTTATTAGCCCAAAATTTTGTGGCGAACTACACTCATGTTAACATTTAGGAAGGGCCTAGTTGTTTAATTATAAACAAAATCTGGATGATAGTTGTCAAAATTTTTTTTAAGCGGCTATTTTCCGCATAATTTGGACTTAGGCTGTAGGATTGTATTTTGCGGCGTTAATCTTCTCTGAAGGCTGTGACTTCAATCCACTTGTGACTGATGAATTGGATTCTGGTACGTGGCCATCGAACTTAGTCCTCCCATGTCTGAATTGCCGTTTATTTCAAAGGAAAATGAGTACTGTAACGATGGAGGATTTACGCAGACTCCTAGACGGAGTAGTGTCAGACTTACAAAATAATTTAAAATGGGAAATGAATGAGAACCAAACTAAATTAGAGCAAAAACTTAGTGAAAATAGTGAATTATTAGAGCAAAAACTTAGTGAAAATAGTGAATTATTAGAGCAAAAACTTAGTGAAAATAGTATGTCGTTAGAGCAAAAACTTAGTGAAAATAGTGAGTTATTAAAACAGGAACTTAAGGATGAACTTACCGAAAATCAGAACAAGTTAAAACGGGAACTCAAAGACACTATTGAGGAAATTCAAATCAAGACAGAAGAAAATATTGAAAAGTTGCACATGGACGTTAAATTATTTAATGGGAAGTTAGCTTCAGTTCAAAGTGAATTGGTATCCGTGAAGCAAAATTTTTCGAATTTAAAGGGAGAAATCCAGGCCGGAATCGATAACTCCATGTCAGCTATGTCCAACGAATTTAGTGAGAGGCTAGCTAAAGTACAAACTGGAATATTGCACGGATTAGGCAAGTATAAGGACAAGGTGCAAGATAAATTTCAAACAATTGAGGAGAAAATCGATGATAATGCCCAGGACTTAACAGCAACCAAAGCCGCTTGGGCTAGAAAATTCACACAAATTTTTGAAACCGTGAAACAAGTAGAAAAGGACGTCATTGCTGAAATAAAGGTAGCCCAAGTCACCAACTCAGAGCGACTTGAATATTTTTACGAAACGATTGAGGAGACATAACAGAGTTTAAAAACTATGAAAACCTCAATAGATAAAGAAATAGGAGAGGTCAAAGCTAGTTCGGAATCATATAAACAAGAACTACAGAATGGAATCCAGGAACTCACTAAAGAGTTACAGTTGCTTAAGTTGCAGGGCGAAAGCCATAATATTGTGACCAACACTTTGTTAGAGAGGCAAGGTAAATTAGAGAAGAAGGTGTCCGGAGAAATCCTATCTTCAACTCCGAAGCATGACGACCGAATGACTACCAATAACCATGTAAATGTCACCAATCCAGCTCCAGGGTATAATAGCGGAGGAGCAAGTCAGCTTAATACGTCAGGTCAAACGCAGATAGTAAACATAATTCGAATGCAGGAAGACCATCCAAAAAAATTTAATAACGTGAAAGGGGTAACTCCCAGGAGCTTCATTAATGAACTACAGAAATATTTTCGTGACAATAAGATCCCTGAAGAGCGCCAACTGCGAGTGACGGAAAGATATCTGGAGAATTCTGTATTGACGTGGTTTACAGAGTTCCGATATTCGTTTGACGATTTTGAAGGATTCAAGAGGGCTTTCTTAGAAAAATATTGGAACACAGACATTCAACATAACCTCAAGACAGAGTTGTATGCTAAGAGGTATGCCCTATCCACACCAACACGATTTTCTGAATTTTTCTCCAGCCAGCTACGCAAATTACGGGAGCTAGACATGCCTCCAACGGAAGCTGAGTTAATAAAAGTTATTACCAGGCAACTTCCAGCAGAGACGCAACGAATTATGATCGCTTCAAATGTACAAACAGCAATTCAAGCTGAGGCCATATTACAACTTGACATGACATCTAGAGAACCACAGAGGCGAAATCCCGGTCAAGAACAACAAGTGTTCCAAGCCAATGTCACCAGACCTGAAGAAAGGAACATTGTTAACCAAGGGAGAAATTGGGGTAGAAATGTTGAAGGAAGACCACCCAGAGACCGATCTCCGAGACCAGGATGCCGAGATGATGAAGAATGGAATTATTCCAGACGTAATGTCCGAAGAAGACCATACGAGAACAACCGGGACAGATGGAGAAGAGAGCCAGAGAATAGAAGACCTGAGAGACGGAAGAGAAACTGGAGGGAGGAAGAGAGAGAGAAGTATCTGCGTGAACTCCAGCAGTCCAGCCAAGAGCGTAAGAAATGGCATCAGGCTATACATGATCAGGACGTTAACCCTGATATTGTTGGAGCGGAGAGCTTGGAGTACCAGAGAACAAAGCATAGGGAAGATAAAGGACATCCTGAAGATGATGGGTACAATAAAGGTGCCATCAAAAAAAAAAAAACACCGAATTAGTAGGAGATAGTCTCGACACTAACCCTTATATTAATGGTGAAATGCAGGAATGGATTGTTGTCCAGATAGATTCCTGGATGACAATATCAGATGACCTACTGGAAGAAAATCAGGAGTCGAACACAAACTACCTAAAAACACTACCTATAATTTTGGCTAGGGTATGTGGCATAAGAGTGAAATGTTTAGTTGATACTGGATCTACAATTAGTGTCATCTCAACTTCTTTCCTAAATGATTTAAAGGACAGACATGATATCCCGATTATACCAGTATCTCACATTAAAATAAAAGGAATTTCCCGGATAAGACTGTGGCATGCAAACTACATACACTGTTGGACGTTGAAATAGGAAATACTAAATTTCAGAACGTATTCTTGGCTATGTCGAATATAAAATTTAACATCATTCTAGGAGTTGACTTTTTGACATCTTACCATGCCAATATTGATCTAAATTCCAACCAGATTCTTTTTCGATTGGATGAAACATTTGAAACGGCCATGGTTAATCCAGCCGATATAGCTGATCAGAGTGTGTTTCACATTAATAACGCCTCGACATCGTGGGAATCCGAAGACCAGGAGACCACAGAAGAGGTAAACCAGGCCCTGGATAATATCATAGAAGAGGGCGATGATCCAACACACCCGTATGACCTCATAAACTCTAAGGTTAACCAAGCTTTAGGAACGGAACCCTAGATCAAGGTTAAAACTGAGTGACACATGATTATCACTTAAATTTTCAGGGAACATGTTAATTGGAGATTTCCTGTAATAATGATTCCATCTTCTGATCAAATCATTATTTAACCAAGGGAGAATATGTCCCCTTCAAAAGTGGAAATAATTTATTAAGGGAGAATGATTTATTTCATCAGTGAGTGGAAACATTATTTCGATCGCCAGGAGGGTGAGATTTTACACTCCCATGCTAGCGTGAACAAGCCGCCTGCGAACCGGTTTTCCCAACCTACCAAGAGAACGAGGAAGCAGGGTGAAATTCCTGATAGGTGTCCTTCAGACACGTGTGTGTGTGCCACGTGATCGGGCGGGCAGCGTGATTATAATCGATCAATAAATGCACGGTCGTGTGACGTGAAACTAGGGCAGCCAATAAAAATGACAACCTTCACAGGAATGCAACAGATCCACCAATCAGATATAATCAAGAGGCACACCTCTGTCTTAAGACAGTGAATTTATGGTAATTCCAAAGGAAATTTTATAGAGGGTTTTTACTTCTAAACACTTGATTTGAGCGTTACTCTGAACGCAGCTACGGTCGAGACTGGACGTCGTTTGCTTTACTGGGAGACTTTGCATTAGAGAAGGCACTGAGGACTGAATAAACTGCAATTCAGGCATTTGAAAAACTTCTCTACGATTTATTTATGACTGTCATAAGATAAGTGTCCATCTCCAAATTATTAAACATCGCGTGTGTATCCTGGACTATTGCTAAGACTTTTATTAGTTTCAGCTTTTCTACGAGAACTCAGAAGAAGGAAGGTCGTTGGTTCGAGCTCGCTTCAAGATGGCTATCCCTTTCCGAGATGAATCCTACTGTTTCCTGTGCACCTTCATCTCCTCCACGAGTCACTAATTATGTAAGGCGTCGGACATGGGCAAGACTTTGTTCGATGGAAGGTGATGTGACCACGTACTAGGTCGTCAGCCAGAATCCAGTTAACACCAGCCACATGAGTATTCTTTAAGAATTCATCTTTCTGTCTTTCTGTAAAATGTCTGTAAAACGTAGCCTTACCTTATTCATTTAGATTTTCTATTAGTTTAGCAGTAGTTTGATTTTTCATTCTTCTTTCCTCGGTGGGAGGTAGTTTGTACTCTGGAATGAATGTGTATTCGGTTCTATTAGTTAGAGATAAGAGTGAATGTCATCGAGAGAGACCTCAACTGTCCTAAAAATTTTAGACGGCAGGAGAAATAAAAGTAAATGACCTCCGCGTTAATCTTGAATGATTTTGAAATAGTTTGAAAATTAATTGAGACAGATTAGGACAGTGTTCTAGTGTTTTTCTAAGTGTCAAATTTCATTCTACAATTATACGACATTTCTGTGGACTTTAGTTCGTTTAGAGTCATCTGAATAATTTCGTACGATAGCTTTGCAAGTGTGAATAGGCACGGTCAATAAATATAATAATAATAATGAGTAAAAATAATTAAACCTAATTACGGGCAAAAATTTGAATAAGGTCATGGTTTTAATGTTGGTTTGTTCTTGGAAAGAATTATCGTGTGTTCACTTTATGTAAAGTAGGCCTGGAACATGGCAATCCTCCGGACGGAGTAATGATGAATTATACGTATATTTTACTGTGCTATTAATTTGATTATGACTTGCAGATGGACATTATATTTTGTGTGATAATTTATGCATCCATTAGAGTCATTTTTGGAAGAAATGTGTCACTGGACATGATTTCTTCGAGCTTGAGCGCAGATTAATCGAGAGCCACGATATAGTAGGAGAATAAGAATAAATGCCACAACTCATGTACCGTAAGCGCGTATTCTAATATTTTGACCTGTGCTGTAGGTATTTTACTTGCTTATTTTGAATGATTTCTGTTTAAAGGATTCCCTTGAACATTGTTGTATAATTAATTTCTGCATAAAAGTGATAACCTCAACTCTATCACGTCCTAGATCGATACCTGGAATATACATGATATTGTCATCTAGAGAATGATTTCCCTAATTTGGAATAAATCCAAAATTTAATAATAATGGGTTAGTGTTCGTGTAAATAATATTGTAATATTGTCGTGTACCTATGTGTGAATGTGTGATGTGTGATTTGATTATATTGTGTTTTGTGAATTTTCTTGAATGGTTTTATGATGATGTTCTCCACTGCGCGCGTCAAATTTTGACCGATTTACGTTATTTTTGCGTGTCCGTGATTTGATGAATTATGAATCTTTAGAAGATTTTATTATAATTTAAGGTAGATTAGGATCTAATTCACTAAAATAAATTGAATAAGGGAAGGCAACATCCGTGGATTGATGTCACGAGGCTGAATTTTTAGTTATTGTACAGTCACTTATTGCATAACAACGAGTAACGTTTAGGTTGATATGAGATCAAATAAGAATTAATTATGAGAAGTTCAGTCACTTAATAAGTATAAAAATGAATTGATTGATGAAGGGAAAGTCTAAGGAAAACTTATTAACCACAATTTCTTGAATTAAACATTTTTCAATAATTTTAATAAGGGAAAGAAAATGATCATTTTCTTGTAGAATTAAGTGAGATCCAGAAGGAATATTTTAATTTAAGCAATTTAATTATCATTATTGGAGAGAGTGATACCAGATAGTATTTTGATTTTCAATCCAGTTTATAGTAAATTAATGATCCCTATTATTATTATTACAGACAAGAACATTCGTTGAGCTTTAATTTGATCAAGATTCCTTATAGACGATAGCACGAGGAGAAGAGATTTTCAAGAATTAGTCCCAGATTTTGTAAATTTAATTGTTTATTGAAAGAGTGATAGTTTTTAATAAATGTATAAACCTATTTTAGCTTCTTTTCATTTGTCGCTAGTCCTTCATCTATTCCTGCCTTTAAAATTTTCTGCACAGCTGATAAGCGAATGGTCTACCTCTGAGACTCTCGCTCACTGGCGAGCTGAGCCCGGCATGATGGGGGCAATATGTTGCCATAGTCTAATATTAATGTACACAATCACAGTTGGGGAACAGTGCCCATCAACACAGAAATTACTCAGCACAGTTATACATTTCTTTTATTCACACGTTGCTATTATTTGAAGTTGTTCCCCTCTGACATCAAGGTACTTTCATGACATTTGGTGGAAAAGGATGTTCGTCTCATTTGCACTGAAGATCCCACTAGGGTCATCAATGATAGTAAAGTTTACTGAACAGTATCAAGCAAAATTTTTCCTTTTCAGTGAAAAACCTCCCTTTGCCATGTTCATTACTCATTCACAAATGCCATCTTCTTCACAAGGGCTCAGGAGCAACTTCTGGTCAAGAGAACTTGCCAAACACACTTCACCCAGGCCTCAATTAGCTCACTGTCCATCCAGCTGGATTCTTGGGTCCGAACAAAATTACCAGATGGTAAATTTTCTTTTGGAAGCTTTTTCTGCTCAGAACCACATGTGGAGGAAGTTTGGTTCCATCAGCTAATGTGCATAACATTACCGTGCAATGTTGCTTTTCGTTACCACCTGTCCTAATAGTAACAATTTTAGAGCCCTTAATGTGAACCGTATTGTCTCATGGCATTTCAAAATAAATGGGCGCCTGACCAGCATTCCCAGTTTGAGAAAGCAAATAGGAATTTTGCTTCTGCAAATAACGTGGTGATAAGGGGCCGTCAACTTTTTTCGTAGGCAACAGGGAGATAGTGTGAAACAGATACACGTCTTTGCATACACAATCCGCTTCTTCAATAACAGTTCCTTATATAGGCAATACATTTCAATGGATATAACTTACTGTTTACAAAAACTTTAGTTGATTGTCCACTGAATCAATACAATTTATTCTCAAATAGTACTAGTTTTGAAAGTACATAGCAGTCATCCTCAGCTGTTAATAAAAAATTACCATTAGGACATAGTGAAGTGTTAAACGAAGGGGGAGGAGGTGGTTTAACCTCCTGAGTTAAGGCTATAAATACATACACATAAAATACACCAGTGTACACATTAAAATTCACACATTAGACATTTGATAAATGGTCAAGTGGATTTAAATAAAAACAATACAGTAGGTCACAAGATTAATGACACTTAAAATGACTTCAAAACTGCACTTGTGTCAATGAAAAGATGACGTAAGAAGTCACTACCTGTTAATAGTACCGGGTACTATCATTGATCATAGTAAAATATGCATTACAAAAAAATATCACAGTATTGATGAACATAAAATTGATTAATTGTTGATGTACCTGTCAATGCCGTATCACTGAAAGAACAATATTCTTTTGTTACAATGAAAAGAAGGATATCCCGGTGTTATGAAAGTAAGTTTATCCGTCTATAAGGGCATTAATAGGGGGATATCTAAAAGAGAAAAGAAAGAAAATTACTTGACGAATTTGAAAGAAAATCATGGGGCTGTGAATGATAAAGAGAAAAAGCTTACCCAGTGTCGACCACAGCTTTGAATTTGTTTCTCAAGAATTGCCTTTCTGAAAGGCCGTATTAAGCTTCATAAATTTTCTCCATATGTTTCTCACACTCATCAAAAAACAAAGAAATCTGGTTGCAAGATAAATTAAGTTTCTTTATAAGAAAAAAATATTTTTTGAATGTTAAAACTATATGAACTTCGCCTGCTTTCACTCACCAGTGAAGAATATGTCAGATGTAAACTTCAGTAAAGTACAGATTGGTATATTAGCAAAAGGTCCCAAACAAAATTGGGCTGACACCTCAAAATTTAACATTCTCACAACCACTATCATGGAAATTGAAGTAGTCACTAATAAACTCCCTTTAGACCAACAAGAAGATTTTCGCCATGAAATCAAAAAGAACATTCCCGCTTTTATTCAAAATTTAAAAGTCAATAAATGTAACACCATCAATCAAAAGGAATTTCATGGTTAAAAAACGAAAATTGCCTCTAATAACTTAATAGTTACAAAAGCAGACAAGGGAAACACTGCAGTAATTCTAAGTAAGTCCACTTATGTAACAAAAACAGAATAACTATTTTCAGGAAGTACTTTTGCCAAAGTCATGAGAAACCCTATTCCTAAACTTCAAAAAATCTCAAAAAGATTCTGAAACAGTTCTTCCTTATTTACATCCTCAGAAGTATAAAAGTTCATTTATATGAACCCTCAATGACCTAAAGCTAGAGCTCTCCCTAAGATCCATAAGGCCAATGTGCCCATGAGACCAGTTATAAACTGTAGACACAGCCCAACTTATAAACTTTCCAAATTCATTCACAAATTTCTAGCAAACAAATCAGTTAAATTCTTAAGGACTTTAAAATTGCTTCACATCATACGCTACTTTTATTTGACATCACTAATATGTATACTAGGATTCCCATTAAAGACCCATCATCAGCAGCAACCTAAGACAACACACCAATAAGAGTATCCCTGAAATAGAAGAATTTATGAATATCCTAGAATTTGTTCTTAATAATAATAATTTTACTTTCAGTGATGTCATTTATAAGCAATACTGTCTTCCCATGGATTTGCCGGCCTCGGAGATCTTAGTGGAGATATATGAAGGTCGATCAAATATAAATGGGATTTTTGATCCTGAACATCAACAGTTGGTAGGACTGGCCCCACTCTTCTGCTATGCTTTGGGACCATTAGGAGTGAGGTGAGCATACTGTTCAATATTTCCTGCCGTTTCGTCAGTAACGCTCAAGATGTCGGAGCAACAGGTGCACCCCTCCACTGCACAACGCATAATTGTAACATTTCTTGCTCATGGAGGAGTAACAGCAGCAGAAATTTGCCAGAAATTGACTGTACGGTTCGGTGATCAAACATTGTCAAGAATGCTGTGTGTAAGGAGTGGCAGAGAAAAGGTGAGGCAGCACCAGTGAAAGCCAAGACTCGACTGTCAGCTGGCAAGGTACTTGCAACCGTTTTTTTTAATTGGTGAGGCATTTTGCTGATTGACTTTTTACATGAACAACGCACAATCAATGCTGCTTACTACCGCGAGCTGTTGAACAAGGAGAGGGTTGCACATCCCCGCAAAAGACGAGACCAACCGCTTCGACAATGCGCAGCCCCGTACTGCAGCTCTAACTGTCTCCAAGCTACAGGAAATGCACTGGACTACACTTGATTATCCTCCTAACAGCTCGGACTTATCACCGAGCGATTTCCATTTGTTTGGACCACTTAAAGAAGCTCTAGAAGGGCAACGATTTGAAGATGACGAGAGTGTGGAAGACTTCGTGCGCAACTGGCTGGTGACACGACCCTGTTCTGTTTATGATGATGGCATCAAAAAGCTGCCCATACTCTGGGACAAATGCATTTCCAAAGCAGGAAACTATGTGGAAAAATAAATTGTAATTGCCTTGTGTTTTTC
Organism: Anabrus simplex; assembly: GCF_040414725.1. NCBI lineage: Eukaryota > Metazoa > Arthropoda > Insecta > Orthoptera > Tettigoniidae > Anabrus > Anabrus simplex. The sequence continues at coordinate 256,699,373 of NC_090269.1, forward strand.
AACAAAACAGATACGACATAGTGAATGAATATTACATTTGAAAATTTAAAAATTGATTTTCTTAATTAATAAAAAGATTATTTAGACAACCTTGCTTCCACAAGTACACTATTGAATGGCAGAAACGTGGATTGCTTCACATCCATCTTCTACTAGGTTGCATAACAAGGCCACATAGTGTAATTTCAATAGAGTTATGAAATAAACATTCAGATACAACATTACATGATATTGTGACAACGCTCTTGATTCATGGCGCATCTGGTGCTTTAAACACAAATTTGCCCTGCATGCATGAAGGAATTTGTACTAAAAGGTATCCCAAATATTTTCAAAGCTGCACATCTCTTGATAATGAAGGGTATGTCAAGTACTGTAGGTTGTCAGCTGATGACGGCGGAAAAACTGCAACTCTTAGGAATAATGAAGTGGATAACCGATGGGTGGTTCCCTATAATCTGGTTGTCCTTAAAATTTTTGAAGCACACATCAGCATCGAATTATGTAATTTCATCAAATCCATTAAATATGTAAGTACATAAACGGAGCGATCAGGCTACTTTCAGTCTACAAACGAGGTTTAACAATATCAATTTGGAAGGTATATTTGCAGCTCCAAGGCAGTGTGGCAGATTTTATTGTTCAGTGTATATGAAAGCGCGCCAATAATCACTTACCTTGCAGTCCATTTAGAAATGTGGACAGTGTGTCTATTTCACTGAAAATAATGCTTCTGATACTCCCAATAATCCTTATGATATGATGCTAACAGCATTTTAAATATCATATGCAGGAGACTGTTTTGCAAAGACCCTTACTTATATCAAAGTTTCAAGTTGGAATCAAACAGATGCACTTGACAGAGTGTATGTAGTCCATCCCAACAACCATGAATGTTTTCATGTAAGGATGTTACTTCATGTGGTTAAAGGTCCTACTTCTTTTCAATAATTAAGAACTATGTAAGGAATAACTTCTGACACATTTCAAGAGGCATGCAGAGTCCAGGAATGCTGTAAGATGGTTCTCACTGGTAAAACATTATCAGAAGCAGCTCTGTGTAGTTTGGCAAGATCACTTTCATTTTGTTTGCCATCATTATCATCTTTTGCCAAGTTCCTGATATATTTGGTCTATGGAATAATCCCTGAGATAGTATATCAAAAGACATGTTGAACAAAAAACAGAGGGAGCTAGCATTAGAAGAAGTAAACTATGACCAAAATATGTTCAATAAAGGGCTAACTGATGTAATGAACAGAATAGTACAATCACTTGTTTGCTAATTTATCAAAGACTTCCTTGACTTCCTTTCCCAGATAACACTAACTTACAGTCAAACAATAGTACTTCAGGGAGATGTCATAAGATCATTCTTGGCTCCTGCAAACCGTTGCTCAAGAAGAACTCTCTCTCTGAACCATGATCAGAAAAAAACCTTTGACACAACTTTCATCTAGTATCACAAAGAAGGAAGGTAAGGCGTTTTTCCTTGATGCCCCTGGAGGCACAGGCAAAACTTTGATTAATTTGTTGCTCGCCAAAGTGAGGTGTAGTTACAAATGCTTTATTTAATTACAAACATGTGAAATTAAGTTTATATGATCAACTATGCAGAAGATAAGGGATAGAATCAGGAATGATTACATCAGAAGAGACATGTAAGTATAATCGACAATAGGGGAAAGGCAGAGTTGCATGTTAGAAATGCTGTAGATATGTAAAGTGAAGGCAGGAGAGATGCAGATTCCCAGGAAGAAGAAAGGATGGTGCCTGGAGAAAGACCAGTCAGATGTCCCAGAAGGAGATGTTTATATGAAATTAAAAATGGTCTAACAAAAAAGGGAGATTCATTGGAAGATGCAATGAGAGAGGATGGGTTACAAAGACAGAAACAGATGACAGCATATCATTCATACAAATCCTACCTCACCAGCTGGAATGATCTACAGTTGAAGAGTTTCACTGCTATCTTGCAACAAAAGGAAAAGTCAAAATTAGCATATAAGTTGCTCCAGGGAATTACATTATAAACTTTATAAGATATAGATTTTCTTCCTATATTCCTCTTTACCTTGTACTAGGCTTCCTTTCTCAAATTCTAAGATATATATATGTCAAAATCTCTTGATGTATGTGTGCCAAGAGATCTCGAAGGATAGTCTGGCTGCCGAATGCTGAAGTTCACTTCAGTACTGAAATTCAATTCTGAGTATCTATTGTACCCACTCAAAGCCTGCTTTGTTCCATCCAGAATAAATACGTGTCTGACACACATAAAAAAATAATTTTGAAACTGTCATGTCAAACAACACCTAGAAATTTTTGACATAACACAGCAATCTTGTAGCTTTTAATCTGAAATTAATAAATTCTCGTCGACACAGTTCCAGTTCTCACTCCTGTATTAACTTGGAGTTTGCTACTCAGTATAATTTTTACCATATTCTCCTTGTTCCTACAATCTCCTCCTACCACCCTTTGGTGACCAAAGTGTGGAGCCTCCACATTCGCAGGTATAAAAATCGCATCATCAATAATTACTCAAGAAAATTTTTAGAATACTAACTGATGAGCCCAACACCTACCTTTATCATCTTATCAAATGAGCCCTGTTCGGAAATTACTACTAGCCTATGCTACGTTAATAAGTGTCTGAACACGATGAAAAATAAAAAAACAAGTGGAATGTAAACACTGAATTTAATAACAAAGTATTATAATAATGGGGTCATCTCGTACACTGGATGATGCCATCATTATTTAAATCTACCTTCCTGGATATGAATAAATACTTCCCAACAACGCAAAGCCATAATGCTGTCTATAATTAATTCAAATACCCCGATTGGGTTTAATCAAAATACAATTAATAATACTTTGAGCCCCAGTGCGATCGTTAATACAATAAAGTCCCAATTTGGCAGCATGATGTGTTTACCAATACAATAAAGCCCCACGTTGGGTTCCATGATGTACCCGCTCAAAGCCTGAGTCCCAACCAGCATTTATCTCAGGGGGTGTTACGGTCCGAATCAATCGCAACTAATAAGCAATAAATAAATTTTAAAAATTCTGAAGATATAAGATCTCCAAATAAATGTATGGGCCCCATCCAATTAGTACTACAGGGCTGAACGGGACACTCTAATCATTAACTTTAAGGCTCATAAAAAACAACACATAAAAAATATATTAAATCAGATCAAAAGGAAAAATATGAAGGCTCCGTCCTAGGAATGGGGACGGATACTTAAACAGTCACCAAGGGTTCACTATCCTACAAGAACAAGAACCTGGAACTGTTTCCTTGCAAATGCTAAAGGAGCATTTTATTTTAGTTATAAAAATTTACACACAACAAAATTCGTTGACTCTTAATTTGCCGGTTATTTGGCAAATATTTCCTGAAAATTTTCATCATATTTTACACTTTTGACCATTTGGGTGGTGAAACTGTTGATTTCTGAAGGTGTCAGTTCGACCCTTTTTTTTTTAACACAATGACCGTTGATTGTCATGGACCAATTACCTGTTGGCCAAGTGGGCATGATCACATGAATCATGTCATTGCCTCCACTTTTATAGAGATGAGACCAACCTGGGATACTACAAAACTCCGGGTTCCTAACCTAGATATGTTAATCGTTAACTGAAGGAAACGACAAAGAGACTCTAACCTAATGGTCCAGATGTAGGGATTTACCATCACTTTACAAATAACAAAGTTAACTTATTATTTACAACTTGACATTATTACGTTATTTTGCCAGCTGACTTCCCTAGTATCATTCAACATCATCATTCGAAATCATAAAAAGATCTTTAATTTCAATAGTATTATTATCAATAGAGATCATGATTATCGTAACCCGTAACCATCACTGATTCAATGTTTCAATTTCATTTTTCACCATTCTTATTATTCTCAAAATTAATTTAATCAATTCTTCTTATCCTTCTTCAAATAATAATAATAATAATAATAATAATAATAATAATAATAATAATAATAATAATAATAATAATAATAATAAATTTGAAAAATCTATATTTTAATTTCAATTCCTACGACTATTATTATTATTCTCAGACATAATATAATAAATTATTCTTATTCAAATTATTTTTATTATTATTATTATTATTATTATTTCAAAACTTTAATTTTAATTTCAATCTTTAGAACTTAGTCACATATGTTAACTTTCAAATATAAACCACCAAGATCCAATTTCATATCGCTCGGGACATAATAACGGTATTCGACCCACGAACTTATATTTGTACTGTCGTTAATTTATGGGAACACTATGTCCTCCCAAGACAAATGTCAAATCCCATGGCACTTCACAGTTGGGCAAATACATCCAATCTCTGCAAGTGCTAAATTATTCCTTCCATTTTCGTTTTGAAGTCCATTTATTCTACTGGAACTCTTCAAACATTTAATTCATTCATTAATCTTCAGTGCGTGGACTCTTGCCACCGAATCGGCATATTATATCGATGTAGATTTATCTATTTCACCATCAAAAACAGTACGGCTCAATTCTCACCTCATGCCGGATTTTCGTCCCGCACGATTTCCGATCTCAAAAATGGGCTCAAACCACTCTGGGCTTTCAACATATCATGACCATCCTATACACGTGCCTCTACCACAATGAAAGAATATGATTTCTCCCGCTAACGATAGCAATCTACAAATATATATTAAGGGGTACTCATCTCAGCCTGTAGTTTGCTAAACCGGACGAGGAGCATAGTACTCACTCATGTTTAGCACGGCATCCTACTGGTATTCATGCCAGCTTGAAGAGGTAATCCTTGACACTTTTTAATATCACACATTTTAAATCTTATAAAAAAATAACCTTTGCACATGGAATATTTTCCACTCTAAATTTATCACATAAATTTTACACTCTTGGTTTTTATGTTAACTCTCACTTAATATAAATATACATTCTTCGTTCCTTCCCCGGACACTAGGAACATGTGATATCTCAGTATCACTCTCAACGGCCCGGCGCGCACTCGAAATTAACCGTCTCACGTTCGCGTAGCTGACCAGGTATCAGTTATTAATTGACTGTTTACTTGGTGAAATTCTGCCGAACACCCATGACCGTTCTCGCGTAATGTACTTCCTATTCTTGATAACGAACCTCACACTTCTATCTGTAGGTGGTGATTTACAGAGTTCTGTATATATTCGAACTCCTGCTGGTATACTGTTCAAGACTGTAATATGGACTACTTCACATCATGGTTCACTGTGCTACGTAACATTATAATACCTCAAACAATATTCCACGAGTGACTACACATACGTACTGGCGTAGTAACAGCACGAACAATTTATCACAAGTAAGTTACCCACCCTGGCGGCGTATTAACAGCACGAACAATTTATCACAAGTAAGATCGCCCCTGGCGTAGTAACGGCTCGAACAATTCTTTACAAGTCAGTACGCATCCTGGCATAGTAACGGCTCGAACAATTTATCACAAGTAAGTTATGCACCCTGGCGTATTAACAGCACGAACAATTTATCACAAGTAAGATACTTCCGTCTTCACGACCATTTATTTATATTCGACTCCCCTCGCCTCCGAGTTCACGGGAGGTCATCTTAGGGCACGCAGTTCCAATATCCTCATACTACTGTTTGCGGCCCAGCCAGTGGCTTAAACTTGGGTTCCACTGATGTAATTATTTTATATTAGCCTCTATGCCAAGTCTCAAATAATATCGTTCGCTGGTAATTGATATAATCGTGAATTTAGCTCCTGTATTCCAGGCTGGGATTTCGCGCCCTTTTGTAGCGTCTCTTGCCTGCAGCCAATCAATGGATAGCGTCCATGAATGCTCAGAATTTCTCCAGGTATCTCCCTCAATCAATAACTTTTAATAACTTTTATTATATGGTTAGGTTTCTAAATTTGACCTTATATCGAATTTATAAATCACTTCCTTCTATAAATTTAATCCGCGGAGTTAACGTTGACAGTGCTTCTTACAATACGAAATTGTCGTACCTGCTTCTGGTCTATGAATTTTACGATTGGTCCAAGCTCACGCTGTACCAACTTTGCGTTCAGCTCTCGCTAGTACCTTGGAGATTCCCTGACGTCATTTCTAGGAACTCTGCACATGGCCTCATCCCGTGTGTCGCACTATAATTTCGCCCCCGGGCCTGAAACCTTTCCACTGACTTGGAAATAACTCCTGCCTTACTCTTCCCTTTCGTCACAATTTCTGAGAATTCTAATTCTGCTGGCCATTGTATTTCTTAATCTTAGTGGAGACATCAGTCTGTGGTAGGTTGCACAATACCATCTCAGCCTGGTCTGTACTTACAATATGTAAAGCAAGATATTCTTGCTTCTGAAAATGAAATACATATTCCTCAATAATTAATTAGAATTGAATGACGCCTATCACACCCCCGCCAGGGCGCACTATTCAGGGGCACTATGTGTAGAAATCAGATCCTAAAGCATTTAAAGGCAACAACATTGCTGAATACATCGATTTTCCATAAAAGAAGTCAAAGATGGGAAAACTCCTAGATTTGATGGTATATCTCCAGAATTCTTACTTAACTGTGGAAAGAACATAAGAAATTGGCTGGCAGAATTCTTAACTGGTATCATCGTGGTCAAATTTCTGCCTGAATTTCAAAGAGCCAGGATTGTTGGTATCTTGAAATAAGGAAAGCCCAGTAACACAGCAGAAATCTACTGCACAACTGCACTGTAAACTGTATATTGTAAACTGCTGGAAAGAACAGAAAAAGACATAAAATTCTTGAAAAATTCACAGAGCTGCACTGATCAAGTTCTTGCCCAAACTATCTACAGTAAAGCAGGTTTTGAAAAAGACTTAAAACTTTGGCAGTATTTATGGACCTTACAGCTGCACATGACACTGTATGGAGACAAGGACTAATCTATGAACTTCTTTGAAAAAGACTTAAAAACTTGGCAGTATTTGTGGACCTTACAGCTGCACATGAAACTGTATGGAGACAAGGACTAATCTATGAACTTCTTTGAATAGTTCAGTGGATTTTAACTTGTGATACTCCATCCAAGAGTAGCAGTCTTCTACATTTATATCCCACTAGCTATAGTATCCCTAGTTGACAGGACAATTACACAGCAAGTGTACCGTGCGAGTTGGTCGTGCAGTTAGGGCCACGCAGCTGCAAGCTTGCATCTGGGAGATAGTGGGTTCAAACCCCACTGTCGGCAATCCTGAAGATGGTTTTCTGTGGTTTCCCATTTTCACACCAGGCAAATGCTGGGGCTGTACCTTAATTAAGGCCACGGTCACTTCCTTCCCACTCCTAAGCCATTCCTATCCTATCGTCACCATAAGACCTGTATGTATTGGTGCGACGTAGAGCCAATTGTTGTACAGCAGGTGCAAAGTTATCTACCTCCCCAGCTACTTTCCGCCAATATTCAGGCATGCTCTATTGGTGAAAAATATCTAATTCCCTCCATGGGAACTTAGAATTTTCCATTCGGAATTGCTAGGCGGGCAATAATTCCATTTTGGAGATTTATCTCCCGTATGCAGTTATCAGACTGTGCCTCTTATAATGGGCTTCTGGTAAGTTCACCTGCATACACCCCAGCGTCAGTGGGTAGAGTCTGACACATCCCACTCTGATGAGTCTAGTGTCAGACCTAAGATAAAATGCTGGTTAATAGAGCAAACACCTGAAAAGCCTTACATCCGATCTGTTTTTAATATTCAGGCGTGCTGTTTTACTTGGGATGCACCAATAATACCATCTCTTGGAGATGAGTGGCAGCAGAAGAGAAAAACCACATCACAACAATGGTCAGTGTAATGTTATTGTTGATCAGTTTTATGAGCTCTTGATATTGTAGGTCTTCACAGTTTTTAGTTTTCTTCTGACTCTGTGATATGAGGGCATCTAATGTAAAGAAGTCCTTCCTTCTTTCATGACTCTGTCTTGTCTTCTTCATTCCTTTACCTTTTCCCCCCCTCATTTTCATAATCATCTTCACAATTGTACACAAGCTGGTGCTCTTAGGAACAGTTGTTTCCCACTTGAAATTACTTTGTTGACAAATGGAAAGAGGGTAGTATTTCTTCTGCAATACGATGCAATCCATCCGCCAAACATGTGACATGGATGAGACTTGGTGAAAATATTCAAAGAGACTGACCAGCTTTCAACATATACGAAGCTGCATCTGTGACTAAAAGGCGCACTTTGTAACAATCACTCTCCGATTCACTAGGCCACAGGAAGTCGCAGGGAATCCTTAACAAATCTTGCAACTGTAGAGTGGTTGGTTTCCTCTAACACTTTGCACGAAAGTAAATGAGGTTTTCCACGTTCTTCAGCACATAATTTACCCACTGTGAGGTTTGCAATGTATCGACCACACGAATTGGTTGTTTCATTTACCAATATCCAGACACAGTTCCCTCCTAAGTCAGATTGTATCGAATCAACGACAGAAGCGTGCGGTGAAAGTAATGAATAGTTCTTCCTAAGGGTAGTTTCATTGGGTATGCTTTGATTGACACAATACTTTTCAAGAAACGAGCGCAGATGTGGATTAGTCAATTTATACAGTGGAATGTTGCTGCATACAAAAGATTTACAAATACTTTCTTTTAATCTGAGATGTGAAGTTGTTTTCGAATGCTGTTCAATTTGAAATTTTTTATTGCATTTTACACTCTTGTTGCACACTTGACAGTACTCTACATCACCGTCACTTGTATGGTCACTATTGCCTAATATCCACTGTTTAATTTCATTTCTTATTTTTAGGCATTATTACAATTTAACCTGGTGAAACACTGCAATAGACGAAGAGCAAGTTAACAGATGAACGCACGCAAACGTTAGGAGGCTACTGTAAGGAGAGAGAATTGTCGGAAAGAAGGAAACAGCTGTTGTGAAATGGGTCATTATCCGTCTGTCTGCTTGTATTATGACACTGAAAACCCTTTCTTTGATAAGGGAAGGCTTCCCGTATTGCCAAGGGATGTACAGCATAGAGAGTTCATTAGATACATCATCTCATTCAGAAATCTTAGATAACGACCATACATAAGAGAAAAATGCCTGTACATGCACTAACGTTCAAAATATGCACTAACATACAAAATATGCATTTGCATATGCGCATATGTATTTTTGAAATATCCGGACCCTAGATATGACTTACAATTATTCAAGGCTTTCATTATTCTCTTTGTCCTGCTCCTTAGCTGAATGGTTAGTGTAGTACTCTTTGGTTCAGGGGGCCCCAGGTTCGATTTGCGGTCGGGTCAGAGACTTTAACCTTAAATTCATGCAATTCACACACAACATTATTCTCCACTACAATAACACGGCAGATGACCGCCAACCTCATTGGAGGGTCTGTCTTACAAGGGCTGTACCAGGCTAGAAATAGCCATACAAAATTATTATTATTATTATTATTATTATTATTATTATTATTATTATTATTATTCACATTTTGATATCTGGAAGGATATCTTTTTAAGTCTGAAAATTATTGCTCTCTTATCAAATGTTGGCCAAAACGGTATTGAACGAATGTGTATCTTTGGTCCTGGTGTAAGCTATCCCATTTATGTTTACTTTAAGTGCCATAAAATACCCTGCCCATGCCTTTTTCGATTGCACTGTTTCTAAGTTTATTTAAAAGTTTCAACCGGCAGCTTGTGCCCTTGAGAAGAATATGCTGCAACTGGTTTCACAACATTTAACAGATTCGCATAATGACATTATTCGGCTAATGATTTGCTGCCTCTATGAGTGCTGCTCTTTCTCAACCATCGCACCAAAATCTCACTTGCGCCGAATACTACAAGGGAAGCATTTGGTTTGGATCAGACAGATTTCGATGAAACTTCGATGAATTGTCAATCTACCTGTCTTAAATTTATTGCTGATATTCACTTTGTCATAAAATCAACGACATTGCTATAATTAATTGCTAAAGAACAGCTGGGTGGTTTGCAGCTGTACTGACCTCGCATATGCACTGCAGAAATGCACTGATAGTTATATTTTAAAGAAATGCACTGATATTTTAGAGTGAAAATTAGATTTTGACAACATGAACAGAATGTCTTGCTCGTCAAACCCATTTTACTAACATGCACATGGGAATCAACATCTGTATTATCTGATGGCCAGGCAGGCATCAATTTTTGGAAATGAGACATAGCTCTCATAGTGCATTGGCACTGCTGGTGGCTTCAAGTAGCCTATGCAGTGGCCTCCACGGTATGCACTACCCTTGTGTCTTGGGTGGTGTGCTAAGTCCCAACTGATGAGCCTAACTTAGCACACGAGGGCGAAACGCAGGCAACCAAGAATGAGTTAGCTGGAAAATTTATAATGTCCAATAACGGACCATTATATTGGTATTATAAATTTACTCATTCGGGACAAATATTTTAAATTCCCTTTGGGAATCAACATCTGTATTATATGCACAGTATATGAATATTTCAAAATATTAGGCTTTTAATACTTCTTTGTTGTTTACAATTGAAGCTAAAATATGTAGTATGAAATCCCTGTCATTTGTATATAAACTTGCATGCTCTAAATAGCCTTAAACTTTTGGATTCTTGTTGAGAGTCATTCATTTTGTTACACTGCGGGTAACCTATATAACAATGTCAATCATGCAGCGATGTTCTGATGTCTTAATTGATCATCCTACCATGTTTCATTGAAATCGCTGCCATCTACACACCATGTTCCATTTAAAACTGGAGCAAAAATTTACTATCAATAAATACCGGTATGAAAATATTATTTCATGGCAGAACGGTTATCTCCATTGAGTTCCGGATGTCTTAGCTCATCATGTTACTAAGTTTCATTGCAATTTGTCTGGTCCAAATCAAATAACTCCCTTGTTAGTTATATTCGTTTATGAATATGGATAGCATTTTGTATTATTTCTATGTTTTGAAAGTTTGAAATTTAGACAGTTTATGGAACAGTATATAGGTATTGGTTGTATATTATATACCGGCTGAGTTGGCCGTGTGGTTAGGGGCGCGTGGCTGTGAGCTTACATCCGGGAGGTAGTGGGTTTAAGCCCCACTGTTGGCAACCCTGAATATCGTTTTCCGTGGTTTCCCATTTTCACACCAGGCAAATGCTGGGACTGTACCTGAATTAAGGCCACGGTCGCTTCCATCCCACTCCTAAACCTATCCCATCGTCGGTGCGACGTAAAACAAATTGTAGAAAAAGTACATTATATGCAGAAACACCCCTAGCTATGCACAGGTATGATCAATAAACTCTTCATATTCGTGAAGAATGAAGTATGAAGCATGTTTAAAAAGTGTTTGAGTGACTTTCAATTACCGTGGAAAAGTATGCATTTGAATATGGATCCTAAATATGATAAATACAATGTAACTTCTTACACAATATCTTGAAGGAAACTTGCAAGAAAAGAAACCTTAAAACGGTCGTTCCCAAGCTGGGGTGCAAGTATACCAAGTGTACGAGCCACTACATTTATGTAAGCCTAGAAAGAATTGAAATAATAACTGTAGTGATTATTGAATATTGATTAATACGAAAGGTATAGTTTGCAGAATAGGCTCCCAAGAGAAACACAACTGAAGAAGAAGAAAAGGCTGTCAAGAACTATTCTAAATGAAAAAAATATCGGTGGGTGTTCCATTTCGGTTATACTTGTTTGTTCTGCTCTTTTCTCCGTTTCATGTAAAAGATTTTCCATTTGCAGTTGAAAAACCTGTTTTTGGTCTGAAATGAGTTCTTCTGTTCTTTTCAAGAACACACTGTCGCTTTTCAATCTTTTTCGTTTGTAAATCTAACACTTGTGTGATTAGTTGCCATCCCCAGAGGCCTGGGTTCGATTCCTGGCTCTGCCATGAAATTTGAAAAGTGGTACAAGGGCTGGAACGGGGTCCACTCAGCCTCGGGAGGTCAACTGAGTAGAGGTGGGGTCGATTCCCACCTCAGCCATCCTGGAAGTGGTTTTCCGTGGTTTCCCACTTCTCCTCCAGGCAAATGCCGGGATGGTACCTAACTTAAGGCCACGGCTGCTTCCTTCCCTCTTCCTTGTCTATCCCTTCCAATCTCCCCCCCCCCCATGCAAGTCCCCTGTTCAGCATAGCAGATGAGGCTGCCTGGGCGAGGTACAGGTCATACTCCCCAGTTGTATCCCCCGACCCAGAGTCTGAAGCTGCAAGACACTGCTCTTAAGGCGGTAGAGGTGGGATCCCTCGCCGAGTCCGAGGGAAAACTGACCCTGAAGGGTAAACAGATTAAGAAGAAGAAGGAGAAGAAATCTAACACTTTCATCTGTTCCAACAAAACCACTCTTTGTAGCTCTCCGATTGTTAATTCACTCGTCAGCTGACAGATACCAGAGCCAGTGTGCGAGACTCATCTCAAGCAGAAGGAGACAAGTTTCGTTAGCGAAAAACAAACTTTATTCATATACATGACGAGTTCTGTCTCGAAAGTGACTTCCGTCTCAATCCTCCTTCGAGACTTGTCTCCGAGTTAGATCTCATTTTTATTCATATCATCCAATGTATCCCAAGACAGTATTTACCATCTGTGAGATCGATTGGATGCCAGAATCAGCGCCTGCATAGCCGCCCATGGAGGATACACCACATACTAATATGGGTGTTTCAGCATGGATCGACACCTGTTACCTCAGTACCGCTTGAGCTATTGATCTGTAAATGTAATCATTTCATGTACTTCATATGCACTGTTTCAACAATAAATCTTGAGTTAATTGGTAAACACTAAGAGGCAGTGTATAACTTTAGTTATGTAGTATTTATTGACATGACCACTAATAACATTGATATTTGAAAATTAAATTTTAAGCCTTCCCCTAAACTACCATTTCACTCAGTGTGAATAAAAATACCTTTTGCCTAGATTGTAGTGGCTTATTCCCTGACTTTAGATTCCGATTTTTATTAAATTCTCTTCAGCTATTTTCTCATGATGCCTTTGCTGGCAGGACCTAGTGTTTACAGTGCACTATGTCTTCTGGTATAGGCTAGAGCAATTTTGTTACTTTCATAGATCTGTCTCTGTCTTATCCTTGGCTTCGACAATATGAAAGTGACTGAGGTGTGAGTGATGCCAGTAATGCCAATCCTTATGCAGCCAGTACTTGCTATGAATGGTATGAAAATGTTGCTCATAGGGTCGGTTGGTGTATGCATTTCAGTGGGCTTGGCAGACTGATATGTAATAGCAACTCTGGCTCGGTAAGGAAAGCAACGGGAAACTACATCGCTCCTCATTTCCCTAGTATGCCTCTTCAGTGATGCCTAGGCCATCTATGACAGCTAATGGCAGAGCTGTTGAGGATCCCACCAGCGGAATCGCTGACGGACTGAACATACATACATTTTCTCATGACACATGTACAGATTGACGGACAGATAGACAGACAGACAGACAGACAGACAGACAGGCAGACATGGAAAATTAAAATGTGCATTTCTTTGTTACTGTGGACACGGCCAATACAGAAAAACCATTATTTCTAAATTCCGAGCAATGTACAGACAAAACTCTTATTTCACATATTGTAGGCTATATAGATTTACAGCATTCAAATTTTCTGAATAGTGCACTATGTAAACTGAAAACATTAAAAGTAATTTCAACCTATTTATTTCTCTCGTAATGCTACATACAGATTATGAAAGTGAAAGATCAGATTTGAAACATCCGAAACACAACCCAATGATGTAAGTACAAGAGGAAGAGAAAATAACATATGTACCAACCATCCCATTCTACCAACAAGAATAGCAGTTGGATGTTATTGAAGTCATCGGATTAATGGTTGACACTAGAGGAACCATTCCTCTCTTTTCTGTCAAGTTCTTCAAATCTTTGAAACTTGATCAGGCATTAATAAGAGAAGTTGCTGCCTTGAAATATTTGATCCAAATCCTGAAGAATCATCTCTCTCAAACCTCTTAATGCACCAAATGTGCTATCAACCATTCTGTAATCAACTGACAATTACTTTTAAAATCTACCTTGTTTTGTTTTGTGACCGACAGTGGGGTTCGAACCCACTATATCCCAGAATGCAAGCTGATAGCTACGTGGCCCAAACCGTGTAGCCACTTGCTCGGGGTATTCCTTGTACAATTACATTTTGGCATTGTTGTTGTTTGAACATCAGTCCATAGACTTGTTTGATACAGCTCTCCATGCCACCTTATCCTGTGCTAACCTTTTCATTTCTACATAACTACTACATCCTACATCTGCTCTAATCTGTTTGTCATATTTATATCTTGGTCTACCCCTACCGTTCTTACCACCTACACTTCCCTCAAAAAACAAATGTACAAGTCCTGGGTGTCTTAAGATGTGTTCTATCACTCTCTCTCTTCTGGTCAAATTCAGCCAAAATGATCTCCTCTCACCAATTCGATTCAGTATCTCTTCATTTGTGATCTACCCATCTCACCTTCTCAGCATTCTTCTGTAACACCACATTTCAAAAGCTCCTATTCTCTTTCTTTCTGACCAAGTTATTGTCCATGTTTCACTTCCATACAATACTACGCTTCAGACAAAAGTCTTCTAAAACATCTTTCTAATTCCTATATCAATGTTCGAGGTGAACAAATTCCTTTCCTTAAGAAAGGCCTTCCTTGCTTGTGCTAGTTTGCATTTTATGTCCTCCTTACTTCTACCATCATTAGTTATTTTACTATCCATGTAACAATATTCATCTACTATCTTTAAGATTTCATTTCGTAACCTAATATTTCCTGCATCATCTGACTTTGTTCGACCACACTCCATTACTTTTGTTTTGGACTTATTTATTGTCATCTTGTATTCCTTCTCCAAGACTCTGTCCATACCATTCAGCAATTTCTCCAGATCTTCTGCAGAGTCAAATAAAATAACAATATCATCGGCAAATCTGAGGGTTTTGATTTCCTCTCCTTGGAGTGTTTATTTTAAAGGAGATCCTAAATACCAATGTTTACGTCTGTAACATGTTACATTTATGAGATACTCTTTTTAAAAAATTCACCTTATTTTCACTTCTTTTAATCCCTCTTAAGTGGATTTTCCAAATACAAAAAATGCGTATTTCTTCATTTTTGAAGGAGATTCCAAATACCAATTTTCACGTTTGTAACATTTTAAGTTTTTGAGATATATGTATCCTCATAAAAAGAATTGAACCAATTTTCAGTCCTTTTTACCCCTTGAAATGGATTTTCCAAAAACAATAAAAAAGGAGTTACGGTACTTTACTTTTAAAGGAGGTACCAAATACCAATTTTCACATCCGTAACTTATTCTTTTTTCGAGATATAAGTACCCCCGCTAAAAGATTCAACCACTTCTTCAGTCCTTTTCACCCCCCACCCCTTAAGTGGATTTTCCGAAAGAAAAAAAAGGTGTTTCATTTTAAAGAGTACTTCAAATAGCAGTTTTTACGTCTATAACATGTTAAGTTTTTTGAGATATACTAATTTCAAAAATTCACCCAATTTTCATTTCTTTTAACCCCCTAAGTAGATTCCTTGAAAACAAAAAAATGTGAGTTTATTTTTAAAGGAAATTCCAAATACCAATTTTTACATCTTGAGTTTTGAGATATACTCAGTTTAAAAATTCTCCCCCGTTTCCACTTCTTTTCACTCCTCCCCTCTTTTGTGTGGATTTTCAGAAAACAAAGAACATACGTGTTTCTTTATTTTTAAAGGAGATTCCATGTACCAAATTTCATGTCAGTAACATCTTCAGTTTTTGAGATATAAGTATCCTCATAAAAAGGATTTAACCCCTTTTTCACTTATTATTACCCCCCCCCCCCCTTAAGTGGATTTTCTGAAAACAAAAAAAGGTGTTTCTTTGTTTTTAATGGAGATTCCAAATATCAATTTTGACATCTTTAAACTGTAAAGCACCGGGCGAGTTCCCTGGTTTCCCATTTTCACACCAGACAAATGTTACGCCTCTACCATAATTAAGGCTACAGATACTTCCTTCCCACTCCCAGCTCTTTCCTATCCCATTGTCGCCATAAGACCTATTTGTGTCGGTGAGAGGTAAAGCTAATTGTACAATGTAGAGACAAGGAAAATTTTAAAGCACGTGTGCACCCGGTGGCTTTCTATGGGCAAATGTTTATCCATGTTGTTGGAACAGTGGCAGCCTTTGTCCAGTCTGCTCAATTATGAAGTGAAGTCTGGTAAGACAGGTCAGCTTAGAAGTCTCAAAACTTAACATATTCCAAAGATGAAACAAACATCAGTAGAGGGTGCTGTCCCTTCAAGGAAAAGAACCAATGAATCACCAGTCCCATGTACTTCTTCACCCAAAACAACTAAACAGGATTCCTTCATTAAGTACAGTTTGTCTTGTGAAGAAAGGATTTTTATGTTCCTGTCATCAAATTTAAATAAGCCTTTATGCCTGTTTTTATCAATTGTTATACCTACATTTGATAAATCAAATAATCAAATTTAATTTTGCAGTCAAGTGTGCGTCACATCCATTTACTGCAAGATCTGATACTGGACACATTAAAGAATTTGATATCAAAATTTGTACAACCTTCAGTGGTTAAATCCTCCTCTCTTTTGGAAGTCGATTACCACAGCAGGGGAAACCAGAAGAATGACTGTGACTTGGTCAGTTGGTTGCACTTCCCAATTTGTAAAGCATCTGAAGCAAGGCGAGAAGGAGGATTTTTCTCATCAGTTCGTACATACTTCACTGATAGATTAGTTTGTGTTATTCTTGGTATTTTAACAATCCCTCACAGTAACACTGAAAGTGAGAGGATATTTAGTCAGGTGACTAAAACACGAACACAGTTCAAGTCATCCATTAGTGATGAAAACTTGGAGAGGTTGTTGACAGTAAAGTCAAGGCTACAGGGCAACTGCTTTCAACAAACCTCTGACAGAGATTTCCTCCGATAGGCAAAATCTGCTACTGCTGTTTGTTTTAATCAACAGAAATTTTCTACTGATGGAGAAGTTTCTGTAAATCAGTAAGATGGAAGATATGCCTACCATACCACACATGTTCTTACAAATTTTCCATTGTTGTATACGAGTATTTAGGTATCACTGAACATGAATACATATGAGAGTAAAATATTTGTGGATTTTGATTCTACTCAGTTTCACTGGAAATATGTGTTAATTTAAATGTGGACTTGACGAGATGATGCATTGAGCTTGCTAGGATAATATATGTATTGTGCAGGATATTCAATCAAATAAAAAGGTCATAACAACTGAACTTCTATTCAAATTTAATACTTCCGTAGAATAAGCAGTTTTGACCAATTGTATCTCCTGATTTTTGGTTTTGTAATGTTGGCAGGTATGCCTGTTCTATGTAAACACTGAAAAGGAGAGGGGACAAACTGCAGCCTTGCCACACTCCTTTCTGGATTGATGCTTCTTTTTCAAAGCCCTCGATTCTTATCACTGCAGACTGATTTTTGTATACTGTATTGTAGATAATTCTCCTTTCTCAGTATCTGATCCCGATCACCTTCAGAATCTCAAACAGCTTGGTCCAATCAACATTATCAAATGCCTTTTCTAGATCTACGAAAGCCATGTACGTGGGTTTGTCTTTCTTAATTTGGTCCTCTAAGATAAAACGTAAAGTCAGGATTGCTTCACGTGTTCCCACATTTCTTCTGAAGCTAAACTGATCTTCTCCCAACTCAGTTTCAACTTGTCTTTCCATTCTTCTGTAAATAATGTGTGTTAACATTTTGCAGGCGTGAGATACTAAACTAATGGTGTGTTAGTTTTCACACTTGTCAGCACTGGCTTTCTTGAGAATAAGTATAACAACATTCTGCTGAAAATTGGATGGCATCTCCTGTATCGTACATCTTACACACTAAACGGAATAACCTCTCCAAGCTGGTTTCTCCTACGGCAGTCAGTAATTCTGAGGGTATGTCATCAATTCCTGGTGTCTTGTTCCCACTTATGTCTCTCAAACTTACTTACTCCCTGGCTATACGATCCTTTAAGGACCTTGGACTCCTTGACCACAGCTTTCCAGTTGTCCCAGTCTTCAGCACGCCAACGCCACCTCCTGACTCCAACAGTCCTCAGATCAGTCTCCACATCCTACAGCCATCTCATCTGGAGCCGACCTCCTTCTCCTGCCTCCAGGGTGCCCTATCAGTGCCTTCCTTGTAAGTCTTCCCTCCTCCATCCGTTGCACATGCCCCAGCCGTCCAATTTGTCTCATTTTGTCTGAAGTCACCAAGTCCGGCTCCTTATACAATAATCTTATTTCTTTTCCCCATAAATATCCCTCCTTCACAGATCCAAATATCTTCCTCAGTACTTTCCTTTCCCACACATTTAATCTCCTCTCTGTGGCCTCAGTCAATACCCATGCCTCACTCCCATATATAAGTACTGGTTTATTTATTATTTTGTAGTGAGTCAGTTTTAATTTCCTGCTTAAGTTTTTACTTCTCAGAAGAGGGTACAGTGCTCTGAAGGATCTGTTGGCAGCCTTAATACAATTTACAATATCTGTCTCAACTTCATTTCCTGATGTTATTACTGAGCCAATATATGTGAAACTATCTACTGCTTCAAAGGTGTAATCATCCACGTGGAGTTTTTCAGTGTTCCTTCCACTTCTCTCCATTACCATATATTTAGATTTAGCATCACTTATCTCCAGAAAAAAAGACCCAGCTACATCTTTCAACTCCCTCAAGGCAGTTGTAAGTGCCTCGTTACTTCTAGCAGATATCCCCACATCATCTGCATAAGCCAAAACTTGGATCAGTCTATTGTAAATATAACCACCTGGATTAGTAGTTATTAATAATAATAATGTTATTTACTTTATGTCCCACTAACTACTCCTTTACGGTTTTCTGAGACGCCGAGGTGCCGGAATTTTGTCCCGCAGGAGTTCTTTTACATGCCAGTAAATCTACCGACATGAGGCTGACGTATTTGAGCACCTTCAAATACCAGCGGTCTGAGCCAGGATCGAACCTGCCAAGTTGGGGTCAGAAGGCCAGCGCCTCAACTGTCTAAGCCACTCAGCCCGGTGATTAGTAGTTATTGATGTTACAGCTTTCGCCAGCACTAGATTAAATAACACTGCTGATAAGGGATCTCCTTGCCTTAGGCCTTCTTCGGTTCTGAAAGATCTTAACAGACTTCCCTGCACTTTTATCTGACTTCTGCTGTTCTCCAGGGCCATTTTAGTCAATTTTATTAACTTCTGTGGGAATTTAAACTGCTTCATTGTTTCCCATAATGTTCATCTCTTTACTTTGTCATAGGCTTATTTAAAATATATAAAAAGGTGTCCTAGTCGAACGTTGTATTCGTATGTCTTTTCCAGAGTCATTCTCATGGTGAAAATATGGTCCATTGTCAATCTTCCAGGTCTGAAACCAGCTTGGTACTCCCCTATAATTCTTTCTGCTCTACTACTAACTCTCTCTGTTATGGCTGTAGAGAGGGTTTTGTACACTATACTCAGTAAGGATATACCTCGATAATTCTTGCATTGCATGTGTGACCCCTTCTTATGTATAGGGCATATATTTTCTAGTGTCCAGTCCTCTGGCATTTTACCTGTTTCCCATACCTTTTTAATTATCTCATGTATTCTCCTCATCAACACTTCTCCATGTTTTACCACTTCTGCCGTTACGAGGTCATTCCCTGGGGCTTTACTGTTCTTCAAATGTTTTATTATTTCTTCAATCGATGGTGATCCCACATTGTCTTCATCCTGATCTCCATTCTCCTCATTCCTCTCTTCCCCCTCACACTCATCTCCACATTCCCCCTCCTCATCTCTCTCTGAAGTTTCCATACTACCCGATCCTTCTCTTTCTTCACTTATTGGTCTGATAGAAAGTAATGTTTCAAAATGTTTTGCCTATTTTTTTCAGAATCTGTTTTTTCCCAACAATTAGTCTATCAGTCTCATCCTTAAGCATATTTACTCTAGGTTGATATCCCTTCTTTACTTGTCCAACCCCATGGAAGAATTTTCTACCTTGTTAGTTTTCAAAATTCTTCTGCATTTCATCCACTCTCTCTCTTTCTTCTATTCTTTTCTTGTTCCTTATCAATGTCTTTCCTATTCTCCATTTCTCTTTAAAAACTGCCATATTATTTTGAGTGGGTCTCTGGAGCATTCTTTGTCGGGCCAGATTTCTCTCTTCCAGAACCTTACCCACTTCTTTGTCATACCATTTATTTCTATTTTGTTTCCTTCTCTCTCCAAGTACTTCCTGCGCTGTTGTATTTATTGCTAGCTTGGTTTTTCCCCACATTGTGTTGATGTCCATATTCCCATTTCTGCCCATCTGTAGTTTTCTTTCCAGCCGGTCTCTATACTCTTCCTTCCTCCTTCTCCTCATCCCTTAACAGTTCTACATTATAGACCTTGCTCTGCTCAGCTCTGTCCCTGGGTTTAATTGCCAGTCTTTCTTGGAACTTGATCCTCACCAGTATGTGATCTGAATCACTGTCTGCACCACGCATGCTTCTCACATCCATTATACTGGAGGCATGTCGTGCATCTTTCAGCACACGGTCTATCTGGTTCTTTGTCAGACCATCCGGTGATATCCATGTCTCTTTACAGATCTCCTTATGGGGAAAACATGTGCTCTTAATCACCAGCTCCTTGCTAAAGGCAAAATCAATCAATTTCCATTCGTTCTCATTGGATTCTTGGTGTTACTGTGGTATCCTGTCACTGGGTGGTTTTCTTTCCCTTTGCCTACTCTGGCATTTTAATCCCCTAGGATAACTTTAACATCATACTTGGGCAACTTGTCATATACTTGCTTCATTTTTCCATAGAACTGTTCTTTCTCTTCGGTATCCTCTGTTGGGGCATGGACACTAATTAGGGATATGTTGGCAAATCTCTCTTTCAATCTTAACCGGCATAGTCTGGGGCTTATTGCTTCATATTCAGTCATATTATGACTGACCAATTACTTGAACATAAACCCTGTTCCTATTCCTATTCTATTTTCTTCCTCCCCATTATTGAACAAAATGTAGCGCTGTAGATCTGCCACCTCGATTGTCTTCCATTTTATCTCTGTAATGCTGCCACATCTACCTGATTTTTAAGTAATTCCTCCTCCAATTTTCTACTAGCCCCAGCCTGAAAGATACTTCTCACATTCCACGTTTCAATATATCCATATTGTTGCCATTTAGCGTGCTTTAGTCGTCATAAGTTTGGGACCGCCTGGTTATCTCATTTTGGCTTCGTCAAGGTGGTGATACAGTCGGGAGGTATGTCTCACAAAGCTCTGTCGAATTCTGACCTCAAAATTGGGTCTCCCATGTCATCACCATCAACAGCCTCATCTTGTTCCAGAACCCTATCATCTACTTCTTTACCCTGATACAACTGTTGGATATGTTCCTGCCATCCTTCTAACTTGTCTCTTTCCCTAGAAGTGGTTTTTCATCTGAGCTTTTAATATTCATACACTTAGTTTTCCTTTCTCCGAAGGTTTCTTTGATTTTCCTGTATGCAGCACCTACCTTTTCTAGGACAATACAACCTTCAACATCCTTGACCTTCTCTTTCAGCCATTCTTCCTTAGCTCTCCTGCACTTACTATCTACTTCATTCCTTATTCGCCTGTATTCTTTTCTGCCCCCCCCCCCCCTTTTTTTTTTGCATTCTTGTACTTTCATTGCTCGTCAGTCAGGCCTAGGATCTCTTGAGTTGTCCATTGTTTCTTAGTTGATCTTTCCTTTCTTCCTAACTCTTCTTCAGCAGCCTTATTACCGGGCGAGTTGGCCGTGCGGTTAGGAGCGCGCAGCTGTGAGCTTGCATCCGGGAGATAGTGGGTTCGAACCCCACTATCAGCAGCTCTGAAGATGGTTTTCTGTGGTTTCCCATTTTCACACCAAGCAAGTGCTGGGGCTGTACCTTAATTAAGGCCACGGCCGCTTCCTTCCCATTCCTAGGTCTTTTTTTTTTGCTATACGCCTCTTCAGTGATGCCTAGGCTATCTATGACAGCTGATGGTGGAGCTGTTGAGGATCCAACCAGCCTTCGGGCTGAGGACTAAACATTTGTTTTACGTCGCACCGACACAGATAGGTCTTATGGCGATGATGGGATAGGAAAGGGCTAACTGCACGGCCAATTCGCCCAGAATTCCTAGGTCTTTCCTATCCCATCATCGCCATAAGACCTATCTGTGTCAGTGCGACGTAAAACAAATAGCAAAAAGAAAAAAGCAGCCTTACTGATCTCATTCTTCATGACTGTCCATTCTTCCTCTACTGTGTTTCGTTCAGCCTTTTCATTTAGTTCTTGTTCCTTGTGTTACATGTTCCTTGAAACAATCCCTCACACTCTTTTCTTTCAATTTGTCTAGATCTCATCTTCTTGCATTCCTTCCTTTCTTCAACTTCAATTTCAGATGGCATTTTATGACCAACAGGTTGTGGTCAGAGTCCACATCTGCTCCTGGGAAAGTCTTGCAATCCAACACCTGGTTTCTGAATCTCTGCCTAATCATAATAAAGTCTATTTGTTACCTCTCAGTGTTTCCAGGTCTCGTCCATGTATACAGCTGTCGTTTGTGGTATTTGAACCAAGTGTTAATAAATTATGATTGGTGCAGAATTCAACCAACTGGCTTCCTCTTTCATTCCTTTGTCCCAATCCAAATTCTCCTACTATGTTACCTTCTCTTCCTTGGCCTGCCACTGCATTCCAGTCTCCCATCACAATTAGATTCTCGTCACCTTTTACATATTGTATTAAATCTTCTCTCTCTTTGCATATTCTTTCGATTTCTTCATCATCCGCTGAGCTATTAGGCATATAGACCTGCACTATTGTGGTGGGCATGGCTTGGTGTCTAACATGACAACAATATGCCTTCACTACGCTGGTCATAGTAGCTTACCTGGTGCCCTATTTTCTTATTCATTGTTAAACCAACTCCTGAATTTACCCTGTTTGATTTTTGTGTTGATAATTCTGTAGACGTCTGACCAAAAATACTGCCCTTCCTGCCAATGTACTTCACTTATACCAACTATATCTAACTTTAATCTATCCATCTCCCTTTTTCAGATTCTCTAACCTACCACAACAATTCAAACTTCTAACATTCTACGCTCCGACTCGCAGAATGTCAGTATCCATCTTCCTGATGATTGCCCCCTCTAGTGTAGTCCCCACCCGGAGATCCGAATGGGAGACTATTTTACCTCCGGAATATTTTACCCGGGAGGAAGCCATCATCAGTACATCATTCATACGTAGAGCTGCATGTCCTCGGGAGTTAGTTATGGCTGTAGTTTCCCGTTGCTTTCAGCCATGTAGCAGTATCAACATAGCTAAGCCACGTTAAGTAATATTACAAGACCATATCTTCCGAAAGGCTGCTACCCCCCTTTTGATGAACCATTCGTTAGTCTGGTCTTTCAAAAGATACCCGTCTGATATGGTTGCACCTACGGCTCGGCTACCTGCTTCATTGGGACACGCAAGCCTCCCCACCACGGCAAGGTCACATGGTTCACAGGAGAGGATTTTGGGATTCTTACAATTTTAAAATATCACTCTCTTGATATTGCAACATTTAACTGGCCATGGCTGAAAAGTGGCTGAGGAACCTTCACGTTCCTTGAGGTTTATTGATCGTGATACAAAATGTCAACTGAATTGGAATTTTGCAAGAAAATGGAAGTGTTTTATTGGATGCTCATAATCATTATAAAAGATAAATGCCATTGTAAATGGTGCTGATGGCTTGATATACTTCTTAAAATTAACAACAGTCTATACCAGCACACATGCTGTTAAAGCGACACTCCAGAGATAAAAATCAATATTTTGGTCATTTTGGCAATTTTTTAAAAATGACAAATTGAAAGGATTGAGTTTCTTCTTTCTTGTCGAATAGTTATTCCATTGAATTCAAACAATTTATTACTTTAATAATGCTTTGTTTGCCAGTCTGCACACAGCAGAAAATGGCGTGGCATGTGCTGAACTGCTTTGTTAGGTAATGATGTCATTGTCACGTTCCCATTCAATCAAATATGCCTGTTCTTTGCAATTACGCATCCATGCAATGGGCCAAAACCCTCCCCCACCATATATTCATACAGAATCCAGCTGTAAGATCTACCATATTTCTGAATTAATTTATAAAGCCTGTTACGGACTAGTATTTCAGTACTCTACTGTCATTGAGCAACATTGTATGCTTGTATTGGTGTTCCTGATGGTACTACAATAGTGCCAACAACTACAAGTTTTGTTATTCTTGTATGTTTAATCTTTTTTGCGAGTTATGTGGGGGTAGCCAGTCTGTTTACTTTTGTGAAGTACGCACGCAAGTAACCTATTGTAGTTGCGTATCAGGATACTATTATTATTGAAAGATAGTGTGCTGTACTAATCAATAGCTTGTATCCAAGGGAATAAACAATATGCATGAACATAAGTCAGCCTTAGCTAACCTATGAATTGCTGAACTTTTGATAGGAAAGAGATGGGGATCAGCTATTACCGAACAGGAGTTTCCATTGAAGAAACCAGGGACAAAAGGTCATGAAGTGTTATCGGAATCAGACTGTTCTCATTAGGAAAGTGTCGCATCAACTTCAAGTCATTAAGTCCTGCACTTATAGCCAACAATCATGACATGGCAGAAACTACAATCCCCCATAACTTCGACTCAGGAAAAGTTGCACTGTGAAAAACAAAATGCAGAAGAATCATTTTCTGTTCTTTGGAGATGAGAAGAGACAAGCTTCCAGAGTTACCAGTATTCGTACAGATACTGCCAAGAAAGAAAAGGAAGGAAAAACATACGGTTTTGATGACTTTGAGGCAATGAATCAGGAAGAAATCGTCACTTGAACTTCGCTTTAATTTTCCCGCCAATTGTAATTTTGCATTTAAATCCCATTTTTTCCCCATAATATTTACCAAATGTCACAAAATTTTTATGGTATATGTATCACAGCTATATTAGGAAACCTGCATATGAAATTTTTGATTGCAGAATTTTTTCAAGTAGTACGGATTTTTAAGTCCAACATTTTAGAACTAAACTTTAGTACGATATATCTCCTTATATAAATTATGTACAGGAAAATCGATACATTGTGATTTTTAAAGTAGTATTATCTATCTATTTACAAATGAACATTAACATGTTAATTAAATATCATGAAAAAATGGAATTAAATTTTTTTGAAAATTCAAAAAATTTCTCTTTTGGAAAAACTGTTAATTGTATATGAAAGAAATGTTTGTGGCATCCCTACTTTTATGTAGGGGACATTCCCACAAAGTTTCATGAAAATCCATGCATTAGGTAAAAATATGTTTATCTTAGGAATGTTGCCTTAAGTCAATTCAAAGTATTAGAGTTCCCTGTCTAATTTTATCTCCACTTATTATTTTCAAATCTAAACAATTTCCATAGATACTTCTTACAATTAGACCCTAATCTGGATCTGTTTAGTAGCCGTTGGGAAACGTTCAGATTTCTAAGGAGCATAACAATGCTCCAAATTTTAAAATAAGAATATGTGGAGGCAAACCATTAATTCCAAGGAATTCAAGAATTATGTAGGAAATTGAAGTAGCTAGCTTTCCATCTTCAGTATTAATCTATAGACGCCAGTGTACAGTTTTGAACTACCAGGTATAAGCCCAATGACTGTCAAATTAATTAAGAATGGCAACTTTTGAGAAAATGATAGACATCTTTCACAGAAGTGAACGAACATTTTGCCATAAATTTCAATCATGATATTATGCCATATCAGAGCCACGAATTACTGATCCAGGCACATATATTCAGAATTTTAATCAACATGTTGTTCTGTATTTGGTGTGCGCGGATCCGAGAGGGGGACTGTGACCACTGAACCCATAGAAATTTACACCCAAGGAGCGAGTGTGACAGAGATAATTGTGCGACGGAAAAAGAAGAGAGCAGGTCTCGAGCGCGTACCACGTGATAATACCGTGGGGGCGAAAATCGCGGAGAGCCAACATTCTGCACAGAAATTTTATGTGGACAGCTAGCCTAATGGGCCGAAAAGGTAGAGATAGATTAAATTTGCACTTCGATTTACACTATAATTAGGATAACTAATGACATCACATGCCTCTTCAGAATTAAGAAGAAGAATTGACTGGAAGGGGTATGCTATATATGCCACACAGTGTTTTCCCCAGAAATTTTCATTAGATGGGTGGCAGGAATGAGTAGCCGGGCGGGGAATACTAAGTAGAAAATAAATATGATCAAATTTCAATTTCAGGCTATTAATAATAATATTAGACAGTTAAACATTAACTGCAAAAATGAACTATTTTAGTGTTATCATGAAGAAGACATAACAGAGTATTTTGAACCTCTAGTGTTACTGCTTGTTCATAATCACTTGGTTGCTGTGGAGAGCCAGACGGATTTGTTACGTCCCGCGGAATCAAGTGCTCGCATGCGATTCCACACTAATCCAGACACCGCTCACGCAGGACACTACGTGATAGGCTGAACTCCGATGTAACTCGCGCAATTATGCTGACAATAACGAAGATTTTTCATTTAAATAAACAGTTTTACAGTGTTTATATTTTAATTTGGAACACATAATGACTGAAATATGTGTAGCCTCCGTGGCTCAGGCGGCAGCGCACTGGCCTCTTGCTGCTGGGTTCCGTGGCTCAAATCCCGGTCACTCCATATGAGATTTGTGCTGGACAAAGCGCAGACGGGACAGGTTTTTCTCCGGGAACTCCAGTTTTCCCCATCATCTTTCATTCCAGAAACACTCTCCACTATCATTTCATCTGTCAGTCATTAATCATTGCCCCAGAGGAGTGCGACAGGCTTCGGCAGTCGGTACAATTCCTATCCTTGCCGTAAGATGGGAGCTTCACTCATTCCATCCCTGACCCGGTCACGGACTGGAAAAGAGGTTGTAGGTTTTCAGTGATTGAAATATGTATTAATATTACGTAAACCAAGCGAGTTAGGAGCGTGCAGTTGTGAGCTTGCATTCGGGAAATAGCGGGTTTGAACCCCATTGTCGGCAGCACTGAAGATGGTTTTCTGTGGTTTCCCATTTTCACACCAGGTAAATGCTGGGACTGTACCTTAAGGCCTCGGCTGCTTTCTTCCCAGTCCTAGCACTTTCCTATCCCAACGTCGCCATAAGCCCTATCTGTGTTGGTGCGACGTAAAGCAACTTGAAATATTATGTAACTAGCAGATATCTAGGTTATGATAGCCGAGCGGTCAGTGAAAACGGCTGGGCGGTGCGCCCATTAGAAAAGTCCTAGGGAGAACACTGCCCGAGGGATGTAAATTATGCAGTTGTGAATCTATTACATAAAGAAAGCGTCTCCCTACGCAATACACAGAACACATGGCCTGCTATGGGTATTCCCCCAATAGGGAACATGCATGATCCGGGGTTTTAATTTAAAATATGCTAATCTGACTCAAAATTTCATGCAGAATTCAAAAATGTGATCAGAATGTACAAATAATAACTCCAAACATGATAAAAGTCTACGAAAATGTCACGTCACGCAAGTACGCGATCTCATTGGTCTGACGTCATCGTACAGGTTGACTGACTTAGCAGACGAAATAACACATAGTGTGCTGTGAGAAGCAGGATACACTTCGCGTATTTCTACTTTACGTTAGTGTCTAGTATGGTTAAATTCGAGGTCTACACATTGGATAATAATCTGAGTGGTATATTTTAGACTTAAAATTAATCCTGCGCAGACAGTGAGGCAGAAAACTTATAAATGGTGTAGAGTTCCGATGTGCAATAGCACATCGCATACCGTACCAAACAAATTGTTTATAAATGTTCCAAAGACGCTAAAACTAGGGAGAAATGGATTTTGGCGAGCCGGAGAAATGCTGGTGATATATCGGAAAAGTCTACAGTTTATTTTTTTGAAGATTTTAACGTAAGATGAATTTGTTTGAATTTTCAAATCACTTTTCCATGTCAGCTGTTCTAGTGGTAAAACTTTAAATTTTAATGTATGATGCTTTATTTAAATGCTTCAATTACATCTTGGAATATGAAAGTAATAAACAGTGCATTGAATAATGCTGATTATAAAAGTATTCTCCAAACCTAACCTATGTTTTGGGTGATCCATGTCAAGATAATACATCAAAGGGGTTATGAACCATTTTGACAGCTCTAATTCTATCTTGGCATGGGACAGTTATGTATGTCTTTATTGAAGAGCTTAATTGGTAAAGAAATTAAGGCTATATCTAAATACTCTATAATGTAACAAAGAATAGGCGTGTACATCATGAAAGGAAACAACGTGAATTTAAGAAATGTATAACTGTACACAAAACCAATGCTTGTCTGTTGGGGTCTTATAAGTTAAAATGCTCAATTATAATAATTATCATAACATTAATGAAATAAATAACATAATTGCACACAGGTGAAAATAGTGATGTAGGTGTTTAAAATATTATCCAACTTAGTTTTAGGTTATACAAGCCAAGTCAATAAACCGAAGGGTAAAAATACCGCGCGAGTTGGCCGTGCGGTTAGGAGCGCGCAGCTGTGAGCTCGCATCCGGGAGATAGTGGGTTTTGAACCCCACTGCCGGCAGCCCTGAAGATGGTTTTCCGTGGTTTCCCATTTTCACACCAGGCAAATAATGAGGCTGTACCTAAGGCCACGGCCGCTTTGTTCCCATTCCTAGGCCTTTCCTGTCCCATCGTCGCCATAAGACCTATATGTGACGGTGTGACGTAAAGCAAACAGCAAAAGAAAAAAAAAAGAAAAAGTCACAGCACCCAAAGACATTCCTGTATTGAGCGACTAAAATGTCACCAGGACACTTTTCTTTCCTGATATGCTCAGCTTGTTAAAAGCCAAATGTAATTAATGTTATTGGCTTCACGCCCCGCTAACTACTTCTACGATTTTCGGAGACGCCGGTGTGCAGGAATTTAGTCCTGCAGGAGTTCTTTTACGTGCCAGTAAATCTACCGACACGAGGCTGACGTATTTGAGCACCTTCAACTACCACCGGACTGAACCAGGATCGAACCTGCCAAGTTGGGGTCAGAAGGCCAGCACCTCAACAGTCTGAACCACTCAGCCCGACTTGTGAAAACTAGATGAAGTCATATTTATCTTTATCATGTTTAACTTTTTCCCTCCACAAAGATATTTAATTCTCTTTCATGGGCCCCGGAAGTGGGTAGGCCAGTTGTCCACACCATAAATATATATTTTTTTGGGAATGATAGATTATAGCCCTATAGTAGCCTACTATGATCTTTCTTTCTTTCCTTCTTTCTTTCTTAATCAGTTTATCCTTCAGGGTTGGTTTTCTCTCGGACTCAGCGAGGGATTTCACCTCTACCACTTCAAGGGCAGTGTCCTGGAACGTGAGACTTTGAGTATGGTGATGCAACTGGTGAGGAGGGCCATTACCTCGCCCAGGCGGCCTCACCTGTTATGCTCAACAGGGGCCTTGTTGGAGGATGGGAGGATCGGAAGGGATAGACAAGGAAGAGGGAAGGAAACGGCCGTGGCCTTAGGTGCCTGGAGGAGAAGTAGGATAATACGAAAAACCACTTCGAGGATGGCTGAGGTGGGATTCGAAACCCCTCTACTCAGTTGACCTCCCGAGGCTGAGTAGACCCCGTTCCAGTCCTCGTACTATTTGTTTTCAACTTCCATGGCAGAGCCGGGAATCGAAACCGGGCCTCCGGGAGTGGCACACATTAACCACTACACCACAGAAGCGGACTAGTACTATAATGCTACCTATATGTTTACGTTAGTGCTGAAATCCGATTTCTTACTTTACTAATGCTGAAAGCCCGAAAATGTAATGTTATTCTTTAATAGGGGAATCAGTCTAGAAGGAAATGTTGAAAGTGATGTGATATCTATCCAGGTTCGTTGTTATCCTAATACTATGGGTTACAGTACATTGCACGTATATAAAAGACGCCACTTACAAACTTGCTTGTTATCCGCGAATTTCTGCGGCCACAAAAGTCACATTTTTCAAGAATGATGACATTCACACATGGTAGATTGTCTGACTGTGCTGTTTTGAACCTTTCTTCTGTCATTTCGAAGTTATTCGCAATCATGAATAATAAACGAAGCCGCCTCTGTGGTGTAGTGGTTAGCGTGATTAGCTGCCACCCCCGGAGGTCCGGGTTCGATTCCCGGCTCTGCCACGAAATTTGAAAAGTGGTACGAGGGCTGGAACGGGGTCCACTCAGCCTCGGGAGGTCAACTGAGTAGAGGTGGGTTCGATTCCCACCTCAGCCATCCTCGAAGTGGTTTTCCGTGGTTTCCCACTTCACCTCCAGGCAAATGCCGGGATGGTACCTAACTTAAGGCCACGGCCGCTTCCTTCCCTCATCCTTGCCTATCCCTTTCAATCTTCCCATCCCCCTACAAGGCCCCTGTTCACCATAGCAGGTGTGGCCGCCTGGGCGAGGTACTGGCCATACTCCCCAGTTGTATCCCCCGACCAAGAGTCCGAAGCTCCAGAACACTGCCCTTGAGGCGGTAGAGGTGGGATCCCTCGCTGAGTCCGAGGGAAAAGCCGAACCTGGAGGGTAAACAGATGTTGATGATGATGATGAATAATAAACAATCGGCTTTTAGAAACGGCTGATGCGCAACGGCTGGCAGAGCTCCATGCGGTACTGGATCGTGACGTCACAGCGCGCTGCTTACGTCAGAGGCCGTTTCACTCGCCTTGCGGAAAGGCACTATTAAATATTTTTTTAATGGTAGAAAACAAGGCAACATACCACAATGCAATACGTTTACGTACTATTTCATTGGTGTACTTTTCAAAAAAAATATTTTTGAAAATGATGCATGTTCCCAATTGCCTCAAAGGCAGGGATGATGCTTTGGATAATTGCAAGAAGTTTACCATCAAATTCACTTTCGCATACAATCAAGATTCATGGGATTATCTTAGCTACCTCTCGAGCCCACTGCTTCACTGATATTCATAATATGAATGGAATAGATTGATATTCTCTCCAAGAGGTCTCTAGGGTCAGCCATCTTGTGCCAGGCTTAAATAAATAGATCATGCAGACGCACAGCCCGGTCAGTCTGGGAATAGTCACAGGGCGCGTTCCAAGTCACACGTCGTAAAATTCCATCTCTTTGTGCGGTGATAATCTGAGACAATATTCTTAGATATATAAAGTCTTATTCAGAAACGGTTCACAGTGTATGTGTATGATAGTGCACAAATGTCCGGCTCCATGGCTAAATGGTTAGCGTGATGGTCATAGGTCACAGGGGTCCCGGGTTCGATTCCTGGCAGAGTTGGGAATTTTAACTTTAATTGGTTAATTTCTCTGGCATGGGGACTGGGTGTGTGTGTCATCTTCGTCATCATTTCATCATCACGATGCGCAGGTCGCCTACGGGAGTCAATAAAAAACCTGCACCAGGCGAGCTGAACATGTCCTCGGACACTCCCGACACTAAAAGCCACATGCCATTTCATTTCAGTGCACAAATTTAGAATAATTCCTGAAACATTTGGAAACAGTTTTGTAATTATTATTTAATATATAATATGGCTTAAATTCAATGCGGGACGGTAGCCCTGAGATCACTGTAGAGTGTGATTACGTGAATGTGTGGCTAATATTCTGTGTTGATGCAACAGCTTTCTTCAGTGGAGAACCAACCATGTTCCAGGAAACAGCTACTCAGTTCTGGACCCCTGATATACCAATGACGATCACCGCTGGCATGGAGTTTGAAAGTCTTCCCAGCATGGGTCTGCCCGAGGCTCAAACGCCTAATCCCATTAAAAGTAATTATGGATACTTAGCTTGTAAATAGTTCAATATTAGATTAGGATGTATATTTATCCTATTTAGGGGTTTCTGCTTAATTTAGATTTAAACCTCAAAAAGGAAGTCTAATATAAACTAGCCTGTTTTTTATCATTGATATAGACCGAATAAGAGCTATGCATCTGTAAACAGGTTATTAAACCTCTTATTTTAATGAACACGACGTCCCCGCATATTTGCGGCCCAACAATGCACCTTGAATAACTGTTGGACATGGTACTGGCATTTAACATTGGATATCTGAGCCTGACACCAGTATGTCAATGATTCTCCATAAACCCTAAGAATTGTATCCAACTTCAACTTCAGCAAACGGAACTTTTGTAATATGTGGTAATCACGGGACCAGTGTAAAACCCTTCAACCCCATAACTGTACCATATGTATATATCTTAATATTAAGTATTTTTTTAGTGGCACTCACTAACATATTTTTCAGCAGTGATATAGACCGAGTATAAGCTATGTGTCCGTGAACTGGTTGCTGAACCTCTTATTCTAAGGAACACGACACCGCCGTAATATTTTCGGCACAACAATGCACTTCAAAGATCTCATAAACCATTGGACATAATACTGGCATTTAACACAGATAACTTGACATATGAATTTCAGTGATTCTTGATTAACTCTAAGAACTGTATCCGATTCCAGCCTTAGTAAATGTAATATTTGAAAATAACCCCCTTAACCCCAAAACTGTACCATATGTATATATCTTAACATTAAGTAATTTTAAAATAGTGGTATCATGTTTATTTAATGACATTCTTGTTTAATTTTAATTTTAGTAGTATTTATTCTGTACAGTTGCTATTAAGTAGGTTCTCTAGCAGCTGAAGATTACCTATTTACGGGTCGAAACCGGTACTGTTTTTATGTAAATAATATTGACACTATGTAAAATAAAGTATTGTAAAGGTTAAAATCCCCGACCCGGCTGGGAATCGAACCCGGAACCCTCTGAATCGAAGGCTAGTACGCTGACCATTCGGCCAACGAGTTGGAGAGCTTCAAGTATTATTCTTGTTTAGTTGTACCTGTACCTTAATTAAGGCCATGGCCACTTCCAATTCCTAGGCCTTTCCTCTCCCATCATTGCCGTAAGACCTATCTGTGTCGGTGTGACGTAAAGCCACTAGCAAAAAAAAAAATTTGCAGATTTGAACAAATCACCCCAAGAGTTCCAGTTGCCATGATCAAGGATGCAGAGAAGTGTGCGTTCGAATCCTGCACAGGCAATGGCACATCTGTTGTCAATACCTGACCTTTCTCTCTACGTTCAAATTCTGTGTATATATGTTTTCTGATTGGAGCTGAGCCTGACGACCATAGATCTTCTTGTTTTTTAATTGCAAATCTTA
Source organism: Anabrus simplex (assembly GCF_040414725.1). Taxonomy (NCBI): domain Eukaryota; kingdom Metazoa; phylum Arthropoda; class Insecta; order Orthoptera; family Tettigoniidae; genus Anabrus; species Anabrus simplex. The sequence goes on from NC_090269.1 coordinate 256,732,747, forward strand.
CTCCTCTGTAGAATACGAGGTCAATTGCGCTGGCGCAATTTGGAGCAAAGTAAGTTTTAAGCTCTTTTCTGTTTACTATTATGAAGCCTCCTTCTCTCAGAACTTGGGTAACTATTTCCGATTTCATGTTTGGCTTGTCTACCCTGCAATTGAGGTCCCCCGTGATTATTACTTCTTGATCGGCGTTTACTTTTTCTACTGCGTCGACCAATGTTTCAACGATGTCAACTGTTGTTTGTCCGGTATAATGTACATTCCTATTATCGTCAGGTCACTGGTCTTAACTACGATAGTGTTTAGTCCTCTTCGGACTTCCTTTACTGTCCCAACAGTCGGTTTGAGGAAACAAGAGACTTCTCCTGCTGGCCTGCCCTCTGTTGGAGTTGCACGTGTGTGGTACCCAAAAAATTTTGGTATGTCTATTGGTTCTAGTAGAAACGTTTCTGTGGCTATCATGATGTCAAAATGTTCTAATGTCTTTAGAGGCGTGTATATTAAGGCGTTCCTTAGTCCTTCGGTGTTCCAGGAGGGCCTTGGTTGTTGTCTTTTCCTGTGCTGTTGTAAGGCTACGATGTCACTGTGAGTTGTTATTTAGTTTTGTTCTTGGTAAGAGTCCTGGTTCTAAGAGGATGGTTGCCTAGTTGTACTTCCTCTTAAAACAATAATCACCATCACCACCACCATCCTGGTTCTAATCTTGGGAATTTATACCTTTGTACTATTACATTTCTAGGCCATAGGTTTGGATCATTTGCTTTTTCGAGATCATCAAAGTTGAATCCTACCTTAAATACCATAATCCAATGAGTGACTCTGTTTGCACACTGTGCAATGACATCTGTGATTGTTACCACATCCTAAAGTGTAAAAAAGTAAAAATACGCTATCTGAATATAGCAAAGAGTGAACCCACCAAACTCAATACTCATTCAAGTGCTCCTTATTATTATTATTATTATTATTATTATTATTATTATTATTATTATTATTATTATAGTTTCCCAGGCCAGAAAGGGTTTGGCAATAGCATGTGGCCAAGAACAATAATTTTACCACCAGAAGGAATGGAATGTTGTTACCTATGATATATTTCGTTACCTATGATATATTTCAGAAAATGATTCACACACATTAATGAATTACTGTTTGCTATTGGGGCTTTATCCCATATTGAGCTGTGCTAATCGAATATTGTCAGCTGCTTTGGAATTTAAATTTAATCCAGACATCAAAATCTCATTTAAATTTAGAGGAATTGTGAATGTAGTGTGCACTGTTCAACTGCTGGGCATATTAAAATCGCTCAGAAAGATTTTGCCTGTACATGCTAATATATACAGGTTTTATGCACTTTCTCTGTCAGTTACCTATATAAAAATCATACACTTTATTTACTGGTAGTGTAGGAGCCAGATACCTACAATGAGAATTTTTGATTCTTGAATGAGACATCACTCAGGAAAGATTGTATATGCTCACAATCAATCATTTTTGCTAGAATTATTAATAATATATAGAGCTAATTTAACAAGCTTCCTTCCTCGTTCCATTCTGTTACTGCAAACCCAACAATAATGGGCTACAGTGTGTGGTGTGTGTGTGTGTGTGTGTGTGTGTGTGTGTGTGTGTGTGTGTGTGTGTGTGTGTGTGTGTGTGTGCAGTTGGTACCAACAATAACAGCTACCCATGTCAAGGTGTTATTTCCAGAGTTAACACCTTCTTGTGAATTAAAACTTCTGACAGCTTCTTCGAAGTAATAAAATAGCACTTCTCCAATATAATACCTACTGCAAATCAAATATCTCAGCATCTACTGACATCTAGAACATTTTTGTAACACCAAAATATAGAGACCGAGCTGACATAGAGACCTCAAATCTTTAAAAAAAAAATAAAAAAATAAAAAGAGTTAACACCTTCTTGCACTGAGGTTTTCAATTATACTTACCTAGATATTTTTCTCCACATTCAGCCATGATGTGATATACTTGCACTTCGTCAAACAATCAACTGATAAAAATATTTAAGAGTAGAATATCGAGCTTGAGACAAGTTATGACTATTACTGTTGTGGTTTGAGTCATCAGGCCTTAGACTGGTTTGATGCAGCTCTCCATGCCGCCCTATCCTGAGCTAACATCTTCATTTCTACATAACTGCTCCATCCTACATCTACTCTAATCTGCCTCTCATATTCATACCTTGGTCTACCTCTACTGTTCTTACCACCTACATTTCCCTCAAAAACCAACTGCACAAATCCTGGGTGTCTTAAGATGTGTCCTATCATTCTATCTCTTCTTCTGGTCAAATTTAGCCAAATCGATCTCCTCTCACCAATTCAATTCAGTATCTCTTCATTTGTGATTCGATCCATTAATCTCACCTTCAGCATTACCATATTTCAAAAGCTTCTATTCTCTTTCTTTCTGAGCAAGTTATCGTCCATGTTTCACTTCCATACAGTGCCACACTCCAGATGAAAGTTTTCAGAAACATCTTCCTAATTCCTATATCAGTGTTCGAAGTGACAATTTCTTTTCTTAAGAAAAGCCTCCCTTGCTTGTGCTAATCTGCATTTTATGTCCTCCTTACTTCTGCCATCATTAGTTATTTTACTACCCAAGTAACAATACTCATCTACTTCCTTTAAGAGTTCATTTCCTAATCTGATACTTCGTGCATTACCTGACTTCGTTCGACTGCACTCCATTACTTTCATTTTGGACCTAACTTCATCTTGTACTCCTTACCCAAGACTCTGACCATACCATTCAGTGATTTCTCCAGATCTTCTAAAGTCTCAGATAAAATAACAGTATCATCAGCAATTCTCAGGGTTTTGATTTCCTCTCCTTGGATCGTGATTCCCATCCCACATTCGTTTTTGATTTCCTTTACTGCCTGGTCTATATAAACACTGAAAAGGAGGGGGGACAAACTGCAACCTTGCCTCACTCCTTTTTGGATTGCTGCTTCTTTTTCAAAGCCCTTGATTCTTATTACTGCTTACTGATTTTTATACAGACTGTAGACAATTCTTCGTTTTGGTATCTGATCCCGATCACCTTCAGAATCTCAAATCTCCAATAAACATTATCAAATGCCTTTTCTAGATCTATGAATGCTGTATATGTGGGCTTGTCTTTCTTAAGCCGATCCTCTAAGATCAGACGTAAAGTCAGGATTGCTTCACGTGTTCCTACATTTCTTCTGAAGCCAAACTAATTTTCTTCCAACTCAGTTTCTACTTGTCTTTCCATTCTTCTATAAATAATAAATGTTAAAATTTTGCACGCATGAGATACTAATGGTGTGATAGTTTTCACACTTGTCAGCACTGGCCTTCTTGAGAATAGGTATAACTACACAGTTCAAAAAAATTAGGGGAATATGTTTTTGAACGTATGCCATGCTCCACAAAACAATACCTCACACCCAGGTATATTACCAACTAAACCTTTTTTTACTGTTGAATACAGAAGAACATCGATGGATTTGTGTTCATTTTCAGAACACAAACGGAGATGTCCAAATAGGGGTGAAAACAAAGTAATAACAGTCCTCCAGGGTGAATTTTTATCACAGTTGGAGAGCTTCAGAATGGTGTATGTTCTCCACTAGCATTTATCACAGCTTGGCACCTACGTGGCATGCTCCGTATAAGTCGATGGAGGTCACGTTGTGGTATCAGGCCCCATTCTTTAATGACAGCCCGTTCGAGGTCTTGGAGAGTCTGTGGTGGAACAGGACGCCCACGAACACTTCTGTCAAGCCTATCCTACACATGCTCGATAGGATTAAGGTTGGGACTCACTGCTGGCCATTCCATCTCTTGAATGTCCAGTTCTCACAAGACAGCTCTGGTGATTTGCGCTACATGAGCCCTGGCATTGTCATGCATGACTGAAAATTCAGGGCCAACACTGTATGCAGTAACTAACACATGCTGTAACAGAATCTGCTCGATGTACGCCACAGCAGTAAGATTACCACAGACGATGACAAGATCCATACGGCCATCAATACTAATGCCACCCCACACCATCAAAGAACCTGGTCGCTTTCCTGGACAACATTTAGCATGTACTGCTCACCACATCGTCTCCATACACGTTGACGTCCATCATGCTGTGTCAGGGGAAATCTGGACTTGTCTGTGAACAACAAAGGTCTCCATTGGCTAAGTTGCCCGTTGACGTGGGCACAGGCATACAGAAGGTGAGTTGTGCGATGTTGCTGCGATAAACAGGGCACTCGAACAAGACATCTGGGTCGTGAGGACACTTCTCTTAACCTGTTCCTTACTGTCTGGTCAGACACTGTGACTCCAGTGACCCTCCTGAGGTCTTGTTGCAATTATGGCAGTTGCTGAACGATGCTGCAACGCACAGATGGTCAGATATTGGTCATCCTGTTGGGTTGTCATGCGTGCACGACTTTGTCCAACCCTCCTTGTGAACTGGCCTGTTTCATTGTAGCGATTCCACAAGCGGTGAATAACTGACGGAGAGACATTGAGATCCACAGCAACACAACGAAAAGTCCATCCTTCCTGGATCAAAGTGACGGCTTTCATGACCTGAACCTCGTTAAGATGTCTCATAGTATGTGCTGGCTGACGTACGTGCTCAAATGACTGCACTAGTCTGTGAACCTTACGACACATGGACGCATTGCTATTCACTTTGTTTTGAGGTGTCACCTGACAGTTCAATGCATGGCTACGCCTACAGATGGAGTATAACTTCAATTTGACATACCCGTAGTAGCTAAGGAGGGCTGCCTGGCCGAGGCAGTAAAGGCGTGTTCAGTTCGCCCGGAAGGACGTGAGTTAGAATCCCCGTCAGGAAGTCGTAAAATTTAAGAAACGAGATTTCCACTTCCGGAGGTCCACATGGCCCCGAGGTTCACTCAGCCTACACCATAAATGAGTACCAGGGTAATTCATGGGGGCAAAGGCAGCCGGGTGTAAAGCTAACCACTCTACCCCATCAAGTGCCGAGGTTACAGATAGTGGAAGCCTTTACCTTCCACCCCTCCAAGGGCCTTCATGGCCTGTACGGAGGTGGCTTTGCTTTTTTTTGCAGTAGCTAAGGTCTCAAGGTATGCTGTAAGACTAATGGAACCCCATCTACCACATTAACGTTCACATACCAGACGTTTCAAAACATGTTCCCCTGATTTTTTTGAACTGTGTATATTCTGTCAAAAATCGGATGGCACTTCTCCTGTCTCATACATCTTACACACTAAATGGAATAACCTCATCATGCTGGTTTCTCCCAAGGCAGTCAGTAATTCAGAGGGAATGTTGTCAGTTCCAGGTGCCTTGTTCCTGTTTAGGTCTCTTAAAGCTCTGTCGAATTCTGTCTCAAGAGTGGGTCTCCCATTTCATCAGCATCAACAGCCTCTTGTTCCAGAGTCATACCATCTACGTCTTTACTTTCATACAACTGTTGGGATATGTTCCTGCCATCTTTTTGCCTAGAAGTGGTTTTCCACCAGGGCTCTTAATATTCATACACCTCGATTTCCTTTCTCCAACGGTTTCCTTGATTTTCCTGTATGCAGCATCTATCTTTCCTAGGACCATCCTTCAACATCCTTGCACTTCTCCTTCAGCTATTCTTCCTTAGCTGTCCTGCACTTTCTCTCCACTTCATTCTTTAATTGCGTGTGTTCTTTTCTGCCATCTCCATTTTTTTTTCATTCTTGTACTTTTGTCGTTCATCAGTTAGGTCCAGTATATCCTGAGTTATCCACTGACTGTTAGTTGATCTTACCTTTCTTCCTAGCATTTCTTCAGCAGCCCTAGAGACCTCATTCTTCACGACTGCCCATTCTTCCTCTATTAGGTTTCCTTCAGGCTTTTCGCTTAGTCCTTGTGCAACATGTTCCTCGAAACAGTCCCTCACACACTCTTTTCTCTCAACTTGTTTAGATCCCATCTTCTTGCATTCCTTCCTTTTTCAATTTCTTCAACTTCACATGACATTTCATGACTGACAAGTTGTGGTTAGAATCCACGCGTGCTCCTGGGAAAGTTTTACAATCCAACACCTGGTTTCTGAATCTCTGCCTAATCATAATGAAGTCTATTTGATACCTTCCAGTGTCTCCAGGTCTCGTGCACGTATACAGACGTTGTTTGTGGTGTTTGAATCAAGTATTAGCAAGGACTAAATTACGATCAGTGCAGAATTCAACCAGTTGACTTCCTCTTTCATTCCATTGTCCCAATCCAAATGCTCCTACTGTACTACCTTCTCTTCCTTTGCCTACCACTGCATTCCAGTCTCCCATCACAATTAAATTCTCATCACCTTTTACATATTGTATGAAATCTTCTATCTCTTCTTATATTCTTCATCATCATCATCTGTTTACCCTCCAGGTTCGGTTTTTCCCTCGGACTTAGCGAGGGATCCCACCTCTACCGCCTCAAGGGCAGTGTCCTGAAGCTTCAGACTCTTGGTCGGGGGATACAACTGGGGAGTATGACCAGTACCTCGCCCTGGCGGCCTCACCTGCTATGCTGAACAGGGGCCTTGTGGAGGGATGGGAAGATTGGAAGGGATAGGCAAGGAAGAGGGAAGGAAGTGGCCGTGGCCTTAAGTTAGGTACCATCCCGGCATTCGCCTGGAGGAGAAGTGGGAAACCACGGAAAACCACTTCGAGGATGGCTGAGGTGGGAATCGAACCCACCTCTACTCAGTTGACCTCCCGAGGCTGAGTGGACCCCGTTCCAGCCCTCGTACCACTTTTCAAATTTCGTGGCAGAGCCGGGAATCGAACCCGGGCCTCCGGGGGTGGCAGCTAATCACGCTAACCACTACACCACAGAGGCGGACTTATATTCTTACTATGAATATGTAATATCGTTGCTGCACTATGAGTTTATCAATACTATTTTTTCCCAACTATCCCTGATATAGGCTCGTTTTCCCTGACATTCTCAAACATTTTGCAACATTTTGGCCCCTTTTAAGTTTCTTCCCTAACTTTCCAGGAGAGTGGAATCCCTGATGTTATAATGATGTATCCTCATGTTCAGAGCATGTTTGCAATTGAAGTACTGCACTGTAAGTTTTGCCACATACTACATTTGTGGGTACATAAGGTCTACATACATGTCCTAATATCAGATATATATTCTTGCTTGTCTCTTGCCTCTCCTGACCCCACCGAGCACTCCTCCAGTGAATGACAATTTGGAGAACAACCCACTTTTTTGCCACAAACAAGCGAGCGTGCAGTATTTGAGCACGTGCACGTAAGTATCTACCTAGTAAGTTGCTTATCTCAAGATTTCTTTAATACATAATTAAAGTTCACAGTCATCTAGCCATACACCATAAATTCAGAATAGTTGTAGGCAATAAGAATCTTCAGATCTTAACCCTTTCCACTCAAATTATTTGTATGTCCTGATTTCTCCCAACTCGCATTTATTTCTGTCAGCATTCTTCATATTTTAAAACCTGGTGTTAAGTACTGGTTGTAACAATATATACAGGAAGAAACTACAAAATTAATGAATGTGTGGTTTTTACATGACACAAAATCATGTTTTTCACTTTCTTAACGGTATGTCTTGAGTGTGTGTGGAAGCGTTCAAAGCAAATGCTTGGATGGAGTCCTGCTTGCTTATCCAACCAGTCTGCACTAAAATAATCCTGCATTTCTGCCTTACTGTTCATCCCCACGTTAATAATTACACCAATAAATGCCTTCAGCTCTTCTAATGTCACAGCTTTCTAAGAAAATCAGATCTATTCTGAAGTGGAGTATTTTGCTATAACTTCATTTCGGCAAATTTGTTTGTCTCATGGACAATAAAGGTTATCAACTGATCAGTAAAAAATAGCTACCAGTATTCTAGTTCTAAGTCTAGTGCCACAATTTATGAATACACTGACTAATCTGTAAGGAAATTTAGGTAATCCTGCATCACCCGTTCTCCGCGATCTCCAAGGTATGTTTGAAGACAGCACTGTACGACTGGGACCAGGATGAGTCAAAATACTATCGCCTCCTCCATGATTTCTTGCGATGCTGATATCATTATCGTCATTTAAATCACTAATAGATATATCACTTTCATCGCCAGATTCAAAATTTTCATCACTTTCATGGTCACTTTAAAAAAATCAGCCGAAATAGACACAAGAATCTCAGCTTCAGTCAGACTGTGCGCCGCCACGCTGCTTCATGCGACTACTTTCCATTGTCAAGGAAACGGAGCAATTTTAACAAGCAAAGAGAAACTAAAACACACCCATTTGGTTAATTTTGGTTTCCGGAAGGGACCAGCACTTACGAAACGAAGTACAAAAGCTTTGGCATTCCAGGTAACCTAGCAACGAGCGGTGAAACATTGTGTCGACCCGTCGACACACGAGCTATAACGCTGAATGACGGCTGTCGACCTCAGGTCGACACATGAGTGGAAAGGGTTAGTGAAACTCATAAAGCAGCCCTTCATTATGGTTAGATGCTCTTAACAGTACCTGGGTTAATAACAGGGGATACATTCATCTCTTGTATATCTACAAGACCTTTTATTTCTTTTTCTCATTTGAATGATTGTTCAGCAGCAACAACAACAAATATCATATATACACGGAATGATGGACACACAAACCAAATTTAGCTCTTCTTTTTCTTCTTAAAACCTGAGAATTCCATACTCAGGAGAGGATTATTTCTTTTTGCCTGAAAATAATCAGAAGATTAAAATTCAAATTACAAGGAGACCAGTACACAAAACCTGAGATTAAAAAAAGAAAAAAGAATAAAAATGGTGCTCACCTCATAACGTGCCTTAGTTTTGGAAATATTTCCAGTTGTTCCCCTACTAAAGGGCCGCTTTCTCTTATTTGACACACCAGCAAGTCTTTTAAGAGAGTGAGGTACCAGGTAATCAGGCACATCAGCTAGATGAGGCTGAAGTTTGACGGTGTGCAGAGCTTTGTCATGTCGCAGAACTTGGAAGTCTCTGGGGTTATCAACGAAGTAACTCTACAAATGAAAAAGAAATCAAACTCAGCTCGACTCAATGACAATACATTAATGGGAAAAAATTAAACATGTATACAGATATGCTTTGTGTTTTGTTCCTATTCTCATTCCTCAATGGGAATACAGATTAATATGGCTCAGATTTTTATGACATCATATTTTTATTGTAACTTGTTTTTCCATGCACAATTCTCTAACGGTTGTGAACTGGTCATATGAATGTATATTTGATCATATTTTAGTGTTGGCAATTGTGATCAAATCATCAAATAAGAGCATACTTTTAGTCATATTTATGTAGCTTAATAGCTTTCTGAGCGAAAGACTACAGCGCGTGGTCCTTGATGGATGCAGGTCTTCTCCCACCACCACCCTCTCTGGTGTCCCGCAGGGTATTGTCCTAGGTCCACTTCTTTTTGCCCTGTTTATTGATGACCTTATCGATACTGTTTCCCACCATTCATGTGAAATCCTTCTCTTTGCAGATGATTGTAAAATCTTCAAGCAGATCGAATCTCCTACAGATACAATCCAATTGAAAAGTGCTCTTGATTCACTGTCAGGTTGGTGTACTACATGGCGTCTTAAACCTCATCCTTCCAAGTGTTCCAGCATTTCGTTCACACTTCGTAAATCCCCTGTTCTACAAGAATATCACCTACTGAACCAACCGATTGCTCTTGTTGACAATCAAAAAGACTTAGGAGTGCATTGTGACAGTAAATTTTTGTTTGTCTCGCACATAAACATGCTATGTCACTCCTCGGTTTACTCTACAGGTTTTCTGACATCACAGATGTAAATGCCCTCCGAGCATTCTACGTTTCCTGTATCTTACCTATTGTTGAATACGCCTCTCCAGTCTGGTCCATTTCTGCTTCTTCAAACCTTTGCCACCTTGACCGTGTACAATATTTTTTCTGTGCTATCGTCAGAGCCAGGGTCCCTGCATGTTGGAACCTAAGCACTATCCGAGTGCTTGGGAAACTGAACCTCAAGACTCTTTCTGCTCGGAGGAAAGTAGCCGACCTAAAGCTGCTATACAAAGCAGCTAATGGTCTATTTAGGTCTCCAGATTTAGCTTCCTTATTCCCCCTCCACATCCCATCCCGTAGTACCAGAATGAAGACCCTATTCCATATTCCTTGCTCCCGGCTTTCTCTCACCCAAAGGTCCCTTTCTATATGTATTCCAGCAATGTTTAATACATTATCTATCAACAAGAACCTAGACATCTTCGTTAACGTTTCCTTCCTTCTGTCATGATATTTCTAATATAACTTCACTTTCTTTCTTGTTCTTTCCAGTTCTGCTCCTGTATTTACTGTAAATGTTCTTTGTTAATATTGTTGTTTACGTAAATATGTATTATATATGATTGTACAGTTTTTATTGTGTATATTGTGTTCTTGGTAAATATTTATATATCTTTCATTTTAGATTCATATCTATTGTACATAGCTCGGATCTTTGTAATTCGGCATTATGCTGTTGCTGATCCTGGATAAATAAAAAAAAATATTTAAAAAATTAACATTTTACCAGATATTGTTCTAAACATAATTTCATAATGCTTGTGTAGCTGATCGTAAGATAGTTTCTTTGCCAAACCTTGCATGGTGGTAGCAGGATTTACAAGGAATGTGCTGTCAAAGCCTGTGGGTGAAAGGTTCTGTATATATTCCTGGAATAGCACAAGTCCATTTAGGATGCCATTAGTATGACTCATTGCGCATAAAAAAGTAACAAATAGTTACTTTTCTCTTCCTCCTTCCTGATAGTAAATGTTCAGCTTTCTTCTTCTGCGGAGTGATCGAAAGGAATTTTAACCACACACTATCTCCTGTACAGTATCATTTTCTCTCTGCTAATGAGTAGTTCAGTGTAGTTTCAAGATGCCTAAAAAGAATAAAGTGCTCTGATAGTGTGAGTGTGTGAGGTTTTGTTAAAGATTTAGGTGAAAAGTACCTTAGTAGTGATGATGTATTTTATTTTGTAAAATGTAAGAGATGGAAATTACAGCTGAGAAAAGTTTTACAGTTCAACAACACTGCAATACTGCTAAACAGAAAAGCTGTGTAAATGGAGAAGAGGCCACATAAAACAGACAACGACTGCTGTTTGAGAAACCACACAGCAGTTCATCTCCATCAGGCAATGTATCTCAGTTTTCTATGGATCTCTTTGAAATTATGATTTTCATCAAACATTCCTTTATATAAAGCAGAGGTACCTAGTTTCCAAACGTTCTTAGAAAAGTACACAACTTATCCTATGCCCTCAGAGTCCATGTTAAGAAAGAACTATCTGACTATCTTTTATGACAATACAATGAACAAAATAAGAAATAATGTCGGCAGCAATAAATATGGGTCTCCACAGATGAAACCACCGACCTAAACAGTAGATGTGTGGCAAATGTTATTGCAGGCATTCTTAAAACTTCACCAGCAAAGCAAAACATTTCTGTTTGCATGTAAGGTGTTGGATACGGCAAACTACTCCTCCATTGCTGTTGTTTTTGATACTGCAAATTTGTTGGGTTCGGGTAAAGTAGAATGAGAGAATGTGCTTATCTTCATAACAGATGCTCAGTGTTCTGGTTAGGACCTTTTGAATGGGCGCACCTGCCTAGCATTTTTACAGACCGCCCGGCTAACATTACCTAGATGTGTGCTAGTTACATAATATTTATACATATTTGAGGCAGTGGGTGTTCCAAAACAAAATTTAAATATTGTAAAACTGTTAATTTAAATGATAAATCTTAATTATTGTCAGCATAATTGCATCAATTAAATCAGAGTTTAAATGTTTAGCTTGACTATCACATAATGTTGTGCATAAGCGGTTATAGTTTTGATTTAATTACATTTTTCTGTTGTTAATGTAAGCATTTTCCATTTATGCTTTACTTTTTAATTCACCACGAATATTGATAATATTTTCCATTTTCTGCGGGAATGATCTAAATGAATTGCCCATTTCATTTCTTCATGTTCATGATGCCAAGGTTTGTGTTCAAAAAATGAAAATGAAATCTAATTAGTTTCTTTAAGAAAGATATTATTATTTATAAATTTAAGAAAGAACCTAGTAAAGAAGAAGAAAGAACCTAGTAAAGGTTACAATTGAACAGATACAATTTCCAAAACAGAAATTGCTAAGGCTGGTTCATCTGGTGAAGTGCAAAGTGTTCAAAATGGTAAACCTCATGTGAAACATTCTCCTTAACACTGTCTGTCAGGCATTACAATGAGTGGTTCAAGCAATTTATGTGGTTAGTGGTGAAAGATAACGGCATGATATGTTCCACATGAATAAAATATACACTGAAGAAACCAGCAAAAAAGGAAGCGACGTGGGTGACTATACCGTGTGCAGGACTTTGAAAGGAGAGTTCAGTTGACCATGAACAAAGCAAGCTGCATACCGATTCTTGTTCGAGCGTAAGTGAAAAATGTGGACTTGAAGAAACTGGATTTGGGCAAGAAGAAAAAGGTCAGTTTCTCTTTTAAACAATTTACAGAGAGATGCTTTTCTTGTAGTCTTAAGATCAATGTATTAGTTGGCAAAAAAAAAACTACCACCACATACTACATTAGATTGAAAATAGCTCGAACACTGTGAGGCTGTGTATTGTACATACTTGAAGTATCTTTATGTTGATGATAATGCAAATTATACTTCACAAAGGATAATGCAGGAGTTACTTGATGTTATGGCTTCAGAAATTAGATGTGAAATATTAAAGGACATACATTCAGCAGATTATTTCAGTGTTCTGTGTGAAGAAACTACAGATATTTAAGTGTTGAAGCAACTTACTGTATACATACGAGGACGGTTTGAAAAGTTCTTGGAATCACCGCTAGATGTCAGTGCTAGAGCAACGAGGTTCCCCCGCAATAATCACACATCCTTTGTGAGTGAACACGTGGCGCGTCAATGCTCTAGCTGCAGGAGTGTGGTAGTGACGACTCTTTGTTGTTGTTCCCGCGTAGTGATTTGCGACAATGGAAAAAACTGAGATTCGAGCAGTGATTAAATACTTTGTAAAGAAAGGTATGAAAGCAAAGGAAATTCATGTCGACTTTCAGAACACACTGGGGGACTCTGCTCCTTCATTTTCAACTGTTGCCAAGTGGACCAGCGAGTTTAAATTTGGTCGGGAGAGCTTGGATGATGATCCGCGTAGTGGACGGTCATAAAGTGTTACGACCCCAGAATTTATCGCAAAAGTGCATAAAATGGTCATGGAGGATCGTTGTCTGAAAGTGCGGGAGATTGCTGAAGCTGTAGGGATATCTTCTGAACGGGTATATTATATTTTAACCAAAGAATTGGGTATGAAAAAATTATCCGCAAGATGGGTGCCGCGGCTCTTGACATTGGACAATAAACGCACACGATTGGAAATGTCCGAACAAAGTTTGGCCCGTTTTCAGTGCAACCAACAGGATTTTTTGCGCCGGTTTGTGACTACAGATGAAACTTGGGCGCACTACTATACCCCAGAGACAAAACAGCAGTCAAAGCAGTGGAAACATGCTGATTCATCACCACCAAAGAAAGCAAAGGCAGTGTGTTCGGCCGGAAAGGTCATGGCCTCAGTTTTCTGGGATGCAAAAGGTATTCTGCTGATAGATTATCTTCCTACTGGCCAAACAATTACAGGGCAATACTATGCAAACCTCGTAGACCAACTACAGAAAAAGATATGCGAAACAAGGCCTGATTTGGCAAGGAAAAAGGTCATCTTTCATCAGGACAATGCTCCCCCGCACACAAGTGATATTGCCATGGCAAAACTTCATGAACTGGGGTACGAATTGTTGCCACATCCACCTTATTTACCTGATTTGGAACCATCAGACTTTCATCTATTCCCCAAGCTGAAAATTTTCCTCGGTGGACGGAGATTTTCTACAAGGGAAGAAGTGACAGCCGAATTGGAGAGGTATTTTGCAGGCCTGGAGGAATCTCATTTTCGAGATGGGATCAAGGCATTGGAACATCGCTGGACCAAATGCATTAGTCTACAGGGAGACTATGTTGAAAAATAAAAGCAGTTCCACCGAGGTAAGATAATTCTAGTACATTCCAAGAACTTTTCAAACCACCTACATATGAGAGGAATCTGAAGACAATTGAGAAGGAAATGGAATATATAAGTGGATGAATAATAATTATAAAGTCATATGCATCAAGTAAAGATAGATTATTGTGGTTATTGTAATGAAGGATGAGATATGATATGAGAAATATGAAGCAGATGATGTATATGTGAAGAATGATCGAGTAATGAGAAGAATAATGATGGTGATGATTATTTTTCGTCGAGATTGAAGAGATGGATATTTTATTGACGATGTTAAGTTAGTCGACACAATTTAAGGTTGAGAGTAGATGTATTTGATTCCATAACGCATATTAATCCTTCAGCATTCCATATATATAACACTAAATATGATCCATGTAACTTGCATGTGTTGATTTAATACCTGTAGATCATCAAAAACGAATCCATATAGGAAGTTAAAATGAACTTAAATTATCCTGAATTCATAACCACAAATGTGTTTCTTCAAATAAACAGAGTTAGGAGGCTTGTTTGCTCATATTAAATGGTATCACTGAAGAGGTTCACAGTAACTGAATGATAATGACATTGGTTATTAGAGTCTTCTTAGATGACAGAACACAGAATTTCCAGAAATAATATTAAATAAGATGTTGGGAATAACTGGTAACATGGTGACAGATCACATATATTAAATATAGTTGGCACTTAAATTAATCTTGGAAATTTACATTTATTTTTGATGTATGACTTAAATAATAATAAGTAATGGTAACTTTGATTATTTTGAGAGTGATGTGATGATTCAATGGCTTATCTTTTCTTCCTGATATATATGAATGTAGGGACAAATATTTTTGAAATACTCGATATACAAGCGAATGAGAGAAGGAATGCTTTCCTTATATGAAGGTTAACAAACGTGAGCCGGGCTGAGTGGCCCAGACGGTTAAGGTGCTGGCCTTCTAACCCCAACTTGGCAGGTTCAATCCTGGCTCAGTCCGGTGGTATTTGAAGGTGCTCAAATACGACAGCCTCGTGTCGGCAGATTTACTGGCACGGAAAAAGAACTCCTGCGGGGCTAAATTCTGGCACCTCGGCGTCTCCGAAGACCGTAAAAGTAGTTAGTGAGACATAAAGCAAATAACATTATTATTATATTAACAAATGTGATATAAATGTAATAACAAAATGTTGACAGACAGATGCAGGCAAAACAAAATGAAAACCTATGAATAGATTTGCAATGTATTGTGTATAAAATTAAGAGAAGAATTTAAGAAATTAAGTTGTGTAAAAGCAAAGAAAGAATATGAAACGTGATTTTTAATTCGATAATTTATTATAAGTAATGAGCATCTGAATCATTTTCTATATCCCATAAAAATCATGTATATAGCAAGAACTTACATTTTTCATCTGAGATCAAAGGTCTTTGGATGTTCTATAAATATTAATTAGGTTAGTTAGGTGATGAGATAACTAGATTTTCTTCAAGATATTAGATTTTCATACCATTTTCAAGATCTTTTAATTTAAGGAAGACATGTTATTCTTTCAATGGCTACTTAGGTTAAGCATATACTTATAAAGCATTCATAGGCTAAGAATGATAGGAATTTATGATGATATGATTTGAATCGCGAAATGGAGACATCCAACGCGTTAATATAATACAAATTCGTCTCATTCTGTGACTTTTCTATCAGAACTTATGACCCCAAATCGACACTGAATTGAAGGTTAATGAAAATATTGAGCTAGTCTGGATCTTTTTGCGACTCGGCCTGGATGCGGGAATGGCACAAAAAGAAAATGACACCCAACGTGGAAGCAAAGAGAAGTTGATAGCCTGAAATGGCCTAAAACATGAGAAAAGAAGGATAGCCATCAAGAAAAAAGAAATTGATGTCCAACAGTATGGCAAAATTGAGAGAGAAGATGAGGCAGAAGAAATTGAAGAAAGAGAGGGTGACCAAAGGAAAATCGAATCCCAATACAAGAACAAAAAGAAGAGAAAAAGAAAGGATGACCGAAGGAAATTGACATCCACCACTGGAGCAGAAAGAAGAGAAAGCAAGAGGCAAGAATTGATGATAAACATCGAGGTAAAAAAACATTAATAATAATAATAATAATAATAATAATAATAATAATAATAATAATAATAATAATAATAGAAGGCAGAGAATTGAAAATAATTTAGTTGTGACACTAGTTAAGAATAATAATATAATTGATACAAATAATGTAAATATAAGAATTAGATAGTAGGAAATCATAGAATAAGAATTTTAAAAATAATATAAAATTTGGGAACTAAATTGAATTAAAATCATGTTAAATCGAGTATTTCAAAGGTCAATGGTAAAATGGGATAAAGTCGCTCCGGAAACCTGATCCAGGCAGTCAAGCCAATTCTCAGAAGTGTACAGTTTTAAAGCAAAAAGTGGTTAGTAAGAATATCATAAGATAATCTTTTGCATATAGAGCAATTTAAGAAATTAGAGTCTTGATAGGCCAATACAGAATCATAAAATATATAAACATGACGACTCTAAGCCATATGAAAGTACAATTCGAGGGGTACCAAAGAGAGCAAGAAGAGAAATCGTGAAGAATGGAAGAGCAAAGAGGATTACTGGAGACGTTGAAACGGATGATGGAGGAAATCAATAGAAAGCGAGATGAAGAAACAAGAACGCGAGAGGAAGAAACCAGAAAGCGAGATGAGGAAGCAAAGAGAGAAAGGCAGGAAGAGATGAGAAAGCAAGAAGAGAAACAGAAGGTAATGATGGAGGAAATAAGTAGGAGGCAAGAAGAGAAGCAAAAGATAATGATGGAGGAGATGAAACAGGAGATGAAGGAGGAGATGAAAAGAAGTTGACAATAACAGATGGAAGAAATGAATAAAAAGCATGAAGAGATGGAGGAGATTGGAAAAGTAGGATCAGAAATGGTCAAAATCAAGAGTGACATAGTCATTTGGAAAGGAGAAATAATTGGAATAATGGAGGTGAAGAACATTCATGAAGAGGTAAATAAACTCAGAGAAGAGTTGACAGAAAGCAGGAATTATCTTCAACATTTAAAAGAGGACGAGCTAAAGAGACTAACCGAGAATATGAGAGATCTAAGGGTTGATTCACAGAGAAATGGGAACGATTCAAAAAAGATCAACAAGATGAATGGATTCAGATAGCAAATAAAGATATGGAGGTGGATTTCATAGTAGCTAGGGATCAAATTGGTGACAAGCTAGACATAATGATAGAGGATATCAAACGAAATAAGGAAGAGGCCAGCCAGAGAATGAATAAAGCTGAAGAAGGAATCAAGCAAATTCAGAAGGAAATACAAGAGATTCGTAACGAAACTAAAATGACAAAATCGGCCATGTCATGCTGTAATGAGAGGCAAAGGGCTATAGAATTACAGGTAAATGAAAGAGAAGCTATGCCCACGATAATAACACAGTCCAACCAAAGCAATGGCAAAGTAAACATGGAAAATAGTAATAATGGAAGTCCTGCTATCATCAATATCATCAAGATGTATGATGATAGGCCAAAGCATTTCAACAACACAGCTAGTATATCACCTAAACGATTTCTGAGGGAAATGGAAGATTTTAAGGATAATAAGATTCCTAAAAAGAAAAGGCTGAAAATTGTAGAGAAACATCTAGATTTAAATCCAAATCTGTGGTTTCAAGCATTCAAATATAGCTTTCATGAATATGATGATTTCAAAATAGCTTTCTTGAGAAGATTCTGGAATTCAGAGGTACAACAAAATCTGAGATTAGAGTTATATTCGAGAAGATATGCGTCGAATGGTCAGACCAGATTTAGTGACTACTTTGCATATCAATTTCACCATTTTCAGGATCTTGACACAGCTCCTAGTGAGTTAGAGGCTATTAAGACGATACAAAAACAATTCCCACCCAACGTGCAAAGGTTACTAGCTGCTGCAAATGTAGAGACTGCAATACAGATGGAGAATATTCTTAGGCAGTTGGACATGACTACTGTGCATCATACCAGTAGAGTAATTCGGAACATAAATGGTGAGGAGGCAGTCAATGTATTAACTCGAAGATTCAGGCAGAAATATGTCCAATGAACGAAAGAGAACAAATAAGAGATACGAAAGGAGAGAATGGAATGACCAGGAAGAAAGAAGGAAAGAAGAAGAGAGATACAATTGTATGAGGAATTCATATAGTCATGAAAGATATACGGGAAATAGGAGATACAGACCGTATACACAATATAAAAACCAATTCAGAGAAGGAAGAGGCAGATACAACTGCAGAAGAAGGATGGGATATGAGAAAAGAGAGAATGGAAACAGTGAAGTTAAAGAATATTACAATTAGAGATAACATGCAAGATTTAAAGGAAACCAATAAAGACAAGAATAAGTGGGAAAGAGCTATACGAGATCAGGATGTAAACAGAGACGTAGAAGGAGCTGAAAGTCTTGAACTACAGAAGTATAAACGAAAGGAACAAGAAGAACAAAGACTGAATCTGAATGTTCAAGCATTTGAGTATAGAATGGAGGAAGATAGGAATGTAAAACAAAAACCACGCCAATTTCTCTATAGATGGGAAGATAGAAAATGTCCGAGATGCAAAGAATAACAAAATTCCAAGTTAATGAATGAAGCAGATCTATTCATGAAGAAATCAAGCAAAGAACATAAGAGTCATGCATTGCATACAAGAAGGATGTAATATAATGCCAAGAGAGAACAGGAAAGAACAGTCAGAACATGCAAGCAATATATTTAAAATGACGTGGGAGAAATAATGTGCCATTTCACTGTTTATTTACCGTCTTACTAATAAACGGTGTATAACTTTTATACAAGGTTTATACACCGTTTACGCGAAATTCGTTACTAATAAACCGTGTATAAGCCTCCTGTGTATACATCTGTTATAGTTATTCACTGAATTGCTTATACAGTCCAGGACCCTTGTATAAGCGTTGTATAGCAGCGTGTAGCGGAAAAAAGGAAACGAGTGAGCAGTTTATTTTCGTGGTATTTATTGTCGACAGTAATATAATCGTTGGAAAATATTCGACTTAACCATTTAACATTGAACACACGTTGAAAGAATGACGATAACGTTGATGATCTTCACGATATTTTAAACAGAGAAGACATACGGTACACCATTCAGAGGTTATGGAAGCTAGACATCTTCGTAAAGTAAAACACTTTAAAGAGACGGAATGACAATGAATAACTATAAAATACATGATGGTTGGGCGTATTTTTGTGTAAAAATGTGTTACAGCTTAATAGACCTTTGATATTGCGAGTTTATTATACACTATCTGCCCCTACAAAGATCTTTCTTAATTGAGTACCGGTACCTACCGTATACAAGGGGACATATTCCTCGAGATAAAAAGTGGCATAACTTGAAAACCATACGTAATATGATTTCCATACTTTTTAGTTGAATACGTAGAAATGTGATGTATAAATGCCTAATAGAAACTTTTTTGATCTAACCTTTCGTTTAGCTACAAAACAGGTTTTCCTTTCTCCTGAAAAGTACGGATTTTGGAATGTGTAGGCCTACCCTTTTCAACTCGCCGATTCAATTACAATTGCTTACGTTTTCCGTACTACCCCAGTTAGGAGCTTTTGATATTTTCTTAAGCTTTTCCATTTCTTTTTTTAGCGTCCATTACACAAGCAAGCTGAAGAAATGTTGATATCAATATAAGTCAATTTCCAGCTGTCTCACGGAATGACAATGAATAACTATAAAAGAAATGGTGGTTGGGCGTATGTTTGTGTAATAAGGTGTTACTGCTTAATAGACTTTAAATTGCGAGTTTATTATACATTATCTGCCTCTACAAAGATCTTAGATCTTTCTCAAATTTGAGTATAAAAAGGGACATATTCCTTGACATAAAAAATGGTATAACTTGAAAACCGTACGTGATATGATTTCCATACTTTGTAGTTGAATACGTGGAAATGTGATGTAAAAATGCCTAATAGAAACTTTTTTCATCTAACCTTTCGTTTAGCTACAAAACAGGTTTTCCTTTCTCCTGAAAAGTAAGGATTTTGGAATTTGAACCCTTTTCAACTCGCCGATTCAATTACAACTGCTTACGTTTTCCGTGCTATCCCAGTTAGGAGCTATTGATCTTTTCTTAAGCCATTCCATTTCTTTCTTTGGCGTTCATTACACAAGCAAGCTGAAGAAATGTTGATATCAGTATAAGCGAATTTCCAGCTGTCTCACTTAGTGTTGCCACTGCCTTTTCGATATGCCGTGCTACTGTGCGACTTTCCGGAAAGTTTTGCTCGTAGATAACCAGCAGAAGCGATCATAAAGGCGGTGAACGTGCAAAATACGTCAGTGAACTGCAGGAAGAGATTCCTACTCCTTGGAACGAGTGTATACGTGCTGTGTAGTAATACAATGCGTATACCTCGTTTATTAGTAAGAAAAATGTAAAACGCTTATACAGGGGTTATTCACTGCATAACTAAACAAGAGTTAAACAACGGTATAAGGACTTTTTATTAGTAAGACCCTTAAAGTTTAAAATTTCATTATTCCGTATTGAAGAATATCAGAATTAAAATTGAAATAATTTAAAGGAGATTCCACCTATTCAATACCAAAGAATAAGAAATGTAGTGGATTACATTCTCATTTAGTAATAATTAGAAATGGTACCGGTTTCGACCCTAGTCCAGGTCATCATCAGCCGATTAAGAAATGGAAAACAATGCATAGGATCAGTAGAAGAGGCAATATGAAAAGGAAATGAACGGTGGTAGACACTGTAAAACTTAGAAGTAAAATACAAGTCATTCAAAAGAAAAACAGTGCGCAATTCTCTTAGCAGCAGCAAGGCACACGCAGCGCTAGGCAAAGTCCTACAATGATTACGAATAGCGGAGAACTGTTCAAAGCCAGTTATTTAAACACTGTCAGGCATAAAGTCACAACACAATCGAACACATACGAAGGTCCATATTCGTGTAGGAGTTGAGGACAAGCAGATTCATTGAAGCAACTTGCCAGCTCCAGGTGATCAGCGCGACACATTCAATTTCAGGCACTGTGGTTTCAAACGCCAAAGTAAAATGGAGAATAGCTTGACGATCCAGTTATTTTCCTTGGTTGCGGGAAAGTAAGTATATAGATAAATATAATAATTGAGAAAGTAATTGTGCTCCTATAGAATTCTTAGAACAGTTGACGTGCAATAAATGAAGCAGATCTATTCATGAAGAATGTGCCATTTCACTGTTTATTTAAAGTTAAAAATTTCATTATTCCGTATTGAAGAATATCACAATTCTAAGTTTTACAGTGTCTACCCCCGTTCATTTCCTTTTCATATTGCCTCTTCTACTGAAGCTGACAAACCTATTCCCAGATGAAGGAGGAGGAGGAGAGACCTACACAGGTTATTAGTTGACGTGAACTGTTCTAAGAATTCTATAGGAGCACAATTACTTTCTCAATTATTATATTTATCTATATACTTACTTTCCCGTAACCAAGGAAAATAACTGGATCGTCAAGCTATTCTCCATTTTACTTTGGCGTTTGAAACCACAGTGCCTGAAATTGAATGTGTCGCGCTGATCACCGGGAGCTGGCAAGTTGCTTCAATGAATCTGCTCGTCTTCAACTTCTACACGAATATGGACCTTCGTATGTGTTCGATTGTGTTGTGACTTTATGCCTGACAGTTTTTAAATAACTGGCTTTGAACAGTTCTCCGCTATTCGTAATCATTGTGGGACTTTGCCTAGCGCTGCGTGCGCCTTGCTGCCGCTAAGAGAATTGCACACTATTTTTCTTTTGAATGACTTGTATTTTACTTCTTCTAAGTTTTACAGTGTCTACCCCCGTTCATTTCCTTTTCATATTGCCTCTTCTACTGATCCTATGCATTGTTTTCCATTTCTTAATCGGCTGATGATGACCTGGACTAGGGTCGAAACCAGTACCATTTCTAATTATTATTAAATGAGAATGTAATCCACTACATTTCTTATTCTTTGGTATTGAATAGGTGGAATCTCCTTATCAATTATTTCAATTTTAATTATTTCACTGTTAGCAGTGAATAGTGTGGAACAAAAATGGACACTATGCCGTGGGGACATATAAAAAAGAAAAAGGACGCAAATCTAACAGTAAATGTCGAGAAGATCATATTTTTATCAGGTACAAGAAGAAATCAATGCAAGCAGATCGCTACGATATACAGTATATATTAATTCGGAAAGGAGGCAATATTCATAGAAGGTTTTAATTAAGAAGAGATAGAAATATACAGCAGGGAAATTGTGCGAGATAACGAAAATACTGCATACTTGTAAATGAATAAATAGAAATAAAACGACTTGACAGAATCGTTATGTAATTAGCTACGTCATGAGATACCAAGTGAAAGAAATACGCAGCATCATAACTTGCTCGCAAGAAGAGAAGAAATACTACAGCAGTTCAGAAACAACTACAGGAAATTAAATCACAGTATAATTGAAATCTTTATAGCCATATTAGTAGTCTGCAAGACATCAGCAGAATTCGATTGAAAGAAGCATTAGTATCAATATATTCCTAAATCATAGAAGGCACACACTAAGATGACAAAACTGACCGTCTTAATCTATATTTCTGTTCTAACTGCGCAAGAAATGGCCAGCATCATGTGCTAAGAAGACCGAGGCAAGGCTGTCTGGAGATGGGGACTTGAAGCTGATAAACCTATTCCCAGATGAAGGAGGAAAAGGAGAGATCTACACAGATGTTTCCCGAAGACTAACACAATGTTACAGTCGTATTGACGACACGTCCTAAGCATTTGGACACACAGCAGTGAGAGAAAACAGGAAGAAAAGATAAGTTTATTAAAATATCATTACCGCAAGTAATTTAAATAACATGTTTTTGAGAAGTGCCATTTTGTATTTGTATGAAATATGCATGTGCAGTGCTGTCGTGAATTTATGTTCAAGAAAAGTGATGTTACATGTGGAAAGGCAATCGATTTAACAACAAAGGAGGTTATTAGGTAGTCATCTGACAAAAAATGACAAGTTCTTTGAGTTAGGATATATTTAACCAGTGATAACCAAGTCATGCATTCGTAATGCTATCAATATTGAATAAAGAGGTTAACTTACTTCAGCTGTTGATATGATACGACATTGTGGTTAGTGTTATGATTATATTAGGATATTATACTACGAAATGGAGTTAATGTAATGCCACATACAGGTTATATCAAGGTCATAAGAAGACATATGAAGAATATGAGAGGAATCTGAAGAAAATTGAGAAGGAAATTGAATATATCAGTGGATGAATAATAATTATGAAGTCATATGCGTCAAGTTAAGATAGATTATTGTGGTATTGTAATGAAGGATGAGATATGATATGAGAAATATGAAGCAGATGATATATATGTGAAGAATGATCGAGTAATATGAATAATGATGGTTATGATTATTTTTCGTCGAGATTAAAGAGATGGATATTTTATTAACGATGTTAAGTTAGTTGACGCAATTTAAGGTTGAGAGTAGATGTATTTGATTCCATAACGCATATTAATCCTTCAGCATTCCATATATAACACTAAATATGATCCATGTAAGTTGCATGTGTTGATTAAATACCTGTAGATCATCAAAAACAAATCCATATTCTTCTTCTTCTTATGAAGCCATCTCCCTCCGAAGGTTGGCAATCCAATTGATTATGATTACACGTGAAACGGCAGCACGGAAGATTTCTATCGACGTATGTCCATACCACAACTGCAAGTCTTTCAGCCAGAAATTTCTCCATCTTCCCTTGAATGATCAGTCGGAGAAGTTCGTATCATTCACCTCTCATGGTGTGCCCGAGGTAGCTGAGCTTATGCTCCTTGATGGTTATGAGAAGCTCTTTCTTCTTGTTCAAGACGTTGAGGACTTCTTCATTTGTCTTCTTTTCTACCCAAGATATTCAGAGTATTCTTGTGTATAAATAGATTTCAAAAGATTCAATCTGCTTCCCCAGTAAAGGGCAAAGTGTCCACACTTCGAAACCATACAGGACAGGAAAGACATAACAACGTAGCATTCAAACTCTGAGCTGGAGGTTGAGTTCTCGGCTGGTGAATAAGGTCCTCATGGCATTGAACATATTTTTTGCTTGTCCAATCCTGGATAAGATTTCACATTTTGAATCACAATGCTGGTTTACTAGAGTTCCAAGATATTTGAAGGGAAAATACTTGTTGGATGATGATGATGTTCACGTAAAGGGAGGCCTGTTTTGGTGTTTTCGAGAATACAATCAGCTAGGTCTTGTTAATATTCAAGCATAAACCGTAGGTTTCACTGGTCCTCATGATGCTGTTTATAATGATTTGAAGATCACTAGGGTTGCTGGCTAACACAATCGTGTCATCAGCAAATTGTATGTTATTATTGGCATAGCCATTGATCTTGATACCTAGATTAACATCTTCCACAGCCTCTCTGAACACAACTTCAGAGTAGATGGTGAAAAGGAGTGGGGCCAGGCCACGTCCCTGGTGGACACCTCTTCATATAGCTATGTCGTCAATAGTAGTTCCTTCTATTTTGACCTCTGCCGTTATTCCAGTACAGATGGGTAATGATACGAAGATCACCAACATCTGCTCCAGTAGATTTTAAATCTCAACAAATTTTGCATGAGATACACGATCAAAAGCTTTTTGAGAGTCGATGGAGCAAGCGCGCACATCTACATTCATATCTAGCCATCTCTGGGTCAAAACATTTAAGGAGAAAAGAGCCTCATGAGTACCCAGTCCATTCCTGAAGCCAAACTGAGTATGTCCAACATGGCGTTCGCATTTGAGGTAGATTCGAGTGTGGATGATACGCAGAAATACCTTTAGCACATGGGACATCAGGCTGATCATACGATAATCATCACGATATGATGCACTAGCCTTTTTAGGTATTGTTACAAAAGTAGATCTTAGCCAGTCAGATGGAATTCTATCAGATTTATATATTGTGTTGAATAATGTAGTTAGCAGCTCTAGTTCTCTGCCATGGCCTTCAGCAATGAGTTTGAGAGTTTCTGCATGAATCTTGTCCAGATCTACAGCTTTTCCATTCTTCTGGAGTTCGATTGGATACAGTACTTCCTCTTGGGTTATATTTGGACTTGTTTCGCTGCCTTCGCCAATAAAAGGTGGTTTGTCTGGCCTTATATCGCTAAATAGTTTGTCAACGTATTCTTTCCAACACTTCAACTTGTCTTTGTCTCCTACCAGAATGGTGTCATTGGCATCCCTCAGTATAGCTTTACATGGCCTGTGATATTTCCCTATGTGGAGATTAAACGAGTCATGTTTCTCTTGGAGAAGTTATATTTCTCTGCATCATCATTCCACAAGCCATAGTTCTTTTGTGTCCCTACGCTTCCTCCTCACTGTCCTGTTTAGTTCTTGGTATTGGACTTTACTTACATGTTTCACTTTCCGTCTTTGATCCATAAGCTGTAGAATATCTTCTGTCATCCATGGCTGTTTTTTTTAACTGTTTGAATGTCCTATATCATTCTCTTGAGTATCAGTGAGTATGTTCTTTAGTGCAGTCCATTGTGATTCAATATCTTCTGTTCCCAAGTAGTTTATTGTATTCATACGTTCTTCGAGCTTCAAGGTTGTTTGAGCTTGAAATACGGGGTTGTCAAGGTTCTTTGTATTGATGCGCTTCGGTCTGTTAGAGCGTATGTTCTGGACAAAACGATGAATTGTTAAGTCCATGATGATAGGATTATGGTCGCTGTTAACATACGCCCCGGGGTAGGTTTTGACAGCTTTCACTATCTTTTCAGATGATTTTTGATGAGAATGAAGTCTATCTGATTCCTGACAATATGACCTTCACAATCTGCAGGAGACGTCTATGTATACAAGCGCTGGGGATGTAGCTTGAAAAAGATATTAATAACAGAGAGCTGTTGTTCTGAACAAAACTGAACTAGACAGTCACCTCTGGCATTTCTCTCACCAAGGCCATATTGTCCAACAATTTCATCCTCTCCACCAAGACCTATCTTAGCATTGAAATCACCAAGGACAAGAGTTACATCCCTTTTCTTTTTAAGGGACATTGCCTCCTCTATAATGGAATAGAATTCTTCGACTAATTCGTCATCCTTATCGCCGGTTGGAGCATAGGCATGGATAATATTCATGGGACGATGGGAAGTTTGCAGTTTAAGAAACATGGCACGCTCTCCAAAGGGAATGAAATCGATGACAGACTTCACCAGATCAGACGAGAGGAGCACAGCCACTCCATATTGATGTTTAGGATCGTTACCACCAGAGTAATACAGAACTCCACGATTAATTTGTTGTGTTCCTGACCCAGGGAAGTTAAAATGAACTTAACTCAAATTTTCCTGAATTCTTAACCACAAATGTGTTTATTCAAATAAATAGAGTTAGGAGGCTTGTTTGCTCATATTAAATGGTATCACTGAAGAGGTTCTCAGCACTGAATAATAATGACATTGGTTATTAGAGTCTTCTTAGATAACAGACCCCCAGAATTTCCAGAAATAATATTAAATAAGATGTCAGGAATAACTGGTAACATGGTGACTGTCTGTCTGTCTGTCTGTCTGTCTGTCTATATCGGTCCCTCAATTCTGAGGATCGTGATCTCTGAAGATATTTCTTTGTACCCGTTTCCATCCTCCACGGTCTTCTGTTATATGGGTAGATTGTATGAACAATGTCTTTGTTGCATGTTTTATGCCATCTGTCCAGCGTATAGGTATTCGCCCACGCTCCCTCTTTCCAGGCACGTTTCCCAAGATTATGTGCTTTTCAAGGCTTCCTTCTCCACGAAGCATAATATGACCAAAGAATTGGAAAATCCTCTGTTGACATTTTGCCGATAACCTGGTACTGATGTTCAGCTCCTTGAGGATGGATTTGTTGGTTCAAAATGCTGTCCAAGGAATGCGAAGGAATGACTGAAGGTCGCCCACTCCATTCTTCATCATGCACATAATTGCGGCCACCTTTAAATGCTTGAACCCATTTCCTAACCATTCCATCGCTCATAATGTTTGGTCCGTAAACTGCACAGATCTCACGATGAATATCGATAGCTTTCAAACCTTTTGCACTCAGAAAACGACTTAACAGTCGGCGGGACTCTCGATAGGAGAGGCCATTACAAATGCTTGCCAACAAACGTACACAAGGGCGACTATTGCCGTAATGGCGTCTCAGCCTAGCCAATAGATGCAGGTACACAGCGCGCATGCATGGAATGCCGACCACAGCGCTGCATCGGCAGAATATCAAAATGGTACTTACTTAAAAAACATGCCTCATAATATCATTTTGAGTGAATACGTGGTCTATAGTTGATCTATCTTTCCTAAATCTATATTGTTCTTCTTGCAGTTGGGGTTCATTAATTTTCCAAATAAGGTAATTATGCAGAGCAAATATACACTGACTGACAGAGCAAATGCAACACCAAGAAGGAGTGGTCAGAACTTTATGCCAATTGCAGGGTAGACTGACGTCACTGAGGTATGCTCATGATGTGAAATGCGCCGCTGTGCTGCGCACGTAGCGAATGATAAATGGGACACGGCGTTGGCGAATGGCCCACTTCGTACCGTGATTTCTCAGCCGACAGTCATTGTAGAACGTGTTGTCGTGTGCCACAGGACACGTTTATAGCTAAGAATGCCAGGCCGCCGTCAACGGAGGCATTTCCAGCAGACAGACGACTTTACGAGGGGTATGGTGATCGGGCTTAGAAGGGCAGGTTGGTCGCTTCGTCAAATCGCAGCCGATACCCATAGGGATGTGTCCACGGTGCAGCGCCTGTGGCGAAGATGGTTGGCGCAGGGACATGTGGCACGTGCGAGGGGTCCAGGCGCAGCCCGAGTGACGTCAGCATGCGAGGATCGGCGCATCCGCCGCCAAGCGGTGGCAGCCCCGCACGCCACGTCAACTGCCATTCTTCAGCATGTGCAAGACACCCTGGCTGTTCAAATATCGACCAGAACAATTTCCCGTCGATTGGTTGAAGGAGGCCTGCACTCCCGGCGTCCGCTCAGAAGACTACCATTGACTCCACAGCATAGACGTGCACGCCTGGCATGGTGCCGGGCTAGAGCGACTTGGATGAGGGAATGGCGGAACGTCGTGTTCTCCGATGAGTCACGCTTCTGTTCTGTCAGTGATAGTCACCGCAGACGAGTGTGGCGTCGGCGTGGAGAAAGGTCAAATCCGGCAGTAACTGTGGAGCGCCCTACCGCTAGACAATGCGGCATCATGGTTTGGGGCGCTATTGCGTATGATTCCACGTCACCTCTAGTGCGTATTCAAGGCACGTTAAATGCCCACCGCTACATGCAGCATGTGCTGCGGCCGGTGGCACTCCCGTATCTTCAGGGGCTGCCCAATGCTCTGTTTCAGCAGGATAATGCGCGCCCACACACTGCTCGCATCTCCCAACAGGCTCTACGAGGTGTACAGATGCTTCCGTGGCCAGCGTACTCTCCGGATATCTCACCAATCGAACACGTGTGGGATCTCATTGGACGCTGTTTGCAAACTCTGCCCCAGCCTCGTACGGACGACTAACTGTGGCAAATGGTTGACAGAGAATGGAGAACCATCCCTCAGGACACCATCCGCACTCTTATTGACTCTGTACCTCGACGTGTTTCTGCGTGCATCGCCGCTCGCGGTGGTCCTACATCCTACTGAGTCGATGCCGTGCGCATTGTGTAACCTACATATCGGTTTGAAATAAACATCAATTATTCGTCCGTGCCGTCTCTGTTTTTTCCCCAACTTTCATCCCTTTCGAACCACTCCTTCTTGGTGTTGCATTTGCTCTGTCAGTCAGTGTATTTTAAATCACAAAAATCTTAGATGTCGCTTTTATAAGAAATCTTACATTTAAAAAATCTCACAATGAAATAACCAATAAGAAATTCAAGATTACACCCACCTTCAGCTTTTCAGAATTGAAAATCTCCTGCTTAATTTCCTTGAGTCTTGCCTCACGCACAGCAATTCTTGTTACAGCTCTCCATGCATCCTTCGATCGATAACGGAAACCTTCAACCTCCTCCATTTTGAATTCATACTTCCTACACAGAGGTAACAAGCAGATTTATAATATGTAAGTACACTGCTCTGGACTGCAAAAACAAGCCTGAAGAAACTGCCAACAGACCAATAACAACAGCAATTATACTTTAAGGCAGATGCAGAAGGTTTCTCATGGTTAGCCCAGGGTAAATTGTGTGGAATAATAATAATAATAATAATAATAATAATAATAATAATAATAATAATAATAATAGAGGTGCCAACCTTTGAAGTGGGTTATCAGTAATATCACTTGCCCCCCTCCTACCCCCCCCCCCCACACAACACACATTCTCAGAAAATTTTCGAGTCTAATCCAAAGCATGTTCCTCTCTTCTCGATAACGACACCTCCTTTGCCCTTTCTAATAACAATATTTTCGACATTATTTAACGTTTACGCAATACAATTAGCACATTACCTTTTAATTTATTCTATGATGAAACATTCTTTGCAGCTTGTTTCGCACCCGGCAGCTGATTTTTATAGTAAGTTTTCCTGAAACACCCTTCCCTTCTTGATGACATTTTCGTCTTATGAACAATAAGTGATTCCAGTGTAGATGTGCTTAATGTAGGCTTGACTTATCTGATTTTTCCCAACAACACTGAAAACTTTTGCTGTGGGTGAGTTACTGTCAGGTACACTTAATATTGTGAACACATTACTTAGAACATTACTTGGAGAAGAGAAGGCAAAAGGAAGTAACGATCGAATAAGTTTAACTCCCAGATCACAAGCAGTGAAACGAGGAGGGTTGAGCAGTAATGCTCGAAAGAATTGTATATTTTTCTTTCTTTTCTTTATTTCATACAATTCTTTTTTCGCGTTAATGTCGCTTTTTCCGTAATAATTTCCCCTTTGACCGTAATGCCGTAATCGTAGGATGAAATCCGTAATAATTACGGACAATCCGTAATAGTTGGAACCTCTGTAATAATAATAATAATAATAATAATAATAATAATAATAATAATAATAATATTTTTATTTACATGGGAGTGTGGGAAATCTTTCATGAGACACTTGTGAGGGTCCGTACTCCACGAGCGTGTCAGATTCCTACTCACTAAAATCCACACACCCTTTTCCCAAGACGTATATCTCCGCCCTGGAACTGCTCTTGCATTACTTTAGGGCGGTGTCGTGCTTGTAATTTCTCAGGTTTCTTCTTCCTTTATTTTTCCTTTACTGCTGTTCATGAGAATTCAAATCCCTCTTTTTCTGACGCAGGATGCTTTCTACATATACTGCTACCTGATCCCAAAATTCTTGGTTTTGTAGCATCACCTGCACAATAGTTTCCGGCATCAATTCTCCTTGCTCAGCTTCTAAACATCTCTGTGTTGACCAATGATAAGATACAAAAAATGTGTGAAGTACATCGTTTACATCATTGCAATAAATACATGCCGGATCACTCGCTCTACCTACTTTGTGTAAAAATTTCCGGAAATATCTGTGACCCGTCAAGAGCCATGTAAGACAAAAGTTAACTTCACCATGAGTTCGTGCAACCCAATCAGCTAAACATGGTATCAGCCACTTAGTCCATTTTTCTCGAGGATCTTCCTCCAATCTTTGCTGCCATTGTTCCATTCGTTGCCTATAGGCTAGCTCCTTAACATGCCTCTTTCCGAGCTCCTCTTGAGTTCGCCAGACTACCTGTCTCTCTAAGGCAAGTAAATCAATCGGTGCTACCGCTGCTACCGTAAGAACCGCAGGTTCGGATACTGTGCAATATGTGATTGTAAAACACAAAGCTGATCTCCACTGCACTGCAACAATCCTTCGCCAGTATTTTTCAAACTTCAGAGATCCAGCCCAGACTTCAGCCCCATACAGAAGTGTCAAGTGAATTATCGACATCAGAAGTAGTTTGCTAAACTTCGGACCTTTAACGTTGCTCATTAATCTACTCAGCGCAATCGTTTTCACTGCCTTATCCGTCACCCGTCTGATATGATCCCAAAGTGTAAGTTTGGTATCAAGTGTCACACCGAGGTACTTTATACTTCTGATGTTTTGATTAATGTTTGTCTAATATACATTGGAATAACAGTCGTGATCCTTGTTCTTGTCAAGAGAACTATCTCTGTTTTATGATCTGCCAGCTGTATTCTGTGATTCGCCATCCAATCTTTCACCCGTCGCATCACTTGATTTAGCTTACACTGAGCCAGCTCCAAATTTCGAGCTACTATCAGAATAGCTACATCATCAGCATAACCCACTAGCATCATGTCTTCTGGTATCTCTAACCTCAACAATCCTTCATACACAATATTCCACAGATTTGGGCCAAGGATGGACCCTTGTGCTGCACCAGCTGTGAGCCATTTCACTCTCTGCCCATCTTCTGTGTGATATACTAAGAGTACAATCTTTCAAATAATTTCTCATTATGCGTATGAGATACTCTGGTAGTCTGAAAGTTTCTTGAAGCCCTTCCAATATGACATTTCACCTTACCGAGTTGAAAGCGTTCTTGACATCCAGGGTCACAAGACGTGTCACTCTTTGAGAATGATGATAACCCATTTGTGAACTTTTTGCTGTATTCAACACTTACTGCATCGATTGTCAAATGTCCTAGTCAAAAACCATGTTGATGATCAGAGAGGTCCATAGCTAGTTGAACTGCTGAAAGCATTCTCGGCTGCAGAAGTTTTTCTAATCCTTTCCCAGCAGCATCCAGCATACATAAAGGCCTATAGCCCTCAGATTTCCCTTTGGTTATTAAAACTAGCCGAGCTGTTTTCCAGCGAACACTAAACACCTCCGATAGCAGGCAGCTATTGTACATTTTCAGCAGCAAATGTAGGCAGAAATCTGCTATCAGCTTTAGTATCTCTGCTGGAATACCATATGGACCTGGGGCCATTTTATTTCTAAGGGAGCTAATTGCTCTCGTCAATTCTTCTGGTGTAAAAAGTGGTACGCCATCTATGAAGTCATCATCAGCAGACCTCTCAGGATGAACTGGGAATAAAATGTATCTATAATATCCCTCATTACATTTGAGTCCATGATCAAATTCAAGAAACCTCCAAGTTTCTTAATAACGATCTTGTATCCTATACCCCATAGGTCGTCATCCACTTCCTTAGCCATTTTCCACCATTTGTCGACTTTATTCTTTTTAATAGCATTTCTCAGTTCTTTCTTCGCCGACTTATACTCAGCTGTGAGTGAGGTGTTTTCTTGGCTGACTCATGCTCTCTGTGCCCTCCGTCTAAGTTTCAGACAACGTCTTCTCTGGTCAGCAATTTCTTTGGTCCACCAATACGCTGAACGCTTCCTGTTTCATAATGTATTACAAGTCATGGACAAATCACATTCTCTCCAAATAAGCTGCATGGTGAGTTCAACACATTTCTCAGCTGCTTCTTTTCCTTTGTAACAACAACTTTGTTCTGTTATCCTATCCATTTCATTTATTAAGACAGCAAGAAATTTCTCTCTGTCCATACTTTCTATATTTCACCATGCTGGTTTATACGATGTAGTATGCATCTGTGGAGTTTTAGGAAGGACACAAAAAATAATGTACTGGTGATCACTTCCCGTGTACTCTTCAAAGATTTTTATTGATTTTCATTGATTTTCGACACAATGTCCTCAGATACAAAAGTCACGTCCTGTATAGTTCCCCTACAGCCCGGTCGTCGAAAAGTTGGCACATTTCCAATATTAGTGACCATCAAACCCAACCTAGTGGCCATCTCCATAGTTGGGCGCCCTCTAGAGTCATACTGTGCAATACCCCACTCTAGTGCTTGGGCACTGAAATTACCAGCAACGATTAAACTGTTGTCAAACCCTTGTAATACATCCTCTAGGCCATCCAGCTTAGCCTGAAAATCAAATACTGACTCATATGGAGTAAAATAACAGCTCACAAAAGTATATCTACCAGTGCGGACCCAAACAAAACCGTCTCTGCATCCTTGGTTTGATACTGGGCATTTACCCAAATGTGGTATCCAAATTGTAGCTGTCCCAAAATTATCCACAAACCATCCTAGTTAGTCCCTGTCCTGATAATGTTCACTAAGAAGAAATATGTCTACTCCTATCTCAAAGGTCATCGTGTCAAAAGATCATTGGCAGTTCGACTCCTGTGCATATTCGCCTGAATAACCCGCACCATTTACCACTAGCCTTTTCGAGAGTTTCACGAAACACTGTGCAGGCTCCTGAGCCAAGAACATAACTATGACCAGCTTCATTAACATTAATGTTTGTACAAATTATGCATCTCGGATTTGCTTTGCAACCTACCGCTCTATGCCTGGCTTCTCCGCACTTAAAACAAAGTTTGTTTCTATCTGCAACTTTGCAGTTTCATGCATGATGCCCATATGAAAGACATCAAAAGCAGCAAGGTACCATGATCCTTTTTCGAATTCTACAATTCAACCATCCTATTTTAATTTTACCAATTTCCGAAAGTTTCTGAGCCTCCTTATCTTCTATCTCAACAATAGCAAGTTTTTGCCCTCTGCTGTTTGGTTTATTAATTTAGACTTTCAGTTCTCCTTCGAAATTCTGAAGATCCTGTCTTACAGCTTCCTCTACATCTAAAGCAGTGGTGATACTGTCCATGTCGCGAATTTCAAAAGGTAGTGTGGGGGATCAAAGTCTTCACATCGCCATTCGTTCCAAGAACATCTCTCAAAGATTTATTAAAATTGTCCTGTTCTCATTTTGTGTGGCTTTATTAAATTCGAGAAGAACTGCCCAGTCTGAGTTTTATGAATAGATCAAATGCTCACACCGCTATCTTCCGGTTTTATTTTACTCCGAATACCCTTCAAAATATCTGCAAAGGTCTTGCCATTCGTTGGATTGATAAGAACAGCATCTGAATGATCCCTTGGTTTTAAATGGGCCCATTTATCTTGATTTTTCCCACTATCAATGACCTCCATTCTGCCAGAATACACCCCATCTATTAAAGGTTGAATATTTTTATTCTCCTTCATTTCCCTCTTCTTATTTTTCCTGTAGGCGATCTTTACCCATTTCTCCTTATCTTTCTCCTCCCCGTTTGTCACTAATGGTGTCGCAGGCAATTCATTCATCTGTACGGTTGTTTGTTCCTGTTTTAGATTTTCCCTAGCTCTCTTCCAGGATGAATAATAATAATAATAATAATAATAATAATAATAATAATAATAATAATAATAATAATAATAAAATGATAGTATTTTGCACTTATACATGTGGAACAGTTGTGATTTCTTCTGAGGAAGCTAAACAAGGTCTTAGCAAAACATAAGTTTTCCAGCAGTTGGTGTTGCTTCACACACCATAAACCCAAAACAATACAAAGTTTAAAATTCCAAGCAGAGATATATTTCTATGTACATATTTACCTCTTTGAAATTACACAGGCAGCAGACCCAATACAGTGCCTTCTTAACACACCAATATTATAATTCATATGTAAGTAAATACAAAATAAAAATAATGAAAATAAAGAAAAGGAAGAAGAATAAAAAGAAAATAACAATCTCAAATACCATCATGGACGTTTTCATACTGTGAAAATACAGGAATTAAAAAAAAGATGTAACTAAAGTAATAGATGACTACAATAATAAATACCTTAAGGAGATTATTAAGAAAGAAGTGTATAACAACTGAATTTATAAATTAGAAATGCAGGCCTTTGAATGTTTATTAATGACTGTGTGCGATTCTGAAAATAGTGTAAATCTGTTTCTGTTTTAAAAATGTAACATTTTAATGAATGGTGAATTCAAGTGATGAGATGTTCTGGATCTTTCAATGTGAAATACAGTGTTCACAATTAAGTATTTAATTTATTTTATTGTCCTTAAAGGACACTTCCTCTAAAGCATTACTTTGTCAATTTTATATATTTTTCATCTAAACAGTGTTATGTGGCTGAAGATGTTGATAATATACGAAACATGTACCACTTTTGACCATTAAAAATTGCCTTAAGCAATCATTGTATCGACTAGGTGGAAAATAAATTAAATACTTAATTGTGAATCTATTGAAGTGCGATACGGACCATGAAGCTGATTTTATGTAATACAGTGTTCATGCGAGCTCTAAGTTGTGGAACATGAAAGGGTATAAAATCCAACAGTCCTATGGAATCAAATGAATTGTTTACAATTTTGTTTAACATTTTTAATGAAATATAACAAAATATATTACTGTTGCCCCTGTGAAAACCATAATGTGATGATGATGTCCAAGAAATACTGATCTGCAGCATGTATATTGTTAAGAACAAGAATTCTTTGAGGTAACTTGCAATATATTGAAACTTAGCTGACAAAACCTTTCTGGCCAAAGCTCTAAGCTGGAACATTTCACACAGCAGTTTTCACTGGCAAAACAGAGATATATGTGCAGTGTAACCCAAAACCACTATAGCTTTGACGTTTTGAACTCCAAGTGATCTGTCTTTTAAGACATTAGCCCAGAGGCTGGTTGGATTCTCAAAGAGCACCACCAGATGTTATGCTGTTAGAGAGAAACCGCAAAAACCAATGGCGGTACCAAAATGAGGTGTACTGGGCAAGATGATGAGTGAGGTAGTTGGCAACTGCCTTCCTCACTGGGCTAAAAAGTGCTATTGCAGCACAGCCAGCCCTACCTTTCATAACATCCAGGCACATTAGTCATGCTCTGAATTTCATTACTCAGCAGCACCCATACATCAGCAGCTTCTCAGTCATACAGGGAACATTTTGCTCTGACCTGTGTCTAGGACAAGTGCTAAAGTAGTGCATCCATCACGTAATGACAGTAGGCACACTCTAAGTGATAGCAGGACAAATTACAATACAGTGCCTTTTTAACATTATTCATTATTTGTGTGAGGGTCAACTAGTTGTTGCAGGTTGGCTGTGCTTCCTATCTATCTATCTATCTATCTATCTATCAATCATAGTGAATAGTCTTCAGTTTTGTCTCATTACTAGTTGCAGTACCTGTTGTTGATGAGGCAATCACTTAGATGTGCACGATTACACTTTATTACACTCTTCACATTTCCCCCCATATTTCGAGGCATATCAGTTGGCATACCTCTACCTGTCAGCAGCTTATCGTGATGTACTCACTTCCTTGCTCTCTGTGGCGCTTTCCATTTCCATATTTTTTTTTTTGCATTATTGCTGATCTTAATTTGATCTCTTCCCATATAAAAGAAAGCCCAGAATCATGAGAGATGTACGAAGCCTTTAAAATGTGGACAGAATGATCTGCATAGAAACTCTTTACAGTCTACAGAGTTAGTTACCAGCGCATGGATTTAAAATTTCACTAGACTGCCACTAATATTTCCATTATTTTTGGCTGTATCAGGAAAAGGTATAGAACAAAAAATGAACATGAGCTATTTTTTATTAAAGCTAACTGTAAGAGAGATAACATCAAGTTTTATGCTTTAGGCCCTTCATGAAGCACCCCCTCCTGCTGAAATATTTTGAACAACTTAAAGCTAGTATCATACCTGATCTTATTCTAAACTGAAATACCAAGTTTAATTACAATCCATCCATCTTCCTGTAACAAACACAGACAAACATTAAACTGAACTTGACATAGGTCATTACAAAGGTGTCAGTATTCTTGTCAGAATACAATATTAACCAACTGGAATGTTGCATTTACAAGCAATGTTATCATATGAAATGCTCAATCAAACAAAAAAGGGCACAGTTTTTCACTTTTCATGAATAGCATTATGCTGGTGTTCTAACAATGCCAAGTTCCAGAGGTGGAATGACCTGGCCACCTGAACACTGCTCTGCCATTTTCTGGTAAGTGTGCATGCTCCTCATTCCTATCAGCCCCACATAGCAGGAATTGAATAACTGGAATACTATGATGGATCAGTGTGTCACGTACCAATAGTTATCAGAACATGTATAACCAGAAGAATGGGATGCTAAAAGAGATTATCTAACTCCCCAGCTACTTTCCACCAATATTCAGGCAGGCTGTTCTAGTGGGCACGCAGCAGTAATGTCGTCTATCGGAGATGAGTGGCAGCAGAAAAGACAAAGCACATCACAACACACAATAGTCAGTGTCGTGTTAATGTTCATCAATTTTATGGGTTTTTGATATTGCAGGTTTTCTTCCAACTCTGTGATGTTAAGGTATCCAATGTAACAGGAGTATTTCATTCTCCTTTCATGACATTCCTTAGGGCCTGTACTACGACACCCAGGTAAAAGTGCGGTTTAAATTTATGTCGCAGTTTGCACATTTATCTGGAAGTTCGGTTAAAATCGCGTACTACAACTTTCGTTTATGTTCAATCTGAGAGAACATTCTCGAGTTTAGCTATGCCGAAGTTGGAGATGCAGTTACCGCTCTTATCTGGGACTTGGCTCCTATTGAGGATGCTACTGTAAGAATCAAGATGGCTACACATCAAGATGAATCTACATCGGCATGATGCTATACGAAAAGTAAATTGTTATAATGTAATCTATGTATACATATTTATAAAATATACTGTGCTTCCTGTCCAGCTATCACAAAATGTTTAAAGATTTCCATAAGCTAGCAAGTTGTTGCTACTCACTATATGAGTTGCAGACAAGCAACTCAATAGCAAGCTTCTTAGGTAGCTGTAGTCGTTATGGCAACAACATTTGATCCTGGCAGGCAGTTATTTATGGGTTCGAGTCCCAATAGTCCAAGATTTTTTTACCTTATAAATGTTAGTCAGTAGGGTACTAGAGGTGATAGTACACAATTTCTAATCATTAGAGTGCGTGTCAAAAGCTTTATCCGAGACGCACATATGGAGTAAAGGTATATGACATTGTTCATGGTGATTCGTCTGTCGAATGAGGATATTAAGGTTATGTTTCCTTGACTTTGTAACAACTTCCTAAGAAGTATTCACACTAAAGTGAGATAAATGCTTGCCAGTTACTATTCTAGCATTGTCTTGGTAAGAAAAAAGGAACTAACTCCTTATTAAATTAGCAACAATAAATTAAATTATTAATAACATTAATGATCCTATGCCGCATGCAGTGGCATTAATTATGAATATAAACTTCACTTTCGCCGTAATGCACATCCTCGTAAATAGTTAGACAAAAAACAAAATTGTACTGTGTGGTAGGAATTATTTGATAAGATGCATAGGTTACATTTGCAGTCTTTTTATATTCTACAATTTCTGAGTTTTGTTAATTAATTTTAAAATTTCTTTGTATGTGTAAATTTCAGTCCTAATTCTGTTTTTGACCTGAACTTCCACATTATAGCTTAATAAGAGTCTAATAT
Organism: Anabrus simplex; assembly: GCF_040414725.1. Taxonomy (NCBI): domain Eukaryota; kingdom Metazoa; phylum Arthropoda; class Insecta; order Orthoptera; family Tettigoniidae; genus Anabrus; species Anabrus simplex. Next base: position 256,771,367 of record NC_090269.1, read on the forward strand.
CAGACTCTAGTAATAAATTTTTTTAAAAATAGCGCTAAACCAATGAAAACACCAGGGAACATGTATACCAGCACGTTGAATTTCACTGTATATTCAGTAACTTTATTACCAATGCAATAACAATGTTACTACATCTTCCGCATAACAATACCGGCATTAAAATCCGTTGGTAGTATGCAAGAAAACATTTAACTTCTAGTTTGCAAAACTGCAGCTTATGTATCTGGCTGTTTATCTGACAGTCGTAGTACAGGCCCTTGAAGATACTTTTTTTGTTTTGTTAGTCATCTTTACTATTTTCCTTACCAATGTGAAAATTGACAAACTCAGAACCCCAGGGTATCTAATTTGTGTCCGGAAGTTTAATTTTAAAGTAAAATCAACTACTGTCGAGTGAAGAGGACCGTATTCGACGGGAGATTAAATTGATTACTATTGCGCAATGTTTCATTTCGATGACGGTTTATACAACGCAGGTCATGTACTGGATTAAATATTATGAATTATACATGTTAGATTTGTCTTCACTTGCATTAGTTGTGCAGTATCTACTTACTATGAACATCTCAATGATTGAGAGTTCTTTAGGAAACTATCGATTCAAACAGAATTTTAGAAACAACGATATGAATTATTAGGCGCATTCCATTGTTAATTGAGCATTCCCGCTCGTGAGATCAGTTATGTCAAAGAGAATGTTTCTCGATTCTCAGTAGTGCTATTAAAAAAATATGCGCACAGCTGCATTATTGTAGTAATGAATTGGGTTTTGTTTTATATAAAAACAATATAAAAGAAAAATGAGAATGATCATCGCTTATCATAAATGAAAAGAAATATAACTGCAGTGCAGTCGAATCTATCTGATAATCGTATGCCAATAAGTAAAGTAAACCTTAAAAGTAGAAACTATAGTTCTTTAAAGAAAGACACAAGACAAGTGTGGCATCAGAATATTGAAATATTTCTTTCAGTGTATATTGTACTAATTGAATTATATCAGTTGCAGGTTACTCTATGATGGATCAGATGGAGAAATGTCATATTGAAAGATCCACCAATATAATGATGCAGGCCTAAACCGGGATGGAGTCCCGGCGGGTCTGGAAAATGTGGTGATATGAAGAAATGACAATGTTCCGAGTATCGGAATGATCGAATTATATCTTCAAGAACTCACCAGTTAAGATGAGTACAAAAGACATGTTATTTATTTGTTCTACTATATTGTACATTGTGTAATTACATATTTTCTTTCATGTTGATGAGCGTAACGTGTTATACATAAAACAACTTGAGCGACGAAGTTGAATCATCTATTTATATTTTATAATGTCGATGGGCGCTCTAATCCTCCTAAATGATGGCATGATTGGAATTTGAATTGATGATGTGTTAATTTCATCTAAGTTTCGAGCACACATTTATAGGTTGTAATACGGGAATTTCAATATAATTTAGCCTATCGTTTCCGTGATACGGTTTATTTTCGATGAAATTAACTTGCCAATTTCTTCATGTATAAGTCTTACTGGAAGTATTTGAAATGAATTTATTATGTGCTGAAGCATAAGGAATTTTTCTTTATGAATCAGATATTTCATATGGCCTGACCGAGTCTTCATAAAAACAACGTTTCATTAAACCGCATGGATACAGGTTATATATATCATGTGTGTATAGAATTGAGAATAATTGTTTTTGGTAGTTTTGAGCTTGTATATTTGAATGAAAGATTTTAATAAGCATGATGCATATAGGAAGTTGTATGATTTTGTTGAATGTTAGGGTCGTCGATGTGATTATGATATGGTACGCGATTGTTATGTTGGATTATTTATTGGGAAATAAGCGGTACGTATGATGTAATGTTGTCTTCGAGAAATACCAAGAATCTTGATACTGGAATATAATAAAATACAGGCTCATCATGCGAATTTCAATGTGATACGGCGGAATAGACAAGCAGTTAGGATTTTATAATTGTACCGTGAGGGTACTGTTTTCCAAAGAATGTTTTCGAGGTGGACATGTGAATAATCGTCGATAATATTAATATGATACATGGGTATGAGACAGGCATTATATGAATGATAATAGATACATATGGGATGAAGTTCTTCGAATTAATGTTACCACAATAAGATGTTTACATTGCACTTTGATTAAGAATATAGGGTCATACTACCCAATGTACAACCCAACAATTTTCCATAGAGTAACTGTAGTGTTAGTGCATGTGTTTAGTAGATGTTGGCAGAATTTCAGCAATCCAGAGAAGAGACCGTGGATGCATATGTTGGTGTGTCTTGATAATTTCAATTCATGATTGTTCATTATAGTAGCATGAAGATTTGAATATCCATTTTTGTTTAGTTGCAGCAGCTTGAGGACACCATGATTATGTTGTTCTTCTGTTTTAATACTTCTTCAATTTATTACCTGTGGTTAGCTGCAGAGTCTAGTTTTGAGTGTTTTGTAATTTTTATTTTTAGGTTCCACGGTGTTGCAGGTATTTATTTTAGTTTTCCTATCATCCATTATTTTAGTAAGCGTTCAAGTTGTTAACTACAAGTCGTTATTTTATGCGACGGTTGTAAATGGCATTAATGGGATACTAAAGGACAAGGTTTTTGGCCTAGAATGGACATAGACATGAAAAAACAAATATATTTTTTTTATTTGCAGCGGATAAGGTAAATAATTTGAGATGATTGTACCATCAATTGCATGTTTAAGCCCTCAGCAACTTTTGTATTAACACTGATAGTCCATTGATCTACCTTGATTCATATTGCTGGATTTGCTTGTATTTATCTTTAACATCAGGTACAAAGGTGGTTTGAAAAGTCCGAGAGATGGCACCACTGGCCTGTATCAAGGTCATGTTTAGTTAGTAGCATCTCTTGAATGAACGCACACCAAGTTTCAGCCATATTGGTCTATTTCTTTGTGTTTGGCATTCGTGTGTATCAAGGAAGTCGAGTGATTTTCAATAAATGGACGAAAAAGAATTTCGTGTGGTGATTAAACATTACTTTATGAAATGCAAAACACCTCAGGAGACTAAAGAGAAGCTTGATAAACATTATGGTGACTCTGCACCTTCGATTAGAACAGTTTATAAGTGGTTTCAAAATTTTCGGACTGGCCATATGGGCACAAGTGACGCTGAACATTCTGGACGGCCTGTGGAGGTTACGAATCCAGAAATCATCGATCAAATCCATGATATGGTGATGGATGACAGAAGAGTTAAGGTGCGTGAGATTGCTAGTGCTGTGGGCATCTCGACTGAACGGGTACATAATATTTTGCATAAACATTTGGACATGAGAAAGCTATCCGCGGAATGTGTGCCGCGATTGCTCACGCTTGACCAAAAACGGAATTCTGTGAAGTGTTGCAAGGATGGTTTGCAGCTGTTCCAGAAGAATTCGGAGGAATTTAAGTGTCGTTTCGTTGCTGTGGATGAAACGTGGATACATTACTATACTCCTGAAACCAAACAACAATCTAAACAATGGGTTACCAAGGGGGAATCTGCACCAGAAAAGGTGAAGACCGTTCCTTCGGCTGGAAAGGTTATGGCGACTGTCTTTCGGGATTCGCTAGGGATAATCCTCATCGACTATCTGGAAAAGGGTAAAACTATTACAGGTGCATATTATTCATTGTTAATGGACCGTTTGAAAACCAAGTTGCAAGAAAAACGCCCGCGATTGGCCCACAAGAAAGTCCTTTCCCATCACAACAATGCACCAGCACACACCTCAGCAGTTGTGGTTGCTAAATTAATGGAAGTAGGATTCCAACTCGTTTCACATCCCCCCTATTCTCCAACATGGCTCCCTCGGACTACTATTTGTTCCCCAATTTGAAGAAATGGCTGGCGGGACAAAGATTTTATTCAAACAAGGAGGTGATTGCAAACATTAATGGATATTTTGCAGACTTGGACAAATCCTATTATTCGGAAGGGATCAACAAACTAGAACATCGTTGGACGAAGTGTATAAGCCTAAAAGGAGACTATGTCAAAAAATAAATAAGGTTTACCCCAAACACGTAAGTAGTTTTTATTCTTGCACATACTATTCAAACGCCCCTCGTAGGTTTGCCATTATTGTAAAAGTAGAGTATCAGTGTAGTGTGATATGAGTGGAAGAGATAATAACCAACAAAATAAATTTTAATGTATAGTTTAAAAAGTACGTTATTTATTGCACGCAATGTTTATTATTTATCCACCCATGTTATAAGATTTTCTGTGAATACTGTTGATTATATTGTTATCGATGATTGATTTAATTAAATTGGAACATCCTTCCAACTGAATTAGATTTTCAGTATTTTTATTTGTAAATTATGATTTCTATTAGCTTCAGGTAGTTTTAAACTATAATCTCTCATGATGGTAATATTAACGTGCTGATGATTATTATGAACTGTAACTGGTGCCTAATAGAACCTTCACGCCCATGAGTGGAATCTTGTGTATCACCGTTGAGCAATGCCAAGGTGTATTTATAATATTTCTTCAAACCCCATTATTATACATTTGTGCAATTACGGTTACAGTTTACCTGTTTGAATTCCAATCCTTGAGCACGAAAGGTTAAAATATAATCAGAAAATATATCCTAAATAAATTTTGCTGTGTTGTATTTATCGAAAGGACAACTAACAACATAGATTTTGGAGAATTAAAATGTTAGACCTTCCCCTAAACTACCATTTCACCTTGCGTGAATAAAATTATTTATAGCCTAGACTGTAGTGCCTTATTATCCAACATTATATAACAATTTTCAGTAAATTCTGTTCAGCCATTTTCCCATGGCTCGGCACTGATATGGACTAAGCGACAAAAATCTAAACTCATGAACATCTCTGTTATCATAGTAGGTATGGTAAAACTGTTTAAGACATAAATGATCAGAAATTACATTATCTATAACTTTTGTTATGTACTGTTTATTGATAGGATCACTAATAACACAGATATTTGAGAATTAAATTTTAGGCCTTCCCCTAAATTACCATTTCACCCAGTGCAAATACATTATTTATAGCCTAGATTGTAGTGCCTTATTCCCCGACTTTACATACTGATTTCAATTAAAACCTGTTCAGCCATTTTCCAGTGATGTGCGCACATACAAGCATGCATGCATACATGTGTACATACAGACAGTGATAAAGGAAAATTAAAACTTGCCTTTCCTTCTTACATGACAGATACATAAATACCATTCTTTTTAAATTATGAGCAATGTAAAGACAAAACTCTTTATGTTTTATATATATATCATACTCGGCAGAAAAATATTTAAAAAAATTGTTTTAACAATAAAGCAAAAATTGGAAGTTCTTAAAAAAAAAAACCACACGAGGAGAGAGTCGGGTGCTAAGTTGGCAACAGATTATGGAAACAGGAGTACAAACTGTCGATAAATATGAAAAAATTCTACATATGAAGAATTAGAATGCCACCCTTCCACGCCACTGTGCATGTTATGGCGAGAAGCAGGTCAGAGCGAGGCTTGGATGGGAACCGGCTATAGGGAGATTCACCAACTTTGATGACCCTGTCTTTTGAATGGAATCTTCATGAGAATTAAAGCTTTTAGTATGGTGGTGGTCATGCAGTGCAGATCTATGCCATACGACAGGCTATCCCAAAAGCATTAGTTTCCTACTACCAGACATACTTTGTCTTTTGAAAGGAATCTTCATAAGAACAAAAGCTTCTAGTATTCTGATGTGGATAAGGTCCCACTTTCCTATTCTAAGGCCAGAGTTCAAATCTCCCTCAGTCAGAACACTGAAGCTACCAGGTACCAGCTCTGCATGTCATATTTTAAAGACATATCATTCAAATTTTAACATGTGAAGAATTTTTACAAGAAAGTGATGGACAATTTTATGAAAAATAGTGTTTATTGTCTTTAGTGTATTCTAAAACAGTTCATAAAGGACATGGGTTCATCCATTTTTAAAATTATTAGACAGCAACAATGATGTATCTTAATCTGTTACAAGACGCTATGGCTGAAGAAGTCTTAAATTAGACGGAATATGTACCAAAGAATTTTTAATATATTTTAATACTGAATGTGTTTTCAGTTGTAAAGTGAAGTGTATTGATTGGGTGGACCATTACACCTAACATTAGTTCTTAATGTAGGCCTATTACAAGATGTCGCACAGCTTTACTGAGAGCAAAATGCATGGAGTTGAAGTGAGGGCAAGCTTAAGACAATGAAGCTACTCAAGGAAGTGATGGAATAACCCTAGGTGGGGATAACTAATGGAATGGTTTGAACTGGATATTGTGTCTCAGAGTGAGAAAGGAATCCTTCTGGCCAAAACCCCAAAAAGAGAAAGTGCCACTACCAACTTCAATTTTTATTCTGATATTACATTTATTTCCACATCCTGTTACATACCATGATTCTAGCAATTATTGAATTTACCTCAAAATTTTACACCAGCTTCTGCATTAATAATTGAACTATTAAGAAATAACATGTAACTTTGAATGGAAAATTTCCACAAAGAAAGATGCTAGCTCTCCACGGCCATTCGAGATTGAGGAAGTGCATAGGCTAGAAAGGATGCCAACGCTTTTATTAATTGTACAGCGATCGGATGTTGCTCTGCCACATATCAATTTGCATCTAGAAATAAGGGCTATCCTCTAGTTGCACTGTTTTTATCATAATTCACCGGGAAAAAGAGTAACCCAAATTTGGGGTGGGGACAAAGACTTGTTTAACTTGTTCCCTTTTCCTTACTTAAGGGATGGTATCCCCATTCCACAGATATTCTTCTGCCAGTTGTTTGAGAGAGAGGCATGTGTCACGTGAGTTTTTTGTCTTTGTGCAATTATAATATAGAGTGTGGATGCAATCATTGTGAAGTAAATCAAAAGAACTTTGTTTTGATTCATATAAGAACTAACATAACATTTTTGTATCAAAATTGCATGTTTGCGAATGAATTTTGATACATTTTCCGATACAATGATAAGATGATGTTATCATCATCATTAAGATAATCAGTGCTGTGGCGTATGATATGAACAGACCTTGAAGCAAGTGCCGTGTAGATCAGAGGTGCTCACGCTGGGCATTCCGTCCCGCAGGTGCCCAGTACTGTACGTGGGTGGGTGGGCAGGTGATAAGAGCAGTGTATGCTATTCAACCACTGTGACATTGTGGCTATGTCACAGGCCATGATGGTTTGGCAAAGTTCTCCCAGTCACTCTCAATCACTGCAGCAATACCAGAGTTTGAAATGGAGACAGAAAATAATTAAAGAAAGAGGGTAGAAATCCATGTCATCTTCAATTTACGCTGCAAGTTATTTATGTTCATTGCAGTTTATGTATTTTGATCAGAAACAATAAAGAGTTAGGCCTACAACCTCAAATATTTGTATAATGTACGTAATGAATTACAATTTTCACAATTACATTTTAAGAAGTGCTTTAGAAAGAGTTCTAATACAGTACGGAGTAAAAGTGGATAAATTGTGGCTTGTGGTTGTTTGGGTTTAAATTATCTGATAAACTTACCAACAATTCAATCGTGCTTACCAGGAATAACATTAGTGAGGTTATTTATTTGAAGGCATGCTGCTGTACATCTATCTGGTAGATATATTTACTGTTGTACTTTGATCTTGGATAGTATATATATAAGTCCTCACTAGTGATGAAACACCCTCTCGCCATTTAGAGGCTAGCTATTATCACCGGACGCCTTTTGCTTAGTGTATTACAGGAATTTTATATTTTAAAAAATGGAAATACTGTCATTCCCATCCAAGGAATTGCAAACCGTAGCTTGTATGCTTAAACCCTGTACCATTGTAGATTGTAACATAAAAATAATAAGGTGTCAGTTTTCTTTGAATGAAGACATATAAGAAAATAAAAGCAGACTCTTTATATCAAGCTCAATACTCCTTTTCCCGGTGAATTATGATAAAAACAGTGCAATGAGAGGATAGCGTAACAACTACTTTTATTCTGCAACAGGAAACCCAGAAAAGAACCTCGACCATGTGCGTCTCAAGAAAAATGAATGAGGAGATGTTAAAACACGCCTCTGAACAAATAAAGGGAGTAATGCAACATATACATAACGGTCAGATAGACAATGCTGCTACAGAACTAGAGCACATTTCATCAGTGCTACAGAAACGATACGACCTTGCCGAAGAAAAGCAAATCATGGTTTAACAAATGATGTTATAGAGCAAGACGATCACCCCTCCAAAAGCTTCATTATGCCATGACCTCTCTATCCAAAGAAGACTTGAAGGAGTATTCTAAAGAAAGAAAAGGATACAAAGATCTCATAAGAAAAATAAAATGAAAATATTATGAAGAAACAGCAGAAAAAATCATCAAAGAGGCAGAAAAAGACCCATACATTACCCTCAAGAAAAAGAAGCCGATGTTTCCAAGGGACATCCATATGGAAACTTGGACCCAACACTTTAGCAAAGTTTTGACAACCAAGGACATGAGGCCACTCAAGGACACATTAGATACAGAAGGTCGGACTTGAATTGAACCATTTACTATACAAGAAATAGAGGCAGTAATTTCAATGCTGAAAGACAAGAAGGCTTGTGGACCAGCTAATATATTCAATGAACACTTGAAAAACGCAGCCCCAATGCTGACAAATATCTGGACAGACCTGTTCAACGAATGCTTGTCACAGGGAAGGATTCTTGAGCAATGGAGAACTTCGGGGATGAAGACATTATATAAAGCGAGGGGCAACAACAGTGATCCAAACTCATATAGAGGTATAGCATTAGAGTGCACCATCCTTAAAATTCTAACAAAAATGCTCACGGAGAGGTGGTTGTTGTTGAGATTACAAAGTTTTATTTTAAATAATGCATCCCAATCAACACTTCGCTGAGTAGCAGAGGAGAGCTTTGTAATCACAGTTGAACGTCAATGATCCCTTGCTTCCCTGTAAAGTGTGACCACTCATTCGCTTCACTGTGATGTATGCTTCTTATGTGAGCTACCCGCATTTACGTCACGCCAGACCGGCCGCACTGGGCTAGGCTCAACCGACACCCAGCTGAGCACCTCTGGTGAAGATAGTAACATGAATATCATTAACTTTTGAAAAACAGTTTGGCATTATCTTCATGGTAAAAATAATGCCATTGGCTTACAAACAAAGAATAGTACGAATATTAGAGCCAACAACCCAGTTCAAGGTAGATCGGGAAGGCGCGGGGATTTTTAAATGTAGATGGAGTATTAATCCAGTGTCTGAAACATTAATTTCCTTATCAGTGTGTGTACAAGGGGTGTGACCAGCTGGAGGAGATGTTGTCTTTAACGCCGTGTTTCTCTGCAATAGTTATCATCATTGGGAAGAAACTTAACAATATGGATCAATGAACGGTGACCGAAAATGGAAACTTGAGCATCCCAGAGACCTGCACTGCCAAGATGGAGGCATTAATCCCAGATGGACCTCCTGAGGTTCAAATGAAGCACAACACAGGAATGAGATGAGTACAAATTCAAATATTAAGTAGGTAGTGAATGGGGAGTTCTGTAAATTTGTAAATACTAAGGGTAATATTTAGTATTGGCTAGATTAAGGGTCATTCGGACAGGAAGCCATTTGAGTATAGATAGTTTTCTTGCGATCTTTACGTTGTTTATTTCTATTAACTGCCAATTAATCAAGATTATTTCATTAAGAAGAAAAAGAGAAACTAGAGTTGGAGAGAAAAAGACATACGACCCTCATCAGTTAATCCAGAATGCCCAGTATCAGCAAAGAACAGGAACTACAAGCCTAAAAGACAATTTAGATGACCTGATACCAATTCTTAAACAGAATGCAGAAGATCTAGCTCTATTAAATCCAAGGAAAAGACATGCCTAGTGGACCTCCGATTATGACAGAATGCATGAAGAAAGACATCAAGATTGGTTGAAATTTCAAGCCCACAAAACAGAAGAAAACACCATGAAGCTCAAGAATGTCAGAAAAGAATTCACCCAAACTATTAGAAGAATTAAGACAAAATATCAAAAAGATTTAATAAACTCTATTGAGGAAAATTATTACAAAACCAATTCTAGAGATTATTACAAAGCCTTTGGTAAACAATTGCAAAAATACACCCCCCCCCCCACATTATTTTTGAAAAATAAAGATGGAAAAATAGTGAAATACAATAGAAAATGCAGAAATCATGGTGGAACCATTTAGCAAGCTTTTGAACAGTGATGAACCTGACAAGCTCTTATGAATTGATACAAATACCCCGATAAAAACTAAACCAGAAAATATAAACCCACCTACAGCAAAAGAAGTTGAAACAGTGCTTAAAGAAATGAAGAACTACAGAGGGTGGAGAAGACCAGGTTTTTGCACAGATGTGGAAATACGCTGGCAGTGCAACTCGGACATCCCTCCATATGATATTACAGAAGATTTGGATATCAGAAAAATTCCCAGAACAATGGGCAACAACTATAATTAATCCAATTCATGAGAAAGGTGAAAGAAGTAATCCAGACAACTATAGAGGTATTTCCATCGTTGACTGCACATATAAGACATTATATAATCGGATTAAAGAACAACTTGATCGATAGTTCGGTGAATACCAGGGAGGCTTCAGACCTTGGAGAAGCTGCTCTGAACAAATAATAATAATTGAAGCTAGTCATGGCATATTACAGAAAACGAAACAAGAACCTTTCAATAACATTTATAGATTTCAAGAAAGCTTATGACTCCATCCACAGACCATCATTATTAAAAATTTTAAGACATTTTGGACTTCACCCAAAGCTAATCAAATTGATTGAACTTACTCTAACCAATACAATTTCTAAAATTAAGTTCAGAGGAGAACTTTCTGAACCATTCTTGGTAACAAGTGGTTTAAGACAGGGTGAAGGATTGTCATCTCTTCTTTTTAACTGTGCACTGGAGTACGTTATGAAGGAGTGGTACAAGAACAACTAAAAAAATATAAAAATTGGAATCCAGAAGGGTAACATACATTTGAACTGTCTAGGATTTGCTGATGATCTACTGGCCAATGATATTCAGGAAAAAAATAAAATAAAAAATTTTAAAAAATCTTTACAGGAAATAGCTCAAAATATTGGTTTTAAAATTTCATTTGAAAAAAAAAAAAAAAAAAAAAAAAAAAAAAAGAAATTATGCTAGCTCAATTTTTACTTGCAAGCAAAATTAAGCTGGGGGACCAAGAGGTAAAAATTGCAGAAGAATTTAAATATTTAGGTGAAATAATCACATATAACTTGAACGAGAAACCAATATGGCAAAATAGGATAGATAAACTGGTTACGGCACAGCATGTTAGAATACATATAATAAAAAGTGTCTCTCAATAGCAACCAAATTGAAACACTACAAAACAGTGACCCAGCCACAAATTACATATGCAAGTGAAACATTATTCGAAATAACAAACACAGTATCAATAGACAGAGTACTCAAGTTAGAAAAGAGAATAGTGAGAACCTGTTTAAATAAAAAATATCAAGTAAGCGCAGTCTGGAGGCTAGCTTCCAATGAGACAGTTTATAAAGAAATAGAACCTGTGACTAGCACAATGAAAATGAAACGAATATCATTCTTAGGCCATCTAATACAGTCACCAGAAAATAGAATCAGTAGAAAAATTATGGAAGAATAAGAATAATATTAGATGGTTCACAGAACTTAAAGAAGAAATGAGAGAGTTGCACATTACAATAGAAGATTTAAAATATAAAACAAATACACTCAACATACTAAAAGATAAACACACTAGACTACAGACAAAAATCAAAAAGCAGAGAGTGATTCCAGAAGCAGACAGAAAATTAAGTTCAGAAAGGATGAAACAGTATCGGGATAACAAAAAAGAAGAAAAACCTCCATAATCCTGACGAAGTAGTCCTATGTTGACTAAAAAATTAAAATAAATAAATTGTCTATTAATATTCATTGGGAATTTAATAAGGTATGTTTAACAAAAGGATTTTAGAGCTAGAGTGTATTAAAGTCTGAGAGTATTTTAGATTAGGGAGATGAGTTAACTTTGTAAAGACAGTATTACCAGAGTGTTTAGTAAGTGGGTCAATAATTTACCATTGAGTGATGAATAAGATCTTTTCTAATGCTTGAAATCAGATTTGTATAGTAGGTGGGGATAGTAATGCACTCACAAGGGACACCTTTGACCCTGAACTCTCGGAAGTGCACGAAACCATGCTTAGAATAACAAGCAATCAAACAAAACAGTGGTGTGCTTCATTTCCATGCAAAACTCCGCACTTGTCTGCTAGCGCCACTAGACAGTGGCATAGTGTAGCTGCACTAACCAGTGATCCAGTTGCGTGAGTGGTATAGCTGCAGTACGTATTTGTCTCTTGGAGTGTTCGCACGTGAGTTACTCTGTAAACTGTGTACAGTGCAGTGATATCATGAAGAGAATTAATCCTACGCATGTGGTCCAAATATTAGGGACCAAGTTGCGACATGCTGAATATGGAAATGGCATCGGGGCCGAGGATATGGAGTTTGTGGATATATTATATAACATAATAATTCAGAAATATAATGGCAATGACACAGAAATATGCGACAGATATACAGATTTTGAAGGACAGGAAGAACCTGAACCTAAAGGTGGCTCTTCAAGCAGTACACGACATTCATCTCCAAAGCAACAGGAACAGTCAAGTCAAAGTGTGTACGAACTCGCTCCACCCAAAAAGATGAGGTCCAGTGTATTAAAAGATATTGATGACAGTGTACTAGAGAACTTTTATGACTATTACAATCATGGCTTCAATTCCTATAGCAAACTAATGAAGCACTATAAGTGCATCAAAAGTAAATCAAATTGCACATTAATTCTAAATTATGTGTCTAGGAAACGGGGAGCAGGTGCTCGTTTCAAAGGAAACAGACTGTTGCAATTACAAACTATAAAAGAGTATGTAATATCGCAATTTGATGGTGTAAGGAGGTATGGATCTACAGTTCACTATTGGCATCTGCAGATGTGGGCATTAGAAGGGGCTAAAATGGTTGGCTTGGTCAATTTCAAAGCTTCCATTTCCTTTATCGACCATCTCAAGGCTGAATATGGCATTTCATCGAGGCATATTACTACAATTATCACACGTAAGGACATAGAAGACGATAATATTATATGTCAGAAGGCACAACAATTTGTGGAAGAAGTGAACATGTGAACAAGTGAACATGATTATTACATTAAATAACAGGATAAGCCTGTAAACATCGATTTAAAGAGAAGTTAAAGAGAATTCACGGTAATTTCACTGGATAATTACGGTACTTAACAGTTTTTTGGATTGTTGATGATTGTTGCTACATGCACATGATAGTAGTGTAAATAAATACAAAGTCAGCTGATTCATTATTCCAATAATTTGTAGTCTTAGTTCCCTGCATACTTTGTACTTTCCACCTTCGTTTATTCATCGAGTAAAAGTTAATAATCAAATTCCTATATCCCAATAATATTGCACTTCAAACCCCCGGTGTGGTTTTGACAGAAATTATAGTAGACAACCTCTTATTCTCAGCATTTAAGGACACTTTTATTCTCTGTCCCGCGTAGTAGGGAAAATAATACTAATCCACCAGCGGTAAAAGTTCATATAATACATTGTAGTATAGATACAGTACATTTAGATAGTGCCGTATCTTGCCTGCTATATTCGTGTGTTATCTTACATGTGTATCTATTAGAGCGTAGTATTAATAATAATTTGTCTAAGCATTTAGCTTTGTTGGTAATCTTTGATTACAGTAGTTCTTCCAAATTTCATTTCTGTTTGTGCTTAGTAGTGACATAAGGTACCGGTATCATAATTAGGATACGTCTGAAAGTAGTTTAAAAATGACTGTAGTGTACTGTAATATCCTATTAGAATTTAGTGCGCTTATTTTATTACTGTAAAATATTTGTGTAGTACTGGTGTAGTAGAGGTATCCGTAGAAACTCTTACTAAAATTCTGTTGTTGTAATTAGGATAGGCTTAACTGCAGATTGGAATTGTGTAGTTCTTGTGTATTACTTTCGATATTCAGTAATTAACAGAAGTTTTTATCCTGTTAGGGGTTGTAGGATAAAAAATAGTGTACGACTAAGTAGTATTGTAGTGTAGTCATATATTAATTACCTTATTGTAGTGTGATCTTTGAGTGCTGTCCCAGACAATATATCCCTCTGTTAACTTATTTGCAAAAAATAAATGATTTTATTTTTATTTTCATTTTTTCCGTAAAGAATGGCTAAGGAGCGCGAGTGTACGAACTATGGGTGTGGCGAGGCATTGAGGGGTATGAGGGTGGAGTTGGAGAGTTTGAGGGAGATAACTCGCACAGAAGACAGGAAGGAAGACAGGACTCCCTCAAACAATGTACAGGTTACAGTAGGTGTACAAGAGGGAGGGGAAGGAAAGGGGGGAGTTGTAGAAGACAGGTGGTCTAATGTTCTAAGGGGAAGGAGATTGCAGGCTAAGGGCTCTATTCTAGATCAGAATTCAGGACAGGTGTCTGTGCGAAATCGGTACGAGTCACTCCAGGTAGAACAACAGAGGGAAGATGAGGGACAGGGAACTGTTGCTGAGATGTGTGGAAGTAGGAGGAAGGGAAAAGGTAGGAAAGGGAAATGTAGAGTAGAGGATAGGAAAAGACAGGTGGAACAGGGTCATAGGAAGAAGAAAAGGGAGGAGGAAGTAGCTTCTGCAGCTATCAGGAAAGATAGGGCTGACCAGGAGGGGAGGGGATCAAATGAGGTGGTTAGGGTTGAGGCTCTGGTCATGGGGGATTCCATCGTTAGACACGTGGGGAAAGTGTGTGGAGGAAAGGGAACCAGGAAAGAATGTTATCCAGGAATTAGCTTGAGGCAGATGTTGAGGAAAGTAGAAGAGAGGGAGGAGGGGAAGGAGAAGGTGGTAGTGTTTCACGTTGGTACCAACAACGTAAGGCAAGCTGATATAAGTACCAACATAGTTGGAGATGTGTGGGATCTGGTAAATGCAGCACGGATGAAGTTTAAGAAAGCGAGGATTGTTATTAGTGGAATACTGTGTAGGAGGGATACTGACTAGAAGGTGATTGGAGATTTAAATGAGACTATGGAGTGGGTATGTGGGAAACTGGGAGTGTATTTCTAGATCCTAATGGGTGGGTAGGAGATAGGGATCTGCGCTCAGATGGCCTTCACTTAAACCGCAGTAGTGCGTATAAGTTAGGAAATTTGTTTGGAAGGGTAACAGGGAGGTACATTCAGGGAAACGGGGTTGTCTAGGAAGCGGTGATAACGGTACAGAGATTTGGAAGCCAAGTAGGGATGACAAAAATATTAGTATTGAACTGTAGAAGTTTGGTAAAGAAAGGAATAGAATTAAGTAATTTAATAGATATGTATTTACCAGATATTGTAAAAGGAGTTGAATCGTGGCTGAGAAATGATATAATGGATGCAGAAATTTTCTCGCAGTACTGGAGAGTATATCGTAGAGATAGGATAGGAATGGGGGGAGGGGGAGTATTAATTCTGGTGAAATAAGAATTCATAAGCTACGAAAAAGTTAAAGATGAGAAACATGAAATTCTAGGTGAAAGGCTCATTTCTAAAGATAATAGGCAACTTGATGTCTTTGGAGAGTACAGACCGGGAAAGGGTAGCGCTGACATGGATTCAGAATTATTTGATAAGATAATCAGCTATGTGCGAAACGACATGGAAAGAAATGTGATTGTAGCGAGGGATCAGAATTTACCAAATGTCAATTGGGACGGAAATGCAAATGACAGGAAACATGACCAACAAATGGCAAATAAGTTAATGTGGGAAGGACAGCTGATTCAGAAAGTGATGGAACCAACCAGACGGAAAAATATCCTGGATGTGGTGTTGATAAAACCAGATGAGCTCTATAGGGAAACTGAAGTAATAGATGGTATTAGTGATCATGAAGCTGTTTTTGTCATAGTTAAAAATAAATGTGATAGAAAGGAAGGTCTTAAAAGTAGAACTATTAGGCAGTACCATATGGCTGATAAAGCAGGCATAAGGCAGTTTCTAAAAAGTAAATATGATCGGTGGAAAACTGTAAATAAAAATGTAAACAGACTCTGGGATGGGTTTAAAGAAATTGTTGAGGAATGCAAAAACAGGTTTGTACCTTTAAGGGTGGTAAGGAATGGTAAGGACCCACATTATTATAATAGAGAAATACAGAGACTAAGAAGGAGGTGCAGACTGGAAAGAAGTAAGGAGAAATTAAAGGAACTTACTAGAAAATTGAATATAGCAAAGAAGGCAGCTAAGGATAACATGATGGCAAGCATAATTGGCAGTCATACGAATTTTAGTGAAAAATGGAAGGGTATGTATATGTATTTTAAGGCAGAAACAGGTTCCAAGAAGGACATTCCAGGAATAATTAATGAACAAGGGGAGTGTGTATGTGAGGATCTTCAAAAGGCAGAAGTATTCAGTCAACAGTATGTAAAGATTGCTGGTTACATGGATAATGTCCAGATAGAGGAGAAGACTAAGGCCAAAGAAGTATTACAATTTACATATGATAACAATGACATTTACAATAAGATACAAAAGTTGAAAACTAGAAAAGCGGCTGGAATTGATCAGATTTCTGGGGATATACTAAAGACAATGGGTTGGGATATAGTAATATATCTGAAGTACTTATTTGATTATTGTTTGGTCAGAGGAGCTATGCCAGATGAATGGGGAGTTGCTATAGTAGCCCCTGTGTATAAAGGAAAGGGTGATAGACATAAAGCTGAAAATTACAGGCCAGTAAGTTTGACATGCATTGTATGTAAGCTTTGGGAAGGCATTCTTTCTGATTATATTAGACAAGTTTGTGAAATTAATAACAGGTTCGATAGAAGGCAGTTCGGTTTTAGGAAAGGTTATTCCACTGAAGCTCAACTTGTAGGATTCCAGCAAGATATAGCAGATATCTTGGATTCTGGAGGTTAAATGGACTGTATCACGATTGACCTGTCTAGAGCATTTGATGGGGTGGATCATGGGAGACTACTGGCAAAAATGAGTGCAACTGGACTAGATAAAATAGTGACTGAATGGGTTGCTATATTTCTAGAAAATAGATCTCAGAGAATTAGAGTAGGTGAAGCTTTATCTGACCCTGTAATCATTAAGAGGGGAATTCCTCAAGGCAGTATTATCGGTCCTTTATGTTTTCTTATATATATAAATGATATGAGTAAAGGAGTGGAATCGGAGGTAAGGCTTTATGCGGATGATGTTATTCTCTATAGAGTAATAAATAAGTTACAAGATTGTGAGCAACTGCAGCGTGACCTCGAAAATGTAGTGAGATGGACAGCAGGCAATGGTATGTTGATAAACGGGGTGGGAAGTCAGGGTGTGAGTTTCACAAATAGGAAAAGTCCTCTCAGTTTTAATTACTGCATTGATGGAGTGAATGTTCCTTTTGGGGATCATTGTAAGTATCTAGGTGTTAATATAAGGAAAGATCTTCATTGGAGTAATCACATAAATGAGATTGTAAATAAAGGGTACAGATCTCTGCACATGGTTATGAGGGTGTTTAGGGGTTGTAGTAAGGATGTAAAGGAGAGGGCATATAAGTCTCTGGTAAGACCCCAACTAGAGTATGGTTCGAGTGTATGGGATCCTCACCAGGATTACCTGATTCAAGAACTGGAAAAAATCCAAAGAAAAGCAGCTTGATTTGTTCTGGGTGATTTCCGACAAAAGAGTAGCGTTACAAAAATGTTGCAAAGTTTGGGTTGGGAGGAATTGAGAGAAAGAAGAAGAGCTGCTCGACTAAGTGGTATGTGATACAGTTCTTTTAGTTTTGCCAATTGCCACCTTTTCAATACAATAAAAATATATTACAAAATTACATATTTATTATGATGTTTATATGGTACATGTTTCGCTCCTTTTCGTGAGCATCATCAGCCAAACTATCATTAATCTAAGATTGTATAAGATCATAAAACAATTCTTTGGTTCAAGATTACTCCTATAAAACTAATTGATAATCTTATAACATTTTAAAGTCACACAACAATTAACTATGTCTTAAGCTAAGACTTTTTGTCTAAAATCTTCTTCAGTCTAACATTTTATTGCCGAAACTCATCTGGTGAACATCTTTTAAAATTGTTTAAAAATAAGAATAAAATAAAACACTTTTGAGATCTGGCTAGTTGTGTTGATTCCTGTTGCTTAACTTGTATAATTGTCATTAAAAATTTTTTTCATAACAGTATTGAATATTTTCTGCAGTTGATAATTGTCATTATGGTCGATAGACTTGTTCTTGATGCTGGAGTAACATTTATAAAATGTATTGGTATTAATTTATATTATCAATGGGGTAAAATTGTTCGTGAACAAACTTGTTGATGAAACACTTTCTGATGTGATATTGGATTTAATGTTCTCGAACGTTCCATAATGGCTCGTTGGTGTATCTGTAATGAAAGATAAAAATTATATGTTTATGGTTTTGATTGTATTTCTGTATAACATCTTATTGGAAGAATTGTCACTTACTTTCCTTTTTGCTGCATAATTGTTTGGTGTTACTCCTAGCCTCTTGAGAACTACTTGTCCTGTTTGCACTTCTTGTGTTGTATGAGTGAGTGTGGATGAGTTTACGTTTTGGCAGGGAGGGGGAAGGGGAAGTTAAGGTAGGCGGCATATTGATAGCTGCAGTAGACTGTGGAGGAGATAGTCTAGGAGAAGTGAGGGGAGGAGTTGAGTTTGTTTGTGTCAATAAGCCATTAACTTTTATCGGATTAAAATGTTTATAGAATTTATTTATATCTGATTTGAGTATTTGTATTAGTTCCGGTAATTGTAATATGGGATTCTTTATTTCTATTTCGTCAATTAGGTTTTTATTTTTATTGTATTGTTGATCTAAATGAATGTATATGTTTTCCAATTCCGTCATTTCTTTTCCTTTCTCTACTCTTCTTAAGATTTTTTAAATCCCTTCCAATAGTTGTAAAACTGTGTCCAGTTTCTTGCATGTGTGTACTCATTGCAGAATGTTTCCTGTGTTTGGCTCTATTTACATGTTCGAGATATCTTATTATAAAGCTTCGGCCAGTCTGGCCAACGTATGAAAAATTGCACTCTGCACACGTGAGCCTATATATTCCAGATCCTTGATATTGATTACTATTTATATTAACTTTATTGTGGTTGAAGAAAACGTTTCGGTTCGTGTTATGGGTCTTGAAGGCAATGTTGATATTTTGTTTTTTTGATGGTATTAATGATTTGGTACATAGCTGGGTTAGTAAATGTGAAAGTTGCAAATTTGGATTTTTTTATTTTTATCTGGTACAAGATTAGTGGCCAATTTTATTTTCACCTTATTAATGATTTTGTTAATCATTTCTATTTTGTAACCGTTATTGAGTGCTAGATCTTTTATAAAATCAAGTTCTTTCTTTAAATTCCTGTTTGTTAGTGGAATTTTTAGGGCTCTGTAAACCAAACTCAAAAATGCTGCCTGTTTGTGAGAGTTGGGGTGGAGTGACTCGTTTTTGATCATTACTGGAGTAAACGTCGGTTTTCTATAAATCTGGAAGTCAAATTTGTTTCCTGCTCTCTTTACATTTATATCTAGGAAACTTAATGAATTGTTCCTTTCATCTTCCTTAGTGAATTTTATATTACTGTCTAATTTATTTAAAAAATCCAAAATATTATCACCATTGTTCAGTTTACTGTCTATTATAACAAACGTGTCATCCACGTATCTCAGCCAAAGGTTTAGTCCATCTATGTTATTTAAAATTTTAACATGTTCTAAATGATCCATATAAATGTTAGCTAGTATACCTGATGCAGGGTCACCCATTCCTAAGCACATTTGCTGATATATCTTTTGATTAAATGTGAAGTAATTATTATTTAAAGTAAATCTTAATACATTTATGAATTCTTCTATTTCACACTTACTTAATTTACTATGATTGAATAAATTTATTTTGATTATATTAATGGTTTCGTTGATCGGTATGCAAGGGTACATGTTAGTTATATCATATGAACACATTTTATGATGTGGTTGCAGTTCAAATTTATTTAGTTTATCACAGAATTCTATTGAATTATTAATTGTAGAATTATTGTAAAATTTATAGTGCTTTTTAAAAAAATGATGTATAAATTTAGAGGTCTTATATGTTGGGCTATTCATGCAGCTGATTATAGGTCGCATAGGTGTGTTAGCTTTATGGATTTTAGGCATGGCTCTGGCTGTCGGTATCTTGGGATTCATATTTATCAGCTTCTGACATTCTAGACCATTAAAGAGAAAAGACAAATTTTTAAGTAATTTCTTTAGGTTTCGTTGAATTTTGATTGTAGGATCTTTCTGTATTATCGAATAGGCTCCATTTGAGAAAAATTCTTCTGTTTTTTTAATGTAATCTTGCTTATTTAAAATAACTGTAGTTTCTCCTTTATCAGCTTCGGTTACTATTATGTTGCTTTAGTTGATTTTAGTTTTTAATTCTTTGATTTGTTTAGTGAGGTCGGGAATTAAGTTGTTATTTATTTCTTTTACTAAGGTTGGAAGTTTCTTTTTAACTTCGAATCTTCTATCACTTTGCAATTCTAAAGGCAATTTCCCTATATTAGATTCTACTTCAGCTACAGTGGTTATTACGTCTTCACTATCCGTGAAGGTGACATCCGATAAATGTACAGTGGTTGGGATGTTTTTAAGGTCTGAGTTAGTCTGTTTTATTCTTGTATTATGTTTTTCGGACTTTGTTTTGTTCTCTCTTACATGTGATATTTTGTTTTCTATAGTTCTTCGTTTCTTCTCTAATATACCAACGAGTTTCTCATTAGTAAATTGTTGTACTGATTGCCATTCTAACGGGGTTAGAAGGTCAGAGATTTCTAAATGTGTACGATAAAGTTGTAAGTTTAAAAACGACTTTTTTCTGTAATGTGTTTTTATCTTGTTTTTTAGCCAGATTTCATTTACTTTGTTTTCAGTGTCTACTAAATTTGGCATAGATAAGTTTCGTCTTTGTACAGATTTCAAAAACTTTGGTACTAGTTTGAATTTTAAACATTCTTTTAAAAAATATATGTCTTTCGCGATCTTACCAATCTTAACCTTAAGATTAATGAATCTGTTTTTAATCTTATTATTAGCCTGGTTGGCCATTACATTGCAGGTTATAAACTTCATTTTCCTTGTCCGTATTGAAGATCTACTTGTGATACAATTCTTTTAGTTTTGCCAATTGCCACCTTTTCAATACAATAAAAATATATTACAAAATTACATATTTATTATGATGTTCATATGGTACATGTTTCGCTCCTTTTCGTGAGCATCATCAGCCAAACTATCATTAATCTAAGATTGTATAAGATCATAAAACAATTCTTTGGTTCAAGATTACTCCTATAAAACTAATTGATAATCTTATAACATTTTAAAGTCACACAACAATTAACTATGTCTTAAGCTAAGACTTTTTGTCTAAAATCTTCTTCAGTCTAACATTTTATTGCCGAAACTCATCTGGTGAACATCTTTTAAAATTGTTTAAAAATAAGAATAAAATAAAAAACTTTTGAGATCTGGCTAGTTGTGTTGATTCCTGTTGCTTAATTGTCATAAAAAAAATTTTTCATAACAGTATTGAATATTTTCTGCAGTTGATAATTGTCATTATGGTCGACAGACTTGTTCTCGTTGCTGGAGTAACATTTATAAAATGTATTGGTATTAATTTATATTATCAATGGGGTAAAATTGTTCGTGAACAAACTTGTTGATGAAACACTTTCTGATGTGATATTGGATTTAAAATGTTCTCGAACGTTCCATAATGGCTCGTTGGTGTATCTGTAATGAAAGATAAAAATTATATGTTTATGGTTTTGATTGTATTTCTGTATAACATCTTATTGGAAGAATTGTCACTTACTTTCCTTTTTGCTGCGTAATTGTTTGGTGTTACTCCTAGCCTCTTGAGAACTACTTGTTGTCCTGTTTGTACTTCTTGTGTTGTATGAGTGAGTGTGGATGAGTTTACGTTTTGGTGGGGAGGGGGAAGGGGAAGTTAAGGTAGGACAAGGAAAATGAAGTTTATAACTTGCAATAAGTGGTATGTTCCGAGCTGTCAGCGGAGAGATTGCGTGGAATGACATTAGTAGACGTATAAGTTTGAGTGGCGTTCATAAAAGTAGGAAAGATCATAATATGAAGATAAAGTTGGAATTCAGGAGGACAAATTGGGGCAAATATTCATTTATAGGAAGGCGAGTTAGGGATTGGAAAAACTTACCAAGGGAGACGTTCAATAAATTTCCAATTTCTTTGAAATGCAGGCAGACTAGCAAACAAATTGTACATCTGTTATCAAGAGACACAAGGAACTTTCGGTCCAAATGTTTTAAATAAATTTGCAACAACCTGTCCACGAAACATTCATGCGGAGGCAAGCAAAAGTGGAAAAATTACTAAAGAACACACAAAACGTTTTCTAACTTCAGTCTTTGGCGAACATGTAACAAATGAAAAGAGCCTATTGTTGTGTGATTCCTGGGCATGTCATACAGATCGTACCCTTCTAGATGGAAGTTTTCCAAACAAAGGTGTTACGCTGAAGATATTGCCACCGAAAACAACAAAACATTGCCAACCCCTTGATGTTTACTTCTTTCGGCAATATAAACTCTATATCAGAAGGATTACTGATTTTGTAAGAATACAAGGTGCCAAACCACAAGTAAAGGTACATGATCGTTATTTCATTGTGAAACTTCACTCTGTGATTTGCAATCAATTTGCTGCACTTACGTATAAGCCTATGTTGCAATATGCTTGGCAGAAGCCAGGTTATGACATTAACATACCAACATCATCATTTGAAAATGTAATTAGTGTGGCTTTTGATACTGGACTGCGTGAATGCGAAAGTGATTTGGAATGTGATGACGTGTCTTTAGTGAGGTATGCACACTGTTCTTTCCCAATTTGTTTTAACCACTTTATCGAAATCCTACATCTGCACTTTGAGGACTAATATAAGCACTTTCAGGTGTGTGGTACTGCTGTATGTGTGTGTTTTGCGCTATTATAAGTACTTTAAGCAGAGGAGTTTTGGTGCTGCTGATTGAAAATGTAATGATACACTGAAGCCATTAAATTACATATAATTTCCTTCCTATGGTACTGATATCTTGCTACTTTGTTTCTCTCTATTAAAATGTTACTTGAGGTAGAATGCAACGTTTTGCATGGAAATGACACACACCACTGTTTTGTTTATGATTGCTTGTTATTCTAAGCATAGTTGCATGCGGTTCCGTGCGTTCGAGGTCAAAGGTGTCCCTCGTCAGTTTTAAAAGTAATTTGTATGTGTGTAGCTAGTTTATACTTAGTTGTGTCCTATTGTGTGATGTGTGACGTGCCTGGACTTGAACGCACGCCTGCCTTATTAGCTAACGTTTCCATAAGGAAGCAATGTTTGAGACCCATTGCCTTATCAGGATCTTCAGTAAAAAATAAAATAATAATGCATTATGGAAGTTGGAAGGGATTTATTATTCATGTGAGTTCATCGGATGTGAAACTAGGACTGGGGACTGGAAGACTTGATGGATGTGGCATGGCTTATGAGTTAATGCCTTCATGAAGATTTAATAATGTATATGAAGTGATCATACTAGAAGAAATAGAACAGAAATTTATGTTAAATGTGGCCTATGGAATAATGCCCTAATTATAATGAGGCATAAGGATTGTATGTAGTGTAAGTGATATTGAGAGTTATGTTAAAAGAGATTTTAAATGATGAGGGAATGTGGGATTGCGACCAAGGCCTTAAGAGGAGTTGTCAGTTGCTTGTTTATTGTCAGGCCGGAGATAATTAAGGGAACGGAGTGGAGCCCCTGGGGAAAGGAGGTCGGAGGGGAGAATAAGACCCCATCCCCCCCCCGGTGTATGGGTAGTGTGCCTGCCTCTTACCTAGAGGTCCCAGGTTTGATTCTCGGGCAGTTCAGGCATTTTTACATGGATCTAAGGGCTGGTTCAAGGTCGCTCAGCTTATGTGATTACAATTGAGGAGCTATCTGACAGTGAGATAGCGGCCCCAATTTAGAAAGCCAAAAACAACGGCTGAGAGGATTCATTGTGCTGACCACATGACACTTAGTAATCTGCAGATCTTTGGGCTGAGCAGTGGTCACTTGGTAGGCCATGGCCCTTGGGAGCTGTTGCGCCATGGGGTTTGGTTTGGCTTTTAGGGAGAATAAGCCAGGCTCACAAGCCACAAAGTTTTTTTTTTTGATATCTCTCACAAGCTAAATTAAAATCTTCCAAATATCTCAAATGTAGGAGTTATATTCATTGTACCGAGCTCGATAGCTGCAGTCGTTTAAGTGCGGCCAGTATCCAGTATTCGGGAGATAGTAGGTTCGAACCCCACTGTCGGCAGCCCTGAAAATGGTTTTCCGTGGTTTCCCATTTTCACACCAGGCAAATGCTGGGGCTGTACCTTAATTAAGGCCACGGCCGCTTCCTTCCCACTCCTAGCCCTTTCCCGTCCCATCGTCGCCATAAGACCTATCTGTGTCAGTGCGACGCAAAAAAAAAAAAAAAAAATCATTGCGATGTAACACAGCCAATTAATGAACTCTAAATGATAGGAACCCTTATTTTTTCTTGCAATAAATTAGACAGGAGTTTCAGTGTGCCTGTTATGAGAGCTGAAGGCTGCCAGTTTGAGTCCAAGGCAATCAGGGACGTTGTTACACTTGTTTTCCTATGGAAACACCTATGTTTTGTCAGAAAGTGTTATAGGTTTTTGTGCATTGTTTGATATTTCTTTCATTGTGCTTTGGAGCAGGTTTTGCCCTGCCATTGTCTTGAGAGTCCAGGGTTTGTTTTGTGACCCAGTGTTATATTTCTTGATTTGTGTTTGGTTGATTTGCATTTTTATTGTCTGTGTTGAGTCAATCTTAAGTTAGGCATACCACTCAAATTCGCTTAATTTTTCTTGTGGAATATTTTCTCCCGGTTTAGAAGAGTGAATTATCCATGCATTCACAATTGTTACTTTCAATCCTATTTCATAAACATGAGGTGTACTTGTCTTAACTCATGGTAAATCATCTTAGTAAAACCTTTTGGTGATTTTGGACTGGAGATTCACCTGCGAGCAAAGGTCCATTGGACCAAATATAAAGTTTTTGTAATACTCATTTCTTTTTCACCAAGCCTAATAGATTTTGTTGTAGCAATTTATAATGGTTCTCATTCACAGTAATGTAGTGCATGCCTATATTTCTCCCGCCCTTAAACCTCTTAAGTTTAGATATTAGCATTTATTCCAATGAACTGAGCACAACCCTAAGAAAGCCAGATACTTAAATGGGGCTTGAAGATGACTGTGATGGAACTTCACACAGGCCACATAATATTACTAGAAGGTTCCATATGGCTTAACCAATATCGAGTGTTGTTTCTTCGGTCTTTATGCCTACCCTACACACAGTTCCACTGTATTTGTTGAAAGTGTGTTACAAGATTTAATTAAACTATAGCATCTTCACTACATGAAAATTACTAGTCCCAGATATGCTCATACAATTACAGTAGAAGTCTGTTATAGCGAGAATCCATAACGGCGAAAAATTTACTCACTATAACGGATTGTTGTTATATCCGAAAACCCACCATGCACATTAAAATCTGTATGAAACGGCAATCAGTTTGTTCAAAACTTGCTTTTCCGCAGATGATAGCCACACTACGGCTTACTTGTTTGTTATTTTTCGAAATCCGATACTACGTGAAAGTGTATGTTTAATTTCATTCTGAAAAAAATATAGTACCATATTTCTCCGAATCCAAGATGAACCCCACTTTTTCCTACAAAAAATTTTAATCAGGCTCAAAAAGTACTTAGAAAAATCATATGAATGCCTTTGTTGTACAGTAGGCCTACGCATTTTTAGACTAGTTTTAGACGCTGAACATTAACTTTCGTCATGCCATTTTTTTAAAATTTTGTTTTGCGGCTGCACAATTATTATTTATTTCCACTGGTTTAAGGACCATTAACTTAAAATTGGCATCATAATACTGAAGCGAACCCTTTGAAAATTTGCCGGCAATACCTATTCCATGCGTCTCTATAATATGACGATCCATCAGAAAGTTATTCTTGCTGTCTATAAAACTGTTACTTTTACTCAGCGTCAGATATAACCGGCTACTGCTACACGCACGTCTTGCTTGCCGGGTTTGGCCAAATGCAGCGGCTAGCGATGTATACGCCTAATCGCGGACGTTGAAAGTCAACGAACGAGTTTATTGCGCCACGGTATAGCCATTCTGCTCTTGCATTTTTCGTGCACATACCTCACAATTTCATCTTCGACTTCTTTAAAGCCTCCTTGTTGCGGACCACTGAAGGCATTTTTTTTGTAAAGTATGCATTTTTTAGCTCTTTGTCTTCCATGCTAACGTCAAATATTGGCTTTAGTTGGGCCTATGCCGTATTTTCTTGCGGCTGCACAATTATTCTACATTTCCGAGTGTTTAATAACCATTAACTTAAAGTTGGCATCATAATATTGACTAAAACCCGTTGAAAATTTGCCGGCAATACCTTTTCCACATATCTTTACAATACGACTATCCATCACGAAAATATTCCTGCTGTCTATAAAACTTAATTTTACAAAGCATCAAGTACAATAGACGCATTATAACTCTGCCACTGGGTAGCCATGGCCTTTCTAAGAATTCGAAGGCTCGCATGTTTTGATGCCATTCTGCAGATTTGAGAAACGTTTTTGTAGAAGCTAATAGAACGCCATACTCTCTTCACTATTTCCTGAGATCCAGTGACGTTACACACAGGCACTGTACAACTGGTTGTCGCGGCTAGCGATGTAGGCTATAGTAAAGAGGCGGTCGTTTATTGTCAACGAGTTTGTGCGCGTGTGAAAAGAAGCAAGAAGTAAGTATAAATAACCACCTAATCGATACTTTATTAATGCCTCAGGCAAAATTGAATAAAATTAAAACTTACAGGACATGTTTCGACCACTTAGTGGTCCTCTTCAGCTGTATAAATAAAGAACTGAAAAGAAAAACATTGACAATAAGCACAAATAAAAGTTCTTTGGAGACTCCTTTGATAAAAATGGAGGTCGTCAGAATAGGTCATCTTGCCTTTCGTTCTTGTTTGGAAAAGATGTTTATTCTGCGCTGTCTAGAGGGTCTGTCTTTGAGCGCGACCTGGTGAAGTAACGATGTGATATAGTTTGACAGTTCATGGAAAGCTCTGGAGAGAAGGGAAGTAGAGTTTCATCGTCATCAAAGACAGACCCTCTAGACAGCGCAGAATAAACATCTTTTCCAAACAAGAACGAAAGGCAAGATGACCTATTCTGACGACCTCCATTTTTATCAAAGGAGTCTCCAAAGAACTTTTATTTGTGCTTACTGTCAATGTTTTTCTTTTCAGTTCTTTATTTATACAGCTGAAGAGGACCACTAAGTGGTCGAAACATGTCCTGTAAGTTTTAATTTTATTCAATTTTGCCTGAGGCATTAATAAAGTATCGATTAGGTGGTTATTTATACTTACTTCTTGATTAAACATCGATACGGTCATGAAATGGACAACTTGTAATGAAAAGAAGCAGCGTGGTTACCGCGGTAGTTGCCAGTGGTATCCATTTACTTACTGTTAGGCCGCAAATGTAAGACAACCCTCGAGTTTTCGCATGAGCTTCTGAGAAAAAAGTCTTGGATTCGGAGAAATACGGTATCACTCCAGAGGTTTCTGTGGTAAACACTTCAGTTTTCTTCAAACGGCGTCACCTAAGCTAACCGTATATGCATCATGAAACCATATTTGAAACGCATGTAGAGAAATGATAACCTACTCGCGAAAAATTTACATGTAAATTAATTGTCTTTCCGAAATTTAACTAGACACGAGAAGATATGAAATATCCTCTGAAATCAGTGATATCTTGAGGTGTATCACATTCTTACTTAATTTATGTATATAACATTAAAATCAAGATATCGTTTACTTCAGTCTTTATTTTTAACGAGTTAACAACTGCTATCGGCCACGTTATTTACGCATTTAATACGAAAACGTGTTATCCTCTTTCATTTTGAATTTTCTTTACAGAATAGCAGTCGACGGGTATTACTAATCAACTCCAACATCGCCTTTAAATGTCGACAAGGAAGCTCGCAAATGCACAAAGTGAGAAAACTATACCGTACCGAAGATGATCGATTGCATTTTGTTGCAAACGTTTCAGTTTTCTTATTCAAACAGCGTCACCTATCCAAACTTAACCGTACTATACGTATGATGAAAACACACTTCAAGCACCAGTCGAGAAATCTTCTCGCTATAAATTTTCATAATAGCCTTTCCGTAATTTAACCAGAAGCGAGAAAATATAAACTAAGCTCTGAAATCAATTAAGCACTCTGCCATATCTCGAGGTGTATTCTATTCTTACTTAATTGCAGTATTTAACCTCAATATTAAGCGGTTATTTAGTCAGCCTTAATTTTTAACGAGTTAACAACCGTTTTGCAAGTTGTCCACTTCATGACCATATCGATGAGTATAATCAACAAGTTCTTTAATTATACTTGTTAATTAACAACCGTTATCGGACACGTTATTTACGCATTTATTACGAAAATATGTTCTCTTTCATATAGAATTTTCTTTATGGAATAGCAGTCGACGGGTATTACTAATCAACTCCGACATTGCCTTTGAATGGTTCAACAATGATAAAGGTGTTTTAATTTATTCCACCTATTCAATACTTATATTATCACGTATAGTTGTTACATAATTAAATTTAATTAAATTTAATTATTTAATTAATTTATTTAATTTATTTAATTTAATTATTTAATTAATTTATTTAATTTATTTAATTTAATTAAATTTAATTATGTAACAACTATACGTGATAATATAAGTATTGAATAGGTGGAATAAATTAAAACACCTTTATCATTGTTGAACTGTTAAATTATCAATACGGACCTAAAATGAGGTTTATAACATGTAATTGCCTTTGAATGTCGACGAGAGAACTCGCTAGTGCACATAGCGAGGAACGATACTGAAGGTAATCGATCGCATGCAATATCATCGCTGGGGTGCATAAATACCGGTACCGGAAAAAATCGTGCATTCTTAATCACTCGTAATAACGGATGCGTCAGTGATAGGGCTCTCGCTGTAACCAAAGGATGATACACAGTTTAATATAGGAATTTTTAAGGGACAGAAAAAAGTCGTCGTTATAGTGGAGTTCTCGTTATATGTCGTACTCGCTATAGCGGACTTCTACTGTACTTAAAAATGCTAAAGGCGACCTAAATTTCGCATTCGACTACAAAGCTAACGTCACGTGGGGTGGGCTTTCCTGATTCAAACATTTAATAATGTGGGCTACTGAATATATCACAAGCATAGATGCAATAAAAAGTCTGTTATCACAACTTCCAAGAAAATAGCAGCATGTTGTCCTCTTTCATACAACATTGAATTTTTAAGAATACCCATGTAATAAAGGATATTATTATATTCCACACAGTTCCAGAACATCAAATACTATTCATACAAGCAATATCATGAATCAATATCAATCATTTTTAGAGAAGACCCAATATTATTAAACATCTTTAACGAGAAATCTACCACAAAACCTGTCACGATAATTCACAATACTCAACGGTGACATGAAACTTTAACGAGGCAGATTATGTACAGAAAAGTTTTGTGGACTTAAAAACACACAATTCAGTCCACAGAGACCGGCTCCATGGCTAAATGGTTAGCGTGCTTGGCCTTTGGTCCCAGGTTTGATTCCCAACAGGATCGGAAATTTTAACCATAATTGGTTAATTTCACTGGCACAGGGGCAGGGTATACGTGTCGTTTTAATAATCATTTCATCCTCATCACGATGCGCAGGTCACCTACGGGTGTCAAATAAAAAAGACCTGCATCTGGCGAACCGAACTTGTCATCGGTCACTTCCGGCACTAAAAGCCATACGCCATTTCATTTTAGTCAACAGAGTTTGGCTACTGAATATTTTAGAGGAAAAATTAATCAATATAATTAGCCACACTCTCACTGAAACAAAGTCCAGGGTGAAATTTATGGGAGAGATCTTAGATGAATTTGAAATTAAAACCGGTTTCAGGCAGAGAGATGGGCTTTCCCTGATTCTTTTCAATAGCGTCCTGAAAAATGTAATAAGAGTAGGGCAAGAAAGACTCAAAAAGAAAAAAAAGGGGACTCCATCATGAGATAAGATTAGGTTCAATGGGGTTGGTGTAAACCATTTGGCCTTTGGTGATGACATATCAATCCTCTCTGGAAATATAGAGACTGCATTAGAACAAATCAACCTTCTGAAAGAACTAGCAGGAAAAGTTGGACTTCAGATATCTTTTGAGAAGACTAAATTCATGACCAATATTAGGGAATTACCCACAGCACTAAAAACAGGATACAGGAAAATCATAGAACTCTATAAGCAACTAGCAGCCCTGTGGCAAACATAAAGGCTGTCCATCCCTATCATGAAAATGCAGGTGAAAATGTTTGTTAAAAAAAGATGGACCAACCCTGACTTCAGCTTCAGATTACAAGGGATAGAGGAAGTACTGTGCTTTCTGCCCATCAAAGGAAGACCACTATGTACTACATCTGTGCATCTCTGAAAACCATGAAAGTAGTTAGTGGGACGTAAAGCACATAACATTATTACTGTTCCTGCAACAAACCCATATGCAATGACCATCAAAAGAAGATATGCCCTGACTGTACCAGCTGATAACAACCAAGTTTCTTTACCCAGCGGGTAGTGAACTATTACTTGGCATGTTGTACGGTGTTAAGTGTGTTCATGCTTCTCTATTGTTGAGGCAACAAAATAACTTTTAAAGTTTGCTTTGTACATGGTCATTTTTCAGTGTATAATTTAGCAGATTCTCTAAGTTTTTGTGCACTGTCCTGTGGAACTAGGTTCCTTTTATATAGTGAAACAAGCAATAATGATTTGTTTTTATAAATATAGATAACTTTGATAAGTATTTACATGCTCATTGATCCAAATCTCATTTGATAAGTCATCATTACATATCTATTACATAAAATAAGAGTTTTATCTGTACATTGCTCAGAATTTAAAAAGAATCGTATTTCTGTGTCGGTGGTGTCCACACTAACAAGGAAATGCACTTTTAAATTTTTCGCATCTCTGTCTGTCTGTATGTATGTACGTACGTACGTACGGGCATCACGAGAAAATGACAGGAGAGAACTTAATGAAAATTGGTATATAAAGTCGGGGAATGAGACACTACAATCCAGGCTATAAATAATTATATTCACGCTGAGTGAAATGGTAGTTTAGAGGAAGGCCTAAAATGTAATTCTCAAATATCTATGTTATTAGTGATCCTATCGATAAATAGTTTATAATCGTAGTTTATTAGCTTCACTGGCCCCGTACTGATAGTTCCAACAATCACAGTTTCACATCCTTTAAAACATGCCAAAATATGTACTTGTTTTAATATAGAAATGTACAATTCATGAAGTGTATGTGAATGGAGCATCAAGGACATACCAGTGACACTTAACTCCAATCTTATACAAGTTTTATTACAAATTGTAATCAATAATTGATTTATTTTTGATGTATTTAATACATTTAGCAGTACCGGTTTCGGCCTCTATTAGAGGCCATCTTCAGCTGGTAAAGAACCTTCATTTCATAAAACATACAATAATATTAAAACACCACTTATTTCCAAATTTAAAAAATACAATTTGTAATAAAACTTGCGTAAAATTGGAGTTATAGAGGTCTAAAATTATGTCTAGTTCATTTGTGAAGTGTCATTGGTATGACCTTGATGCTCCACTCACATACACTTCATGAATTGTACATTTCTATATTAAAACAAGTACATATTTTAGAATGTTTTAAGGATGCAAACTTTGATAAAATCAGTAAAAAGTTAAATCTTCTTATCACTAAAATTGGGTACTTGTTGACCTCAGATTTGTCTTGTGTGTTTAATTGTCCAATGTTTGGAAGTAAAATGGTGAGAACATCCCACTGATTTTGTCGGTGTAAATTGTGATGCGTTGGAAGCAATGACTTGTATCGGAATATCTAAAATAACAGAAAGAGAAAAAGTTTTTTAAAGAGAAATGTGTAAATGTAGAATTCATCAAGTGTTTGTGAATAGAGCATTAAGGTCATACCAGTGGTACTTCACAAATGAACTTTTAGACATAATTTTAGTTAGACCTTTATAACTTCAATTTGATGCAAGTTTTACTACAAATTGAATTATTTAAACTTAGAAATAAGTAGTGTTTTAGCATTAATTGTGAAATACTACATAACTAAAGTTATACAGAATTAAATTTCCCATTATATGTCTTATATACAGTATTTTTATTATACTGGCTATGATAACAGATATTCATGAATTTCAATTTTTGTTCATATCAACGCTGAACCACAAGAATAGGGATGAACAGAATTTAATGAAAATTGGTATATAAAGTCAGGGAATAAGGCACTACTGTCTAGGCTATAAATAATTGTATTCACACTGGATGAAATGATAGTTTAGGGGAAGGTGCCTAAAAATTTAATTTTTAAATACCTATGTTATTTGCAATCCAGACGACGTCTCATTTGTTGCAGTGTAGTAAGTGCCCTAAAACATGCACACTACAAGATCTACTTCAGGCAACAGAAAATGCACTGGATGTCGCCAATTTCTGGTCAAAAGTAGTATAGACCTTTGTTTTTTGATAAGATTGACTTTGTATATAATGTATTTAATTCAGTAAGAGTATATATGTATATGTATTTATAGTATTAATGCTTCTGATACGAATAAATAAATAAATAAAATTTGTCCTATTGAAAAGTACTACATAACAGAAGTTACAGAGAATAGAAATTCCAATCATTTGTCTTGAACAGTTTCACCATACCGGCTATGATAATAGAATTCATGAATTCAGACTATTATTGATTAGTCCATATTAACGCCGAGCATTGCTAGCAAGGAAATTTTGTTCAATAGGGATGTAGAGAACTAGCACCGATAGAGCGCACTGCTGTTATACTGGGTAAGCGCAATGCGCTCTTCATTTGTCTCCTCTGTACTCATGCTGCTAAATATCCACGAATTTAAGTTGCTTAAATTGTTATTTTTCGTGACTATGCCGAGCTGTTGCAGTGTTCCTCTTTGAAAAAAATCAGGGAAACCCATTTTTTTCGTTTCACCCGTTTCCACAAAATAAAGAAATGAGGAAGAAATGGTTACATGCTATTAGAAGGAAAAATTTTGGTGCGAAGAATCTGACCGAAAATATTAAAGTGTGTTCCCATTATTTTAAACCCGGTGATTTCACGAAAACTTTGTTGGGTAAGTGCGATTTACGAAGGGAAAAATTCCTATTTTCTACCCATAAACTGATTAGGCATTTTGATAACCAGTGAATTTATGCGTTTGTATTTAAAGGTGAGAGAGCACCTGTTCCATCGCTTTTTCCGTGAACCACGAATACAACAAAAACAAGGAAGACGCCATACACTAAAAAATTGCCGGATTACCACGATAAACCTACAATATCGGAATATGCAGAAATAACCTCCTATGAAGTACGTGAAGAAATCGTGAATACACCCGAAGAAGTGAATGTTTACATTTGTGACTCCCAATTTCAAAGACATCAGCAATCAAAAAATACTACAAGTAATTTGTTTTTTGAGCAAACAATGCGTAATCGTGATGCGATATTGCTTTATACAGGGTTTGTAGACGTCCAACATTGTAAGCTGGTGTTTGCTGTTCTGGGGGAAAACAGATACAATTTACAGATATTCCCTCTTGAACCCAGACTTTGTTTCTTCTTCACAGTTATGAAGCTAAAGACCAACAAATCTGACAAGGAACCAGGCCTTAACTTCGGAATCCATAAAACTATTGTTGGGAGAATATTTAATGATAGGATTAATTTCATGTACTGCCAATTTAAAGAGTTGCTTTTAGACAGAAATACCTCTTGACTAGACTTATAACTGGTGCAACTGAGATTATACATAGCAAAACTTGTTCCAAGGCCACACATTCCACTTTCATAAGGCTAACTGTCCTCAACCGTTTAGTAGAGGGATGCTGAAAAGTTTATACATTTTGGCTGCATGTTTCTGAACACTGAATAATACCAGTCTTGGGGAAGTGCTCTAATGCGTAGCTTACAGCAGCAATATGCTTACAACATGCCTTGAGGCCTGCTCCAGCAAAACGTTCACATTCCCCTCCTATAATGTCAACAGGTAATCCTAAAATAAGCTTCACATTATAGGTCTTATGTTTTGTGTACTCGGATTTCACAGCACTGCATTTTAGAGTTTCACCCGATTGAAATTAACCTGTTATAAACAAAACACTTTTCACTGAAAAGTCTGTATCTAGCATAACACAATGATTTGTAGTTGGAAACAGGTGCTCCATCTATTTCCGATTTTCTAAATACGAAGTAATCCATCAGATGCAAATTTGTTGTAGTGATCTTCACCTTATGGCTGATGGTCAAATATTCAAAGGAACTGGCACTGGGAAACTCAAGAATATTCACATGCCTGTGGTGGTAGACAAAGGCTGTATGTGCAGTTTCATGTAAGCCATCAACCTAAAAAGAATACATGAATCGAAGTCTATAAGCAAGGGGAGCACGTGCGTGTTTAAATATATATATTTATCAATGTACAATACTCAAGTAATTGTAATCTTCAGGAAAAGGCATGCTGAATCCTATTCATTATTTGGATAATAAAGCATGTTATAATTTTCTAATTACCGCTGTACTAATTCTTCCTTCCTCCCGCTAGTTTTAGCGTTTCTGGTCCGTAGCTCATTTTGCAGCTGTTTAAGGCTTAAACGCTGAAAATCGTCTGTAATATTCTAGGAGATATACCTATACAATTAATTAATATAGTCTTGGAGTAAAATGAGAGAAGATACAATCGGCTTTAGCTCAGAAAAATCGGTCACATTCTATACATTACTCGCAGGTGACTGGGAGAAACATAAGACGATCGCCTTGCGCTTACCCAGTAGTACACGAGCGCTATCTGGCGCGAACTTTCTCTGCCTACATCCCTATTGTATTAACTGGCGATTGTTCTTGTCATGCTTGTCTTAAAGAGTAAAACCGCTTAGTTATCAGTCCACATTAACAAGGAAAATTGTGAAGATGATTATAAGAAATGAGAAAATCATAAAAGGAATGATTGCTTGAAGAATAAGACAAGAGGGAGTCATGCCCTAATATTATAGAGTCTGAAGAAAACTAAATGTGAGGCCTATCATATTGAAAGCTCATAAAACTGATCAACAATAACATTGCATTGACCATTGTTATGTGCGTTGTCTCTTCTGCTGCCACTCATCTCTGATAGATGGGATTACTGCTGCATCCCGAGTGAAACAGCATGTCTGAATAATATTGGTGGAAATTAGCTGGGGAGTTATATAACTTTGCACATGCTCATATGATTGTCCCATCAACGACTGGTACTACACCTAGTGTCCAGGTGCTTGGTTATGTTTACTAATCTAGTGTTAAACTGTCAGTAAAATCTCGTAAGATGTAATAGGTTCTACTTTCATATCTTCTGGAGTGCCATGATCTTATATAAGCAGTATGTCCAGTTGAAACTTTCTACTCTATTTGGAATTACTCTATTGGACGATGTTACTTTATTGGAACTACTCAATTTGATCTACACGAGGTAAAAGAGAAAGTTTTTGGTAAGTACGAGGATCACACTGAGGGGAGATCCTACAGACTATTCAGTTTTCAGATCTGTGAGAAAGGGAAACCAATATTTCTACTATTCCTAGAGATTCAAAAAGGCTTATGACAGCTTTATTGCAAGATGCTGTATGGAAAAACCAGTAGTTGTGTGCAAGTGGGTTGCAGGCTGCCCACAAGGTTTGAAACAAACAGAAGGGTACAGCAAGGCAAAGCTTTGTTACCCCTCCTATTTATCAGTATGATGGATGCCATAATTAATCCAGTAAAAAGAAAGGAGCTTACAAACTTTTGTCTTTGCAGGGGATGAGGTGATCTGGGGTGAAACAAAAATAATGTTGAAAGGCTGCAGAGATGGAATGGAGAGTTTGAGAAACATAATTTATCAGCAAGGCTAAGATATTGGTGATGAAGATACAAAGGAGATATGACAAACCACAAATCATACCAAATGACATCAAACTGGACAGTGTTCCAAAGTTGAAATACTTGGGTGGCATAGTATCAAAAGACAACCTTGCAAAATATGAGGGAGAAAAGAGAATTAGCAAGGTAACGTAATTTTACCACCAAGTAAGACAACTGTTGTGGAATAAACAAGTACTGCTGAAAGCTAAGATGGCATTGTATAAATCCTATAATACTCCCACACTCATATACAGCTTGGAAACTACCACAATAACAAGGCAAGACAACTCAAAACTTCAAGCTGTGGAAATTTTCCTACGCAAACCACGATCCAGAAGACTGAGAAGGACAAAAATATCTGAACGGGAGCCTCTCTACTATAAAAGATCCAGAAGGCAAGACTGAAGTGGCTTGGTCATGTAAAACGCAGCAGGCCAGCAGGACTGCAAGAGGCGAATATGAAAAAGAAGCAAAGGGAAAAAGACCAGAGAGCAGACCCAAAGAAAAATTGACTGATTTACTAAATAAAAAATAAATAAAATTATGTCAAGGAAAGAGGTCAAGATTAGGAGAAGGTTATGAGAAGAGTGGTTCATGGACAAAGATGGAGGGGGCTCATATACCACACTTGGGTGACTGGAGTTGGTCGATGACGATGATAATGACTACAAGATAACACTGACATATTATATAATGATGAAAAGCCAGGACAACTATCCCCTCAGTGTGATCCTCGTACTTACCAAAAACTTTCTCTTTTACCTCGTGTAGATCAAATTGAGTAGTTCCAATAAAGTAACATCGTCCAATAGAGTAATTCCAAATAGAGTAGAAATGTACAGACTTATGAAGATGGAAATGGATTTCTCAAGTGTGAATCCTGAAGACATCATGGAGAGTTACACCCATTTGTACTGCTTCAGAGGATATGAATAGTGTCCTCATCCTACGCTGAGAGCGAGAGAACACAGCAAAGAATAACTGAAATTATTTATACTTTCCTTTCTCTGTAAAGCAGAATTTGTCAGAATCTTGAGTTCTTCATGAAGAGAATAGAAGTAGATAGACTTTGTTAGTGAAACAAAATGTGTTCAAAAGTAAAATAGTGATCATCCTCACAATCATAGGTAGACAGGGAATTCATTTTGTAAATTTAAATTCCAAATATTTGAGAGTAAGTTTCGATGACCATCATCTATCTATCTATCTACCTACCTACCTATCCATCCTGAGTGTGACTGGTCTTCATTTACAGACTGATCTAACTCTCGCTACAGTTTCTTTATTTACAAACAGGTTGAACTATTTTATACACCTAAATAAGTATGCTGAAAAATACAGTATCTCTCTCTTGGGTGAGCCATGATAAGTTTTAGGGATGGGAGGTAAATATCGTAACATGATGATGTATTCTGTTTAATCACAGTAAGCAGTTCCAGAAATATCATGTTCCCTAATACAAAAGTAACTGTCTCAGTGAAACCAAGGGAAGGTAGGGAGTTTCAGACTGATTAATGAATATTAGGTTCCATAAGGAAGCATAGTGCTCATTTAAGCGTGCACTCCTGCGTAGGCATAAGGGATAATTTGGTAACAGCTTAGATGCAGTACTGACATTCCTACTCTGTTACTTGTTAGCTGGTTACAGATATTCTTTAGTTATTTGAAGAGCTTTGTATTAGGTTTACTGGTGATAATACGTACAGTAGCACGGTTCCTAAAAATAGTTCTGTGGTCTTTCCACATTATATTTTGTGTTTCACGTTGTGTTGTATACAATGAATAAAAGACAGAAAACAAGTTCTCTATTGTCTTTTTCACGGTTGCAGACCATATAACAACACTTGTCTGACAAGATTTATGAGGACAAGAACTCTGTTACATGAACCGGTTATTAATTTGAAGAAACGTGTAGAAAGAACGCACCCAACAACAACAACTGAATCCCGGGTTCGATTCCCGTCCGGGTCGAGGATTTTAATCGGGTCTGATTAATTCTTCTGGTTACTGGGACTGGCTATTTGTGTTTATCCCAACACTTCCCACTTCATATTCAGACAACACACTACACTACCAACCACCACGGAAACACACATTAGTGATTGCATCCCTCCACAGGGTTGGTGTCAGGAAGGGCATTAGCTGTAAAACAGAGCCTACTCCACATGTGCAACACAGTTTGCACCTGCAACCCCACAGGTATGGGAAAAAGCAGTAGAAAAATAATATTAATCATAATTGAAGATACTTTAGTATAATCTCAAGGTTCTACTAGTGCATCTATTTCTGAATGTGTTCATGGTATCAAATATCAGGTCCTGAAAAGCCATTGCAGGTGCCATCTTATGTAACAATCTCTTCCAAATCTTTGTCCATGACTGCAACCTGTGGGGCAGTGAAGCAATAGCTGCTATAATATTTTTTACCAGTACAATAGAAAATGAATGACATACAAAAGAAGAACCTGGGCAAGCCATCACAGATTTTGAGCCTTTTTTCTACGGTGGAAGATGAAGTTTTTGTAGCCTTTTATACTGGATTTACTGAGCAAGTTGGTTACACTGTTTGGGTCAAATAGATGTTAGCTTGCATTCGGGTTATGGTGGGTTCGAACCCTACTGTCGGCAGCCCTGAAGATGGGTTTCCGTGGTTTCCCATTTTCACACAGCCTGTTCCTCAATTAAGGCAATGGTCACTTCTTTTCTAGTCCTGTCCTATTCCACTGTCGCCATAAGATCAGTCTACGTCAGTGTGATGTGAAAAATGAACAGCAAGAAAAGTGCATTGGATTAAACCCTGCTGATGTTCTGTCCGATAGGAGGAATATTTTCTTGTCTCTCATTCCGGCAGCAAATTAAGAATGTGTGAGACACTCGTTCGTCAATGTATTTTAAAATCTTGGGTTCCAGTGTCTGTTCTACAGATCCTTGGATATCAAGGAATGCAGAGAGCAACCTAGCTGTCACTGCACATTTATAAATGAAGATTTCGAAGTGTTAGTTTTGGGAAAGTAAACGAGTCTTTATAAACTTTAATTTTTAATAGTTACGAATGTGACTGACGAGCTGTGAGGGACAGCAGTATTGAAGAAAATGAGATGGAGATAGAGCACAACTATGTATGTACTTAGTAAGGTGAGGCGGGGGGCTGCAAGAAGCACCAGATATAGCAACTGTTCCTCCCGAAAGCTGACCTGCAACTTGTATTATGTTACTTTTATATCCTAATACTACAGTGTAATGGATACAGAGGAACATGATAATGGAAAGTAACCATTTATCCCATCCCTAATAAGTTTACTTTTATGAATTCATTGTTGTTTACAGTTCCTTAAAGAATATGCCAAGTAGTTTTGCAAACTTAAACTATAAACTATACAATGGTGTTAGTTTTCATGGCCAGTGTCAACTGACAAGTGATGGTTGTTTCCTCAGATATTATGCTTGATTAACATTGTATGCTGACATTTCAACTCCAGTGCAGTAGCTCTTGTCAAGTTGAAATGATACGATTAGGGTAGGTGTCTGTACCTTTATAGTAATAAGAACGCTGGTATCGAACTGTTTCTCTCTCAGATTCATGTTAATAAGACTTAGATTATATGACTCGAATGGGGTCATTCTTCTGCAGTCTTGTGACAAGTAACAATCACCTAACTATAGACCTCCTTCTTTCTTGTTAGAAGTTGTCAGGCTTACCAATAGCGACAAGCATGATATTGGCAGGTAGGAGCCAGAATCATGATATCTTCAAATTTCATTTCATCACTGAGGAAAGAGAGAATATGTGCTGAGCCACTAAACATTTTTCTTGTTAGACAAGACAACAATGACAGGTCTAAATTCATTGTTTGTACAGAATTCTGTATGTTACGAGCACTGTACCAAGAGCGCCCCAACCTTTCAGCATTAACAAAAAGAAAGTGGGGATTATTTGCATATATACGGTATTTACTAACTTAATGTTACAACTTCCACAATTCAGAGCATCTTTATGCTTTTCTGTTCCCAAAGGTTTACCTACCATTCCCGACATTATGGGTTGTTTGGAATATAATGAACAAATGGCAACAAATTCATTTACACCCTGACAGAGAACACGAAACTCCTTCAGCACTGAATCATTTACTGAACACTTTTGATTTTTAGAAAATTTCAAACTGTATAAACTATTCTAATAACATTCAACACCATTCAGTTGTACCATATGCCTTACAGACACTGCAAACTGCTGCAAACCAAGCAGAAGTTACATGCTGTGGAACTGACATTGACGTGTATCCAGAAAGCACATTGCACATGTGCAAGCATTAGACCAAAGAGATTACAATCAGAAAGCAAATTGAAATAAAACCATAGATACTACTTGCATATATTTGTAAAAAAGACAAGTTAAATCATACAATGTTACTGTTCACATAGAAACATAGTAATAATGAACAACAAAAATCTGAGGATTTCTGGGGACAAGTGATTAAATCCAGAGACATTTCAGGGACCAATTTCCCCGAAGACAAAGAGTGAAATTAGGGGACTGTCTCTGGGAAACAAGGACGTCTGGTAACTTGAGCATACTTACAATGCCAGCATGGTCAAATTTCCCAGAATAAGACCCGTAACTCATCAGCTTAAACAGTACTTCATCTTAGTTTTGCTCTACATATGTTAAAGTGCACTTGGAATTTTAATGTTTGAACCCATATCTTTTTCCTGTTGCATCTTCTACCCATGTAAGCAGGTGATAGTGTTATTCATAAAGTGTATTCCTATTCCCCTTTCCTGGCTCCCTATCTTTGGTATTTTGCATTAGTTCACTTGTTTCATCATGTTCCTTATTGACACACAGTATGACTGATTAACTCTGATTAATCCTATTCCAGTTCCCACATGGTATTTCCCACAGTCATCTAATATTCTTCATCTCAATTGTAATTCTACAGAACCTTGAAAAGTGTTTAAAATAATTTCAAAAGGTTTTCTTACTTGAATAAAGAACCATCATCTGAATACCCTTGTTTCAGATGATTCTCGACTTGTTCCATCAGAGGCCGTTCACGTACACTAACAAATGATAATGCAGTACCCTGTAAGCAAGAAAAAGTTCAATGAGGAAGATAAAAACGCGTAACAAGGACAAATAATATATTTTTGAATATTCACCTGATTGTTTCCTCGAGCTGTGCGTCCAGCCCTATGGACATATGAGTGAACATCCAGAGGAAAATCAAAGTTGATAACATTTGATACAAACTGGAAATCAATTCCTCTAGACACTCCAGATTCTTTGTCTTTTTTCCTTTTGCTGAAATAAAATTGGAAAAGAAATTTAAAACAAAAAGCTTCAGATAACTCATGAAAGTGAACACATTATAACAACAGGGCATAAATTTTCACCTCTTAGAGGATGGGGAAATCTAATATTTTTATGAGTTGTGCGTATTACATATGTCAATGAGTATGTGTTTTTCCTTGCCATCATATTCCCGTCCTATTGCTTGTTTTATACACACTCTGACCTGTCATATATTTTCCTACCTTCCTGTCTTTCCACTGTGTATGTTTAAACTTCCACTGGTAATGCCCACTTTCATTTACCTCTAAATTCTTAGACCAGTAAATGATTTTAGGGTAGATTAATTTACAGCTCCATCGACCACTCACCGCTCGATACCGTGGTTCAAATACCGGTCACTCCATGTGAGATCTGTGCTGGACAAAGCGGAGGCGGGACAGGTTTTTCTCCACGTACTCCGGTTTTCCCTGTCATCTTTCATTCCAGCAACACTCTCCATTCTCATTTCATAGCATCTATCAGTCATTCAACAATCACTTTGGGAGTGGCGGACCCCATTGTACTAATAGCCTATATATGATTCATTCATTACATCCCCGACCCGGTCCATGACTGGAAAACAGGTTGCAGGTTTTCATTTTGATAATTTACAGCTCAAAGGTGGACAGAAAAACAAGCGGTATTCAAATCTGACATTTCCAGTTTCTCCCATCAGTTAACATAATTTCCTTCAAGGCTGAATATCAAAACAACATGCAACTATTGAAAATCATAGTCCATTTCATAACTGTCTGGTAGAGGAACTCCGTCTATGCACAGATTTCAATCTCAAACTGTGTTTTCAAAAGTCTTTTGCTGTTTACATCTCAGGATGTCTTTCTTGTTACACTGCATGCATAATGGAATTTGTAGGATGGTAAATTGATTAGAGATTTCATTGCTTGAAGATTTTATGAGGAATAATTATGTACGTGTTTGGAGTAAGTTTATGGACAGTGAAAATGGCAATGTGTGCGAGGCGATAGAAATGACTGAAACATGTGTTTAATGTAATGTCTAACGCTGAAAGCAGTGTAGTAGTGTGGAATAATATTGATGTGCGATGTGAGATTCGTGTATGTTTTAAGAATAGGGATGTGGTGAATGTGAAATTTGTGTGTTCTGAATGAAACTTTGTACAAGTCAAGTCAGGTGAGGAAGTGCAAAAGAACTTGGTGATTGGTTTAGTGAAGTAGAACTTCAAAACGTCTGCTGATAGGAGAATTAAGCAAAAGGGGAGATAACCAGGGGATAATTTTGAAGTAGGAGAAGAAGTGTTACTGAAGGTTTCACACATTTCTTCTGCAGACAATGAAAAAATTCACAAATTCTTTAAGCTGTATCAGGGGCTTTATAGCATTAGTAGGAAAGTAGGCAAATGTGCTTATCACTGCTGAACAGTGAAGGTGAATATAATATTCACAATCTCAAGAAATATGTAAGGTGAGATATTCAAGGTTAAGGTGATATATCTACATACGGTAAAACTTGCTCAAAGCAGACTCTAACGGGACCAAACAAAATTCTGAATTAGACAAGTTTCCGTATTACACAAAACTTTTATTTTTTGCCTTAAAACAGTAATCTTGCATACTGTTTAGAGCTTAACTGTATTTGATTACACAAGATGCTCATCTATCCAGATTGACGTATGTAGTATTGTAGTACACTGATTTGTTCATTATTATTATTATTATTATTATTATTATTATTATTATTGCTGCACTTTATTATTATTATTATTATTATTATTATTATTATTATTATTATTATTATTATTATTATTATTATTATTATTTACATTTTATAGCCTTCATTGGACCACTCTAGCCAACTTAATACAAAGAATTTTTCAGTTTCCTGTGTGCCCAGTACTTCTTCATTCTCTCTGATCTTATCCTTCTTTCTTCAATGGAAATCACCCTTCCTATTGTCTGTTTGTTGATTCTGATTTGCAATCTGGTTTGCTTGTCTGAGAGTTTCTTGATTTTGTCGGTTATGTTTCTTAGGTCTTCCACTGTAATTTATTATTACATACAGAATTATGCACACTATATCATTTTGGCACAATCACAACACTATATTACACTATTTCAGAACACAG
This sequence comes from Anabrus simplex, assembly GCF_040414725.1. Taxonomy (NCBI): domain Eukaryota; kingdom Metazoa; phylum Arthropoda; class Insecta; order Orthoptera; family Tettigoniidae; genus Anabrus; species Anabrus simplex. Next base: position 256,815,236 of record NC_090269.1, read on the forward strand.
GATATATGCTCCCTAAACTTATTTCCATCATAAAACTCTATACAGTACTTCAGAATACTAAGCTTTCTTCCACAGATCAAACAAAAAACTTGTTTCCTCTTCTTTCTAATCGTGTCTTTATGAATGCAGTCCTGAGCTGAGTACATTAATTCAAGAAGAGTGGAAGAGTTAGATGTGATAGTGTAATGGCAAATTGCTTTATGCCCCAAAAGCACTGCAGGCCTGTTCGTATCTTGTTCGCCTCTTTCTTCTTCTGTCTCCTCCTCTTTCTCGGCCTTTCTCACTGCTAGAAGAGCTGTAGCCGATTCGAAAATATGGTGTGTCATAAGTAGTTCAGTACTTCAAATTAAGTTCTCTGCCTCGCATAGAACGTTTCTTGCTTGACACAAATTGGGCATTGCCTAAGCATTTTCAAGAGCACTTCAGTCATTCCACCATCTGGTTTATTACACTTCTCCAAACATGTGAGTCAGTTTGTCCAAACAATGACACTGATCATACTAGCACCAGAAATGTGTTTTTTTTTTTTTTTTGCTAGTGGCTTTACGTCGCACCGACACAGATAGGTCTTATGGCGACGTTGGGACAAGGAAGGGCTAGGAGTGAGAAGGAAGCAGCCGTGGCCTTAATTAAGGTACAGCCCCAGCATTTGCCTGGTGTGAAAATGGGAAACCACGGAAAACCATCTTCAGGGCTGCCGACAGTGGGGTTCGAACCAACTATCTCCCGAATACTGGATACTGGCCGCACTTAGGCGACTGCAGCTATCGAGCTCGGTACCAGAAATGTACAAATATAGTATATAGGACTACATCATTTCATAATATATTCCACATTGTACAAATATATTTTAAAGAATTCTTTCATTTTTAGTTTTCGCAGTGAGGAGATTCCGTATTATACAAAAGTAAGAACATTATAACACCATAAGCTTCACCAGGATCAAAAGGGAATTCTGTAGTGGACAAGTTTTCGCTTCATTCAAGTTCTGCTTTGAGAACGTTTTACTGTATATATATACTAGCTGACCTGACAAACGTCATTCTGTCAAAAATAAATGACAATAGAACGAACTTAAATTCAGTCTGTACTGCACGCAAAAATCAGAATAATACAAATGACGAATCATCAACATCAAATGAGTTAATTTTCTACTGCTACTAAAAGTTAGTAACAAACTACTGGAAAAACGTGTTTTCATTACCTACAATATTAATATCTTGATTGTGAATAAGGAAATGCTCTAATACGTCACGGCATATCACTACCCAGAAATAACTCTGATTGACTGTAACGTAGATGGGAACTGTTCAGCAGGTCTTCAAATACCTCACAGAGCCATAATTATCCCCCGTTGCAAATCAAGTAATTTGATAAGTTAATGGTGTGAAGATAATGTGGCAAAACTTACTCCTCTTTCTTCGTAGGAAATAACTATCATAGAAAACACTGATTCCAATCAACACTATGAAGATGTTTTTCATTGTACAGCTTTAAGGTACACGATATTTTTTGTTTGATTATTGGCACGTAAACAAAGTTGATGGTTTTCCAACACGGGAACAGGCAACATACAATTGGCCATGCGAGAAATGTAGGTTTTCAAGATTAATGCCGCAAACACTCAATGGCTGCCCTTGGGATTTATTTATGGTCATAGCAAAAGCGAGCCGCACTGGAAACTGCAGTCATTTAAATTCAAATGGTATGTCAGTCGGAATCATAGGGATGCGTGGTATCAAAACGTCTTCTCCTTTATTCTTCCCCATTAGAATGGTTGCTTCGATCACGTTGTTCAGTAATGTTTTCACCGCTAGCCGTGTGCCATTACAAAGACACGGTTGGTTGATATTTCGCAACATTATGACCACTGATCCGACATTTAATTGAAGAATGTGAGGTGGTAATCCTGGCAAATCCAGAGAGTTCAAAAATTCGGGTGGATAGTTGACAACATCATCTTGGTTAGTAGCGGAATCAACTGATCTGTATGTCTTCAATTCACCGGCAATTTCATTTTGAATTTTGAAATTTAATTCATTTACATCCATGTTTTTGGCAGTCAATATAGCTCGTTCCCTCAACCAAATTTGATCTGTGTAATTCTGAGCAATGTTTGGGAACACCTCTTGAATGAGTTCGTTTTGGATTCAGTAAACCGACAAAAATTGTCAGGAAAAGTAATGCAGCCAGTCAGAACGTCTGAAGGGAATTTGCCATTACCAATGCCAATGAAAAAATAAATTGAAATGGTGTATGGCTTTTAGTGCCAAGAGTGTCCGAGGACATGTTCGGCTCGCCAGGTGCAGGTCTTTAGATTTGACGCCCGTAAGCGACCTGCGCGCCGTGATGAGGATGAAATGATGATGAAGACGACACATATACCCAGCCCCCGTGCCAGCGAAATTAACCAATGATGGTTAAAATTCCCGACCCTGCCAGGAATCAAACCCGGGACCCCTGTGACCAAAGGCCAGCACGCTAACCACTTAGCCATGGAGCTGGACACCAGTGTCAATTAGTTGTTTTGAAAATATCTCTCCAGATGGATCATTTTGCAACTCGACATGCATATTCTGGCTTAAATTTAGTATCTTGACATGTTTCTACAAAACTGATGACTTTAAACATGCATTAAGTTCATCAGCTGGCGTTGACCGTGGAATCACTGGCAATTTTTGACGAAAACCTCCTGCTAACAAAATCATCGCTCCACCAAATCGGTTTTGATTGTTCTGCAGATCTTGCACGGTTCGGTCTAATGCCTCCAAAGACTTTTTATGTGCCATGGTGCATTCATCCCATACTATCAATTTACATTGTTGCAAAACCTTTGCCATTGCAGAGTTCTTCGATATGTTGCAGGTCGGAGTTTCATTGCTTTGCATATTCAACAGAAATTTTAGCGCTGAATGGGCTGTTTGACCGCACTCCAACAATGTAGCTGCAATGCCTGATGAAGCAAGTGCAAGTGCAATTTTATTGTGTGAGCGAATTGTTGCTAAAATCAATGAAATTAAGAAAGTTTTTCCTGTACCCCCGGGAGTGTCCAAGAAGTAAATCCTTCCAGTTCCACCATTTACAACTTTCATTAGAGTATCAATTACATACTTTTATTGTTGGTTCAACAGCGGAAGATTTATTCGAACTGATTCTCTTAAAGCACCGAGATCGTACAGCTTTTCGCGTTGCAACTCTTGATTAAAAGCATTGTGCATCGGGCGATTGGGCGCGGCCATGCCTAATTGAGATAATACTTTGTTTGACATCATCAAGCACATGTTCTTAATTGACATCAACGCCTCATTGTACATTTCTTCACTGATTTGTAAATTTGTGCAGTCTGATTAGACTGAAAATTGGCTTGGCTTGCAGCATTTCAAGTTCTTCGACCGAAGTTGCTCCGCCCGCGTCTTATAGGCGGCATGAGTCTTGAAATGAGTATACTGTATATGGAAGCACACACAAAATAAAAAATCACCCAAAGAAATCGATGAACTTGTATGTTGAGAAGCGAAGATTTAAAAACAATCAAGGTAGACAAAGGTCTCTAACTACGACTCTGCGTGCGACTGTCTGGAGAGCGTACGCGCGAAACCAAAACCCAAGGAGACATTCTTCCTGTCACAAACTGAGAACTAAGCAAGATAAGAACTTGGGGGTTTGTTTTAAAAATAACTTCCATATCTGAAGACCATTTGTCTTGCTTTGCCCCCCCCCCCCCCCCCATGAAAATTCAATAGCAAAGAAGTTGGCCAGCGACAGACTTTTTCGTGTCTGCACATAAAAATCTCTGAACACGACTGAAAGGAAACACAAATAGTGCATGTTCTTATCAATTAAATTTAAAAGCAAACTTATCTACGTCGAGCTGAAATGTTCCTTTACCAGCAGTGAAAAAATTACAAATAAAGTGAATATAAAATAGGAGTTATGACATGATAAGTTCTATGCAATGAAGATTTTGCATTTGAGGTAACATTCCATTATATTAACATTTTCACACTCAATTATTTTGTAAACTTTTTTTCTGTTAACGGCATCAAATGCGGCTTGAAATTTTGTACATAATCTGATATTCACCCATTTTAATCGATAACATTGAGATTTACGGACATTTGACAAATGCGCTGGATTAGAGGAGGACAGCGCTAAGCGCAAACGTGGGAGAAGGAAAGAGAGACGAACAGTTTGAATGGAAAAAGAAAAATGGGGCTTTTACGGTTTTTCCTGGCATTTTTTCCAATTTTTCCCTTCGTAAAACCTTACTCGGACTTCAACGAATATTTGAAAAAAAGAATTAGCTGAATTGGTCCAGCCAATCCCGAGTTTTGCGCTTAGCAACACATTTAGCGATTCATTTTTATTTATATAGATTATAATGTGAGAAACCTTTAGGGGTTCATTACTAGGTCTAAGCCTGTATTCTGACTAAACTGTGATTTGCTTAGATGTAATTAGATGTAATTAAGAAATTAATCTTCACAAATCAAGGGGAGGAATCGGAACGGTACAGAAACCGAACCCCAAGTGAAAAATTAGCATTTATAATGACCATAAGATCTGTTCAAACATAACCGGTACTTATTGGGGCATGTGTTTGATAATATTTATGAGTTAGGCACCAATTGTATTATATATAAGAGTTATTTTCATTAATTTTAGGGTCTATGTTATATTCTTTCATGTAAATTTAAATGTTACGTTAGTACGACTTGTGCAATATGGTTAAGATCAGCATAAACATCTTTGTCTGTTGAGAATATATATATATATATATATATATTCTTGAAATCCCAGCATGTAATTATGTTCAAGGTTGCTTTGGGACTGTAATTATAAATTATAGAGGGAATATAATTATAATCAATGTATTGTGGACAGTTAGTGCTATTCATTTGCTTCCAATTTTATATCAACCAATAGGAAGTAAGAACTTTCCTTAATTATTCGTTTTATGTATCATAGAATAGATGATGCATGATAGACAATCAACATAGAGCTAGTATCACAGTGACTTTTGGAAAGGCCAAGTGGCATGGACCTGTGTGATATATATGTATACATATTGAAAACTCAGTATGTAAAGATGGTTACAAGGTTAATCAACTTGTTAGATGCTTGGAGCCTTGTAAACACTGACATGCTGTTCCCCGATGCTGTGACATAGTCATTTTTTGTTCATGGCGGTTGACCTCTAGAGATCTTTTGCCACTACTTGCACCATATGATATGAACCTGCATGTAATTGGAATTGCGGAAGTGCAGAGTGTTGAATGTGAGGAAAGAAATGTTAAGGACGATACAAACACTCAGTCACCAGGCCAGGGATATTAAGCATTTACTATTAAAAACCCCTGACTCAGCGGGAATTGAACCCGGGGCCGCCGGGTGACAGGTGGACACGTTGCCCCCTACATTGCAGGGCTGGACTTCCGTTGGTCATACTTTATATTTATTCTCATGTTGTACTTACGTGATATTTTTATAGTCATGGACACTATATGTTGTTTAGAAAAGTTCATATCATGATGTAATTATTGAACCTAGTTTGCATTTAGAGGTTAAAGTGAAGACCACTGCAAATGTAATGTAAACCTATCAACATGAGTGTCACTAATGTATCAGATTTCTGTGTGATTTAGAGAAGTCATCAGTATTGAGTGTAAATATAAAGTTATGTGTGGCATGTCTGTCTGTTAGGTCATCAGCCCAGAGGCTGGTTGGATCCTCAAATAGCACCACCAAAGGTTATGCGGTTATAAGGAAACCCCAAAAACCAATGGAAGCACCAACATGAGGCGTACTAGGCAAGATGAGGAGTGAGGTAGTTTGCCATTGTTTTCCTCACTGGGTCAGAAAGTACTATTGCAGCACAGCTGACCCTATGAGCAGCAGCTTTTATAACACTCAGATGCACTAGTCATGCTCCGAATGTCATTACTCAGCACTACCCATACCCCAGCAACTTCCATATTGTCACAGCCATGGATGTTGACTGGGACTTTGGTGGAAGCTACACTTTACTCTGGCCTGTGCCAAGAGATGGATGCAAAAGTACTGTATCCATCAAGAAATGACAGCAAGCAGATGTGTGGCATAATAAACCAATATTTCAAAGAAGAGGGTTATGGTGATGGTGGTGGGTATTCGGCGCACCATTTCATGTATTGTACTGTACTTTAAGATGGTTGTTTCAACCATCTGCAAACTCTGTATTATAAGAGAAATTTGTACTGTGGACAAGGACAAAGTACAGAATCAATTGTAAATTTTGTAAAACTTCATATATCAGACCAACTGGTAGAAGTTTTACAATAAGATATCAAGAGTATTTAAATGTCGTCAAATACAAGTTTTCAGCTAAGTACATCCACATGGAACACTTCAGCCATAAAATATACGTCAATTAATCAACATGTTAGAAAACATACTGGCATAATTCATATATATCAATATAATAATCCACAACATAACCTAAATGAAATTAATGAAAAATTTAATTTACTGTATGAACCTTTTTATTCCATTTGTATGTAAATGCAAATTCGACAACATGTGGTACCACACCCAACGAATGAAAGCTCTACCTTCCCCATCTTTGGCTCCTTTACCAACTCCCCTCAAGAACTTGTAAGCTATGAAAAAGTTAATGATGACAAACATGAAATTCTAGGTGTAAAGCTCATCTCTAAAGATAATAGGCAAGTTGATGTCTTTGGGGTGTACAGACTGGGAAAGGGTAGCGCTGACACTGATTCAGAATTCTTTGATAAGATAATCAGCTAGGCCTATGTGGGAAACAATATGGAAAGGAATGTGATAGTAGGAGATGATCTCAATTACCAAATGTCAATTGGGAAGGTAATGTGAACGACAGGAAGCATGGCCAACAAATGGCAAATAAGTTAATATGGGAAAGCAGCTATTCAGAAAGTGAAGGAACCAATTAGAGAGAAGAATATCCTGGATGTGGTGCTGGTAAAACCAGATGAGCTCTAGAGAGAAACCGAAGTAATAGATGGTATTAGTGATCACGAAGCTGTTTTTGTTGTAGTTTAAAAAAATGTGAAAGAAAGGACGGTATTAAAATTAGGACTATTAAACAGTACTATATGACTGATAAAACAGGCGCGAGGGAGTTTTTAAAAATTAACTATGATCGGTAGAAAACGGTAAATAAAAATGTAAACAGACTCTGGGATGGATTTAAAGCAATTGTTGACGAATGTGAAAATAGGTTTGTACCTTTAAAGGTGGTAAGAAATGGTAAAAATCCACTATATTATAACAGAGAAGTAAAGAGACTAAGAAGGAGGTGCAGATTGGAAATAAATATAGTTAGAAATAACTGTGGGAGTAAAGAGAAATTGAAGGAATTTACTAGGAAATTGAATCTAGCAAAGAAGTCAGCTAAGGATAACATGATGGCAAGCATAATTGGCGGTCATACAAATTTTAGTGAAAAATGGAAGAATATGTATAGGTACTATAAGGCAGAAACAGGTTCCGAGGAGGACATTCCAGGAATCATTAATGAACAAGGGGAGTGTGTATGCGAGAATCTTCAAAAGGCAGAAGTATTCAGTCAGCAGTATGTAAAGATTGTTGATTACAAGGATAATGTCCAGTTAGAGGAGGTGACTAATACTAAAGAAGTATTAAAATTTACCTATGACAACAATGACATTTACAGTAAGCTACAAAAGTTGAAAACTAGAAAAGCAGCTGGAATTGATAAGGCTTCAGGGGATATACTAAAGACAATGGGTTGGGATATAGTACCATATCTGAAGTATTTACTTGATTATTGTTTGCATAAAGGAGCTATACCAAATGAATGCAATTTTGCCTTATGTTGCACCGACACAGATAGGTCTTACGGCGACGATGCGATAGGAAAGGCCTGGGATTGGGAAGGAAGTGGCCATGGCCTTAATTAAGGTACAGCCCCAGCATTTGCCTGGTGTGAAAATGAGAAACCACGGAAAACCATCTTCAGGGCTGCCGACAGTGGCGTTCAAACCCACTATCTCCCGGAGGCAAGCTCACAGCCGCGCGCCCCTAGCTGCATGGCCAAATCGCCTGGTACCAAATGAATGGAGAGTTGCTATAGTAGCTCCTGTGTACAAAGGAAAGGGTGATAGACATAAAGCTGAATATTACAGGCCAGTCCGTTTGACATGCATTGCATGTAAGCTTAGGGAAAGCATTCTTTCCGATTATATTAGACACTAGCTGATGTACCCGTGCTTTGCTATGGTATTCTCAGAAAGACAGTCTTTGCGGTTTTCCTAACTGAACTCAACTTAGGCCATTACTAAAATGTCAGTAGGAATGTAGGATTAAAAGCAATGTTGAAAATGAAAACCTACAACCTGTTTTCCAGTCTTTGACCGGGTCAGGGATGTAATGAATGAATCAGATATAGGCTGTTATTACGATGGGGTCGCCACTCCCAAGTGATTTATATTAATGAGTGATAGATGCTATGAAATGAGAATGGAGAGTGTTGCTGGAATGAAAGATGACAGGGAAAACCATAGTACCCGGAGAAAAACCTGTCCCGCCTCCGCTTTGTCCAGCACAAATCTCACATGGAGTGACCGGGATTTGAACCACGGTCTCCAGTGGTGAGAGGCCGACGCGCTGCTGTCTGAACCACAGAGGATACCCTAAAAGCAATGTTATCATATAAAATACTCGACCAAATGAAAAACCACATATTTTCTCACTTTTAACAAACAGTACTACGGTGCAATAGTTACAATTTATTGTTTTTATATCCACCTTATTCTATACATAAAAATGTTCATTGTCTCTAAAAGGAAATTTACTACAATACAAACATTAAATGGGACATTTCGCTCATTGTGTCGAGCATCTTCAGCCATTTTGTACAATTATCTCAAGGTTGAGTCATTATATTAAACCTTATTTGACAATTATGTCTTCATTAAAATGTTATTATACAATAAAATATCATTACTATATAAAAGGTAAACACGAAGAAGTAACAATTAAAAATGGGTCTATAACAGACTAGACGTTAATCACAGGAAGTTGATGTCCAAGTCATAGTAATGTGCCAATTAAATTGTAAGATTTGGCTAAAAATTCCCGTTTTTTCTAACACTGCTAGTGCTAAGTTACTTATCAAAGTATAAATGTTCATATGAAGATTAATGAATTAGAAGATTCAATTTGTAATATATTCTCGTTAGATGCGAATTACACCATTATTAAAAAATGGAACATTGGAGGTTTGTATGTATGTGTTGTACTTGTAGTCTTAGCCAATTCCCAACTGATTTGAGTTGGCCAATTTTTACTGGTCTGTTTGTTATTAAAGCGTGGTTAAAAGGGACATGAATATTAGTTACTTAGTTGTTGGTGTGCTGTTTATTGCAACGTTACGTATGAATATGTCTGTAACAAAAGAATGTTATGAGTGTGATGCTTTGTAATCGTTTATATAGATTTTATGTCACGCTTTAGTGCCTAGCTGTGCTTGTTGCAGTACTGAGACATTTTGTCTTCGTGTTCTTACTTCTTAAATCGGAAATGCAGATGAAACTCCGATTTTCTTTGATATGCCGAGAAACACAACAATTACCAAAAAGGGAGCATCCAATGTAGTCAAGAGGATTAGAGGGGCAGAGAAGCTTCGTTTCACAGTTATGCTGGCTGTTACTGTGGACGGGCAAAAACTTCCTCCCTATGTAATTTTCAAGCGAAAAACAATTCCCAAAGAGAAATTTCCTTCCGGTGTGCACATTCATGTTCAGGAGAAAGGATGGATGGTGGCGGATCTCATGAAGGATTGGTTGCATGTAGTATGGGGAAGACACCCTGTCCATCTCTTAAATCACAGGTCTCCTGGTTTAGGACAGTTTCTGTGGCCATCTTGTTGACGATGTTTGTCAATAAAGGGTCAACCAGAAGACTGATGATGCAATAATTCCTAGTGGCTTGACGTCAGCTTTGCAGCCTCTTCATCTAAGCATCAACAAGCCATTCAAGGACAACATGCAGCGGGTATATTCCGAATGGATGGCGGGAGGTTCTTATACTCTGGCAGCTACCAGGAAGATCAAGAGGCCTTCACTAGAATTCATATGTGAGTGGATTGTTCGTGCATGGGGACCAATCTAACAAGACATCATTATGAAAAGTTTCGAGAAAACTGGCATTTCCAATGAACTAGATGAAACTGAAGAGGACTGCACCTGGGGGATAGAAGAGAATGGGAGTGATTCATCACACATGACTTCGGAAGAAAGCGATGATGAATGACATGGCAAGTCTATTTCTTTGAAGTGAAATACACATTAGTTTAGGCAATTTTACAGATTTTACCCTAATAAAGTATTCTAATTTATTTCAGGTATCTGGCTCCTATCTTCAGCGAATTCTCGCGTGACATTAAAAGACAGCGGTTTCCGTATAATTATTGTTAGGGAACGCATTATTGTCTTTGATTTTGTATTGAATTATACATATTTTAATCGTTTTGTACTATTTTAGGTCTTTTTCATTTCCATTTTAAATTTAGATTCACATAATTTTCCCTCCCTCTTTCTTGAGGTGAAAAAAATAATTAAAAACGGGGGGGGGGGGGGAATTACGCGAGTAAATACGGTATTAGCAATTTTAGCTGCCAATATGGAAATCATGAGACTCATATCTTGTAGTACTCGCAAGGTAGGAAAAATTATTTCTTAAGGGATGTCCAATGCACTCAAGTCAACCGATTCAGGATGTTATGAATATTAAAATGATTCATAACTTCAAATATATATACAGAAATATGCAAATGCCATGAGAATATGCACTAACTTTCAAAATATGCATTTGTATATGAGTGTATGCACCTCCTAATCAGTATTGCCATGGTTTTCTAACTTACAACATGGCACAGCAGTAGAAGAAAAGCCTCAAAACTGTTCAAATTTTATTGTTTATTTGGTATTAAATAATGATCTGAGAAATAAATACTATGATTTCAACCATTTATGTGCAGATGATATAAGCTCAGACTTCCAATACTGTTACCCAAGTGTAAAATCTAAAAACATCTATGAATAGCATTAAGAATACCATTAAAAAGTGTAAATGGGAAGTTCAATTGCTTCAAGCTCCTTCAAGCCCTTTAACAAACTAATGGTTTTACGTACCTCTTCTTTCCAGCCAATGGTCCAGAATAAGATTCTTCAAGGGCCTTCTCATCTGATGCTATGATGATGTCATAGATTCCTTGGTTGAACTGGTGCACTGAGTGACAGCGGACATTAGCAGGTAGCTCAGAATTCAACACACATGTAGGGATCTTGAATTGTTCCAAGTACAGCTTCAGTCTAACAAAGACAATTAAAAGTATTTAACACATATAAATATAATTTCTTTAAATTATTCACTTGTTAAGTGGTGTTCTTCCTGATGTTATAGCTGTCAATTACAATGCTACTATTATGCTACTAATGATAAAGAAACCAAACCAAACCAAACCCCATGGCACTACAGCCCTTGAAGGGCCTTGGCCTACCAAGCGACCGCTGCTCAGCCCGAAGGCCTGTAGATTACGAGGTGTCGTGTGATCAGTACGACGAATCCTCTCGGCCGTTATTCTTGGCTTTCTAGACCGGGCAGCTATCTCACCGTCAGATAGCTCCTCAATTCTAATCACGTAGGCTGAGTGAACCTCGAACCAGCCCTCAAATCCAGATAAAAATCCCTGACCTGGCCGGGAATTGAACCCGGGGCCTCCGGGTAAGAGGCAGGCACGCTTCCCCTACACCACGGGGCCGGCAATGATAAAGAAAACTCCCCAGAAAGTCTCCAAGAAGGTACTTAAACTGATTTGGTTTCTGATCACATGATTACGTAGTAATTTCTTTTGCTAATCTTGACTTTATCACTGCTATATGACATGCAGTGCAACAAATTAAACTGAGTGATATCTCAAAATTCTTAAACATGTAAATCTATATTTCAAAATATACTTAGTGTTTAAATCTATAAAGTAAATATATTAACAGTTCACTCGAGGTATAGCATGTAAGTATTTGTGATAAAAGTTTCAACTAATTTTTAAATTTGACAAAGTATATGAAGTGAGAGTTAAGGGTGAACCTTTCCTGCATTAACACCATATAATTTTCCCTATAATAATGCTATCACAACAGTTAATTATGTAACTGTCACAAACATGGAACAGAAGGCCATGATATACAAGAATATGAAAAAGTACTCTAGGCTTTGGAGACCCTAATACCAGTAGAGATTAGAAGACACCAATGAAGATCAGATAATTTTATTCAGTAGTTCTCAGAAACCTCTAGAAAAGTGGATGCCACTTATATGAGAAATTTTACTTCGAATAGTTTTCTCTAAAACTATTCTTCTTGTTAGCTCACTTGAGATATTAACTTTGAACATACTGTAGCTCTCTACATCTAGAGGGTACCAGTGTGTATGCTCCAGTAGGTGTATTTTCCAACTGTAAACATTCACTCAATGCTGTTGGCATTATTAGCAGACAAAACAAATAGAAGTATTGCAAAACAATCATACTTGATTTATAAAATAAATACACCATTTTCAAGTATACATGTAAAATATTGCAAATTACAATAATACAGTATATAGGCAAACCTCTCAATGACAAAGATTGATATAATGATAAACTTGCATTAGGCAATATCTTCATACAGTCCCGACAAACTTTCTATCTTAATAGCATTAATTACACCAGCCTGCGAAGACTTTCCGGCAAAAGCAATTCTATGTGATATTTAGTGTAAAAAACCCCACAGCACTTAACACCCTCGAAACGGCCTTGGGCTGCCCAGTGACCACTGCTCAGCCCGAAGGCCTGCAGATTACGAGGAGTCGTGTGGTCAGCACGACGCATCCATTCGGCCGTTATTCTGGGCTTTCTACATTTAGTGTCCTTATGTAAAAAATAATACCAGTTGTTTCGTATCACGTACAGATTTGTCACAAGTCATCTCATGTTTATGCTAATGGAGCTTCGTTGCTGTAAATGAAGTTTGGATTGGTTGTATGGAATGCAGGTATGGACATATCTGAAAGAAAATATTGTAATGTGCTCTGTTTTGGAGGAGAGTAGGTAATCATACAGGAACACTGGAAGAACAATTAGAACAGTTGCACTTCGCGCATGTGCAATGTCAGACGAGGTCAAAGCACCAAAATCGCGTTTCTCCGTAGTCTGAGAGGAGAATCTGAGAACGTGTCACGCCTTTATCTAAAAGTTACAATATGCACTTTAAGTCGATTGAGTGAATAAGGGAGTTAGTTTGTGTTAAAATGGGAAGTGGCAGTGATGTTCGGAGGTGAAAATGTGTGAACAATCCCTACTCTTTCTGTTATATATGTGGCCAGTATAGAATTAAAGGCCAGAAGCAAAATATTACGCCATTTATAAAAAGCCTGTACTTGGCATATTTCAACACAAAGTTAGGTGATCATGACAAGAATTTTGCACCACATACTGTGTGTAAAACGTGTGTAGAAAACCTGCGGCAATGGTACAGTGGATTCTCGTCGTCAATGCCATTCGGAATCCCAATGGCTTGGCGGGAAAAAAGAAATCATTTTTACGAATGTAATTTTTGTTAATATAAAGTGTCCGGTTTCAATATGAAAAACAAAAAGCACATTGTGTATCCCTGCCTTCCACCTGCCATAACCCCCGTACCACATGGACCCGATATTCCTGTCCCAAAACCACCAATACAGTTATCAGAGAGTGTGTATTTGTCATCTTCGAGGGTGGAGGATGGTGGTGATGATACCTTTGTACTGGATGTTGAGGATAAAACTTTACGTCTTTTTAATCAGTGTGACTGAAATGATTGGGTGCATGACCAAGGCCTCACTAAAGAAAAGAGTGAACTTTTAGGATCAAGATTAAAAGAAAGAAATTTGTTACTTCCTAGGACAAATTCATATTGTTACAGAAATCGGGAGGAAGAATTCCGGCAGTTTTTTGTTCACGAAGACGAACTTGTGTTTTGCTGTGATATCCCTGGCTTGATTTGTCATCTTGGAACTATTTACCGAGCAAAGGACTGGCGTCTATTTATTGATATCAGTAAAAGAGGTCTCAAAGGTGTTCTTTTGCACAATGGAAATAAACTTGCTTCCGTGCCAGTTGGCCATTCAACATCCCTTCGTGAAAACTATCACAATTTATCTATGGTGTTGCAGAAACTGAACTACAGTGAACACAGATGGTTACTGTACTGTGATTTAAAAGTGTGCGGTATCATATTAGGGCAGCAAGGAGGATATAAAAAAGTTACGCTGTTTTCTGGGTGAGTGGGACTCTCGGGACAGGGATCGTCACAGGTTAGTGTGAGTAGCCCAAGAGGAAATGGTTTGTGTCTGGAGAAGAAAACATCGTAAATCATCCATTAATTGATCCTCAAAGTGTGTTATTACCCCCTGTACATATTAAATTGGGAATTATGAAGCAGTATATGAAGAGTTTGGAAAGAGGCAGACCCTGCTTTCAGTACCTCTGTCAGAAATTTCCAGGACTTTGGATGCCAAAATTAAGGATGGAACACAGCTTCATCATGGGAATCATTCAAGGATGCTTGTAGCAAATTCCTGGGTAATGTTAAAGATGTCAACAAGCAACAGGTTGTGAAAACAATCCTTTACAACTTCCAGAAATTGGGTTGCTGCATGAGCTTAAAATTACATTTCCTGCACAGTCATCCTGCAAATTTAGGAGCATTAAGTGAGGAACATGGAGAGCGGTTCCATCAGGATCTAAAAGAAGTGGAACGAAGTATCAGGGGCGATGGGACGTCACCATGAAGTCAGATTACTGTTGGTGTCTAGTGCGAGATAACACTACTGAGGAACACAAATGCAAATCAACATAGCATTCATTCACATCAAAGTGCAGCAAACAATAGTGTTTTTGTAGTAAGATTCATACATTCTAGCAATTAACATGTTACTTTTTTGTATATTCATTGCAATTTGATCACATCCCATTAAAATTACACATATTTTCTCTATTATGGTGTTTTCTACTGAAATTACATATCAAATTTGGATTTCAAATAGCAAAAAACACTGTATGGTTTACAAATTTGAAATCAGCACACCTAAATTAGGGTAAATTACTTCTTCAACCTTTTGCTGAAGAGAAAGTTTTTTTTTTGTTTGTTCCATAGGCCGGTGTTATATTTATTGATAACAGCGATGAAGCACTTTCAGGAACATCCTGTTGTAATGATATGAATCTTGACCTTAAATGTTTTTCAGAAAGCAATAGCTGATCCTTATAGACTGTAGCAAATGTAGCTAATGACATGAGGATGGGAATTTATATGAATCAATGGAAATGTAATGTAGTCGTGGCTTTTGTCAATAAAAATCAGTAAGTTTGTAATTAAAATGAGCAGTGTTTAAAGACTTGGATGGAAGAGTGTAACAGAAAGCAGTTGCAAAAATCCATTCTATGCTGAAAACATTTCTTAAAAGAAATTTAGGAAAAAGTTATGATTGGACAATTTGACTATGTGCGAGAGCATTTGAAGATTGGAGTTTCAGATTATGTGGATAGTGCTACAGTAAAATGATTTTACAAAATAAGGGCTCAAAATGCTCCTATAGGAGCTAACAAAGCCCTCCTTTTTGCTAAACTACTCACTGATGAACTGATAGTCACAGAAGTGAACAACAGGAAAAGGAAGGAGTTAAGTAGAAACCAGAAAGACCCTCTATTAAGAATTGCTGGAACACACAGAATAAATTGAGTATGATGTTAGTTCCCTTCAATGTGTTGCAAAGGAATGGTTAAGTGCTATTATGTAATGCAATTTTTATTATGTACTTAACCCATTAGCGCCTAGCGTTGCCATATGGCAACGATTTTCGCACCTTTTTCTTTTAATGCTGTAGGCAACAAGAAATAATCTGGAAGATTGTGGTGTCATCCGACAGTTAGAGAAGGGTTTGTAGAATCTAGTAATCATGTTTATTTCGTTTTAAAATCTATTGTTGTGACATAAAGACTGGTGGACTCTTGGTTATTTTAAGATTCCTGCGAAATGGCTGCCGGCTTCACGTAAGAAGGATATAAAATGTATAAGTGAAGTTCTTTCATTGGATTATGTTTACAGTAGTGTTGTGCACACTTCATTATATATGTTTGTTGAATCATTAGCGTTGCCATATGGCAACGCTAGGCGCTTATACTCAGTAAAATAGCTGCAGCTGTCAGATCATGATACTTTATACTGATTCATACATCTTCATTTCAGGAAGGGATTTTCCCTTTTAGAAGCACTGGATATGCTACTGACTGAAGATCTCGATGGTGATATTTTTGTGGAACCGCACTATGTAAATGTACTTACAGATGAGGGCTCCTGCTGATGAAGATGATGGTGGGCTTGTTGATAATCTCTCTCTCAAAAGTTATGTGTCAGTGCTGAAATGAAGCTTGTAAATAATGAAAGAATCGGGATTAGGTCTACTGATGCAAGATCTGTTTCAATACCCGATGCTGCGAAAGAGCGGATAACTGATAGAGGAAATAAGAAATCAAATAAAAAACCAAGATAGACTGATGGGGCTGATTTCAATATTGGGCGACTGTTGACATTTCCGGAGCCTAGTTATAGCAAGTGAAAATCCATGACTGTTGTTGACATTTTTTAATTTTTTAATTGTTTACAGATAACCAGCTGATCGAACATTTAGTTCGAGAGTCTAAAATGTATGGGGTGTTTTTAAATTGTACGGACCCACAAATAACTTCTGATGAAATTCGTTGCTTTGTCGCCATACTTTTCATTTCTGGATATAATAGGTTGCCCTCCAAGCGTTCTTATTGAGACACGCAGGATGATATGAAGACAGTGAAAGATTGTCATTCTCTATCTCTGTGGCTAACGCGCAAGTATTGAGGGTGGGCTTTTATATGCCTCCGAAAGTATAGACTAATTTTTTGTAACTGCATCTGAAGTTCTTCTTCTTCTTCTTCTTCTTCTTCTTCTTCTTCTTATTTTTCTTCTTCTTCTTCTTCTTCTTCTTCTTCTTCTTCTTCGTATTTTTGATTTTTTTCTATTGTTCCAGTGAGTGTTTTATTTTGACAGGCAATGAACTGTACATATGTCTATATACTGTAAACAAATATTTTCTCCTTTGTTCAATAATTCTATTTTTTTACCGTGGTGTGAATAAAAACTGATATTCCATATTCTTACAATAAATAATGCTAAGATATTTCAACATTGTTATTGCACGAAAATGAAAAAAAACCCCACTTTGCAACCTAAATTCGACTTTCAAAACTCATTGTTTAAAAATAGGTAGTGCAAACGCCTAGCGTTACCATATGGCAACGTCAAATATCTTATGATCTAGCGATTCCAAAATTCTGATACTTGTTTTATTAGTTTATTTTGGTCTCAAACATGCGGCAAAACACAGTAAGTAAGCAAATCTCAGAAAAAAATTAAGTCAGGCACTAATGGGTTAAACTAGATAAACAATGCCCTACGTATTTTTAGCCTCCTTACATGATACCTTGAATTAACGTGCAAGTCAAACAGTGTTCTGTATGCAATAAACTATTCCCTCATTTTACCCATACAATTTGCTTGGGCCCGAAAATACTGTTATACAAACGTTTGACTGTATAATAAGATAGTTTCTTGTTAATCCGAACAATGCTAATCAGAAAATCTGGTTAATCCAAACAAAAGGGTCAGATAAAACAAATTTAACTATTCCCTCATTTTACCCATACAATTTGCTTGGGCCCGAAAATACTGTTATACAAACGTTTGACTGTATAATAAGATAGTTTCTTGTTAATCCGAACAATGCTAATCAGAAAATCTGGTTAATCCAAACAAAAGGGTCAGATAAAACAAATTTAACTTTAAAACAAAATTTATTTTATTTTAAAAATGATGAAAAAAAGCATATTCTAAGGATTTACAATTAGTATTTACTGTACAGTACATATTTATTTTGAAGTGGTTCTAAAAATAGCAGGGTATTCATACCACCCTGCCCCCATCTCTAATTGCACATAGCATGCACACCCATTGCACCTTACACCTTACAGTAAATTTTTAATAAACATTATACAAAAATTTTATAATCCACATAAGTCTTGGATCCACTTTGTTTGGATTAATGAGAGACTACTGTACCTTCAGCTCAAGTAATTTTAAGAGAACCACAATTAAATCCACACGCATTGTAAATTGTACTGGTTAATGATATCATACATTTATAAGTTTGAGATGTCATGTATAAAGAGATAGGAACATGAAAAGGAACACATAATAGGCTGAATACAATGACAGGTCTGCATCGAAAGAGGGACCAATAGCAAGAGGAGACAAGGGACAAACATGAAAACATACAAGGACAATCTCCACTTCTATATACACTGTCATCTCCAAATAGATGGCGCTCTCCTCGTCACTCCCAGTTACTGTACATCTTCTCAGCCCTTAACAGGCTTGTCTGTTCTGTTTCATTAGGAGGGTAGGCATCAACACTCCTTGAGGGGACATCTTCATAGATCTTCAGTCATTGTGTGGGAAGTGTAGGATAAGAAGAAAGTGGGTTTAACACAGGAAAACTGAAGACGAATACGAGCGGTAAAAGACTAGAAAAACACGACACTTGTTTTGTCCTTTCCAATAATTAATTAGTTTGAAATGAATTTATCTACAATTAGAATGGAGGAAGGAAGTCTAGGAGGTTTGAGTAATACAGAAGCATCTGGCCTTAATAAACATGTTAAACATTTATTTTCTTAACTTGTCTACCCTCTCCTACCTCGCAGCATTATATATTTTTGTTTTCTTACTCTATCCCCCAGACGAAGCGCTGATTAATACAGCAAACACCTGAAAAGCCTTACATCCGATCTATTTTTGACATGCTCTATTGGTGAAAATCTAATTCCCTCCATGAGAACTTAGAATTTTCCATTTGGAATTGCTAGGCGGGCAATAATTCCATTGTGGAGATTTATCTCCCGTGTGCGGTTATCAGACTGTGTCTGTTATAAAGGCTTCTGATAAGTTCACCTGCATACACTCCAGCGGGTCAGCGTCAGCGTCAGTGGGTAGGGTCTGACACATCCCACTCTGATGAGTCTAGTGTCAGACCTACGACGAACCGCTGGTTAATAGAGCAAACGCCTGAAAAGCCTTACATCTGATCTATTTTTGACATGCTCTATTGGTCAAAAATGTCTAATTCCCTCCATGGGAATTTAGAATTTTCCAACAGGATAATGCACACCCCCATGCTGCTGTTGTAATCCAACGTGCTCTACACAGTGTCAACTTGCTGTCTTGGCCTGCTCGATCCCCCAATCGAGCATGTGTGGGACATCATTGGACAACTCCAGCAGCATCCACAACCGGCATTAACCATCCTCTGTTAACCGACCAAGTGCAACAGGCACGGAACTCCATCCCACAAGCTAACATTCCGCACCTGTACAACAATATGAATGCACGTTTGCATGCCTGCATTCAACAGTCAGGTGATTACACCTGTTATTAATGGACCACCATGGCACATATGCGATGGCTTTTCTCGTGCAATTATTAACCTGTAGTCTTGTACCTTTAACCAATTAAATGTCACCTCGACAAATGTACTGTCAAAATTTCCGTATTCTACACTCCTTATTTCATGGTGTTTGGATATTTTTTTCTGCCAGTGTATAATGGTCGGATGCAAAGAAAAGGAATGGTAGAAGTAATTGGACCTTTTGGATATGGGAAGAGGGAGAAGTTTGTGGATTTTTGTGTGAGAGATGAAGTGTGGGCAATTAGTGGATGAGGAAGAAGAATAGTAGAAAGATTACAAGACGCTGATGGGGAAATAGGACAAATACAGTAATTGATTACTTCTTGGTGGAAGGAGCAAATTGTTGACAGTTGTTAGAAATAACAACCTTGCCAGCATTCTAGACAACTACCTTTATATTTCATAACTGTTAATCTAGGCAACTTTGTGTGATAATCCCTTATGAATATGTTGCATTCCTTAAAGTTCAAGCAGTTTTTTTAAATTTCCTTAAAGCCCAAGCAGTTTTTTTTAATTTGTGCATACGAATATTTTAGTTTTTTCCAAGTTGTAACATTACGTCTACTAATGTTTTTTTTCTAAAATTCATGATCCTTATGGTCACACACAGTACGTGTGCTTATGTTTTTTTGAAAATAGATAAATTTACAGAGCAAAAATGAAAGTAGTAAAAAATAGAATGAAAGAAATAAGAGAGAAAGAAGGTTGGAAATGGAAAGATATGCAAGTAAAAGGAAAAATGCAAAATGAATCAAAACAACATACCCAGAACTGACGTGTAGATTGTGGAAGTGGAATGGGACATGTTCAAGGTGTTTGTAAGCTGTGCAGTGTGTGCTATTGGCAGAATAGCCGAAAGAGTGAAAAATAACACCACACCATCATGGAATGAGAGGACAAAGGACACAGTGAAAAATAAGAAAGTATCAGGATATGAAAAGAAGGTACAAGAAAGTAGCGAGTGAAGAAAAGAAGATAAGCTGGGAAGGATTTATACGAGAATTAGAAGAAGATGTGTGTAGCGATAAACGGATGCTATATGGACATGTAAGGAAGAAAGCAGGTGAAAGGGAAACGAGGAGAGATAATGGCCGAGGCATAACAATTTCCCTCAGCAAAATATATTTTAAATGAACGTTTCTATTTGACATTTGTTCATCTGTCAAGCTTTGAACTACATAAAATCAACTTCATGGTCCGTATTGCACTTATACAGATTCACAACTAAATATTTTTTTATTTTTTGCCTTGTCGATACATTAGTTGTGTAAGGCAACTTATTAGTTAAAAGTGGTACTTGTTTCGTATTTTAGTGACATCTTCAGCCACATAATAACATTGTTTAGATGAAAAATTCATATATTGACAAAGTATCAATGCTTTGAGAGAAAGGACACTATGAGTCACTTTCTTGTTTATTTGGTAATTAGTGCTATTCTGAATTCGTCCACCATCTGATGATGGTGAAAACAGAGTCACTCTGAAGCGAGCGCAGCGTAAATGCTGCTAGCTTGCAGTGTCGCGCAACTACTCAAGAGTCGGTCGTTTGTTGGGTCTGCTGTGGAGCTAGCCCCGTCTATGGCTACGCTAGTCGACACCAGCTGAGTGCCAGAAACTTCCAGCACTGCCGAAAGAATTACGGAAGTATTATCATCTTATTATATTTGATGAAACTGCCATGAAAGGGATGCTCTTCTAACCTGATTAAGGTTACTCTTCACCTCATCATTTTGGAATTATCAGTGTGAGTATGTGTTTTGGAAACTGTGTATATTACAAGCAATAATTTTTATTCGTGAGACTACAACTTTTTTCATTTGTTTCAAATTGCAAAATTTCCATTATAACGACTTGCCTAACTCTATGTGCAAGCTTTAAAAACCGTATGTTCAAAAAGTGATGTCTACACATCGGATATGTATGCAAATGCATATTTTCTTTGCTGATATGTAGACCTCCAAAACAGACAAGGAAGTGCGTTTGAAGGTGAAACTGGACGAATTATTAAGTTAAATAGTGCATACATTTCAAATTTTGGATTTATTGTGCATGTTTTTGTATTTATATGCATATTTTAACATATTTTACAAGCAGTCTTCAAAAAAATGTAAAGTAATTAATGCCGTAAACTCTTTTGGCAATGAAACAGTTCAAAGGGACTGGCACTCATCAGGACACACTTCCAAATCGTACTAGTACTAATCAAGAAGCTAGAAACACGTAGTTGCGTCTTGGTGATTCGCTGGACATTATGGAGAATGTGAAGCGTAAACTGGAAGGTATCAAAGGAAACCTCGGACTCCGACTGCAAACAAAATATTGTGATGTCCTTAAACAAAATCTGGTCTACGACATCATGGTAGCTATAAACAAATATTTGGCTGGTAACGATAATGTGGGTCTAACAGAATGTTTAACACCTACACTCGCTCCTGAATTCAAGTAAAGTCCTGTCACATCTATAGATGTAGAGAGATCATTGTCTGGATAGAGACTAGTTTTACCAGACAAATGCTACAGATTCATACCAGAAAACTTGAAGAAGATTGCTGTAGTGTACTAGAAAGCAAATTATGGACAAAGAAAGTAGGGTGTGCAGTATAAAACGAAAGAAGAATGTATATTTGTTTCATGGCAAGTGCAAATACTTAGGTGTGAGATTTCAAAGTAATTTGCACTGGAAGGGTCATGTTGATGACATTGTTGGGAAAGCATACAGATCGTTACATGTCATAATGAGGCTACTTAAAGGATGCAATAAAGAATTAAAAGAAAAAAGTTACTTAAGTATGGTTCGTCCATTATTGGAATATGCAAACAGTGTTTGGGATCCTCACCAAGAATACCTAATAAAAGAAATAGATAGTGTGCAGAGGAAAGTAGCAAGATTTGTAACAGGGGATTTCAGGAGAAAGAGTAGTGTATCAGAAATGTTAAAGGAACTTGGGTGGGAAACTTTAAGTAAGAGAAGGGAGAAAACTAGACTTATAGGATTATATAGAGCCTACACAAGAGAAGCAGCATGGGGAGATATCTGTGAGAGGCTTCAGTTGGAAAATAATTATATCGGCAGGACAGACCACAAATATAAAATTAGAAGGAATTTTAGCAGAAGAGATTGGGGTAAATTTTCATTCATTGGGAAGGGTGTGAAGGAGTGGAACAGTTTACCAGGGGTAGTGTTTGATCCTTTTCCAAAGTCTGTACAGATATTCAAGAAGAGAATAAACAGCAACAGAGAAAATAAATGAAGTGTTAGAGGGCATTCGACCAGTGCAGGTTATTGTAAATAAAAAAATGTGTGTGAATAAATTAATTCCATCCCCTGGTCTAAGGAGTTTGGACAGCCAAAGTAGGGGACTGCCTGTAGGGGTGAAGTACAGTGGGGACTTCGAGGGCACTGGGACCGCTACGGTAGCTGTGAAGGCCCTTCAGGAACTCGGAAAATTGGTGGCAAAAGGGACTCTGGTTAAGACGCAGCAGGTTGTTATGCTACTTAGGTTCCGGAATGGGAAAAAAACAGTAAATAAATGCAATGTGAAGTTTAATTTTATACCAGTTGTATAGTATCATTTGAAGTAATTCCACATACTGTATATCAGTTGACTATATTTGTAAGTTGTACAGGAGATATTATAAGTAGAATTTTGTAAACAATATAAATTTATTAAGGATGAGCTGTGTGTTTAATAGAAAAAATTGTTAGCGTAAATTGTATAATATTGCATTAAAGGAAAATTTTCTTATCTTGTTAATTTAATATTTAGTGCTTGTCAATAATGTATTTTAGTGTACCATTTGCCACCGAGGTAGACACCTCATTTGCAAATAAAGAGATTTTGATTTGATTTAAGTGTGCCCCAGTGTGTCAATTTGGGCTCGTCAGATGGTAACTAACACACCTAACAAGACGCATGGCTAGTGTATACTGTGGAAGCCACTGTGTAGGCTACTTGGAGCCACTGGCAGCGCCAATGCACTATGAGAGACTTTGTCCCATTTAAATAAATTGATGCCTGCTAGGTCATCAGATGATACAGATACTGATTTCCATAGGGAACCTGAAATATTTGTCCTGAATGACTAAATTCATAATTCCAATGCTGGCAACCAAGAATGAGTTAGCTGGAAAATTTATAATATCCAATAACGCACCAATTATATTGGAATTACGTTTTTAATCACCCAACCTCATACAAGTAAGGAGGACTGAACGCAATGATAAACAGAACAATATCTATATCAATGCGCAAAACCAATTTTAACAACGAAACATTGAATAATAAAATATCGTGGTAGAAAACAACCATCTTTCCAACACAATAGCACCAGCTAATAAAAAGAGCAATGGAAAAACAAACAAACAAATCCCTACCCGAAAACAATACGTACATGGTTCTTAATTTTGTGAATAAAAATACATACATAATTCCAAATGTGTTCAAAAAGGAAGGATTTAAAATAGCGCTCAGAACAAACACCACATTACAGAAACAAATTAGTATATGTAATCTGAATTTTTAAAAAGACCCTTTTTCTGCATCAGGAATTTATGAACTAAAATGCCAAGAATCAAATTGTAATGCCACATACACCGGCCAGACACAACGCAATTTCCACATTGGGTACAAAGAACACACAACGGAATTAGATACAACAGACACTCAGCATTTGGCAAACACACATATGAAAATACACACCACTTCACAGATATCAACACAGATCTAAAAACTGTACACATTAATAATAAAAGAAAATCATTGAATGTTAAAGAAGGTATCGACATTTACATCACAAAAAAAACATACCAAGCCAACATCAACGACCACACACATTAAAAATTCACCCCGTTTTGCACTACTTCATTTCTGAAGAACATTCCACACATTTTGCATTAGCGCTTAATGAATCCCATTGGAGGTTACTTTGACTTGTATGGAATGTGGGTTAGAATATCCTTATCTGTAGTAAATTCTCTGAAATTACACAGTGTCTTGGTCACTCCAGATGTTTTAGTAGGATATCTTCTTCTCCTCCTACCGCTTTTCCCACACCTGTGGGGTCATGGGTGCGAATTGTGTCACACATTGCGCGCACACAGACAGACAGACAGACAGACAGACAGACAGACAGACAGACAGACAGACAGACAGACAGACAGACAGACAGACAGACAGACAGACAGACAGACAGACAGACAGGGCCCTGTTTTACAGCTGGATGCCCTTCCTGATGCAAACCTTATATGGAGGAATGTAATCACTAATGCGTCTTTCTGTCGTGGTTGGTTGTGTAATGTGTTGTCTGAATACGAAGAGGAAAGTGTTGGAACAAACAAACAAACAAACAAACAAACACAAACACCCAGTCCCCAAGCCAGAAGAATTAATCAAATATGATTAAAATCCTTGACTTAGTCGGGAATTGAACCCAAGACCCTCTGAACCGAAGGCCTCAATGTTGACCATTAAGCCAAGGAGTCTGTTTAGTACGATATCATTTATCAATAAATGTATACAATTCATAGATCGTTCAAATCATTAACATAAATCTAACTCCAAATACACAGCAGCAACAACAACATTAATAATAATAATAATAATAATATAAGTAAAAACAAAATCTACGAATATAGTTCCATGAAAGACTTTCACGTTAACTTAAATTACATGATGGAAAATTAAAGAAAACCAGCCAATCCATTAAAAGCTCATTAGACAACCCCTAAATGATGTTCTAAAATAATTCAAATTGATAAAAATAATAATATAACAATAATAACAAGAAAAATGGCAGCTTATTTTGAATGAATTTAAATGTCAAGTAACAAACTGCAATGCTACGTTATATACAAGAACTGAATTTTCATGCAGGAATAAAAAATGCAAATACTATTCCAATAAGAGTTGAAATATGCAAAAGTCGTATAACAGAGAATTACCAGTATAATAGGCAGCCCATTACATGCTCATTAAGAATCCTTGCTACATAGTTTACAAAATAATAATTATTAGCTGAAACGTGTCAAGACATGACAGTCAGTGGGGTAAATATTTATTGAAGAATTTCCTTATATATTACATTCCTTATACCTTATATTTTTACTATTTTCTTTACATTGCATCAACACAGCCAGGTATTACAGTAATGATGGGATAGGAAAGGGCTAGAAGTTGGAAAGAAGCAACCGTGGCTGTAATTAACGTACAGCCCCACCTAACTAAGCCCATGGCACTACAGCCCTGAAGGGCCTTGGCCTACCAAGCAACCTCTGCAGATTACGAGGTGTCATGTTGTCAGCACGACGAATCCTCTCGGCCATTATTCTTGGCTTTCTAGACTGGGGAATTAAGAACAATAGACACACAAAATGATGCTTTTTAAGAAAAAACTTTTTAACCAACATTTCATTTTGTGTGTCTGATGTTTATAATTCATTATATATGTCTTACCAAGGATGACCCAATGCCAGGTCGAAACATGTCTATGTCTGTGTAAAGGTTCATCTTAATTGGACGTAAAATATTATAGTACTTTTTTTTTTGCTAGTGGCTTTACGTCGCACCAACACAGATAGGTCTTATGGTGATGCAAGCTCACAGCCGCATGTCCCTGACCGCACGGCCAACTCGCCCGGTTATTATAGTATTGACTAAGAGGATATCAACATAATTTTGTAAGAAGTTCAACCGTCAATACGGATCTAACATGAGATTCATAGTCTGTAATCATCGGCTACTATGCGTTCAAATGTCTCCTGCAGGCCGAGGCTCCATCTTAGGCCAGAGAGTTGGCGCACTCTGTGAGGATGTGGGCCATGGTGAAGTCGGCATCACAAGAACACACTGAGGGGTCTTTCCTCTTCAGTAAATCAGAGTACGTAGATCGTCTGTGACCTATCCTCAGCCTACATAATACTATGGCCTCTCTCCGTGAAGGCTGGAAAGAGGACTGCCACATGATAGTTGTCTTCTTAATTATTCTCAGCTTGTTCGTAGTTCGGATAGCTAGCCACTCCAATACCCAAGACGATAAAGATGGTTCGACGTAGCTGAGAACAAATACCTTGGAGGTAAAAGTACCCTTCCTTTGCAGCTTCATCTGCAAGTTCATTTGCCACAATCCCAATGTTGCATGGAAGCCATGCGAAAGTGATTCTGGTGCCAATATTAATTAACTTGGCTAGAAGGTGGTGATCTGCTGCACCAGTGGGCGTTGCGAAAAACAGGTATCAATAGATTGCAAAGAACTTACAGAGTCGGTACACATGAGAAAATGGTTCCTTACGTTACCCAATGCAAAATGCAGAGCGTCTAAGGTAGTGTAAGGCTCCATAGCATACACACTACATACACTAGGAAGCGGTAAACTGAGGAATCCATGTTCACCTTGAGTCCATGGAGTAGAACGAGGCGTATATCCAGTCGCGGGACTAACCATGGAGGTACCTCACTAAAAGTCCACTCAAGACAACCACCGATATTATATAACTCACGACACGAGCTATCAATTCGAAACTCGACCAACCGTGTGGCATTCAGCTGGTCTTGGTACCTCTGGTGGTATTGGGTACTAAAGATGCATTGATAGCTTGGATGGAGCAGCATTTCATGAATTTTGGCAGTGTACGCGAGGAGTAACTGCTAACTCCTCATTCATAACGATGGAACTCCCGCTTCAGCAAGTAGGCTGGAAATGGGGCTAGTATGGAAAGCTGCCGTTGCCAGCCTAAGGCTCAGTGTAGATCTTGATGCTGAGCCATATGCTGCACTACCATAGTCCATCCAGGAGAGAACTGTTGCCGTGTAGAAACGTAGTAGCGCCACATGGTCAGCCCCCTATGAAGTGCTGCTGAGAAACTTAAACATGTTAAGCCTCTTCACGCAGGCAAACTTCAGCTGACATGCAGGGCTGCCACGTTAGTCTCTTATCAAAATAGAGACCCAGAAATCTGCAGGTGTCTGCCATTGGTAAGATACTTTCACAAGCGGAGATCTGGTTCAGGATGCACAAGCCGACGTCGACAGAAGTGTACAACTGGGGTTTTCGCTGCCGAAAATCGAAAATCATGTTGCAGGGCACATCTGTCGACTTGGTTAATAGCTTGCTGTAGCTGTCTCTTAGCAAACAACACCCTTCTGGAGCTGTAATGTAGAGTTAAATCTTCTACATACAGAGATGGAATGACTGTGGGCTTAACAGTGGCAACTATGCTGTCGATGGCAATTTCGAACAGCATGACACTCAGTAAAAATCCCTGTGGTACTCCATTTTCTTGAACATAATACTGAGAAAATGAATTCCCTACTTGGACTCGGAAGAGCCAGAGAAACAAGAAAATCTCAGGAAACGTTGGCAAATTTCACCAAAATCCCAACTAGTATAGTGTGGAGAGAATTCCATATCGCCAGGTAGTATCGTAAGCTTTCTCCAGGTCAAAAAACATGGTGACTAGCTATTGCTTCCAGAGAAAGGTCTACCGATGAGAGCAAAAAATACACTGGTAGTTAGTCAAGAGACCTTCCTTTTCCATGGCCCACACAAGACGTCAGTTAACCATCCATTCAAATAGCTTACGAAGGCCATTTGTAAGGCATATTGGCATATAACTATCCAGAAGTTTTGTACCTTTACCTGGCTTGGGAATTGGTATCAAAATTCCCTCACGCCATTGAGATGAAAACACTCGCTCACTCCATATTCTATTGAATAGGGTGAGAATATCCTTGAGACATCGGTCACTCAAATGTTTAATCATTTGATTGTGGATTTTGTCCGGTCCAGGAGCCATGACTTTGCACAGCGCAAGTGTATTCCGCAATTCCCACTCTGTGAAAGGCACGTTATAGCAATCAGATCAAAAATTAGATGGATGGCTTTTCCGGCGATTGCTCTATTAACCAGCGTTTCGTCTTAGGTCTGACACTAGACTCTTCAGAGTGGGATGTGTCAGACGTTATAGCAATGCGAAGAACTAGAGTTGAAGAGAGAGATGGTGTGCCTCTGCCTCACTCTTAATTGATAGGAATGCAGAGTCGTATCTCCCAGTGCTGGATGTATCTGCGAAATATGAAATAGTTCTGATTTCTAAGGAGCATAACTATGGCTCTAATTTTTAGAATAAGAATATGTGGAGGCAAAGCATTAATTCCACGGAGTTCAAGAATTATGTAGGAGACTAAAGTAGCTGGTTTTAACCTGTTGACACAAGTGTATAGTTCTGAACTACTGGGTATAAGCCCAATAATTTTCTAGTTCATTGACCCGTTTGGTGGGCGATGCGGCGAGATCCGCCAATTCAAATTATATTTTTTCTCTCAGTTGCCTGTCTGCAGAGTTTTGTTTCCTTTTCAGCAGCGTATTTTGGATGAATCTGCCCTCTGATGTGAATTTTTTCAACTATGTTCTCCCAATACCAACATGTCACCCATGAGTTGCATCATAAAGAACACAGTTTACGTCTGGGCAATAACGACCTAAAGCCAAATAGCCTCACGGTGAATCTTTAGCTCATCGCCTAATCGTCCCTTGGATGTAATAATATTGCTGTGGAAGGGATTTAGAGAAATTACGATACTGAACAGACCTCTCTGATGACATTTTAGAACTGTGACCTGATTTATTATCCCCAGTCTTGAGTTCTTCCTTCACGACTGGAGTGTGTGTTTACCGCGAATTACACAACATTTATTATCATACGCATTCGTAATATAGGCTCAATTCATGATTTCCGTCCAAACTGCAGAGACCAGGGTTCTATTCGATCCTTTTTCTTACATTTTTTGCCCTAAAATATCTATAACGAATTACTGGTCCCCACCCCCACCGTTACAGGAAGGTGATTTACGGGTCATGATAAACGAATTGTTGGAATTTAATGGGGAGAATAGTGATATTAGTGAAGTAAGTTCTGCCGAAGGGGAATTCGTAAGTGATGGGAACTTACCTGGAATAAGTACTGCAGGCTCGAATGTGCAGGGTTCGGGCGTAGCTGATGCGAATGTTCAGCAGTCGCAAAAGAGACAACACATGTTCGATTCCAGTTCAAGTAGTGATCATGACAGTGACAGTTGTAACGATAGTAGTGATTATAATCCAACCAGTGAAAGTTCTTTGTTAACTTATACTGAAAATGGACAAAAAAAGTCCCGCATTGATCCAAAATTCCATCGTCATGTAAAGGGAGAGTTTTTAGGGAAAACAAAACTGAGCGAAATATTTTCATTAATTACTTATGACGAGATATGCCAGAACATAGCTAAAGAGACAAAAGATGCTGAGCAGGAAGTCGCACATAAAACCCAGTTTAGTAAGATGAAATGAAGGAGTCAAGATCAAGACCATATCCGAACAAATAAGGATGAAATAAAGCTTCTTATGGCCATACTGTTGCTGCAGGGAACTGTATAGAAACCTAAATTTGGACACTATTTTTATCGCAATCGCTTGTTCACTAAGCCTATTTTCTATGAGCTGATGACACAGAAGATATTTTTTTCTCACTGGACTGAGTGGCCCAGACAGTTGAGGCACTGGCCGGCCTTCTGACTCCAACTTGGCAGGTTCGATTCTGGATCAGACCGGTGGTATTTGAAGGTGCTCAATTACGTCGGCGTCTTGTCAGTACATTTACTGGCACACAAAAGAACTCCTGTGGGACTAAATTCCGGCACCTCAGCGTCTCCGGAAACCGTAAAAGTAGTTAGTGGGACGTAAAGCCAATAAAATTATTATTATTATTATTATTATTATTATTATTATCATCATCATCATCATCATCATCATCAGTATATTTGCCTCTACAAATTTTTACATATCCCTGACAATGAGGTGAATAATGGACAACTTCCTCCCGAAGTATTTGGCCGCCTGTTAGCAAAATTTTTGGAAGCTTATACCCCTGATGGCAAAGTGTCAATTGATTAGAACATCTTGCTATGGAAAGGGTGGCTAGGGGGGAAAGTTTACATACCAAGAAAATGATCGCGTTTCGGAATGGAATCCTATAAATTATGCGAAGCCAAGACAGGTTATATAACATGATCTGCTTCCGTGTGTATCATAATGAACAGCTGTAAAAGACATAACACTGTGAAGACTGTAATTACTGTAAATATTACATGTATTGTAGTGTAATATAGTCTGTGTGTGTCACTTATGAATTGTAGGTAGGCTATATAAACTTGATCCCTCGAAAGCACTGACCAACATAACAGAAAATTTCCTGAGTATTATAGTTTATTCCATTGTAAACCCTTTAAGTACATGCAAACTTTGTAAATCTACAATTTACATATACATATTTATTTTGAGGCAGAGATTGTTAGTAAACTGCCTAAAATATTCAGGTAAAAGTTAGTGTATAAACGAAAACCAGAGCTTTGCTATTAGGAAGAAGCAACCTCGATATCACAGTGTGAAAGCACTTGGTACGTTTTTTTCACAAAGTATTGAAAAATTAAAATAATAAAATTTTTCAACAATTTAATACATTATATTCAAATAAATATTTCTCTTATGGCCCTTCAATAGTTCATTTTAGTCTAAGATTGTTTTTAATCAAGTAACTAAATATTTTCTTCAATCAGGGAAATCGCTCCCCACCCGGGAGTGAGCCGGTGTGTACCGAGCTCTCCACTTAAGGGGTTAAGAAGGGTAACTTTTGGGAAAATGATAACTTTCACAGAAGTGAACAAATGTTTTGCTATAAATTTCACGATATCATCATGTGCTGAAATTCTGCTGGTAGTTTAATAAAATTCAATCCCTCACCACCTACAGAGAGGTAGTCGCTGTTAACCGATTTCTTGCAAAAAATCAGTGAATTCCATTTTCTTGTGCGTTAGCCTGAATATTTTTATGTCTCATCATCATCATCATCATCATCATCATTTTCCAACTACAGTTTCCCGGGTGTAATGTACGTGCGCTCGCCATCTCTTCCTGTCTGCATACATTCCTTTATCAACTTCAGTTTACCAGTCATCCCTCCTGAGAATCTTCGTAACTGGTCTCAGCATCGCTGCAGTTAGTAGGCCACTTCATCATTTTATCATAAAATAACCTTGCTTCTTCACACTGTATGTATTTTAAAAGTTTCTTTATATCCTCCATCTTCTTGTTAATGGGAACCTTTCCAGCAGGATATGAGTTTTCGAGGTTCATGGAGAAGATTATGTGTTTCTTAGCCAAGTGAAATGTGTGAATGACAAAACTGTTAATGTATGGAAGAGCTATAACTATGCCCAGCTTATCACTGCAATACTGAAATTCCTTGAACTGGGATATGCTGAAACACTGTTTCTGAATACGAGGAGTCACTCTTTGCTGTTTCTTGAGACAGCACATTTTTCTTGTAGTGATGAGGCCACCATTTATCAAAATTCTTTATTGTTTCATTTTACACCACTATCACAGTGACAATGGGCATATTGTTGATTATTATATCCACATATTCCTTTGGAGCATATCTTCGCTCAGTTTTCTGATTTTTTTTTCTTCAGTACTCCAATCACCCGGTCACATGGAAGAAAGGAATGGCCTCTTTCCGGAAATCGGTGAACATTTTTTTTTTATATTACTAACCTGTACCATCTCCAGGCACATTCTTATTAACGTATGATTTTGTTTTACCCAGGTGCTCCATCTGAAAACAAGTGAAGTTCAGTTGTTTCTATGGACAAAGCTTGGGTGCCCAGGTGCTCCATATGAACACAAGTGAAGTTCAGCTGTTTCTATGGACAAAACTTGGATACCGTACAATAATGTTGTATGAATGAACAAACCTTGTTTGTTTCCTTTTTGGCCTCGCCCTCATGGTATAAAGAAATAGTGGAATGCTTAGTTTTGAGGTCATAAATGCAAAAGCAGTTCATCCTCCACAAGTAAAATGCTTCCTGCACAGGTACTTTGGGTAGGGGCAAATTCTGCATGTTGCGCCCTTCTGCTATTTTGATGAATACGGTATGTGCTTGTGCTAGACCAGCTTATATTCTTTTCGCATGCTCACGGCAGGGTTGGGGATGATGAGAGGAATAAACAACCGGAAAACAAAACACATACACAGGCAGAAAGATATCGAAAAACACACATAAAAAGAAAAAATCAGCGAAAGCTCCAATCAACCAGAAGTAACGGGGTGATAAATACTTACCTATCATAGTTTGAGTGGATCGGGTCGAAAATGACCAGAGACAAAAATCATGAACTGAACTCGAGCCTATTACATCAAAAGGGTAAAATTTAAAAGGTTACCCCTCCTTCTCCTATAATGACGAGTAGGAAAAAAAGAGTTTATTTAATAAACATCACATCAAAATAATATCAATGGCCACATGAAAATCAGAAACAAATACAATAATGAAAAAATCCCGCCCTGAAGGAATCAATACATAGGCCTAATAACCAATTCACTACCATCATATCATTATACCTACCCATAATATGATTCAGCCAACAGACTCAACCTAAGTAAATAAAAATATTCAGAACATATGGAAAGAAATTGTTACCTTAGGAACAAAATAGCCTTGCTGCGTAACGCAGACCGCAGCCCAGAGCAATATATCATTTGATATCCATATCAACAGGAAGAGTATTTACAGTTCGCTACACATGGTCATAAAAATAAAATGCAACTCTCAACAATGGTTTCCATGAACTTCAACAAAAGTCGGAAACATAAAATATGGCCAGACCAACGATCAAAAGACAGGGAGGGTCAGGTGCAAGGATGGCAGCCTGGATCAGGGATAAACAAGGCGTTGCTCAGGAAACACACACACAAGAAAAAAGGGCAAGTGGCCAAGCAAATGCAAAGATAACAACAAACGACAAAACTAGGCAATATGATATGCGCCCTACATATCTCACATTCGAACACTCACGCAATAAGTTCAAAGGGTCCAAAGAAAAGGGAACGTATAACAGAGAACAAAGGTCAAGAAAAAAAACCGCAAAAATGTAGAAGTACTCGTATAGTTCATAAAGAACGTCTCACACGAATATGGGAAGCCAAACACACACAAGATTGGAGACCCAATTCACATCAATACGTCTCTCATATACAATTCAAATGCCAAAGCAGCACAAGCCTCATATGTACTGGATTTTCCGATACACAACCACAAAGCAGGGACATCGGACAGCAAATTGGTACATGAGTAATAAGATAGAGACCTCCACAACATGAACCGTAGAATAAAGTCGACGTAACACACATCCCAGGTACAACAGAGCTCATTCATACAATGCAGATACTCAATGACAGTAAGACACAGATCAATGTATCAAGTTGTGACACCGAGAAAAACATAATAACATAAATAATGTTACGTGGACAACAGAACAAACAAAGACGGGCCACAAAACAAATAAATAGCTATGGAGAACAAAGAAACAGCAGCCAACCACAATGCCACGTGTTGATATAAAACAAAAATGGTCCATGAGGGCCCTTCACAATGTACCTGCTGCAACCGAACGGCAGGGAACGGAATCACATCCTTGACCCGATTCCTATTGCCACGGTACGGTGAAGAAAGGAATCAAGTCGTGGAGTGAAAGTCTCTCCAGTTTAACCCATAAGGAGCAGGTGGACAGTTCCTTTCACCTCAGTAAGGTGTGTCTTGCCCTGAACAACACATTTACGTGAAAAAATAAAGAAAGCTACAAAATGGAGTTGGTTCCTTTCTCCACTGACCGATTCAATTAAAATGTTTGTTTTTTCAGGTATAATACTATTACCATATGTTTTCTTTTGAACAATGTTCATAAATTTATTACTCAAAATTAGTTTCAGCGGACTGAAGAACCTAAGAGTTATACATGAACTGAGTCAAAACTGAAAAGAAATGACTTCAGATAATACAAATGAGTTCAAGTGAATCAATCAATATTGTGTAGTTTGGACATGGAATTTTTTAAAAATAATAGATAACAGATAGCAATGGTTACTTAGATTAATCAGGTGGTCCGTTGTTCAACAACTACAACCGGTGACCAGTGTATCTGACTGTTGGCTCGGAAGAACGACAAGCTGAATGCTACAGAACAAAATTCAGCATTCATTGTGCGTTCAAATCAAACTCTTAAGCAGGTTCTGACGCATTTTTCTAAAATAAATTTGAAGTTTGAACTTGGCATGACATCACTCTAATATAATTTACATATTAAGAATGCAATGAACAAATAAGTACGAGGGGGGATCAAATATAAACAGGATTTTATTTTTATTTAGATTCGTTTATTGAAAAACACAAGGCTATTATAATTTATTTTTCCACATAATTTCCTGCTTTGGAAATGCATTTGTCCCAGCGTATGGGCAGCTTTTTGATGCCCTCATCGTACAAAGAACAGGGTCCTGTCATCAGCCAGTTGCGCACAAAGTCTTTCACACTCTCATCATCTTCAAATCATTGCCCTTCTAGAGCTTCTTTAAGCGGTCCGAGCAAATGGAAATCACAGGATAATAAGTCTGGGCTGTAAGGAGGATGATCAAGTGTAGTCCAGTGCATTTCCTGTAGCTTGGAGACAGTTAGAGCTGCAGTATGGGGCCGCGCATTGTCGTGGGGGAGGATGACCTGTCGAATTGGTAGGTCTCGTCTTTTGTGGCAATATGCAACCCTCGCCTTGTTCAACAGCTCACAGTAGTAAGCAGCATTGACTGTGTGTCGCTCATACAAAAAAAATCAATCAACAAAATGTCTTGACGATCGAAAAAAATGGTTGCAAGAACCTTTCCATCTGACAGTCGAGTCTTGGCTTTCACTGGTACTGCCTCCCCTTTCCTCCGACACTCCTTACTGACTTGTTCGGATTCGGGAGTGTAGTGGTGGACCCATGTTTCGCTGTAGGTGACAATCCAACTCAAAAATGCATCACCTTCTTCTGCAAACCTTGCTGTAAGCCTCTGACAGACCTCCAAATGTCTCAACTTCAGATTTTCGGTCAAAAGGCAAGAGATCCATCTGGAACACACTTTACCGAACTGTAGGTCGTTTGTGATGATTGTCCGACAGCTCCCATAGCTGAATGCGACTTGTTCTGCAATTTCTGATAGTCTCACGCATCGATCATCGTCAATGTCTTTAACCGCACAAATGTTTTTGTCTGTAATGTTGGTCCGTGGACGGCGATCGTGTTGCTGATTTTTCACACGTTCTCGTCCTTCCTTGAACTTTTTATGCCAGGCAAACACACGCATCCTTAACAATGTTTAGTGTCTCTTATTGTTGACCTGTTTACAAGTTCCAAACTGGCATTATGCTTTCCCTCCTTTCTTTTGGTGTCAGTTGCCAGATATTCTCCACCATAAATTCACATAATCCATACCTTTAAACAGTCTTTGTCGAAAGTCCTTATTGCAAATTCCTGTCTCCCCCTCCTTTCTCTCAATGTCCTCAATCTCTCTGTTATTACCATCAAGTGGGGTTATTAGATCACTGCTCACATTTCCCATATTATCATCATATGACATTGATGCCGTTTTTTTTGTTGTTTCTTATGCTCATATTACCTTCATTTACTTTGCTTTTTCGCTTCCTGGTAAGATGTAAAGGAGTTTGTTATTTACTTTATCTTGAAAATTAACCCACACGAAAAACAACCACATCGTTACCAAACAATGCGTGCGTATAAATGTAATATACACGATACAGAACTATTAGTTCTTCAATGACTTTAATTATGAAGATGGCAACTCCTACTGTCATATCATTTCTCCTGTCAAAGTGGAGATTTTGGTGGCTTGGCTTGGCGTTATTTAGTAGCATATTTTTATATGAACTTGGCTGATCAAAGTTACTGCCTGAAAGAAATTTTCACACGAAAA
Organism: Anabrus simplex; assembly: GCF_040414725.1. Classification (NCBI taxonomy): domain Eukaryota; kingdom Metazoa; phylum Arthropoda; class Insecta; order Orthoptera; family Tettigoniidae; genus Anabrus; species Anabrus simplex. The sequence goes on from NC_090269.1 coordinate 256,851,690, forward strand.
TGACATAGTTTCTGCAGTAAAACTGAAATGAAAGTATCGAGATTTTAAGTCGTGTAATTTATGCAGGAGGTTTTATAAGATTATAATTTACAGTATACATATACAAAGTATACAAAGTGATGGGTCAATTAACATCGACGGCGTTGATATTCTGAAAACATCTCAGTTTAAATATCTAGGATCTCTTATCCAAACGGATGGTGACATGCTCCTAGATGTTTGAAGCAGAATCAACGCTGCCTGGATGAAGTGGCACCAAGTCACAGGAGTCCTTTTTGATCGGAAGGTGCCATTGTATCTGAAATCTAAAATCTATAGAACCATCATTAGACCAGTGGCACTGTATGGAAGCGAGTGTTGGCCAGTTCCAAGGAGACACGAACAACAGCTGCATGTCATGGAGATGAAGATGCTTCACTGGCCAATGGGACTCGCATACCTGCCAACTTTTAGAAACCAAAAATAGGAAGATTTTTTAATTCTTGGATTTTATCACATATTCCACCACGGTCTACGTGAAAAGAGGTCAGGATAAAAGGCATACATATCTACAGTTACAATGCGAATTGACCATGAAATTTAAAATCTTAAACTAAGAAAACATAAAAATGGTTACAAGAAAATGTACCTAATCACTCTCACTTATGACTAGAGACGAGAATTATAGGCACTAAAAACAGTTAAAATAGGCAGGCATATAGGCTCTTAAATTAGCCAAAATAGGCACTTAAATAGGCACTAACGTATAAAATAGGCAACAAAATAGGCATGAAAAAATTGCTTATAATTTGATAACACACTCAATTACTATACAAGGAATTTACAAGCAAAGTTTCAATGATTTCCGGTAACAAACATGTTCTCCTTTCATGCATAATGTTTTTGTACTGAAAGAAAGATCGCTCAATATTACAAGACATGACTGGACAAAACTTCAGTGAAGTCACTTAATCTGGTTTTATTTCGCTGACAGCGGCTGCCTTCCCAGAGGTTCGGACAAAGCTTCCCCTGACTTCTTCCACAATCCTAAATGACTACCAGGGACATGCCACTCTTCTCCAACTTTGTGATTGTTCCCGACAGCTTGTTGAAATTTTAAGATCCTCAGGTTTAGGCAGGGGCATATTAGTTCCCAACATTGCAATGCATAGGTCTGAAGAAAATGATTGTTGGTCGCTGCCCAAAGTGGACTGGTAGAAAGGCTGCGTTAATATAGATTTCTGTACTCGTATCAGATGCATCGCAGTATTTCTAAGTTGATGTATGCAGTATTTTTCTCACATCTGATCTGTAAAATAATAAAATTGACATCAATTACAGTGTCCCTATATCTTAAATTTCTACATTTGGGCTAATTGGCAATAATGCTTAGTATATATATCATGCAATAGTTTCATAAAAAAAACTATTAGAGATGATGTTTCCAGAAGTACAAAACTTAAAAGTAGGAACAAAGGAATTAGTAATTTACATGGAAGTATGTCCTTAAGGATTTTCGGTTATAATTTGGCAGTATCGTGTCGAGTTCACCGAGTTAAAAATATAATAAAAAAGGCGTGAAAAGATATCGGAGTAGCGTAGAGGAGAGATCCGTCCTTTATGCTTGCCAAGGACCCCACCAAGCTGGCCCTAGCAGTATTTTTACTTATATAGAAGAATGAAAGCGAAACTTAGACACTACAGCACAGTGGTAAAGCCAGAGGGTCTCTACACTTCAGAGAGCCTGACAATGAATAAAAAGGTTGAGCTTCAAGATCTCGAAAAAAAGGAGAGGAGAATCTTAAGGAAAATTTTAGGACCACAGAAAAATGCTGATGGGGAGTGGATGAATACAAAAATGATGATCTATACAAATACAGCGAAAAAATCACTGTCACCATGCGAAAGCGAAGGCTAAAATTCTATGGGCATCTAGGAAGAATGGATGAGGAACGGCTAACTAAGAAAATATTCAAGTACATCACTGGACTAAAAGCTTCGGCGAAGTGGGTAGAAGAGGTAAAAAAAGATGCAATATAAAGTGGAATTACAATGGGTATGATTAACAACAGAAAAGAATTTAGAAGCCGAATGTACAGCATCAAAACATTCCAGGAGAAACCACCAAAATGTAGACCCAAATTGGTCATATCTGAGGAAGAAAGGAAGGTTAGAAGTGAAAGGATGAAGAGGTTGTGGGAGGAGGAGGAGGAGGAGGAGAAGAAGACAAAGAAAAAGAGAAAGCCTTAGGTTCAATGCGGTCCTAAGGCGGCCAAATTCAGAAACAAGAAGAAGATGAATGAAAGCGGAGGCACTATAAATCTCAGATTTGTGAACATTTTACTTGTTTCTATTCGCCAGCTTTGGTCAGCCAGGTCAGCTGTCATGAAGACTATTTTCTGTCGCCTGCAATAGATCCTGCATCGTGTGTCCACAAGGCCGCCATCCTCGTTGAAAATTAAAAACTGCGTCATTCGAAACTGTCGTGACATGCGCTCTTATCCTTATTTTTGTCACAATTTAGTAAGACTCTAGAGGGGATGCTAGAGGCTTGTTAACCTGGGAGCTTACGCCCCTCAGACTCTCTTTGCTCCCCCACACCTCAAGCACAACGGTTACTAACCGGACCTCACCAATCCAGACCAACGGTCTTTTCGCTGGCCTGGTCTTGTAAAGATAGTCTTGGCAACTTTGTAACACACGCTGTAGCATCATCCTAGCCGGGCTACATTGAATCTGCAACCTGTGTTTCGCGAAGGCTTAGCAGAAGTGTAATAGAATTCACGTCTTTTTTTTTTGGAAGTTGCTTTATGTCGCACCGACACGGATAGGTCTTATGGCGACGATGGGACAGGAAAGGGTTAGGAGTGGTTAGGAAGCGGCCATGGCCTTAATTATGGTACAGCCCCAGCATTTGCCTGGTGTGAAAATGGGATACCACGGAAAACCATCTTCAGGGCTGCCGACAGTGGGGTTCGAACCCACTATCTCCCGAATAATGGATACTGGCTGCACTTAAGCGACTGCAGCTATCTAGCTCGGTTCACAGTTTTTTAAAGGAAGTTTTAAAATTTGCATTTCAGTTGCAAATCTCTATTATCACAGGAGATGAATCACAGTTCAAAGCGCCGATTTAATTTTGATCCATTCTGTGACAAGAGACCACCGGCGTTCTAACTCCTCGTTCAGTAATTTAATGATGATTTATGTTTTAGCAATATAAAGGAATAATTGAAAGTTCACGACTAATACAGCATTGCGACAAAACAACTTGCCACAACACAAATTAATAGGCCTATATATGCTATAATGAAATGCGATCATAGTTCTCAATCACAAAAAAAGATAAAAGGAACAAACGAACTTACCTCCTTACTGCAGGCTTAATAGACTACCCTTCCATTGTAGTGAAATTGGGATCCCCCGTGATCCACTGCTTCAACCAGTAGGACTTCGACGATTTTTCTTTGGGCATTGCCGCAAACACATTTCTTTTTTCTTCTTCCACTTCACAATAAATCATAACACGTTCGGAACAAAAAGCGTAGGTGTACAACATTTCACATCGAAAGGGAGGTACAGGGCATATGGGTTGTACAACGAAGTTCGACCTTGACTGGTTCTCGCATATGTCTTAAGAGGATGGAGGGGTTGAAGGCTTTGAGGTCAAATTGTTCCTTGTTTCTCCTGATGGAAATTTCCCTAGAACTATTTCTGATGACTTCTGAGAATTCCCATTTTTGTTCGTGGGGTAAACAGATATTGGAAAAAGGGAAGATAATTCTGTCGAGCACACTAGCTACAATATAATGCACTGGAAGAAAATCGGCTTTGTAAAAATACGGTCAAAAGGCATCAAATAGGCATTTATAATCCAAATAGGCACAAACCCCTGAAATAGGCAATTATAGGCACAATAAAATCAACGAAATATAGCTAAAACGACCCTAAAACGGATTTATATCTCAAAAGCCTACGTTTCTGAACACAGGAATAAAATAGGCAAATAGGCAAATTCCCGTCTCTACTTATGACACTTACATATGAATAATATTTGTCACACCGACACACGCAACAAAATGCATAATACCGTATTTTCTCACGTAATTAACACACTTTTTTGAAGAAAAATACAAGCGAAAACTTCGGATGCGATTCAAGGAATTCGGGTATTTACAAATTATTTACAATTCATTTACATTTAAAAGATACATCAAATATAATACAAACACAACTGGTTCAACTCATTTGCAGTTATCGTCATTTGGCGTAAAATTCTGGCGTGAGATTTTTTCTGAAAAGTCAAATAGGGTACATTAAGTAAGTTAGACACGTGGGTTTGAAGTACCGACACTGGAAAATATTCTTCCCATTACGAGCTGACAATACGACCTGAATGACATACCGGAAAAAAAAAAAAAAATGTCCAACACGAGAAGGGCCGGGCATCGAAGGAGGGACCCTGTTACATTACCCCAAACCGTTCGTATCCAATCTTGTACGAGTGACGTATCGACGTATCCATCCACCTTTTTTTAAAATACGAACGTGGATCACTCGCGGAAATTTTGCTTTAAGCATTGTTTTTCGTTTTAGAACAATGTAAAGTGCAAGCTTTCTGCCATCAGTTGTTACAGCAAGCATTGCAGTACTTTTTTTTTTTTGCTTCCGGTAGCGCGTGCGATAACACTGTATGTTCCCTTCTTATCGATTGTTTGACTTTGTTGTATATGGAAACTGAATGGCGTCTGACCTGCGGTTCCTATAAGGGAGATCAAATATTCCTTCACTTTACGCTTCTCAATCACAAAGCGATGAAAATGGTTGAAATCATTCGTAACGTTTTGTCATAATGTTGTTCTTCGTCGAAGAGAAAGTCCATTTCTCTTCATAAAATTAATTCAGCCTCGGCTAACCTTCATACGAGACAATGATTCCACGTGCCGCGACTATTTCTCATTCTTTAAAATGCAGCATTTTGTGAGAAACGGCTTATCCAACATTGCGGAAAAAAAAAAATCATACAGTTAAGCAGATAATCCTCTACTTGCGGAAACTTGCCGCTTTTTGGTCCGCGAAATGCTTTGCGAGACTTGTTGGCCACTTGAAGTGCACTTCTGTTACCGCGGTAGCGCATGTTTCATTTGGACATTGAAAACTTGCTGCCCGCTGCTCTATTCCCGCATGTTTCGGCGTAACTGATCACCGCAAGTTCGTATGATGCAGTATTAATCGAGTACTGTGGACCAACACACAATTTTGAGATCACAGAATGTCCCGTATGCGAAACACTAGTAAAACTAGTGCAGTGGGATTTTCTGCCGGCTTATACAGCACGTTGCCCTGTATTTGGAATGCCCGTTTTCACAATAGGAAGCCTGCTACCTGAGTAGTTGGCATCTTTATTATCTTTATTTCGAAACGCATCCGGAGCTGAGTGATGGATGTTCGAAGTTGTGGGTGCATCAAATTCCACTTTGGACCCAAAAATATTGGGATGTGTAAATTATGCAAGGGCGTCGATTACGGTACACGAGAAAATACGGTAGTTTTCTTTAATAGCCGGTGAAATGAACGGAAATTTATAGGCATCTCTGAACACTTGGAGATAATGTTTCTCATATTTTTTGGCCATAACGGGAAAAAATACCAGAAACTGTCACTGACACAACCCCCTTACAAACATTCAACACATTAAAATTATGCACTTAAATACGCGAAACTACCACATACAAAACAATTCAATATGTCCCATACATTATTAACATACGACTTTGACACAGGGGGGAGGGGGGGAGCATAGAAATGCAAGGAAAAACACGTGGCCTACAACTCCGACGAAACTACGCACAGAAACGATGTTAACAGCGCGCGAACAACACAATAACAAACTCATTCTTTCTTCCCGATTAACTGAGTCGTTAGTGCGCGCTATCCTCTCGCTTGCAGGACGATTGCCACCCTGAATTCCCAGCTGTATAAAGCGCACACGCTGCTGCGGCGAGTGGGAAACACGATACATGAAGGCGACGGACGAACAACTCGCGAAATAAAGCATCAAATACGCTTGAAAATTAGGTTTCGTAAATTACACAAGCACATAAGAATTTATCCTTTATTCTAGGGGAAGAGTATTGGCTGTACTAGAGGTTATATTAGTAAAAAATCGGAAGAAGTAAAAATAAATCGGAAAATCGGAAGACGAGTTAAAAACCGGAAAGTTTCCGGGTAAATTGGAAGGGTTGGCAGGTATGGACTCACTACACTGGATCACATCAGAAATGAGGACATTTGGATGGCATTTGGTGTGGCTCCAATCCCTCAGAAAATGCAAGAGAATCGTTTGCGATGGTATGGCCACGTGCTACGCAGAAACGATTCTTCGGTTGCGAAAAGGGCATTACACTTAAGTCCTGAGGGCTGCAGACCACAAGGGTGACCAAAGAAGCGCTGGCTCGACACTCTGCAGGATGACATACATGTGGCGAAAGTCTCCCCTAAAGATGCACAAGACCACATGAAGTGGAAAAGAAATTGCATTACAGCAGACCCTGCAATTAAGCGGGAAACCAATTTATGTAACTTTGTACAGTATGTATCTAATGAGATTGATAATCACACCCAAGTAGATGCTATTTATACCGATTTCCAAAAGGCCTTTGACAAAGTAGATCACGATTGTTTAGTCAGTAAATTAATGGATTATCATTTAGATCAGTCTCTTATGTCTCCTCTGGTTTCATATTTGAAGCATAGAAGTTAGTTTGTAAGTTATAGAAACAAGTTTTCTTACAATTACATTACAAAATCTGGAGTACCACAAGGCTCTAATTTGGGTCCTTTGCTGTTTCTGTTGTTTGTGAACGATATTCCTAGCAAAATTTGGTTCTCAAAGGTATTATTACTTGCTGAAGATATTAAATTATATAAATCAACATCAAGTGTGCATAATTGTTTAGAACTGCAAGTTGATTTAAATATTTTGTCTGAATGGAGCAAACTTAACAAATTACCCTTCAATATTAATAAATGCAGGAAGATTGCTTTTTCAATGAAAAAAGATAAGATAAATTTTACATACTGTACTCAATTAATGATGCTCCATTGCAACAAGTAAATGAAATTAATGACTTAGGTGAAATATTAACTAGTGATTTAAGTTCACTAATATTGAAAATGTTGTGAATAAGGCATACAGGAGCCTTGGGTTTATAATGAGACATTCGTATAGCCTAAGTAATAAATCTTTATTTTGTTTGTATTTTTCATTAGTTCGATCAAATCTGGAATATACCTCTATTATGTGGAATCAATCAACAAAATTTCACAGAGATTTGATAGAAAGGATCCAAAAAAAGTTCTTGAAATATATATACTTCAGGCAAAGCAGAGTATATCCTAAATATTTATCATATCATAAGATGATTGAAATGTTGGATTTTGAAAAGCTTGATATCAGAAGAAAATGTCAGTCGATGTTTCTCTGCAAGTTGGATAACAATGAAATAGACAGTATTGATTCAACTTGTGAACTCCTACTGTATGCACCTAGAAAACCGGCAGGTAAATTTAGGAATTTGTTTTGCTTGCCTATAGTTAATACAAACATACATGTAAATTCACCCATATACAGAATGATGTCACTGTATAATAAATTACATCCTCTGAATATAGATTTATTTCAAAATAAGAAATCCAAATTTTTGAAATTGCCTGTTTTTGTTTTGTTTTTATTCTTCTTTTTATTGTATTCTTTATCTTTATCACTGCTGTTATACTGTAGTTAGGTAACTCTGTTTCATACACTATATTGTGATTATCTTATGTCTTGTATTTTTCAAATTATATTTTATAAGATTAGAAGTTATGAGCAAATATTGTAATTGGGCTAATGCCTGTATATATATGCATAAAATAAATAAATAAATAAATAAATAAATAAATAAATAAATAAATAAATAAATAAATAAATAAATAAATAAATAAATAAACAAATAAATAAATAAATAAATAAATAAATAAATAAATAAATAAATAAATAAACAAATAAATAAATAAATGAGGAAGAAGATATTTCATTATTGTGGTGTTAGCAACATTTTTTATTATCTTCCTCAGATCCTCCATCCAGAAGACCAAAATGGACAAGTTAAGAAATGAGGAGGTGAGGAAAGAAGCTGGAATAAAGACATCCCTACTAGACCGAATCGGCACATCCAGACTACGGTGGTACGGGCATGTGGTGAGGATGGAGCCTATAAGAACAGCCAGAATAATTTTGGAAAGACAGGTGGAGGGGAAAACAGCTGCAGGAAGACCAAAAACCTGATAGATGGACATGATCAAGGTTGATCTAGTTACCAGAGGATGGACAGTGGATGATGTTCTCCATGACAAGTTGTTTTTTGCAATTTGCTTCACGTCGCACCGACACAGATATGTCTTACAGCGACGATGGGATAGGAAAGGCCTTAGGAAGTGGAAGGAAGCAGCCGTGGCCTTAATTAAGGTACAGCCCCGGCATTTGCCTGGAGTGAAAACGGGAAACCACGGAAAACCATCTTCAGGGCTGCCGACAGTGGGGCTTGAACCCACTTTCTCCCGATTACTTGATACTGGCCGCACTTAAGCAACTGCAACTATCGAGCTCAGTATGACAAGTTGTATATGGAGAGGAAGAAGTGGAAGAAGCTCATTAACACTACCCAGAAAACTAGAACTATACAATGATGATGATGATGATGATGATGATGATAATGATAATGATGATGATAAATTTGTTCCCGGATATTCAGTTTCCCCTATCAATTTTATTTTTCTATGATCCCTCCAAAAACTGAGAAAAGAGGTTCCACTGTATTTCAAGGGTGATGTAATACATTTCTTATATATGTATATACAGACGAGTGTATGCGAGTTCGAGTAGAACTAAAAGTAAAAGATGTTTACTCTGCGAAAGAGATGGCAGTCTAGATATTACAGTTTCCTAATTTCCTCCTCATACCTTACAGGACTGTGTGAAAACAGCTCTGAATACAACCCCATGCAACAAATTAATTAATTAATTAATTAATTAGGGAAGTGGTTACTATTTTCTAAATTATAGGAACAAACTTATATAAGAATTACACTTCAAGAGATATGTGCCCCTCCAACATATATTTCAACAAGAAACTGTTATACAAACATACTTGTAACATCTGTCAACAGAATTGACGAAGATGATAGTTTTTCCTCGAACAAGATGAAGTTTGAGCAATGCGTAAAGAATGGCGGCTTTATCATCCTCTTCAGCAGCGAGATGATAATGCGTGAGCTGAGAGGCAGGAGCAAGTTCTGGCTCTTCTAGTTTCAATGTCACTGGATTATGTAACACAAGCTTCTTCAAGTTGACCACATCATCTGATAATGTGGCACTGGCTAAAATAGCTTGATATACTGCAGGTAAGAAACTGTAAAACAAGGAAACATAACATAAAAATACAGCTAGGGAGAAAATGATACCAAGAAATGTATATAATTTACTCATACATAGCCTACAACAATTTAGGATGCTTTCTTGAAAACAAAAACAACACAAAATAAAAGAAAGACAAGCTCTTTAAGATACTAAGTAAAATCCTTAAGTGGAAGAGCTATAAGACTTATGTGTAAGGGTTTGAATGACACCAGATCAAAGAGGAGGAAGTCTACTTCGATAACAAACAAAGTGAAAAGCATAAAGTTAATTAATAATAATGTATCTGGTTATAAGTACCTCTAAGTACAGTAGAATTCTGGTGTAACTAACACCAGTATAAAGAAATTTTCAGAATAATGATTTTTTTTTTCTCTTCCTTTTTCTCTATTTGTTGTGTGTTAAAAGATTTCATTTTAACAAATTTTGTAGTTTCAGATTAACGAATTAAAATTGAGCTCTTCTTTACCAATTTGACCATATTTTCTCAAATTAAAACTAAAATTCATCCTGTTTTATGACCAACATTTTTCTTGTTACATTATTTCGTTATTCAAATGATATGATCGCCATTTTCCATCTATGCACCGTACGTGATCAAGAAGGCAATCGCTTTTGTGTAACCAATATGCTTCGCCCGTCATCCAATGTAAGATGTCACTCTATTAGCTGAGTAGGAGCGCCAAGTTTGCAATCTACTAATGAACACTATGCTTTGTGTAACCAATAGGCTTCACCCATTAACCAATGTAAGATGTCACACTATTGGCTGATTAGGATCACGATGTTTGTAATCCACCAATGAACGCAATGGTTTTGTCGCATCATGCATTGCCTGTTTCTTCTTCGTATTTAATTTGCAAAGCAATGTGTTTCTGTTAAGGTTATATCATTAAACTTGCAAAGTTCGTGTGCATTTCGTTAAATAAATAAGTTCATATCGTAGCAAATGGATAAGCAGAAGCGACAGCAGTTTTTGTTGAGTGAAAAACGTAAAATACTTCCGGAAGTAGAGAAAGGCGGAAAGAAAGGAGAAGTAGCGAAGAAATATGGTATAAGCCCGTCAACACTTTCTACTTTTTAAAAACAGAAAAGTAAGATAGAGGAAAACATTGATGCTGATGCCCTAGGTCCACAGCGTAAGAAGATCAGGGCAGCCAACTACAAGGAGGTGGACCAAGCCGTCTGTATGGGGTTTGTGGAAATGCGGAGTAAAAACATGCCAATAAATGGCCCACTGTTATATGAGCGTGCGCGATCTTTCGCCCGTTCGCTTGGGTCACCCGAGTTTATGGGTAGTGCTGGTTGGCTTCATAGGTTCTGGGGGAGATATGGCATATCCTACAAACTTATAAAGGGTGAAGCTAACGATGCCCCGAAGGAAGTTGCGACTTCACGATGGCTGGAGACTCTAATGGATGCCGTGAAGGAATATTCGCCGGCTGATATTTATAATGCAGATTAGACTGCGTTATTTTATAATCTAATGCCGAACAAGACCCTTGATTTCAAGGGAAATACGTGTTTTGGGGGCAAACGTTTAAAAGAACATATCATGACTCTTTTATAGACCAATTCCACAGGGACGGACAAACTGAAGCCTCTCATAATTGGGAAGTTTGGGAAGCCAAGGTGCTTCAAAGGGGTGCAACATCTGCCCTGTGAATACAGGCACAACTCTAAGGCATGGATGATATCTGTGCTACTCAAAGAGTGCTTGCTGGACTTGGAACATCGGATGAAGGCTGAAAAGAGGATTCTATTATTGGACAATTGCTCTTCTCATAATTGTGTGCCTCGCCATTTGGAGCATGTAAAAGTTTTATTTTTGCCTCCAAATACAACTTCAATTCAACAGTCGCTGGATCAGGGTATAATGCATGCAGTAAAGCAGCATTACCGAGCTTGTGTGGTCTATAATACCAATATAAATGGTTCGTTATTGGGCTTATAAATTTTCCAGCCAACTCACTCCCGGTTGCCGGCGCCTCGCCCCCGTGTGCCAGGCTGGGCTCTTCAGTTGGTACCTAGCACACCTACCAAGACGCTGGCTAGTGCATACTGTGGAGGCCACTACGTAGGCTAATTGTAGCCACCAGCAGTGCCAATGCACTATGACAGACTTTGTTTCATTATCAAGAATTGATGCCTGCTTGGCCAACAGATGACATATATGTTGATTCCCACAGGAAATCTGAAATATTTGTTCCGAATGAATAAATTTATAATACCAATATAAATGGTCCGTTATTGGGCTTAAAAATTTTCCAGCCAACTCGCTCCCGGTTGCCAGCGCCTCGCCCCCGTGTGCCAGGCTGGGCTCATCAGTTGGTACCTAGCACACCTACCAAGACGCTGGCTAGTGCACACCGTGGAGGCCACTACATAGGCTAATTGTAGCCACCGGCAGTGCCAATGCACTGTGACAGACTTTGTCTCATTATCAAGAATTGATGCCTGCTTGGCCAACAGATGACATATATGTTGATTCCCATAGGGCTTAATAACGGACCATTTATATTGGTATTATAAATTTACTCATTCAGAACAAATATTTCAGGAGGAACAGATCACAGTACGTCTGTCATATGGCCATCTGACGGAGCCAACACCATCAAACCTTCAACCTCCATGTCAGTGACAGTTTCACTGGCAAATATTGGAACAGTATCAAATGTGCCTTCTTCAAAACAGCTTTCAACAGAAGAATCTTCTAACTCAAGACACATTAATCCGCACTTCGGTAGCATATGTGATGGGGGATTTTCGTCACTGGTTTCTGTTTGAGTGCTTTTGTCTTGTGTTTCTCTATTTCATTAGCATTATTTTCAAGTATAATCATCCGAGGATCATAAAGAGCTTTCAGCGGGATAGGGTGATCGTATAATTCTCCTCGAGAATGGATCTGGGAAAACAAATTCTTGAGTGAACCTTGGTTCAGTCATTGGGTTAAAATGTACTACATTCCTAGATTTTGAACGTCTGAGATCAGATATTTTAATATTTTTTTTTGTAATGGGCTTAACGTCGCACCGAAGGAGGTAGTCACGATAACTTTCTGGAACACTTGCTTAAATTTCTTGCCCTTGCAGGTTATACTGTTAATAAGGCCACACATTTTATTTAAAATTTTGTCTCATTGTTTTAACTGAAGACCACACACATTTTTGCTAGGCACTTCAGAAATGGCCAGACTATAAGAATAAGAATGTACCAATTATTAACTATTTCAATGAATTCACTTGTGCTTTCAGCAACAGTAGCATCACCTCCTATTTTAAAATGACATAATGCTGTAGCTACACTGCGAGACATTAATTCTGCAGCTTTTCTTACGTTCATCCTTTCAATGACCCTACAGTTTAGATGAAAATTTTGTTGCATGCTTTAATTTTTGAGGCAATCTTTCTTAACCAGAACTTCCACAGGTTCTTCTTGTAGTGCCTTCTCCATTACTGAAGGTTGGGCACAATCACAGCAAAGTCTGCATGATGTTCGGCTGTCCTCATCAGTCTACTTGAATCTAGCCCTGTCCAATCCTGCAAGTTCCACAGCCAAGAATGTTTCCTTTGTCGCGACCTCTACATCCATCAATTTTAGTAGGTTGTACTTTTCATTAGCCACGGCTCTCAATTTAGAAAGACTTCGGAAAATAGTATACGACAGGAAGAAATGGCGCACTTTGGTCTATGGGGTCACGGAGAGTCGAAAGCGACTAAACGACTAACAACAACACTTTTCATTCCTCATAATATACCCAAGGTCTTTCTTTTCTTGACTGTACACACCAACATTCATTCACTCCTCATATACCCGAGTATGACAGCATTGGAGATGGGGTCAGTCCACGAGATCAATAGCATTGTCCAGAAAACCCACATCTCAAAGGCATTTATTCTCTTAATGGTGTTATATTTCAGAGTTCATGTTCCAGTGCCGTAAAAAAGCAATGATTATACATAGCATCTGCAAAGATGTTGTGCCCGTTTACATCTCGTAGACAGCTTTCAAAATGGTGCCAAATGAAGGTATGGCCCATCCGATCTATGAGATACAAGGAATATATATGTAGTGCGATATTATAGAAGGCCATGCATGTCTGGGAACGGACAAATATTGAAGGCACTACGGGACAGTAGAGAGTCCAGTGAATTGCTTTACAAAAAAAGAAAGAAGCGAAGGGATTGTTAAAAAAAACTTCACATAAAAATCTGCATCGCATGAGTGAAGACGTGACCGGTAAACGAGCTATATATTGAAAGAAGATACAAGAATTTAGAGGAGATTCTTGAAGAAAAGGGATCGTCGTCGTAAAACAAATAATATAATTCACCGGCCGACGAACCAGAGTTAATTAAAATATATAAAAAAATAAGCAAGATACGGTGATATACGCCTAGAAAATCCTGAGAGCAATCGCGTCGCATTCTGTAAGGAGGGACCAATTGAAACCCAAGAGAAATACTTTCATACGGCAAGAAGACTACCTTGGTCTAATTCAAGAAAGAAGAAGAATAAATTTTCGAGATTTTCCCAGAAAGAGCGGATATGGATATATAATATATATATACGGAGAACTTAATCCCGACGAGATCAAAGTTATATCTCAGAGAGCAAGAAAAAGGAATAACAACTGGAGAATTATTATTGTCAGATGGAACATATCATGACAATTTTCTGCTCTGAAATGTATATTTTTGTTATCAGCAGAAGTAATATGATGTGTGCCTGCTAAGCACGCATGATGGACCAAACTGGGGAGCGGTACATCCTAACCAGATGACCAACCCATAATAAGGAAGGCAACGGCCAACCAGATGACCAACCCATGATGAGGAAGGCAACGGCTAACCAGATGACCAACCCATAATGAGGAAGGCAACAGCTAACCAGATGACCAACCCATGATGAGGAAGGCAACAACCAACCAGATGATCAACCCATGATGAGGAAGGCAATGGCCAACCAGATGACTAACCCACATCCTGACCGCAGAGCTAACGACATCCGAGTGGAGGAGGAACAACTGGACCAGATGTAATGACAAGCGAGCCAAGTCTTTACATTTTTAATTATGTAGTTTCTGATTTGCGTATACATTTACTTGTGGCATGTGCTGATAAGTTGATGATATAAACCATTGAATTAAGAGTGCAAGTGAATAATGGAAGTGAAGTGTGAGATATTTAAGTCTATAGTAATACGATCGAGCAGTGTAGAATAAGATTCTAGTACATTACATATACACCACCGCATTTTTTTGGTCAGAATAAGTAATGAGTTACGAGAATTTGAAGGAAGTGTCTTTTATAACAGCTGATAGCAATGATTTGACACATTGTGGAATTTTGATAAATCTCGTATTGGTTATACTAAATGTTTACGTCATGTTTGGTCCGCGCATCTGAGATGACTGTGTAGAATCACGTAATCTTTGCTCCGCAACATAAGAGTATTGAACTCAGTTTGGGGTTATGATATATAACGTTATTGAGATGTGTTTATAAGAAAGGCAATTGTGACATATTTGGCATGGTAATATAAGAGTAATTGCGACATGTTGTAGTGGAGGTTATGATAATGAAGTTGTTAGTTGAATGTTGAAATCATGTTACAGTATTGGTAACTCGGCGAAAAAACTCTATGTATAATGAAATGAGGATGTTTATTTATGTGTTACGGAGAGGGCAAGGATTGCCTGCATCTAAGGAAATGCCATGTCACATTTATAAGAGGTAAGGATTTGTGTGAAATTATACATGTACGTGAAACTGAGCACACCGCGGGAATGACCTAAACTAAGGTATGAGTGATATACATTAAAGTAGAATTGAGATTTTGATGGGATTATATGACAATAGTAGATGCTGTATTTCAAGTACGAGAATATTATGATGTATTTTATAACGGTGTTCATGGCCAAATGCAAATATGATATTTATAAATGCGGTAATATATTTCCGAGCATAAATGCGTAGTATTTACATTCTGACTGCCCAAATGAATTGAGTAACTTGCGAAGATGAGAAATGTTAATAATAATAATAATAATAATGTTATTTGCTTTACGTCCCACTAACTACTTTTTAAGGTCTTCAGAGACGCCGAGGTGCCGGAATTTAGTCCTGCAGGAGTTCTTTTACGTGCCAGTAAATGTACCGACACGGGGCTGTCGTATTTGAGCACCTTCAAATACCACCGGACTGAGCCAGGATCGAACCTGCCAAGTTGGGGTTAGAAGGCCGGCGCCTTAACCGTCTGAGCCACTCATCCCGGCATGAGAAATGTTATGGAATATGACAAAGGGAGAGCACATAGAGCCTGAAATAGATGTGTATGTGAATCAAAAATTATGTGGAAAGCTAGATAGATAACTTATTTATTCTGACACAGAGTTTATTTGAATTTACATTCTTTAAGAGAATAATGGATAGGGAAATGATAGGCTAGGAGCCAGATTTAACAGGCATTAGGGAAATATGCCTTAGCCCGTAAGTCGTTACACGTCGCAAGCTGCACCTGCCGCGTGGATGAACTGCAGCGGCTAAAGGCTGAGTTCTCCCAGTTCCAAGAAAAGGTGTCTAGTGAGCTGAAAGACATAACAAAAAAACTGGAATTTACTGAACAGCGCCTCGAACAACAGGCCGAACTGCTTGATGAAGCTGAACAGTACAGCCGGCGGAACTGCTTAGTGTTGCATGGTATTCCAGAGGAGCCGGCAGAGAACGTTTATGATAAAGTTATCAACACGATGAAGGGCAAGTTAAATGTAGATATAACTATGTCTGATATAGATCGTTGCCATCGTTTAGGAGTGCTAAAACGAACCACAGCTCAGGTTGTTGCTACAGGTAAGCGCCCTATAATTATAAAGTTCGTGCGTTACCATGACCGGGACAGAGTTTGGAGGGCCAAGCGGCTGTTAAAAGGAACTGGCCTTCTACTGACTGAATCCCTGACAGGTATCAGAAAAACTATTCTAAACAGGGCACGTGATCACTTTGGACTCCGACGGGTGTGGACACAGGACGGCCGCATTGTTGTTTTGAAAGACAATGGACAGAAAATGTTTGTTAGCAGCATGGCACAATTAATAAGCCTTATGTGAGCGACGAGATTGACTAGGAAAAACAGTGAGTGATATAATAGCGTATAATGTTTGTGTATGTGAATGTGATAGTGTATGTGAGAGTGATTGTGTAAATATTTCTGGAGGTGCTTATGAAACAACTAGGGTGAGTAGTTTGAATTTTTCTGTTGACAATGGCTAACGTAAATGAGTCAATTATTTATACCGAACAGCATGTCCATGATGTCATTGACCCTATCCCTCTTCATTGTCGTCCGCCTTCACCCTTACCTTCCCCTTCACCAGCTGTGGCAGGAGACATTCTTAAGGAAATGTTAGCTCCCCACCAACAATATTTTCAGTGTTGTCATATCAATGCACAATCGCTTCTTTGTCACTTTGACGAAATACAGGCTCTATTTAGTAACAGTAACTTGCATTGTATTTGTGTAACAGAGACATGGTTACAGCAGTCACTCAAATCTGATCTCGTAAAGCTGAATAACATGACGTTACATCGCCTAGATCGTTTAAATCGTGTAGGGGGCGGTTGCGCTATATATTGCCGTAGCGACTTAAAAAGTAAAATAATTATGACCTCAGATCCTAAGACTCCATTTTGACCTGAATTCATGTTTGTTGAACTCTTGGTTAATAATCAAAAACTACTGATCGGAGTGGTATACAAGGCGCCGGACATACAACATATATCTGACCTAGAAGTGGCATTATCGAAGTTAACTCCGCTGTACGAAAACATAATCATTCTTGGTGACTTCAATACTAATCTCCTAGTTACAAGTAACGAATCAACATACTTACAAAACTTATTCCATGGCATGGATTACAATATACTGACACTAGACGCGACTAACCATGTTCACAGAATAAACCACACGTCTCACACACTGATTGACCTTATTATAACAAACAATCCGCAGAAAGTGGTAAAACATGGACAGCTTGCTGTACCAGGTATTTCAACCCACGATCTCATATACTTATGTTACTCTCTCAAGGCACCAAAGTACAAAACCAGGTACATAATGCGAAGAGACTTCAAGCATTTTAATACTGAGATAATACGAAATGAAGCATATCAATTGCCGTGGAATGACATTCTACTGACTAATGACATTGATGATAAGGTTGACAGACTGAACTCTTTAATATTAGGACTGTATGACAAACACGCTCCGAAGAAGCAAATTTGAGTTTCTCACCCTTAGTCTCCTTGGCTAACAAATGAAATTAAGTCGGTCATGGCAAATCGTGATGCTTGGTATAGGCGATTTAGGCGAACTGAAAGCACTAGTGATTTCGAAAATTACCGTATTCTCCGAAATCAAGTTAAGAAATTAATTCGTAACAGCAAGTATAAATATATTCAAGAGATAACAAACAGACGAAATTCAGCACTAATATGGAAACATTTGCATCAGATGGGTATAGGTCGCAGCCTGACCATGCAGACACCCAGTATACCACTTGATGATCTAAATTCTCATTTTACGAAAGCAGCATACACTAATAATGATATTACTGACAATAATGACTATGATGCTAACTATCCTAATAATGATAATAATAATAATAATCATCATCAACCAGTTGATGACCTAACTGATGATGATATTAACCCCATAAATGCTCATTCCCGAGTAAATCAAGTAAAATTCACTCTCAAAAAAGTTGGGGCGAACGATGTGAAGCGTGTAATTTACTCCCTCAAGTCTGATGTTCCGGGTAATGACGACATACCATTATCTTTCATAAAAAATATTATTGGTGCCATATTACCTATTCTGACGCATATATTTAATCATTGCCTTGTACAGGGAGTATTCCCAATGTGTGGAAGCACGGTATCGTCATTCCTATTCCTAAGAAGAATTCTCCTAGTTTACCATCAGATTATCGCCCTATATCCATTCTCCCACCCCTTTCCAAAGTACTAGAACGCTTGGTACACGAACAAGTCCTCACTTACTTGACTAACTTCTCACTGCTTGACCCTTACCAATCTGGTTTCAAGAAAGGACACAGCAAAACGACTGCCCTACTGAAAGTAACTGATGATATCCGACAGGCAATGGACACTCGACAAGTGACTGTACTGGTTCTACTTGATTTTTCTAGTGCTTTTGATACTGTTGCTCCTCAACTGCTACTTTCAAAATTGGATTCATTAAATTTCAGCAAGACGGCAATAAACTTTTTCAGTTCGTACCTCAAAAATCGCCGTCAGTGTGTCAAAGTAAATAATAGCAGATCTGAGTGGCTTA
This sequence comes from Anabrus simplex, assembly GCF_040414725.1. Classification (NCBI taxonomy): domain Eukaryota; kingdom Metazoa; phylum Arthropoda; class Insecta; order Orthoptera; family Tettigoniidae; genus Anabrus; species Anabrus simplex. The sequence goes on from NC_090269.1 coordinate 256,870,480, forward strand.
AGAAACCCCTCGGTGTCCCCCAAGGGTCTGTACTTGGACCATTGCTGTTTGCAATTTACTTACACGATGTTGCCAAATCGATTACACATTGCAAGTATCATCTTTATGCTGATGATCTGCAGATCTACTACCACTCAAGAACTGATAAAATTCAGAGTGCTGTAGAAAAAGTTAATGCTGATTTAAGTCTCATAAGTAATTTTGCATTGAGTAACAATCTCAAAATTAATCCTCTTAAAACGCAAGCAATAATCATTGGTACTTCAAAAAACTTACACGTCTTAAAACAATACGAAATTCCTCCTGTAGCACTAAACAATACCATTATTCCATTTTGTGAAACAGTTATGAATCTTGGTGTGGCTATAAGCGAAACATAGAACTGGTCGCAACATGTGATGAAAGTGTGCCAAAAGGTATATCAAAGCCTGCATCCTCTGAAGCGGTTTAAAAATATATTTCCTCGGTCCTTGAAAATAAAGCTCATTCAATCACTCTTGTTTCCAATTCTCGAATACTGTGATACAGTTTTTATTGATATCAATAACGAGCAAAGCATGAGACTGCAACGTGCCCAAAATGCATGCATCAGGTATGCATTCGACATACAACCATACGCCCATGTATCCCCATTCTATACACAATTATCTTGGTTACGACTGAATGACAGACGTAGACTCCACGCAACTACTTTGGTGTATCAAGTGCTTTCTGAAAACACTCCTCCTTACCTATCCACCAGATTTCGCTACCTTAGTTCCCTGCACCTGTTCAATACCCGGTCAGGCTGTACGCTAGAAATTCCTGTGCATCGAACCGCAACCTACAACAGATCGTTCACTATCACCGCCACGAGCTGGTGGAATGAACTCCCCAATGACATCAGGGAAGCTAAATCTAAGACAAAATTTAAAATCCTTTGCCAGCGTCATCTTTTAAGCACTTCCAGTCTCTCTTGAGTGTGGGATGCATGAATGAGAGTGAATATGGTTGTTTATTGCAATGTGTTCCTGTATATAATTTAGTTATACTTTACTCACCTTAGTTTAGTTAGTGATACTTAAGTTGCTTTAATTATACTTTAGGTTGTAAAGATTTCATATGTTTAAATTTTATGTAAAATATACATTGTATATACATGAAGTGGTTAAGTGTAAGAAAGGGCCGGGAGCCCTAACTTCACCACAATAAAGACGCTTTAATAATAATAATAATCTATTTGTTTATTTTACGTTGTATTCTGCTAAACTATACATTTTATTCAGATCTAATTAGCCTGATTTTGATGATAATGAGCAATCTAAACATCATAACGATATTTGCGTCAACTTAATGACTCGTTTTCAATGAAGACTGTGGATGTCCAGTGATCAATTGTAAACAGTAATATTCATTTTTGAGTTCATTTCGGAATTGGTGTAAATAGCTTAACATTGCATTTATTTTTCTTTTCTACGAGCCACCGGTGACTGAATTATTATCTGTACATAGTAACAACGCGAATACTACCCTAAATCACATTACTTTTTCCTAGGGCAATCTTTTATTCAAATAAATATTATTATTATGTTTTCTAGAATTTGTGTGTGATGAATTCTTTCCCTTTTACGTAGTTGATAAGCTAGTTGGTAAGCCAAGAAAGTAATTGACTGAGTTGATGACTGAGTTGAATTTATCAAGGACTTACATCGTTGGTACTTTAGTCAGGTGAATTAATTATTTGGTATTACATCCTCGGTGAACCGGCATTCTCTTCGAACTCACGTTAAGCGAGACCTAATGTAAAATCTTCAGATTTTACTTGAGAGATGGATACCCTGAGAAGAAATTGAGCCGCTGGGAATTATCTGCCTACCTTTTTCCTACAATGTGATGTGTCTTCAAGCTAAGGCTTCTGTCACACAGTAGATTCCTCATTTTCAGAAAGCTCCACAAGCCATTTCTATTCGTACATGGATCTCTAAGTCCTCAGTAATCCAGCTGTCAAGCAGTGGCGGCCGGTCAGTACGTGCTACCGGGCTCCAGCACGTAGCTTGGAACTGTAAGGAATATTATTTATGTACAGTACCATTATCCTGGTGCCTTTTCTTTGTTTTGAGTACGATATGAATTTGTGTTTTGTGAAAATCAGGACGAGATCTGTCGAACACCTAGCGCCGCTCTCCCGGGGAATAAGGCTCGTGCTCATGTGAAGTGAGCCCTTGCCTGTAGCCTGAAGGAAGCAATACGCAGGCGCAGCCAAGCTTGCAACACTCCCCCTAGCCGGCGGAGTATACCGTAAACCGGGATCAACTTTCACTGATCCCGTTTATAGTTACTTCCTCTCCCGCAAGGGGGTAGAATTACTCGATGTCTCCTGCTACCCTTGCGTTCACGGCCGACTTGATGCGTCGCTCTAGCTACCTCCTTGGAGCGCAGCGAGGGATCCAGTCGGCCGTGCTTATGTTGAACGTGGTAAGCGAATCTGCCACTAGAGAGTAGCATCGTCTGGGCTCGAAAGTAAAGCGTAAGTGGAGGAAATCTATCTCACACATGCTTATTAAAATATCCATCTTGCTTTTGTGTCAAAAATAAGGAATTCGTAGGTGAGTCAAAGAATCTTTGACTGACCCTAAATGTTATCCCGCATTACAATGTAATTTACTCTGGTGAAATGAAATAGCGTATGGCTTTTAGTGCCGGAAGTATCCGAGGACATGTTCGACTCGCCAGATGCAGATCTTTTGATTTGACGCCTGTAGGCGACCTGCGAGTCGTGATGAGGATGAAATGATGATGAAGACAACACGTACACCGAATGATGGTTAAAATTCCAGACCCTGCCGGGAATCGAACCCGGGATCCCTGTGACCAAAGGCCAGCGCGCTAACCATTTAGCCATGGAGCCAGACATTTACTCTGGTAATAGGGGAGGTCTCAATGAATCAGTTGGCAGCTCTTTCAGTTGCTTTGTGCGGTTTTTAATCTGGCGGTTATATTACTGGTGCGTGTTTTTTCTGTCATTGTGTTAGTGCTAAAGTTTATACGAAGATTTATCAAATTATTTATCCACTGCAGTGTATATAAAGTGAAATTAAATTAGTGTTCTTAGTGGGGATCTATATTCCCACGATTCTATTTGCACTGATGTAATTCTCCAATGAATTATTTATATAGTAGACAGTTGTCGAAGAATTCATCTGCTTCCAAATTAGTTGTTTTTGTTTGTTCTGAGTTATAAATTGTGAGAAAAGTTGTATTATTATTATTATTATTATTATTATTATTATTATTATTATTATTATTATTATTACCAAGTTTGAAGTATGCGTTGTTCATCATGGCAATATGCAGATTTAAAACAGCGTATTTAGCTTGTTTTTTGTAGCACGTAGGACGATTTTTTCACGAGCCGCCACTGCTGTCAAGGTACTTAAATTTCCATTCTTGTTTAACTTGTTCCCCATAAATATTCATAAGAATATGTGTGTGACGAGTTCTGATAACGGCCATCACTTTTGTCTTGTCTGTGTTTGAGCCCAAGTTTATCCCCTTTTACTATGATGGCATTGTCGTTTTGACTGACAGTACTGAAAATTATTTCATATGTACCTCAGATTGTCGATCAGCCTACCATTAATTATGGATCGATAATGTTATTGTTATGTATCTGACATGGTTTTCTGTGTTTATCAAATAACCGTTGGGAAATTCAAGTTATTATTTAGCTAGCTAAGGGTTACAATGAGACCAATAGGAATAGGTAGAGTGGGGAGGACAAAATACGACTAATAAATGTGATAGTGAATGAACAAACAAGATGAGGGAAAAGAAACTTAAACTGCTGATTTTCCATTATGTTTTACAATTATTTAAATGTGTCAAAGTGTTGTGAGTGGTGATGATATTTGAATTTCATAATTGACAATTTTTCAAGAAGGACTTGATCTCTAGTACAGTGCGATAGTAAATGCACGAGGATATTTTTCTTTTACGTTGCTTATCCGGTTTGTTTGATTATAATCAGTTAATTTTATTTTATTAAAGTTATTGTCCTTCCAATTTCTTGTTGCGATTTTCATTTCATGCCTAATTTAAGTGAACTTAGTATACTGGAACATAATGATGTTGGATCATTATCTGATAATTATTGATAGGATGTGACCGCTTTCTCTCCAAAGGGCCATGCCCTGAGTGGAGGATCATGTAAACCACTGAATTTTAGCTGAGCACATTATGAAATTTATTGTTACCTTCGAACTAGGCGTCCATGAACGGTCACAGCATCGACCACAGAGGTCGTAAGTTCGAGCAGGTGCTGCGTTGAACGATGTGGATAACTGAAATCCTGTCACGTTTCCTAGCCTCGATCAACCCAGCTCCATGCCAACGGCCCTTTTCAAGGCCAAATAAACAAATCAGTCTGTGAAAAATACCGGTATTAAGTATACAACATTGCCACATTCCAGGCAACTGGCTTAAAAAAATAAACTTGCATGGGACTTGAACCTTTTAACCCTCGAGCATTGTCAACCATCACACATCCTACTGCACACTAGCCATGTGAGCTACTGCGACACTTGACCTACGGTGCCCACTTCCCAGCCTAAAATGGCCACAGACCATCTCCTCATCCTCTCCAACCCAGCACCATACCCAATGCAATGAAACATATGGTCCTTTACAGGGGCAAATAAACAAATCAGTCCTTGGAAGCTATCAACTATGCAAACTTAACACATCCCAAGCAACTGGCTGTTAAAAAAATTATCATGTGGGATTCGAACCTCCTACCTTCAGCTCTGTCCACTATCAATGCCCGCTTGCCATGTGAGCTACTGCGACACTTGACCTACGGCGCCCACTTCTGAGCCTATATAGTACCGTGCTCCCGGTCTGTGCATCCACCTACTGTTTTAAAGTACATGTTCTGCGTATCTGTACTCGTCTTATGGATTCATTCGAGGTACCCATGATGAATTAATAGTGGGGCTGACAATTCCTGCTGTCTTCTAGCCCATAAACACACATCTTGTTATATTACCCCGGTTTAGGGAGAGAATTGTAGAATTTCAGAATTGAAGTAAATGTGAAGTGATGCATAAAACTGAATCGCAAGGGGCTGGTGGACCACCCAGTGTATAAGTGATATGAATGAAGAACTGGAATCACAGATAAGGCTACTTGCAGATGATGTTTTACTGTATAGAGTAGTAACTGAGTTGCACGATTGTGAGGGACTGAAGGGGGACTTAATGTTGTGAGGCGAAAAGGAAAATTCCTCTCAGTTTCAATTATTGAGCTGATCGGTGATAGTACCTCAAGGGGAACACTGTAAGTAACTTACGTGTAAACTTGAGGAATGATCTTCATTGGGGAAATCATATTAATGAGGTTGTTAAGAAAGGTTACAGATGTCTTCACATGCTTTAGAGAGTCAATTCTAAAGGATTTAAAGAAGAGGGCATATAATTCTCTGCTATGACTACAGTTAGAGTATGACTCCAGTGTATGGGACCCTCATCAGGACTACTTGATACGAGAACTGGAAAAAATTCAAAGGAAAGCAGCATGATTTGTTCTGGATGATTTCCGACAAAGGAGTAGGTTTGCGGAAATGCTGCAAACTTTGGGCTGGGAAGACTTGGGAATAAGGAGAAGAGATGATCAACTATGTTGTAAGTTTCGAGCTGTCAATGAAGAATTCACGTGGAATAACATACGTAGACGAATAAGCTTAAGTGGAGCTTTTAAAAGTAGGAAAGATAATAGTATGAAAATAAAGATGGAATTCAAAAGGACAAATTGGGGCAAATATTCATTTATAGGATGAGGAGTAAGGGATTGGAATAAAATATCAAGGGAAATGTAAATTTCTGAGTTCTTTGAAAATGTTTAAGCAAAACTAAGGAAAACAATTGATAGGGAATCTGCCACCTGGGCAACAGGCCTAAATACAGATCACTGAGGACTGATTGATGATTGATTTGTACGTTCTTTGGTCGATGTGTTTTTGGTTCCATGGCCATAGTATAGTATAAACTCTGTGGCCAAAAATCACGGGAAGGGGTGTCCCATTAGAAAATGTGCCGTGTATGATCCATGAGCACTGCAGTTATCTGCGGCATGCCTGAGCAGTCTGTCACAGACACCAGTGTCATGAAGATGGAAACACGTCACGAGTTAACCAACTTTGAATGTGAGATGATCATCAGCGCATTGGTCATAGCATTGCGAAGATTACATGCGAATTCAGGTTTCCGAGGTCAACAGTTTTGATGGTGGATCTTCAATATCGCAGAGAGAATGTTACCACCCACATAAACCGCCGCACGGGAAGACCACAGTTGTGTAACGAATGAACATCACGTTGCCTCCGCAGAACCATAGTGGGCGCTCGACGGGCTACTGTGTGTCAGATTACCGCCCAGTTGAAAGTTGGGAGTCAGAAGCTCTTTTCTACCAGGACTGTATGGAGGCAACTGCACCTCGCAGGCTTCATCAGCCGATGACCAATTTCTGTCCCTTTGCTGACACCTTGACACAGAATTAAAAAATGTGCATAGGCCTGCGAACATCGGCAATGGACCATTGAACAGTGGCGGCATGTGGTATGGTCCGATGAATCCCAGTTTCAGTTGTATCGAGCTGATGGGCGCATGAGAGTGTGGTGTATGCCCAATGGAGCTATAGATCCTGCGTGGCAACAAGGTTGTGTCCAGGCAGGATGTGGCTCAGTTCTGGTCTGGGATGTGTTCTCAAGGTCGTAATCAGTCACCATCGTCCAGCTACAGGGAACACTGCACGTTATGTGGACGTTCTTTCAGACCATCTGCATCCCTTTCTGGCCCTAGAGTACCCTGATGAAGATGCCATGTTTCAACAGGACAATGTGCCATGTCATCACTTTGTAGTGGCATGCAGGTGGTTGAAGGAGCACTCCAGTCAAGTTACGACCATGGACTGGCCCTCCAGATACCCCAATCTTAATCCAATAGAGCACTTCTGGAATGCTGTCAATGCTGGCGTACGCTCCATGAACCCCACACCAACTACACAGGACCTAAACTGTGAGTAGCATTGCAAGATGTGTGAGTCCACAACCCTCCAGAACGATTTCAACACCTTGTAAAGTGGATGCCTCACTGTATTGCTGCCGTTTTGAGGGCTTGCAGAGGAGCAGCTCGTTATTAACATCACATTCAGTGTCTTCCCATGACTTCTGGCCACTCAAGTGTATTTTAAAAGGAGTCTACTTTTGATTTGTAGCTGCAGTATACAGTGTGTCATGTAAATGAGCAACATCTTCTGGACTCAACAATCCTACCTTGCTTGTACAATTTGGCCTTCTAGCATGATTACAAGTTTCACAATTAAGTATTTATTTTCCACCTAGTCGATACAGTGATTGCTTAAGGCAATTTTTAATGGTCAAAAGTGGTACATGTTTCGTATATTATCAACATCTTCAGCCACATAACACTGTTTAGATGAAAAATGTATAAAATTGACAAAGTAATGCTTTAGAGGAAGTGTCCTTAAAATTAACATAAGATTGACAAGATTAAAACAAACAAATAACTCAAGAGAAAATATATATATATGTTTTTGTGCAGCACCTACTTTGCTTTGCTCTTAAAAATAGAAGCAGTGTCCGATCAGTTCAAACGATGCTCCAGAAGTTCAAGGATGTTGTAAAGCAGAGATAGTTCACTTTTCCTCGTATTTACATTAGAATTTTGTTTCCTAGCTATGATGAAATATGTATCTTCTATGCTTCCAACCACAACAATAAAGATGGCAGCACCGCAAAAGAGATGCCTTCGCAATGATGAAATTGAACAGTTTTTAATTGGACAATGAAAGTGACTGTGAATATATGAGGTTGGAGATGATGTGATAAAAAGTGATGATGAACATGCAAACAATGAGATCAGTGAGGAAAACAAAGATGAAAATAGTCGACTTCCACCAATGAAACGGAAATAAATAAGCTGTCATAATTTTCTTGGATTGCTGGTCAGTTTACTGCAATACTTTACACTTCTTGTTCACGCAATTAAAGTGTTCCAGACTATATATTACATGATGATTCTCTACAAATAGATATCTTTTTGTGTTTGTTCAGTTCTACACTGGTTCAGTTTATTGTGGAGGCTACCAATGATTAATACAAGAAGGTATTAACAGTTTACCCAATTGCTCTGAATAGCAGACATAGCAGACTTCAGAAGTGGAGCGATATAAATGTGAACGAAATGTAGATGTTTTAAAAAACTAGTCATGTTATGAATTCCATATGGTCCATATTGACAACTGATCACTATCAAAGGGTAGGAAGAGTCCACCTATCACTTCAAAACAAATTAAACAATAGATCACTACAACTGATGAAAAGGAATACCTATTCAAATTACGAATGTTCCTCTTAAAGCTAGGGTCTTTACGTCGCACCGACACAGATAGGTCTTATGGCGACGATGGGATAGGAAAGGCCTAGGAGTTGGAAGGAAGCGGCCGTGGCCTTAATTAAGGTACAGCCCCAGCATTTGCCTGGTGTGAAAATGGGAAACCACGGAAAACCATCTTCAGGGCTGCCGATAGTGGGACCTCTTAAAGCTACGTCATTAGTAATATGGGTAATGAACAAACATAAATTATCAATCAAGTTACTCGTCTACACAGATAAGGATACCAACTCCCAGATCAAATCAAGAACATTGGCTGCTGTAGGAACGATGAATTAGTTCAGCATCAACCACAGCAGTTTTGATGTGTCATTTAGTTTCAAGTTTGGATATATGTTGTTCGGACCTCAGGAATGTTTTAAATTAAGACTGTAAATTGTGTTATACCAGTGTTTATATTATTATTAATGGTTATATGTGTGCTTATGTCTTCCAATTGGAGTGTGGCTGAAGATGATCCAATATATATGGGGTCGAAACTAGTCCCAGTTTATTAGACAATATACATTCTAATGGTATTGAATAGGTGGACCCTTCCTACCCTTCGATAGTGAGAGTTAAAAAACTAGCACAGAGAGAGTATGCATACTTTAAAAAATCTAGTACTGAAAGGGTGAATAATTATGTGTAAACTTGCTCTTCAGCAAAGCTCATCAATATGTCACATGAAAAAAATGGAGTTTACTCATACGCAACCTTATTAGACTTAGTAAAGTTTGGAAAAAAATCAGGGCGTGACTTAATACAGTTTTGAAAAAAATTAAGATTTTTCACCTCCACACTTTACGATAAGATAGTGAGTTCTGGAATAAAATATTAGCAACAGACAGGTCTCCACATTATGAACAAGATCTAATGGATTTCTCAATTTTGTCACAAAATGCCTTAGTGAGTTTTGGAAACGAGCTCTTCAACTGCGTTGGGTAAAAAATATTTATTTTGTTGCCATATTTATTTCACAGGAGTAAATATGGTTTTCAGGTATAATGTTCCAACTTGCAAGGTAAAAACACATCTGAAATTATCAGCACAAGATGATTCTTCTTCTTGTACTCACCACAGAAGACAATGAGAGTTCTGCGATGCATTACCCTCAGTGTGTTAGTTACAACTGCGACAAAGTATGAGGGTTATATTTTAAATAAGGTCCGATCGACTGTAGCTATATAAAGTTGGTGCACCCGTCGAAATGTGCATGCGTGCTGCCTTCTGACATGTCTTGGGCATGAGCCGACAGCAGTTGCAGTCGCAACGATACATATGGTTCGGTGTGGGCAGTTGAAATGTTTCAGATAATTGAACATCCCACAAAGTGTGAAATAAGGTCTGTGATTCAAATTTATACTGCAAGGAACATCAGCTGCAGATGTTCATCGCAAGATAAGTGAGGTGTATGGCCCAAATGCAATGAGCGACAGCAAGGTGTGTAAATGGGCAAGACTGTTCAAGGACGGGCGGGACAATGTCCATGATGAACTGCGACTGGTCTAACCTCCTTTAATCTCAGATGATTTGGTGCATGCAGTAAATGCAAAAATCTATAGAAGGCTGGCGTTTCACGATATCCACTTTGTCACCGCAATTTCCACAAGTTTCAAAGTCAGTGCTTGCAGTTCAGAAAACTGTGCATACGATGGGTTCCCAGACTGTGTACTAAGGAACATAAAACCAAGAGAATGGCTTGTGCTTTGACCTTTTTGTTCCGATACAGTGAGGAAGAAGATCAAAGTTTAGATCACACTGTCACAGGGGACGAAACATAGGCTTCGCATTTGACTCCAAAATCGAAGCAGCAATAAATGGAATGGCCATACACATCAACTCCAGTCAATGTGAAAGCCAAACAGACAATGTCAAAATGCAAGATTATGGCCACTATGTTTTGGGAGAGATATGGCATCCTGTTAGACTTTATGCCACAAGGGAGAACAATAAACTCAGCTCTGTACTGCACGACCATGAAAAAGCTTCAGCATGCTGTATAGAATAAATGACAGGGTCTATTATCATCTGGAGTTTTGTTGCTGCACGACAATGCACGACCTCATTCTGTTGCTCGAACTTAAGAGTTAATCCGATCTTTTGGATGCGAGTAAATGGACCATCCACCATACAGCCTGGGCCTTGCGCCAACAATTATCATCTGTTCTGTTACCCAAAACAGTTCTCGCCGGTCAGAGGTTTGACACTGATGAAGAAGTCAATACAGCAGTTGAAGACTGAATTCAGTCACAGGCAGCAGAGTTCTACGATGAGGGGACACAAAAATTGGTGAAACACTATGATAAATGTTTAAACAAACATGGTAACTATGTAGAAAAATAGCTTAATGTGTAAAGAGGACATAATAAAAGATTTTGGCAATATCATAATTACTTTTGTTTCTATGAACAAACGGATCCTAATTAAAAAAATAGCCTTCGTATACACACACTGAAATGGTGTAAATATCCAAAATGAGTTTCAAGTTTGACAGCAGTCTTTATACATTATACAGGCTGAATGATTTTCTTGTACTTGATAAGTAGAATGTTACACATATACTTCTTTTTATACACTGACTGACAGAGCAAATGCAACACCAAGAAGGAATGGTCAGAACTTTATGCCAATTGCAGGGTAGACTGACGTCACTGAGGTATGCTCATGATGTGAAATGCGCCGCTGTGCTGCGCACGTAGCGAACGATAAATGGGACACGGCGTTGGCGAATGGCCCACTTCGTACCGTGATTTCTCAGCCGACAGTCATTGTAGAACGTGTTGTCGTGTGCCACAGGACACGTGTATAGCTAAGAATGCCAGGCCGCCGTCAACGGAGGCATTTCCAGCAGAGAGACGACTTTACGAGAGGTATGGTGATCGAGCTGAGAAGGGCAGGTTGGTCGCTTCGTCAAATCGCAGCCGATACCCATAGGGATGTGTCCACGGTGCAGCGCCTGTGGCGAAGATGGTTGGCGCAGGGACATGTGGCACGTGCGAGGGGTCCAGGCGCAGCCCAAGTGACGTCAGCACGCGAGGATCGGCGCATCCGCCGCCAAGCGGTGGCAGCCCCGCACGCCACGTCAACCGCCATTCTTCAGCATGTGCAAGACACCCTGGCTGTTCCAATATCGACCAGAACAATTTCCCGTCGATTGGTTGAAGGAGGCCTGCACTCCCGGCGTCCGCTCAGAAGACTACCATTGACTCCACAGCATAGACGTGCACGCCTGGCATGGTGCCGGGCTAGAGCGACTTGGATGAGGGAATGGCGGAACGTCGTGTTCTCCGATGAGTCACGCTTCTGTTCTGTCAGTGATAGTCACCGCAGACGAGTGTGGCGTCGGCGTGGAGAAAGGTCAAATCCGGCAGTAACTGTGGAGCGCCCTACCGCTAGACAACGCGGCATTATGGTTTGGGGCGCTATTGCGTATGATTCCACGTCACCTCTAGTGCGTATTCACGGCACGTTAAATGCCCACCGCTACGTGCAGCATGTGCTGCGGCCGGTGGCACTCCCGTACCTTCAGGGGCTGCCCAATGCTCTGTTTCCGCAGGATAATGCCCGCCCACACACTGCTCGCATCTCCCAACAGGCTCTACGAGGTGTACAGATGCTTCCGTGGCCAGCGTACTCTCCGGATCTCTCACCAATCGAACACGTGTGGGATCTCATTGGACGCCGTTTGCAAACTCTGCCCCAGCCTCGTACGGACGACCAACTGTGGCAAATGGTTGACAGAGAATGGAGAACCATCCCTCAGGACACCATCCGCACTCTTATTGACTCTGTACCTCGACGTGTTTCTGCGTGCATCGCCGCTCTCGGTGGTCCTACATCCTACTGAGTCGATGCCGTGCGCATTGTGTAACCTGCATATCGGTTTGAAATAAACATCAATTATTCGTACGTGCCGTCTCTGTTTTTCCCCCAACTTTCATCCCTTTCGAACCACTCCTTCTTGGTGTTGCATTTGCTCTGTCAGTCAGTGTAAGTTTGCAGATATTATTTCCAAATGCACAAGTCTAAGTCAAGGAACAAGAAACGAGCACAGTTTGATGTAAAGAAGGAAAATTCAATATGATTCTTATATTCTGTGAATTCAGCTTTTCTCTTTGATATTCATCTACACAAAACTTCATACTGAATTGAACTGTTATTAAAAATATATCTAAAAATATTAGAAAACAAGAATGTAGAGAGTATTAACGTACTCCAGGAAGAGTATAAAAATAACTTCAACTAATGTAGTTTCTATTCAACTTTTAAGGGAAGCATATATAAAAGTAAAATGTAGATTAGAATTTTACTGTTATATGTGGAAGTCAGGTAAATATCAACAAAACAATATACAGAAATAAAAAGAAATAAATGTTCTCACCTAATAACTTCCTTTACTTCATCTTCATAGCCAAATGAGAAAATTAAATCTGCCTCGTCTATAACCAGAAATTCTAAAGAATGTTTAAGAACTAAATTCTGAGATTTAAGATGTGCTAGAGCTCGAGATGGAGTGGCTATTACAATATCTGGTAGCTCTATGAGAAGAGGTCGTTGGGATGATAAATCAACCTGAAAAATAGGCAAACATCTGCATTATACCTCTTAACACATCACGTATATAACCCAGAAATTTAATAACATGAACTACACTTCTTTTATCAGTATAATACATCACTGAATTCTTTTATTTCAACATGTCTACAGAAGACATGTGATTTGGAATGTGAACAATGTTATCTCACAATTTAAATAACAGCCTTTGTTAATTAAAAAAAAAAATATAGAAATTAAAAGGTCATGCCAATGCACAAATCTATATTAATATGCTAATACAGGATAGACCAACCTACTGTTGGCACCCTTTAATTTATTGGAATGGATGCATTTAGATGAAGGGAAAGGATGATAAAATGAACCATACCAGCATTCTTAACAGGGGCACATTGTGGGTTCATATTACAGGGAGGCTAAGATGGAGGCAGAGCGAGGGGGGGGGGTAGGGAGAGAGTTAGGCAGGGGGGGAGAGGAAAGGCATATACATGTTTTAGCATACGGCATTTAGATCTTAAAAATCCAGCTATTAAACTCGGTTCTTTTTGAAAATGTAATTTTCAACAAAATGGAGATTATAACTGCACTTTTTGTTTCACTAGAATTATGATTCCTAACTTGTGCTCTGCAGAGCCTTTAGGGTTCTGTGTACACTTCCCAAGAGTTCTGCAGCCCTCCAGCAAACAAAATAAATAAAAATGGAATGTAATTAAGGAATGAGAAACTAAAAGTAGAATCAAAATTTAAAAATCTAGAAATTATTCTGGACAACAATGTCATCATCATCATCATCATAATAATCATTATCATCATCATCATCATCATCATCATCATCATAATGTCTAGAGGCAATGCCTTGTCTATGCAACCGTTGTTCTCTATCCTCAGCTACATTTCATTTCATAATACAACACATAATGAAGATTCTCTGCCAAGTCTTGAGGTTATGGAATAGACCTTATTGTTGCTATTACCAATAATGTAAAATCTGTTGTAACGCAAATGGTTGGATTTATTGAACTTTGGAAGACCATTTATGTGTATTGGTTGTAGTTACAAAGTGATGTATTATGGTAAATTTCTAAGTTTAAAAAAAATTGCATTGCATGGACACTGCACAATAGTTCATACATCTCTTTACTTTCCACATCCATACTATCTATCCCCTCTTCCTCCTTTCCTGTAAAACTACTTTTAAACACTTAAGACATAAGGTAGGCCTAAGAGGCTCCATCATATAAACTGATTTAAAAAAGGTTCTGCGCATCAAAACGTTTTAGAACCACTGTACTAGAAGAACTAGAAGTATCCATTTTCAATTAAATAATAAAACTATGATATATTTAACACTACAGTATTTCATCTCTCCATCATAAGACTGTTCTGAATGTGAGGTCTGACAAAAACATCTTTGATAACTCCTGTCTTAAAGCAAAGTATAAAGTCTGCCAAGTATGTATACTTGACATTCTCTATGCCAACAATGTATGTCTCATAGCTGATACAATAGAAGGAAAATTTATAGCAATATCTTGATGAACTAGACATTTCATGTCGTAAATTTGGCTTGGTGATCAGCGTATCTAAGACCCAAATACTGAAGCAACCTGCCAGAGATGCATCTGTATGCTTCAGAGATCTGGTGTCTATATAAACATGACATTCAATATTTGGACAGTTTCTACATGAAATGTCTAAGGACAATTCTGTGAGTGAAGAGGCAAGGTCATATTCCCAACTCTGAGTTCTGCAAAGATCCAACATGTAGAGTCTCTGCTGATGGAAGGCCAACTAAGGTGGCATGAAGATTTGATGCGCATGAATGATGTCAGACTACCAAAATCTGTCTTCTTTTCAGAACTTCAGAGTGGTGAACGTAAGGCTGGTGGTCAGTACCTCCTGCATTACAAAGACGTCTTGAAGCGCAACCTGACGTCATGCAACATATCAGTTAGCAACTGGAAGAAACGTACAACTACGGCGACGGTGGTGTCAGGAGATTGAGATGGGTGTCCATACCTATGAAGATCTTCAAGATCCTGATGCGAAGTGCCATCTCAAAAAGACTAGGTCAAAGTTGTAGTATATGTGCTCCTATAATGACAGTGGACAATTGCACTGTGCAGAGTGCATAAGAATATTCAAGACTAAGACTGGATAAGCTAGTCGTATCCATTCACACTCACGAAAATAATAATGCCAGGATGTTACCATCAACAGATACGTCGAGGAGGACATCATCATCATCATCATCATCATCATCATCATCATCATCATCACAGTAACAATAAAGCCACTATTTATTGCTCGACCTGTGACACTGTTTATGAATAACCTGTTTCACCCATACCACACTGCAAACTGTGGTCGTAAGAAATTATGCCTCTCTAAACAGCTCCGTGCCTATTGTTGAAGTTCACATGACTTTTGCTTGTAGCCTTAGTAGTTCACAGAGTTCACAGTACCAGCATGGCCAGGCCTAGTGTACATTTTCTGCTCTCAGTCAGAGGCATGCGCTCTCACATTGGAATGAACCCAAATGTAAGGTCATTTGAAATTTTGCTGTGAACACCAAGATTACTTCAGCTGTTCTACAGAAAAATTTTAATGCCCCAGAAATAAGAGAAACAGCCATGGTAAACTAGGCCTTTGCTTCTCAGATTTTACTCTTCACAGATATAAGACTCCTTTTCATATATAATACATATCTTATATATTTACAATGCTGGGTGTTGAAGGGCCAAAATCACAAAGCCTGTAAATTAGATATATATTCACTAAATATGCTCATTAAACAGCTAATTATATATTATTAAAAAACCCTTTACCTGAGGAGATATGTCAACACAGCGAACTTCACGGCAGCATTTGTCGGTCAACTCGAGAAAATTCTTATGAATTTGTTGACAAAGTTCTTTGCTTGGGGCTAGGACCAAAGCCTTCACTACTTGTTCCTTGGCCACCTAAAATAAAATATACTGCATTTTATCAACCAAGTTCTCCTTCATATTCAATACTTTTCTCAACTATACTGAAACTTAGGATAAGTGGTGGTGGTTATTCTTGCTTTAAGAGGAAGTACAACTGGGCAACCATCCTCACTTAGAGTAAGACATATTAGTTCATTCTTCTCACATTTGTTCATCAGTAAATGCAATTATACCTGTTTATAATTTAAAATTTTCTGGATAACAGGAATGGCAAATGCAGCTGTTTTGCCAGAACCAGTTCGTGCTCGGAGAAGAACATCTTTGCCTTCCAAAAGCAGAGGAATAGCTTTTTCCTGAATCAGTGTAGGTTCAGTCCACCTCAGCTTTGCAATAGCCTGTTGATATAGAAGACATAATTAGTACAACATACATTAAAATTGTTACTAATTCTCTCAATTTATATCACACTTCCAATTTTTAAAATGGAAGCTATTTTGCAAAGTGGTGTCATTTAATGTGGACCACAAGCTCTCAATCACCCGTTAATTAAAAAAATTCATTAACAAAATCTGTTCAAGTAACAATGAACTTGCAACTTCTGTGTATTTTATTTATCAGTTTGAAATTCTAAACTATAGTACAGACAACTGAATGGGAGAAAATAGTTACCATAGGAACACCACTGTAGAATACAATGATCATGAATTGATATTTTTGAAAAAAGTTACTTCACTAAGAAATAATATTCCTGTGATGGTACAATTGCCTGAAATCCAATTGGCGATTTTTTGTTCTGATTATAGGAAAAACAGTGAAAAAGTTCCATCATGTATAGTTTCTTTACAAAGTGAGTAGTTTTTAAAAATTATTTTACGCTCACATTGGAGCACTTTAATCAATCCATATACATTTAAGTCTTAAGAGTATTAACAACACATTTGGCTTATATTTCTTCTTCTGCTCCCAGAACTACTTA
Organism: Anabrus simplex; assembly: GCF_040414725.1. NCBI lineage: Eukaryota > Metazoa > Arthropoda > Insecta > Orthoptera > Tettigoniidae > Anabrus > Anabrus simplex. Next base: position 256,887,369 of record NC_090269.1, read on the forward strand.
AATATTTCTGACCTGGCTGCCTTTTCTTCATCAGTTATGGTGTACTAAAATTTTTAGTCTAAGTCTCAAGTCTCTGTTTCTTAGGATCCTCTTCTCTTCTCAGTCTTCAAATTGCTGATTGTCAAGCCTAATTCATCTAAATCATCTTGGACTTCTTTGAACCAATTATTCTTGGTTTCACTTTTCCAAAAGTAGTTGAAAAAATGTTTCAGTACCCTGGTTTCTGGTAGTCTTGATATGTGGCAGAAAAATGCATTGCTCCTTTTCCGCATTGTGTCTATTATTGACTCAGTTTCCTGGTAAACAAACTCATTAGGTAATAATCGCCAGTGTCTGTCTACTTGGTGCTTTTTGTTTATGATTGTTCTAAGGATTCTTCTTTCTGTCTTCTGTAATTTATCTGTTGTTGATTTGGTGTTCAAATTGAATAGTGTTTCACTAACATAGGTTGCTTCAGGTTTAATAACAGAGTTGTAGTGTTTGATATTTGCATTTATCGAGAGAGATTTCTTCTTGTAGGTTGGCCAAGTGATACGTTGTGCTTGTTTCTATTTGACTGTTCTATTTTCTACTGATACTTTCTCATTTAAGTACCAAGTAAAAATATCCTCAAGATACTTGAATTTATTTACAACCTTAATTTGTTTGTTATTATTCAGTGTGATAGTTGGTGTTTCAACCTTGAAGGATGGCATCATTTCAGTCTTTTCAAATGAGATTTTTAGTCCGACTTTTGCTGCTGTTTATTCGAGTTCTTCAGTTTGGTGTTTAGCCTCTTTTACACTATTTGCGAGCAGAGCAAGGTCATCTGCAAATGCCAGGCAATTGAGTTTGTTATTTTTGCCAATCTTGATGTTTGATTGGCATTTCTTAGTCCACTCTCAAATGATTTTCTCCAGTGTGCAGTTAAATAGTAATGGTGAGAGACCGTCACCCTGTCGAAGTTCAGTCCGGATTTCAAATGATTCAGGCAACTCCCGCTGAATTTAACTTTTGATTTAGTGTTCTTTATGATAATTCCAATAAGGATGATAAGTTTCTGGTGTAATCCACATTCCTTGAGGATTTTAAGTAACGACTCACAATGGATGCAGTCATACGCTTTCTTGAAGTCAGAAAAAGTGATGACTAACTTTTTCTTGTTTCATGATCTACTTAAGACGGATGATTTGATGTGGACAACTTCTTCCAGGTCGAAATACTTCCTGATATTCTCCAAGTTCTTGGTCGAGTTGTTCCTGAATTCTTGTCAGGATAATTCTAGACAGGATCTTGTATGTGACATCAAGTAAGGAAATCCCCTGGTAAATATGTGGATCCAATCTATCACCCTATTTGTGTATGGAATGAATTATAGCAGTGTTCCATTCTTTAGGCAATTTTTCAGAATTTCAGATGTCTATGAAGTGTTTGTGGAGGTTCTGAAGTGTTTGTTTATTTGCATTCTTCCACAGCTCTGCAACCACTTGATTCTCTCCTGCTGTCTTGTAGTTCTTGAGCCATAGGATATAAACTTCACGGTTTTGATCCGTATTGAATTGTGATCACAATAATAAATTAATGTCATAATGGTCCACCTTTTCAATACTATAATATGCAATTTTTTAAATTACATTACTAAACTATGGACTAGTTTCAGCCTTGGATGGCCACCTTCAGCCTTAATGCAATACATCTAATAACTAAACACATGTACAAACACACAAGTGACAAAAACAAATGTACAAAAATACAATTGACATTAAACTCTGGGATGAACTATGTGTAAAATTGGAAAAATAAATAAATTAGGCTCTAAATTCTTAGCATCTGGAGTATGCTCATCATCCAGACTCTCTCTTGCATCAATATTCATCGAACTGTTAATTCCACCACTGCTAATCATTACAATTTCAATTGCAGAACGGGAACTGGTAAATGTTGATTCTGTAGTCAGATCATCAATTTTCAGCTGTAGGACAGCATATGCATGACTATAATAAAAAATTCACAGACATAAAACAAGATAAGGAAATTATCAAAATCATCAACAAAGGACCCCTTCTTAACATTACTGAAAGCTGCTTCATACATATAGATCAATACTTTGACCCAAATCATAATCTTAATGACATTCCAGAAAAGCCAAATACCCTTATTTGACCTTCAAATTCCGTTTTTAGAAATGTCAAACCAACAAGTCATAATTCAGTTTTTCATAATATTCACAGCACCTTTCCTCAGCAGCCACCTCTTTTCCCCACATCCTTCAGCCCCACCTTAATCCCCCCCTCTCTTTTCCCACACCTCTCTCTTTGCCCCGCCCCTTCCTTTTTTTTGAATCTCACAACCGTTAGTATAAGGCACACAACAATAGGCCACACACCACATGCCACAACGAGAGGTACGTCTCATATAACCTATGCCATTTGACTAACACGCTTTCTCTTTCAATTCATTAATTTTATGTATCATTTATTCACGTTAATTTCATGGACACCGCAATGAATTGTGAATTTATACCAGCCACAAATTAAGAATTGTCAGTATTAACCATATCTTCATGTGCTGTCCTGACAATGTCCAACAACATTTCAGCAAGATTTTAACAAGCACTACAGGAACATCTCATTTTATTTACGTTGGTTTATGTGGAAACACCATCTAGCGGTTCTGCATCAGCGGGTGGTTATTTACAGTGGCGTCCAGTGGCTTGCATACTGCTAACACCACTGAAGTAGATTTGGTGATTGATGATCTAACTACAGAATCAACATTTACCAGTTCCCGTTTTGCAATTTAAATTGTAATGATTAGCAGTGATGGAACTAACAATTCTATGAATATTAATGCAAGAAAGAGTCTGGATGATGAGCATACTCCAGATGCTAAGAATTTAGAGCCTAATTTGTTTATTCTTCAAATATTACACATAGTTCATCCCAGATTTTAATGTCAATTGTATTTTTGTACATTTCTTTTTATGTCAATAGTGTGTCTATACATTTGTTTAGTTATCAGATGCATTACAATTAAGGCTAAAAATGGCCAGCCAAGGCCGAAACTAGTCCTAGTTTAGTAATGTTATCACAAAAATTGCATATTATAGTATTGAAAAGGTGGACCATTACAACATTAATTTAATAATTATTATTGTGATCACAATTCAATACGGATCAAAACCATGAAGTTTATATCCTATGATTACGTAGCCAACCAGGCAAAATATAAAGCCTATTTATATTTACGTCTTAAAGTCAAAATAGCCAAATTGGGCAAAGACATTGAATTTCTCACACAGTGTATCGCTCACAATTTGACACTCAACTTTCTTAAAATCAAGTTTAAGAATCATCATTCTTCTTTTCAAATTACTAAAACCCAAACTAGAACAAATAAGATTTGGCTGAGAGAGGAGATCAAATTTTTTGTACAAGACAAAGTCCTTTTTAATCATAGATTATATGAGGCTCACCTCAAAACTACAAGTTTACTTTTGGATGCTCACTGGAACCTATTTCTAGTTCAAGTTGACAATAGATTATTTATTGTATTATCAAAGAAACAACAAACCCTAGAGACAAAGCTGTATACGTTATTGACCTCCAAGCTCAACAATAACTATGCTAAAGAAACCAACAAAAACACTAGGCCTAACATGTCCAACCAATTTCACCCTCCGATCATAAATTTGTCCAAGGTACCATTGAATGAAGATGAAAGTTCCACTTTAGCCAAGGGCCCTAAACACAATTGGCCTAATTTTAACACTCTGAACACAGCCATCACTACAACAGTAGAAGCAGAATTAGCCATTAGCAAATTGCCAGCAGATAAAGTAAAAAGAAAATTAAACTCCATTCTTAACCCACAGAACAATATTAACTCCCGTAATTCACCCCTTACTACTCATGGCGATAATAGCTACAAGGATTCGATTCTCATACAAAAAGCAAATACATTCTCTCAAAAAGAAAATCAATGATAATAATCTTATAATTACAAAAGCAGATAAAGGTAACACAACCGTCACCGTCATAATGGACACAAATGAATATATAAGCAAAACAAATCAATTTTTTAAAGATAGCTCATTCTTTACAGTAAAGACGTACCCTACCCCAAGAATCCAACATCAACTTAAGCAGACCCTCAAGAATACTTCATATCTATTGACAGATCAAGAAAAAACTAAATTAATTAATATGAACCCAGGTTTACCCACTGCCAAAGCCCTCCCCAAGATACACAAAACTGGCGTCCCCATTCGCCCGATCATTAACTATAGACAAGTCCGTTATATAAAGCATCACAATTCATTCTAAGATTTTTTCAGAAGGAACTATAATTTTTTGTCAAAAAATCTGTCAAAAACATTAAAGAATTGATCAATAAATTTAAAAAGTTTAACATTCAATCCAATCATTCCCTTCACACATTCGATATTGTAAACATGTATCCTAGCATACAAATCGCCAAGGTATACCCCCATCATTCAAAACAATTTAAGCAAAATGCAGCGGGTCTAAGTATATTAGAAATACAGGATTTCATGTCTACGCTTAAATTAGTTATAAGCAACAACTATTTCACTTTCGATAATGTTATTTATCAACAAGAAGGATTGGCTGTGGGATCACCGGTCTCAGGTACCTTAGCCGAGATTTATTGGAGTTTTTGGAACACACCAAAATTGATAACTTTGACAACATCCTTTTTTGGGCAAGATATGTAGATGACACCATAGTAATTATGGATGAGAGCATCACAGATGCTGCTACCACCCTCATTAATCTAAATAACATTAAACCGCATATGAAATTCACACTTGAATCTGAAATTGAAAGGAAAATTAATTTTTTTGAAAACTATTATCAGGCACCCAAGCTACTTAAGATTAAAAAAAAAAAAAAAAAAAAAACCACCAACACAGTCACTACAATCCGTCAAGATTCTTCACACCCCCAAATTCACAAACGAGCAGTGTAGAACAGCATGGTATACCAAGCCTTCAATGTTCCAATGTCTAAAAGAGACCTCAAAAATTAGTTGAACACCATTCATAATATAGCTAAATCTAATTGATACAACGGTTTCTTTATTGAAAAACTAATCAATAAATATAAATAGCGCCCCTCTACCACTTTGAAAAAAGATAAACAAAGCAACTCCTCCTTTTCTATCTTTACGTTCAACGAACAAATTTACAAGTCACCAACATTTTTGAAAAGCACAATGTAAAAGTAGTTTTCAAAACCAACAATAGGAATGCACAAGTCTTACATAATGCCACATCCATAA